>NC_091285.1:631304360-631939563 GCF_032444005.1 Ranitomeya imitator
CTGCCCGTGTCTCCATTCTGCCCCCTGTGTCTCCATTCTGCCCCACTGTCTCCATTCTGCCCCAGTGTCTCCATTCTGCCCCAGTGTCTGCATTCTGCCCCAGTTTCTCCATTCTGCCCCCGTGTCTGCATTCTGCCCCAGTGTCTCCAATTCTGCCGCTTGTCTCCATTCTGCCCCAGTGTCTGCATTCTCCCCCGTGTCTCCATTCTGCCACTTGTCTCCATTCTGCCCCAGTGTCTCCATTCTGCCCCCTTGCCTCCATTCTGCCCCCACAGTCTCCATTCTGCCCCAGTGTCTCCATTCTGCTCCAGTGTCTCCATTCTGCCCCGTGTCTGCATTCTGCCCCTCGTGGCTCCAATTCTGCCCCCTTGTCTCCATTCTGCCCCCTTGTCTCCATTCTGCCCCCACTGTCTCCATTCTGCCCCATGTCTCCATTCTGCCCCAGTGTCTCCATTTTGCCCCAGTGTCTGCATTCTGCCCCCGTGTCTCCAATCCTACTCCCGTCCTTGGGTCTCCATCCTGAAATATTGCGGCTTGCTGCTTTCAATAAAAATAATTTAAAAAAATTAAAAAAACCTTTCTTCTTACCTGGCCGCACTCCTGCGGCGAAGATCCCTCCCGGCGTTCGGCGCGCACTCGCCGGCGAATGACAATGACATCATATGCCGGCGATGCGCGCTGACATCAGCTGCCAGCCTCCAATGGGCTGGCGGCTTTAACCAATGCTTTGCAGGCCCGCACGGGCCCACAAGGCAAACTGAACCTGCGTCTCGGACAGTTACCGATAGAAGCTGCATGCCGCTGGGGCCCGATGAGCAAAAGAGATGGGCCCGATGCGGGCCCCCTCTGCCCACCCGGCCCCATATGCCAGTCAGGGCAGTAATGCCCTGATGGCGGCCCTGCTCGCTTGGCAACGGGATTAAAGCACTCAGGCACGGTTTCTCACAAAAACAGTCTATTTGGTTTATTTAGTCAGCATAAATTGCATAACGAACAGTTCATTAATGTTCACGAAACACCTCAACCACCGACAGTCTGTTCCAATGGCAGATACTTCTCCGCCCATAACCCCCTTTGTATGGAGTTACCTTACAGGAGCTCCTGCTCCACACACTGACTACTGTCAGTCCTGGTTCCCAGGGAAGCTGCCTAACTGGGATCACTGTCCTTGTGACGAGGGCACTCTAGACCTGCAGAAGGTAGATTCGAACTCGGCTTCAGGAAAATGGCCACCGCGATGTCCATCTGCGCACGCGCGGCATCCCGCGGCCATTTTCCTGAAGCCCCGGGAAGCAGGAGACTCCATCTGCGCACGCGCGGCCTCAGGAAGATGGTCGCGCCCACCGAGAAACCGCTGAGTAGCGGCGAGCGCGCTCTTTTTCTACAGCTGCGCAGTGCATTCGGCACTTGCGCATGCGAGAAGCACTACGCCACCAACGGGAACTTAAGCAAGATGTGGGGGAGAAACAGCGCTGTGACCACGCCCATCTGACCTGACCAGCCTGATTGACAGGCGAAAAAGGACACTTTTGTAAGGTATTTCGACAGCATAGGTAGGGAATCAGGGGACAAAAAATACCCTATTGTAACGCACAGCTCAGGCCCTATTTAACTGTATTTTTATCTCCTACTGAAAAAAACGGGGTGACAGGTTCCCTTTAAGTCCCCCTTGTTCACATCTGGCAGCTGTCAATTTGCCTCCAACACTTTTCCTTTCACTTTTTCCCCATTATGTAGATAGGGGCAAAATTGTTTGGTGAATTGGAAAGCGCGGGGTTAAAATTTCACCTCACAACATAGCCTATGACGCTCTCGGGGTCCAGACGTGTGACTGCAAAATTTTGTGGCTGTTGCTGCGACGGTGCAGATGCCAATCCCGGACATACACACATACATACGTACACACATACACACATTCAGCTTTATATATTAGATAAAAAAAAAAAATTTTTGAGGGGAGGGGGCCAAAATCTGGGGAAAACCCTAAAGAAAAAAGGAAATATGTACAGTGGGGCAAAAAAGTATTTAGTCAGTCAGCAATAGTGCAAGTTCCACCACTTAAAAAGATGAGAGGCGTCTGTAATTTACATCATAGGTAGACCTCAACTATGGGAGACAAACTGAGAAAAAAAAATCCAGAAAATCACATTGTCTGTTTTTTTTAACATTTTATTTGCATATTATGGTGGAAAATAAGTATTTGGTCAGAAAAAAAATTTCATCTCAATACTTTGTAATATATCCTTTGTTGGCAATGACAGAGGTCAAACGTTTTCTGTAAGTCTTCACAAGGTTGCCACACACTGTTGTTGGTATGTTGGCGCATTCCTCCATGCAGATCTCCTCTAGAGCAGTGATGTTTTTGGCTTTTCGCTTGGCAACACGGACTTTCAACTCCCTCCAAAGGTTTTCTATAGGGTTGAGATCTGGAGACTGGCTAGGCCACTCCAGGACCTTGAAATGCTTCTTACAAAGCCACTCCTTCGTTGCCCTGGCGGTGTGCTTTGCATCATTGCCATGTTGAAAGACCCAGCCACGTTTCATCTTCAATGCCCTTGCTGATGGAAGGAGGTTTGCACTCAAAATCTCACGATACATGGCCCCATTCATTCTTTCATGTACCCGGATCAGTCGTCCTGGCCCCTTTGCAGAGAAACAGCCCCAAAGCATGATGTTTCCACCACCATGCTTTACAGTAGGTATGGTGTTTGATGGATGCAACTCAGTATTCTTTTTCCTCCAAACACGACAAGTTGTGTTTCTACCAAACAGTTCCAGTTTGGTTTCATCAGACCATAGGACATTCTCCCAAAACTCCTCTGGATCATCCAAATGCTCTCTAGCAAACTTCAGACGGGCCCGGACATGTACTGGCTTAAGCAGTGGGACACGTCTGGCACTGCAGGATCTGAGTCCATGGTGGCGTAGTGTGTTACTTATGGTAGGCATTGTTACATTGGTCCCAGCTCTCTGCAGTTCATTCACTAGGTCCCCCCGCGTGGTTCTGTGATTTTTGCTCACCGTTCTTGTGATCATTCTGACCCCACGGGGTGGGATTTTGCGTGGAGCCCCAGATCGAGGGAGATTATCAGTGGTCTTGTATGTCTTCCATTTTCTAATTATTGCTCCCACTGTTGATTTCTTCACTCCAAGCTGGTTGGCTATTGCAGATTCAGTCTTCCCAGCCTGGTGCAGGGCTACAATTTTGTTTCTGGTGTCCTTTGACAGCTCTTTGGTCTTCACCATAGTGGAGTTTGGAGTCAGACTGTTTGAGGGTGTGCACAGGTGTCTCTTTATACTGATAACAAGTTTAAACAGGTGCCATTACTACAGGTAATGCGTGGAGGAAAGAGGAGACTCTCAAAGAAGAAGTTACAGGTCTGTGAGAGCCAGAAATCTTGATTGTTTGTTTCTGACCAAATACTTATTTTCCACCATAATATGCAAAAAAAAATGATAAAAAAACAGACAATGTGATTTTCTTGATTTTTTTTTTCTCAGTTTGTCTCCCATAGTTGAGGTCTACCTATGATGTAAATTACAGACGCCTCTCATCTTTTTAAGTGGTGGAACTTGCACTATTGCTGACTGACTAAATACTTTTCTGCCCCACTGTATCTGTTTATTTGTTCATCACATTATTTTCCATTGTTTTAAGCCCACAAAGGGCCACTAAAATACATTTTAAATTGTGTTCACCCATTACCTAACAATTATTTTTACATATCAGACACGTATTTCACTGGGCTTGAGGCAATAAACAGCGATGCAGGCTGGTGGTGCTTTTTTTTTCTTTCAGTTATTTTCCCACTTTTATATTTATTTATTGCATTTTTCCACACATTGTACCCCCCCCCAAATCGTTTGAAAGATATTTCAACATTTAAATACATTTTTATTATTGCTGATTTCCTCTATAACTGGAGATGGGATTTCTCCCCAGTTACAGGGGAAATTCATTCTTGTGCATGCACTGCAGAGATGATCTGCGTCTGCTAAGATCCAGCAGATTCTTTTCCTTCCCAGCACAAAATTACAGGGAGAAGAAAGTGGTGACAACAGCAGTAGGCCACAAAAAAAATCAGAATTGTTGTTTTTTTGGTATATCACATCTATGCAAAAAAAATGATCAAAACAAGCGCCTCAAAATGGTATCAAAGAAAGTTGGCAGCTTTACATATAGAAAACAAACTTTTACATAACTCATTCGATAAAAAAAAAGAAAAACGTGATGGATCCCAAAAAATGACGACAACATTTAAAGTGCACAAAAAAAGCTGGAACTGACATTTTTCAATCACCTTTTTTTAAAAATAAAATACGGTAAATAAAAAAATCTAAATATTATGCGCAACCGACTATATCATCTGTAAAAACATAGACTCGCTGTGCAAAAAAAATCACTCTTGAATGTTAGTTCTTTTTTTTCACAGTCTCTGATTTCTTTCCACCTCTAAAATAATGTATAAACGCTATACAAGGTTGGTACCGCCGTTATTGTACTGACCTGGAGAATTCAGATCATTTTTACCACGCAATGAGAGGGCTAAAAAGAAACTCCAAAAAACAATTGGGGAAATTGCTTTTTGCTTTTTTTTTCATATTTCCCTGCATTAGGAAATTCTTCCCCGTTTTCCAGTATATTGTATGGTAAAATGATTGATGTCATACAGGACTACAACTTATCACATAAAAAAACAAGCCTTCATACTGGTATGTCGATGGGAAAAAAAAAAAATTGTGAAGATTGTCTGTAGTGGGAAGGGGTTTACTGGCTAACGGAAAAGGTGACAATCAGTAAGCTTTCAAGAATGCTTAGGTGTCTTTTAAAGGGGTTGTCGGTCTTAGGGTACAAGTGTGCCGTCACCCTATTTGGCTACAGACTTTGAATTCTCATAGCACCTGCGCTCTGAGGATGTCCAGTGTCGGCGGTGAGCATGTGACCACAGGTCTGTGATTTGCATATGTGGCACCCCTAGGGGTATTTGCCACAAAAATAGTTACTGACAGTAAATGCAAATACTAAAATAGCAAGACTGCACTACCACCTCCGGCCAGAAGGGGGAGCTCCAGAGACTCCCCTTGATCCATTCTGGTCTGAGAGAAGAACTGGCAGTTGGGCTAAGGAGCTGAAAGTGAGAGGTCATACAGTTGAATCTCTAACAGCCCTGTGACTGTTACCAGGCCTAAATCACCGGCCTGAGGAGAAGAGGGATGGAGAAAAAGGACATTGTGAGAACCGGGTAGCATTAATCACTACCCAGAACAGGCGCAAAGACGGATACCGGATCCGTGGCTGTATTCATTACATATAATACAGCAACCGGAAAAACGTGAGGTGATATCAGCTTCACTAGGGTCGGACGCAGCAACAGACACAGAGTTCAGCGGTACTCCTGGAGGGGGTAAGCCGATAAAAGGACTCGGGTTGCCCGTCGAACCAGGACCCGGAGGGGACAGATTGGGCCGGCAGCCAGTTCACATACAGCAGCAGGGCCACACAGATATTGCGTACAATAAGAGGCGAAGACCCCGGCAGGGTCAAAGTAACTCAGAGTTCCCATACAGACTCCGGTGACAGGACTGGTTGTAAATCCTTTTTTGTTAAAGTAAACTGGTTAAACGTTTCAGTGCCTCAGTCTTTCATTTGGACAATAGCCATCTATCCAGGATTGGGATCATCACCGCTGGGAGAACCTGCTGCTGATCAAGTAAGTGCCTGTTCCCTCACGATACATTGCCTGAGGCCACAGCACCGGGTCAAGCCACCCGTGACACCCCCCTCAACAGACAGACCCCATTGGTCCGGTGCTGGGTACCCCGGTCTCTTGGGCGTCACAATTGGCGTCACGAACAGGATCTAGCCAGCCCGTATACCGGGTATTGTGTGCCGTGATTGGAGCCCAAAACTGTGAAAACTTGGATGAAAAATCTTGAAAATTGACTTTATTAAAGAAAAATCCATTCTCCATTGAAAACTATTGAAAGTGACTTTTCCCCATTGGTTATAATGGAGTAAAGATGGCCGCCATCCCCTGAGGTAATCACTTCATAACTGTTAGGCACGAGACTGTTAATTGAGCTACGCCATCACCTGAGCCCCAGTCTAACTGAAAAACTTCAGAATCCGCCATTACAGAGCGCGGTGGGTGGGAGCAGCAGGGGGCGTGTCATTGTGGGCGGCACCAAGCTGAGCGCTCTGACATCAGAGCAAGGGGAAAATCGATCCTGCTGCACAGCGGAACGAATCTACACTATCCCGACGGAAGCGGAGGACCGGAAGGGTCCGGATTAACTAAGGGGGCACAGTATGTCGCAGCACGGAGACGCCGCAGCACCCGGCGACGCTAATGCAGCTGAAAGACAGAGTGTCGATAGAGAGTCCGGTAGCGCAGCGGTGCAAGGAGTAGCGCCCATCATACCGGTGCTGATGCCATATACCCCGGGTGGCCCATGGCTTCCAATGTATGAAGGTGAGCCTAATACCCTTGACGATTTCAGAGAAAAGATGCTGGCCCATTTTGACATGTTCCCTGTGGGTGAAGTTCAGCGTGTTAGTCTCCTGATGATGCAGTTAAGTGGCCATGCTAAGCGAGAAGTCACAGCATGGGCAGCTGATCTAAAAGGCACTGTTGAACGCATATTTGCTGGATTAAAAGCTACATTTGAAACCACTGCCAGCAGCAAAGCTAAAGTACGATTCTTTAATTGCAAACAAAAAGTTAATGAGGGCGTGAGAGACTTTGCCTTAAACCTGCAGGAAGCCCTTAAATCACTTACACTGGCTGAACCCATTTTTAACACCGGAGCGGATAAACTGCTAAGAGATCAATTTATTGAGGGACTCTACACCCCTTCTCACCGGGGGCATGTGAGCATGCTTGTTTTTAAGAACCCTGAATTGACATTTGCCCAATTAAAGGAGAGCGTTATACGTCTCCAGCTGGCAGAGGCACCTCGGGATCAGGATCCTGCGCAACTCATGGCAGAGGCTCCTCAACAACATGGAGTACCAGTGACATCAGCTATGTCCGGGGCCATTGCTAAGCCCCTGGGGCCCAGTACTAATGAGGCTCTTCAACAAAAGCTTGACTCTTTAACTGATGTTGTTGCTTCAATGGCTAAAACCATGCAGGAGATGAGAGGACCCAAGATGGAGTTGTCAAACCGTAGAGAAGGTGTTCCATGGATGAGACCCCGGAGATACCCGACATGGAGAGGACGACCCCGCGACCGCTACCAACCGGATGGACAGCCCATTTGCCGCCGTTGCCAGCAGCCAGGCCACTTTGCACGAGATTGTGATTTAAACGGGAATCCCCTGGGAATGCGGGCCGCTTCGCAGGAATGAACTTTCAAGGCCCAACACCCTGGCACGACAGGTACATCGGAGGACGACCCATTATCCCTATCGTGCTGGACGGAATGCCCCTCAACGCTTTGCTGGACACAGGTTCCCAGATTTCATCTATACCCTATATCCTTTATAAGAGGTACTGGGCTGATGCAGATATTGATAAAGGGCCCTCTGATGTTGAACTAGATATATGGGCCAGTAATGGTAAGTTGGTACCGAAACTAGGATTCAGGGAGATGACCATAAAGATTGGTAAAGTAGAATTGAAGAAACAGGGTATAATTGTTGTTGATGTTGACCGGCGGAAATGTGAACCAACTGTATTGATAGGAATGAATGTGTTAGAGAACTGCTTTTCCGAAGTCATTTCTGTCTTACAGCAAATTGCTGAAACTGCCCAATCCTGCCAGCAGAGAGTTCTCCGGAGGGAAATAAAAGTATTGATGTTAAGGCAACAGGTAGAAGTTGCAGGTGGAGAAATCGGCAGTGTGAGGGTAAGTGATCCAACATCTATTGTAATCCCACCAAAAACAGAAATGCTGGTATGGTGTAGAGCAGCCATTGGTACTAAGGGACGAGATTATCAAGCCTTAATAGAACCAGTGTACACCGACAGCAGGCCCACTATACTCACAGCACGAGGGATAGTCGAGGTACACCGGGGACGAGTGCCGGTACGACTTTTGAACTGTGGAGAGGAAGAGGTCACTTTGCCAAGGTATGCTACAATGGCAAAGCTATATACTGTTGACAACAATGCCATCACAACCATTGAGCCCTTAGAACCAACCTGTCAGGTGGAAGGCAATGGCTCAGATGGAGAAATGGAGGATTGGTGCCAACAGCTACACGTGGGCATAAATTCAACACCTACCCATCAAAAACAAGGGGTGTGCCCAGAGCTGGAGTGGGATGAGTACCGCATCCACACAAATTACACCAATACATACACAACCACATACATTCATTTCTTGGAACGTGGCGGGATTGAACTCCCCGGTGAAGCGCAAGCGCGTTTTAACCCATTTGAATAGATTTAAACCCGATGTTGTTTTCCTTCAGGAAACCCATTGGAAACAGGGAGAAGGTAATTCTCTACGAGCTTCTTGGATTCAAGGGTGCTACACGGCCACACATACCACCAAATCGAGGGGCGTGGCCATTTTGCTGGGGACTTCGTTATCTTACACGTTGCTAGAGGAATACTCTGACGCAGAGGGAAGATTTCTATATCTCCTACTCCAGATTGGAGACACTGTTTACACACTGCTTAATATCTACGCTCCAAACAGCCCTAACAGCACTTTTTTCTCTAATCTATATCAATTTTTATTATCTAAACCTATAGACAACCTTATTCTGGGTGGAGATTTCAATGCCGCTCTTTCCCCACATCTGGACGGGTCATCCAACTCGCCTCATGACAATCAGACTGCCCAAATTATTGTAAAAATAATGCAGCACATTGGTTTGTGCGATCCTTGGCGCGTGCTCCACACCACGGAGAAAGACTATACATTCTATTCACGGGTGCATGATGTGCATTCAAGAATAGATTATTTTCTACTTACTGATACCCTGTTTGAAAAGGTGGAAAATACAACAATAGAAACCATCGAGGTGTCGGATCATGCGCCAATTACATTACGGCTCTTTCTGAACCCACCAAGATATCCCTTGAGGCATTGGAGATTTCCATCATATTTGTTTAATTCAGAGGATTTTAGGGGATTTCTTCAGACACACTGGAACAACTTCCTAGATGATAACATGTCATCTTCCTCAGACACGTCCCTATTGTGGCGCACCTCTAAGGCAGTGATGAGAGGCCATATTACTTCCTACCTGATACATCAAAAGAGGGAAAAAAGGGCAAAATACCAACTTTTACACATGGACCTATTGACTGCTCACCAAGCCTATCTGATTGATCCCACAGACACACTTAAAAAACAAAATTATCTAGAAGCCAAACGACTCATCGATACTTTCACTATTGCCCAGGCTACAAGAAGTATAGATTTCACAAAGAACCATTATTATAGGTGGGGCGGAAGGACTGGCAGCTTATTGGCACGTCTAACTAAGCCGTTCCACTCTAGACGCACAATTGTACAGGTGAGACACCCAGAGAACCATCAAGTGGTCACATCAGAAAGGGACAAACAACAGGCCTTCCTAAAATATTACACTGAACTATACAGAGAACGACCATATAGCTCACAGGACACGTGGGATCTTATATCCTCGACCGCACTTCCAAAAATAACGAGAGACCAAAGGGAGCAGTTGTCAGCTCCAATAACTACTGAGGAGGTGCGGTCGACGATTGAGTCCCTACACAATAACAAATCACCAGGACCTGATGGTCTAACTGCTGAGTATTACAAGATGCTGCAGCCAAATATCATCCCCACGATGGTGGACTTACTTAATACCATATACACACAGGGGGAACAAGTGGAAGGCTTTCATGAAGCCCACACAATTCTTCTACCCAAACCAAATAAAGACCCTCTTGAGGTAGGCTCATATCGTCCGATATCCCTACTAAATGTAGACTATAAAATACTCACTAAAATCCTGGCGGATCGCTTGCAAGAGTTTCTGCCAGATTTACTCATACCTTCACAACTGGGTTTTACAAGAGGCCGTCACTCTGCTCTGGGGGTTAGGACGGCTGTAGCCGCAACAGTTCTTGCTAAACAACAAAATTGTCCTCCCACACTGCTACTCAGCCTTGATGCTGAGAAGGCATTTGACTCAATATCATGGAGCTTTCTGAACACGGTTTTAAGGTACAGAGGCTTTGGCGACATCTTTCTTAGACTTTTATACATCATACAACATAACGCAACCACTAAATTATCCATAAATAATTTATTATCTCCTCCAATCACTTTGGAAAGGGGAGCAAGACAGGGATGCCCAATCTCACCGATACTTTTTAATTTGGCATTAGACCCACTATTAAGGTACCTGCAGGAGTGGCCAGGCCTTCAGGGATTACAATTTGGGAACACAGAAATTAAAATGATGGCTTTCGCAGATGATATTTTAATCTTTATGTCAAGACCTCGGGTCAATCTGGGCCCTTTGCTTTCAATAGTAGAGCAAAAGGGAGCACTAGTGGGTTTCTCAATAAATGTGACAAAATCTGAAGCTTTGATGCTCTCGGGACCCGCAAAACCTACGTGGGCTCAAAAGTACCCTATTCAGTGGAAAACCCAATCTATTACATATCTGGGTGTTCAAATTACTAGATCTCCAGTAGAACTACAGCGGACCAACTTGCAGGCATTTATCAGGTCATTGCAAGATGACTTGAATGCATGGAGCAAGTTCACCCTATCTTTTATAGGTCGGGCAAACCTAATAAAAATGATCTCTTTCCCGCGGTTGTTATACCTGTTTAATGTCCTGCCGTTCTATTTAAGACCTGTAGATGAACGCAACATCAATAGACTATTCCGCAATTTCATATGGCAGGGAAGGAGACCTAGAATTGGACTGTACATCCTCCAGCAGCCTAAGACTAATGGGGGAATCAATTTCCCAGATGTTAAATTATATAATCTGGCAGCCAATATGCGGATCCTTAGGGACTGGCTGAACGGTACATCCACGTATTCATCCATTACCGTAGAATCATCTCTGATAGGTAATGGGTCCCTGGTAAGCTTATTACATTCCCCTTATCCCTCATTATCATCAGACCACGAAAATAACCCCTTATTCATGTCAATGTGGAGGACGTGGGTGGTGGTGCGTAGGAGGCTACACTTGTCCAGTGGTGTTTCGCTTGCACAATCATTTTCCAATAATCCTAGTTTTCAGGATGGAAAGGCACACCCCATCTTCTCTAGATGGCAGAGAGGGGTTTACAGTCCATTAGGGACATAGTTGACACACAGACAAGAACCGTCATTTCATTTGCTCAGGCATGCACTTTGTTCGACTATATACGCGCACACCCTTTTCACTACATGCAGCTGCAAAGCTACGCACATAGTGTCATACATGCTTTCAACGACAATGACTGGCAGGACGAGTTACTGAGCAAGTTAAATACATGCACTCAGAACAAGGGTCTGGTCTCGGGGTACTATACATTCCTTCGTCCTCTGATGCAGTATGATGCCGTAGGGGTGGGAATCACAAAATGGCAGGTGGATGATGTCTCCTTTACACCATCTTTTATCTTGCGGGCACTACAGAAAGCACTCAAATATATACCTTCTGTCTCTTATTGGGAAATGGCGTTACAGATCCTGCACAAAACCTATGTTTCACCAAAACGTAGTTATCTGATGGGGAATCTGGCGAGCCCGGCCTGTTCTAGATGTGGGGAATTTGAAGCGGACCACTATCACTGCTTTTGGGCTTGTCCACAAATTCAATTGTTCTGGCAGCGTATACATACCTTCGTGTTGACGCACACCTCATATAACATCACACTTACTTCAGCCTGGGCTCTCTTTGGTCATATTACAGTTAGTGATGTCCATATACCATATCATGGTAAAAAATTCCTTTTTATTATCTCAGCTGCAGCTCGTAAAACAGTTCTGCAAAACTGGTTGGCGCCTAAAGTGCCCACATTGCGACTTTTCCTAGAGAAACTTGCTTTTTTGTTTAGAATGGACTGGATAGAGGCTTCCCTCCAGAAAAAGAGAAGGACTCAGACATTCTTTGACACATGGGAACCATTTATAGCGATTCTTCCGGCTCACACTAAGCAAGGAATCAGAGATTGTTTTAAGATGACTACTTGGTTCTTGGAACAAATAATAGCAGGTCGTCCGCCTCTGTGAGGATGATTCGCGGATTGAGACATATAAACCTGAGGATGTAGGAGTGGAAGCCGTGTGCTCTTCCCCCTTCCCCCTTCCTTCATTTCCCTCATGTGTTCTTCTCCCCCTCCCCCCCCTTTTTTTTTTTTTTTTTTTTTTTTTTTACTTCTTTGTTATGTTTAGGCAAATTATTTTATTTACTTACTGATTGATACAAGAATGTGCAAATTGTATTCCCCCTTTTTTTTTTTTTTGTGTGTGTTTTATCTAAATTTTATATCTGTATTGTCAAAAAAGTTTAATAAAAGCATTATTGGAAAAAAAACAAGGGGTGTATAGGCTAGTGACGGAATATGAACAAGTCTTCAGTAAACACCCATTGGACTTCGGACGGATAGAAGGGGTAGAACACACAATCCCCACCAGTGACCATCCCCCAATAAAAGAAAGATATAGACCCATACCGCCCGCTCACTATCAATGTGCAAAAGATATGCTGAGGGAGATGAAACAGGCCGGGGTAATAAGAGACAGCTGTAGCCCCTGGGCGGCCCCTCTAGTGATTGTCAAAAAAAAGGACGGAACCATGAGAATGTGCGTAGACTACCGGAAGATTAATAACATCACCCATAAAGACGCCTACCCCTTGCCTAGGATAGAAGAGTCCTTAACTGCTTTGAAATCTGCTAATTATTTTTCCACCTTAGACTTAACAAGCGGGTATTGGCAAGTCCCTGTGGCTGAGCGAGATAAGGAAAAGACGGCATTCACCACACCAATGGGTCTATGTGAATTTAATCGCATGCCATTCGGACTCTGCAACGCATCCGGTACCTTCCAGCGGCTGATGGAATGCTGCCTCGGACACAAGAACTTCGAGACCGTCCTCCTGTACCTAGATGATGTGATCGTCTACTCAAAGACTTACGAACAACACTTAATAGACCTGGCAGAAGTGTTCGAAGCCTTATCCAGGTATGGCATGAAAATCAAGCCATCCAAATGTCACCTTCTCAAGCCAAAGGTACAGTACCTGGGACACATCGTGAGTTCGGAGGGAGTAGCACCAGATCCCGAGAAAATAAGCGCCATAAGGGATTGGCCAAGACCTACCAGCGCAAAAGAAGTGAGACAATTCCTGGGATTGGTGGGTTACTATCGCAGATTTATAAAAGGATTTACCAAGTTGGCAGCACCCTTGCAAGACACCTTGGTAGGGCAGACGAAGAAACCTTCAAACCGAAACTCTCCTTTTCAGTGGAACGACGAAAGGGAAGACTCCTTTGAACAACTAAAGAAGGCACTAACCGGAGAAGAGGTTCTGGCATACCCAGATTACCATCAACCTTTCATCCTCTACACCGATGCCAGTAATGTGGGACTAGGAGCGGTGCTGTCACAAAAGCAAGAAGGTCGGGAGAAAGTCATCGCCTTTGCAAGTAGAAATCTCCGGCCTACTAAAAGAAATTCAGAAAATTACAGCTCCTTCAAATTGGAACTACTGGCAGTAGTTTGGGCTGTGACTGAACGTTTCAAACACTATCTGGCCGCTGCAGAATTTATTGTCTATACTGACAACAATCCGTTGACCCACCTGGACACAGCCAAATTAGGTGCGTTAGAACAGCGATGGATAGCCCGGTTATCTAATTACAACTTCAAGATCAAGAATCGAGCAGGTCGCAAGAATGGAAATGCCGATGCCCTATCCCGGATGCCACACTTGAGAGATGTAGAAGAAGAAATGGGGGAGCTTGAAGAAATTGAACTACCAGCCTTCCATCATCCCAAGGCAAAACATCATCAGTCAAGTACCTATCAGAAACAACAAGAGGTGAATTTAAATCCGTTAGCACACCATAGATGGGCTGACACCCAAGACAGCAATCCGGCTGTGAAGTTGGTGAAGGAACTGTTAACTGAGCAAAGTGCATATCCCGATGAGGATGCCCCAGAAGAGACGCATCAACTCTGGAAAGAGAGAGGCAAAATGTTCCTGTATCAAGGGAAGCTCTGTAGAAGGTACACCAATCCGAAAACACATGAATTGGTTTGGCAGATTATCGTGCCTAAACAAGATGTCAAGATGGTCCTCGAAGCTTACCATAATGGTGCTGGTCACTTCGGTTGGAAAAAGTTAGAAGTACTTCTAAGAGAAAGATTTTATTGGGTCGGGATGAGAAAATCAATCGAACAGTGGTGCAGACATTGTGGCCCGTGCAACCTCAGAAGAAACGATCAAAAGAACCAAAGAGCACCACTGCAGCCCATAATCACCAAACAACCACTTGAACTTGTAGCCATGGACCACGTGAAGTTGACACCAAGCCGGTCTGGCTATGTCTATGCCTTGACCATCGTGGACCATTATTCACGCTTCTTGGTAGTAGTACCCGTAAAAGATCTGACAGCAAAAACAGCAGCCAAAGCGTTCCAAACGTACTTTTGTAGACCCCATGGATATCCGGAACAGGTTCTCACCGACCAAGGTACAGCCTTTGAATCAGAGATCTTCAGAGAATTCTGTAATATGTATGGTTGCAAAAAGATCCGGACGACGGCCTATCATCCACAAACAAACGGCTTATGCGAGAAGATGAACCATATTGTAATAGAACTACTAAAGACTTTACCTGAGGCAGAAAGGAATCAATGGCCAGAGAAATTGCCTGACTTGGTGGATCTGTATAATCATGTCCCGGTGAGTTCCACCAATTGCACCCCAGCTTACCTTATGAGTGCAAGACCCGGCCAATTACCAATCGATCTAGAAATGGGAATTCTGAAACCAGACGCAGAAGTCCAAGACTCCAATTGGGATATCATACGGCAAAAGCAGTATCGCCAAGTGCAAGAGAGTGTGGAAAGAAGCCTTCAGCAAACTAGAGAAAGACAAGAGCGAACTTTCAACCAGAATGCTCTAGCGACCCCATTAAGACCAGGTGACCAAGTGCTCAAGAGAAATCGTCGAACCAATAAACTGGACAATCAGTGGGAAGCCGTACCCTACACAGTTTTACCAACAAGAGTGGATAATCCTAAAATGTGTCTCATTAGCAAAAACGGAGGCTTAACATCTGTACTAGTGTCAAGAGACAATCTTAAATTATGTCCGGAAGCATTGAAAGAGCCAGACGTTGTCCAGCCAGAACCAGAAGTTATTCAACCCATACAGGTTCAACCAGTAAAGGAAAAAGAAGAGGAAGTGTATCACACCTGTATAGGAGACTTTCCCAAAACCCTACTAACATACCATGGTGCAGTAGTGGTTCCCATGGTGGCCTTTTACCCAACACCAAACCCAATACCAGAAGTCCCAAGACAGGAAGAGGCTGACCCCGTACTACAGGAGGTTCCAGGCCAGGAAGAACAGATTCCTGGTCAGAGTAATCCCATTCACGGTGGACTTGCCAACTCCATAGTCGTGGAATTATCTTTAGCAGAGCGGGCAGATACTACATCCGCAGTAGACAGTAGTACACCACATGAAGAGACACCGCTATTACGTAGATCACAGCGTAGTACCCAGGGTCAATTACCGGCCAGGTATGCAGATTACCAACTATAAAGCTCATAATGTAAATTGTATATATGTTATGCCGTATATAGTTAAACAGAAAATGTAGTATAGTCATTGTTATCAGTCTGCAACGTTTAAGCCCAGTGCCTACAGAGACTTGTCTGTATGAACTTCTTGCATATTCTTGAACTTTTTATCAGCCCGGAGGCACTAAATCAAAGCTCCGGAAAGACTGCTTTTTGAACTTTGCTCCTCGCTCTTTTTGAACTTTCTTTAGACTTTATATTGATAACTCCGTTGGAAAAATGGAACTAAATTCCTGGACACAAAGTGCAGTGCCTTTCCTAGTACCTTCAAGGATAGAACTGTATTAATGGACGCTATTTGAAGTGACTTTGTACAGAACTATATTTTTGTTTCCTCGAGTGGTTTTGTAACTTTTCATTTTTAAGACTCTGTACATATTAATTGTTATTTCAAAATGTTATTGTCCCACAGTCCCGGAGTACTGTTCTTAACTAAGGGGGAATGTGGCACCCCTAGGGGTATTTGCCACAAAAATAGTTACTGACAGTAAATGCAAATACTAAAATAGCAAGACTGCACTACCACCTCCGGCCAGAAGGGGGAGCTCCAGAGACTCCCCTTGATCCATTCTGGTCTGAGAGAAGAACTGGCAGTTGGGCTAAGGAGCTGAAAGTGAGAGGTCATACAGTTGAATCTCTAACAGCCCTGTGACTGTTACCAGGCCTAAATCACCGGCCTGAGGAGAAGAGGGATGGAGAAAAAGGACATTGTGAGAACCGGGTAGCATTAATCACTACCCAGAACAGGCGCAAAGACGGATACCGGATCCGTGGCTGTATTCATTACATATAATACAGCAACCGGAAAAACGTGAGGTGATATCAGCTTCACTAGGGTCGGACGCAGCAACAGACACAGAGTTCAGCGGTACTCCTGGAGGGGGTAAACCGATAAAAGGACTCGGGTTGCCCGTCGAACCAGGACCCGGAGGGGACAGATTGGGCCGGCAGCCAGTTCACATACAGCAGCAGGGCCACACAGATATTGCGTACAATAAGAGGCGAAGACCCCGGCAGGGTCAAAGTAACTCAGAGTTCCCATACAGACTCCGGTGACAGGACTGGTTGTAAATCCTTTTTTGTTAAAGTAAACTGGTTAAACGTTTCAGTGCCTCAGTCTTTCATTTGGACAATAGCCATCTATCCAGGATTGGGATCATCACCGCTGGGAGAACCTGCTGCTGATCAAGTAAGTGCCTGTTCCCTCACGATACCCTTTACACTGTGCATTGCCTGAGGCCACAGCACCGGGTCAAGCCACCCGTGACACCCCCCTCAACAGACAGACCCCATTGGTCCGGTGCTGGGTACCCCGGTCTCTTGGGCGTCACACATACATGCGGCCACATCCCAACTAGACGTGCAAAACCTCACTCAATGCAAGTGGATCGCCCCCATGGGGCCGTGGGGTACTCGGTACCGGGTCCTTCGGTTCACAGGGGGATGTCACGGTGGCTGACCCGGTCCGTGGCCCTGGGATGTCTGTGTAAAAGGGAAAGGTCTTTAAAGGGGAAATGTTCGTGACGCCACCTGTGGTATTCGGTCAGGGTGACCGACGCTGCTTTAAGGGGTGAGGTGATGTTATGGCAGCTAGATGGTGTACCTTCCCACAAGTGAAGTATGTCCCCAGGGCTTCCCAGTGTGTAGATGGTCGAGGGTGAGAGGCGCAGTGAAGAACGAGGACACAAGGTTGCAGTCACTTTACCTTTACTGATGGCTTCAGCATCCACAGTCCAGGGCACCAGATCACAGGGCAGGCAGAGTCCGGCCGGTTTGGAGGCAAATCCAGAGTCCCCTTATCTAGGTGGAAATCAGTAGCCTTCCTCTAGCGCCGTAGTGTTGTAGTCCCTTACTGCTGAGCTTTTCATAAGGTCCTCACAGATGTTGTTGATGTTACAGATGTTATGTCTCTCTCTGTCCCCCAGATGGATAGGACAAACCCGTATGACCGATGGCTTGAGGCGTTTTACAGGGACTCTATCATGCCCCAGCCTCTCATGGGTGCCACCTTGCCTCCTGTGTGTAGGGGAGGACAGGTAACGTGAAATTAGCTGTCCTGCCGGCCTCTGGAGCAAAGCATAAAGGATCGTTGCAATGTACGAAAAACGTGGATACTCCAGCTCCAGTAAAATGATGAAATTCTTTATTGGTCCAACGTAGTTATAAAAGGACAATCCTTACAGATAGTGGGTAGAAACAGGTGATTTCATGGATAATGGCAACGCGTTTCGATCACTAAGGATCTTACTCATGCCCATACGATTTCACAAGTGAATGCTACACATATAGCATCCCTGGACCTATCACAAACCATTCAATAGTCACATGACAAACTGGAAGGTCCTGAAATCTCTTACGTCAGAAAATCCAAATGCAAAAATAAAAACGTGAAAACGTGAATCTTAAAACATTTGACAATAAAATATTAGCAATAATGATACAAAATGTCATTCCTTTTGTTCAAACCCGCGGGGAAACGGGTATTCAGATTATAAATCCAGAAAGCCTCTCTGGTAAGTGAGCGTCTCTTGACATCACCCCACGGCTACGAGAATACATTTTCTCAGTGCCATGAACTCTGTGGGCTGTGGTGTCACCATTATGTTTAACACCAAAATGTTTAGAGACCATTGAGATATTTCTCTTTGTGATATTGCAACTGTTCGCATCCCTAAGATGTTCTGTGACGCGCGTTTTTAATTTGCGTGCCGTGCAGCCTATATAAGTTACTTGACATGCCACACAGCCTACTTTGTATACTACATTTTTGGTGTGACAATTAATAAAGCTATTTATATTATAACTTTTATTTTTTTTTTTTATTTTGAAAGGTGCTGCCCAGATGCGAATGTGCACACGTGCTACATGCCGTGGTACCGCACTTGAAAAAGCCCTTACAGTCAAGCCATGTGTTAGATTTAGGTTTAGACAGAATTTAATTGGGGACAATTATATCTCCAATAGTTTGTGCTCTGCTGGCTACCACACTTACTCCATCCTTCAAAATGTCCATGAGAGAGTGATCTTCATGCGGGATAGGTAACCTTTTGTTAATAAGCAGCGGGTCTGGAAGTGGTGCTGATGGATCTTCCGCAGGCGCCGTCCGAAATGGGACCTTAGTGCTCAGCCGCATCTGCAGGAGCTGGTCTATTAACTCCTCCACGCCGGCCTGCAGGAAGTCAGGGCCAAAGGGTGATGCCTGGCCGCGGTGTCTCTCCAGGTGGCCGGGGGAGTCCTCTGCTTCCACCCCACGCTCTGGTTCTGGGCGGCTGGCCATGGCGTCGTCCTCGTGGCTTGCTCCTTCCTGGTCTTTTTCCCGCTCTCTCCTCCGGGGCGGTTTCTCTTTCTTTGTCTCCTTCCTCCATTAAGGATCAGGAAGCGGATCTCGGCTGCTGACGGACACGTTCCTCAAGGTACAGAAATATTTGGATTGGGCGGCCATTGTCTTACACGCTTCTCAGTTAGCTCACGCCCACGATGTCACGCCCTTCTTTTTCTCCTGCAATCCTCGTGGCGCTGTAATGGCGGCGGTTTTGGCTGGAATTTTGGCAGTCTTTTGCAATACACAGTCCTTTAGTAAATCACAGTTCTGGCACAGTCTCTAGGCGCACATGACCCGATTTTCAGGCTTAAGTAGATCCTGTTAGTGATGCCAAAGTTTGGAGCACCCCCATGGGGCCGTGGGGTACTCGGTACCGGGTCCTTCGGTTCACAGGGGGATGTCACGGTGGCTGACCCAGTCCGTGGCCCTGGCACGTCCGTGTAAAAGGGAAAGGTCTTTAAAGGGGAAATGTTTGTGACGCCACCTGTGGTATTCAGTTAGGGTGACCGACGCTGCTTTAAGGGGTCCGCTGGGGTGATGTTATGGCAGCTAGATGGTATACCTTCCCACAGGTGAAGAATGTCCCCAGGGCTTCCCAGTGTGTAGATGGTGGATGGTGAGAGGAGCAGTGAAGAACGAGGACACAAGGTTGCAGTCTCTTTACTTTTACTGAAGGCTTCAGCATCCACAGTTCAGGGCACCAGATCACAGGGCATACAGAGTCCGGCCGGTTTGGAGGCAAGTCCAGAGTCCCCTTGTCCAGATGGAAATCAGTAGCCTTCCTCTAGCGCCGTGGTGTTGTAGTTCCTTACTGCTAAGCTTCTCATAAGGTCCTCACAGATGTTGTAGACGTTATGTCTCTCTGTCCCCCAGATGGATAGGACAAACCCATATGACCGGTGGCTTGAGGCGTTTTACAGGGACTCTATCATGCCCCAGCCTCTAAGCGGAGCCACCTTGCCTCCTGGGTGTAGGGGACAACAGGTAACGTGAAATTAGCTGTCCTGCCGGTCTCTGGAGCAAGGCATAAAGGATTGTTCCTCCCTCAGTGTTCCGGCTACCGGGATCCTGCGCCTCAGAAGAAGGCAGCCTGTGTAGGGCTGTTCTCCCCTGATATCCACTCCTTTGCTACGACTTATTCACCCTCTCTACAATACAGTTCTCTTTCAGTGTCTCTTCCTAGAAGCTGCCGCACTCAGAGCAGGCGCAGCTCCATGTCCTTCTGTCTCGATCTCTGTCAGAGACCAACTACCTGAGCGAAGCTCAGCCAGCAACTAACTTCCTCCCCAGGCAACCAGTTTTACCTAAGTGTGAGGAGTGCCCTAATAAATAGAAGCAGAGCTCTCCCTGGTGGCCTGGAGTGCGAAATGTGTTGCATGTTTGTGATACCTGGATTCAGTGTTCCTTCTTTGCCTCCAAACGTAGCATCACTCCCCCTAGAGGAGAATGACATTACTGCAACGACCAGGACCCTGTTGCCCCATTCAAAATAAAACAATAAAAAAATTTAAAAAATAGACATATTTGGTATCGCTGCGTTCAGAATCGCCCGATCTATCAAAGTATAAAAAGAATTAATCCGATCGGCAAAGTGTAAAGAGAAAAAAAATTAAAAACGCCAGAATTACGTTATTTTGGTTGTTGCAATATTGAAATAAAATGCAATAACGGACGATCAAAGGATCATATCTACCCTAAAATAGTATCAATAGAAATGTCAGCTCAGTGCGCAAAAAATAAGCCCTCACCCGGCCCCAGATCCCGAAAAATGGAGGCGCTACGGGTCTCGGAAAATGGCGACATTATTTTTTTTACAAATTTGGGATTTTTTTTCACCACTTAGACAAAAAAAAGAACCTAGACATGTTTGGTGTCTGCGGACTCGTAATGACCTGGAGAATCATAACTGCTGGTCAGTTTTAGCATTTAGTGAACATGGTAAAAAAAACAATTGTGGTATTGCATGTTTTATTGGCAATTTCACCGCAGTTTGAATTTTCTTCCCGTTCTCCAGTACATGACACGGTAAAACCAATGGTGTTGTTCAAAAGTACAACTTGTCCCGCAAAAAAATAAGCCCTCACATGGCCATATTGACGGAAAAATAAAAAAAGTTATGGCTTTGGGAAGAAGGGGAGCAATAATCGGAAAAGCAAAAATCGCAAGGTGGTGAAGGGGTTAAGCCATCCTATGACAAATTGCCTGATTTTCGTCCTTCTCAGATGGTTTTGTCCCTATTTTTCGTCCGGTGACATCTGATTTTAGATATTTAATGACGGACATGATGAATTCCAGCTTTCCAGGGTTAATAATGACAATGGATCCGTAGAAATCGAGTGCTTAACAAGTTACGGATGATCCGTATGGGATCCAATATTTTTACGCACCCATAGACTTGTATAGGCGATACTCATCTGAGATACAGCAGGGATTAGATGCCGCCATTTTATTAACTGAACAGTCCTATTGAATTACTACATGGGTCAGTGTGAGGCTGATCTGTGGCCATTTTGGTTATCCCTGAACTATACACATATAGCATATGGTCAGTTACTGCCTGTATTTGGGTTACTTCTTCTGGGAGCAGCACTAATATCGCAGGGGATTCGGAGCAATGTGTCAGTCACTTCCTGGCTGTGATAATTGTGCGTTACACCCAGACGCGATTCTCTACTTTGTCCACTAGATGTCGCTGTTGTCAGTCAGAGGCCGGACCGTGCATGTTTCCTCCCCACGGATTGCGCTATGGTATATTCCAAAGATGGCGGCGCCCATGTGTAGCGCAGTGAGTCGGCTGCAGGTAACAGGGACATTGGGGTCACTGGGGGGTGCGCCTGTGGTAACAGGTGGAGTGGATGGCATTCTGAAGCTTTGCTTCCTGTAGGGATTTGGGGTTATGGCTGCTTCTATTAAATGCACCACAATTGTTTTTTTTTTTTTTTCTTGTGCACGGTTTCCTGTTGGGACCATTTTTTGTAACATTTTTCTCATTTTTATAGATGTATGTATCCAGTTCGCGGTTATAAAAACAAGCAGATTTGCTATTCACTTCTTATTAAAAATTTGCAGCCATTCTTCAGACAGTAACAGTTTTCTTTTTTTGCAGCTCGTTGTCTAGGAAACCGGCCACCGCTGCTGTCTTGTAAGCGCTGCGCTGAAGCTGGCTGGGGCTAGGAGGTAACAGCGCCCCCAATAACAGCGCCCCCTCCAGCGCTCCTGGCCGGCCTCAGTACAGTGCTTACAAGCTGAATAGAAGAGCACTTGTAGGCACTGCACGCGTCTCTAGCAGTGGCGGTCGGTCTCCAAGGCAACAAGGCTGAAAAGAAAAGTGTTAATATCTCAAAAATGGCTGAAAATTTTAATATGCCGTAAATTGAAAAAGTGCTTGTGTTTCCGAGCACTAGATGACGATCTTCATTAATGAGGGTGGGAGAAGCCCAGTGACCTCTTAGCGGAATATCCCCGCTGGAGTGGTGCATTAAGGAGGCATCCATTACTTTAGCATTGATGACCCTTCCTTAGGATAGTTCATCAATGTTTGATCAGTCGAGGTCCGACATCCGGCACAGCTGTCATCTGTGTTAGCGATCAGAAATACTTGTGTGCACGGATCCGTATCAATCCATTTTTCAGAGGATGCGGAAAACTATTTTTTTGTGCTTTTAAATCCTGATAAAAAAAGATGAAAACTTGATCCTTTTTGTTTTTTTTTTTTATAACATTGCAGTCTATAGAAGACAGAGCTGTCAAACGTTAGAAAAACGTGGTGTGAACCAGGCCTAAGCGCCAATCATAAGGGTACGACTGCCGGCCGCCTGCAGGAGCTACACATCACATTCTCAGATGAGGTCATTACACAGCAAGGCCGAATCTTACTTATACGCTTTTTATTTGTAGGTTTTGGTCAGAGGACTAGAAGGCATTTTCCCCCGACATTCTCAGATTCGCTGTATTCAGACGAGCTCGGTTTGTCTGAAGGTAAGCACAATATGTTATGGCCCTTATCAAGGTACCTTACTGTAACATTTTATCACATGGAATTTGGTTTGGTTTTTACTTTTTTTAATGGTAATCACATTTATAGAACAATGGGAAGTCTGAGACTGGGCATTAAAACATAGTAAAAAATAATTGCGGCACTCACCACCAATGTATCATTTCCACCAATGTATCCTGTGACCATCCGCAAGGTCACAGGATACAATAGACCTTCACATGTAACTTGCGACACTGTGGGTCTGACACCCTAGATGACGCACAGCTATACGGCTATGCAACAAACGTCTATTTGTAACCGGTGACCATGTGAATGCAAGAAAGTATGAAAAATGATACATTGGTGGTGAGTGCCGCAATTTTCTCTTTTATGTGCATTGTTTGGAATCCATATATATAATCGTCTAAGGGGCACTTCCGTCTGTCTGTCATGGAAATCCCAAGTCGCTGATTGGCCGCGGCCAATCAGCGACGGGCACAGTCCGGCCGCAAAATGGCCGCTCCCTACGCCCCTGCAGTCAGTGCCCCTCCATACTACCCCCCTCCCCCAGTCAGCACCCGCCGCCAAAATAGCGTTTTAGCAGTCCGTTAAACTGACTGCGTTACACTGCGGCATGACGCGGTGTAACGCAGTCTAACGCTGCTATTAACCCTGTGTGACGAACTTTTTACTATTGATGCTGCCTATGCCAAAAACCAAAACCAAAAGTTAACCACAAAAATTTAGAATTTTTTTAATACATTATTTATAAATCTATTATTGAAAAGTGTAGCTCTTATACACCTGGATTGATGGAAATAATACAATAATTATGACTCTTGCAGGCCTTTAGTAAAAAAACATTGCTGCATCCTTAAGGGGCTGTTCTCAAGTTTGAAAGTTACCTCCAATCCATGGCATAGGGTATAGCTTCTCGATTTTTGGAGCCCCCACTGATCCTGAGAACCGGGGGGCTATGAAGAGCCCCATGTGAATGGAGAAGTGGTCGATTATTCGCACTGTGGCCCCATTCATTCTTATGGGAGTACCGAGGAATAGCCGAGTGCTGCACCCAGCTGATGATCGACCACCACTCCATTCACATGGGGCTGTTTAGAGCCCCAGTTATCGGGATTGGTGGGGGTCCCAGCAGTCGGACCCCCAGTGATCGGAAAGTTATTCCCAGTCCCTCAGAGGATAACTTTCTGACTTGGGACATACCCTATAATCGCGTATTCTCATCATTACCCTTCCAGTGTATATGCCCATTACAGAACAGGATTAACTCACATAGACAGATCAGAGAGATCACATGATCTGCCATGTATTTGAATAGCTGAAGCACATATTCAAAAGTTTCCAGCGCCTGTACTCCTGGCTGACCTGGGACGGTCAGCACTCACCGAGCACGCCGGACGGCCGGCACTCAACACATTAGGCCTCTTTCACACTTCCGTCTCTCTCTCCCTCTCCCCTACACCGGAAAAGCTTAGCCGACACATCAGTCATAACACTGGATGCGTTCCCTCCATTGGATCACTATCTTACCGACATCCGTCGGCACGTCTTCCCGACGAATTACAACGGGACACTGACTACCGACGGAAGTGTGAAAGAAGCCTTAGGTGCACATTCTGAGTAAGGCTACTTTCACATTTCCGTCGGTAGTCGGCTGTCACAAAGCGTCGGCGCGACGTACCGACGGACGTTTGTCAAATAGTGTATATCGTGAGCAGCGGACCCAGTTTTTCAACGGGTCCGCTGTCCAGTCTAAAGTCCCGGGGAGGAAAGAGAGAGCGAGATTGCCTGCCGGGCATGCGCAGTCGGAAACACAGGATACAACGTACAGAAAAACGTTCCCTTGATCGTTTTTTTGCAAAAGACGGGCCGCCACATTTTGCAGGATCCAGTGCACGGCGGACAAAACGTGAGTCCATACGTCGCTAATACAAGTCTATGGGAAGATGCAGGAGCCTGCATTTTCACAAATCAACGTATTGCGACGGTAGCAGAAAGACGGAAATGTGAAAGTAGCCTTAGCATGACGAGATCTGTAGGGGGCGCTATAACAACTATGTAACATCGATATCTACCTTGTCTAACACAGACGTGTAATATCTAACAATGGCACAAATATTATAATATATTAATATATATATATATATATCATATGTGTTTTTTTTATTTTTAGAACCGTGCAGCTCGTGTACGTGTGGGTAAAGGAGACAAACCAGTGACCTATGAAGAAGCACATCCCCCTCACTACATTGCCCATAGGAAAGGCTGGCTTTCTCAACACACAAGTAAGACTTTTATAACTCTTCCATATACTGTGCAAATGTGAAGTCTTAAAGGGATTGTCCGCCTTTTGCATATGATTTTTTCTTTTCACTATATATATTCATGTAATTAGGGCTAACAATTATTATCTTGCTGAAGTCTGACATGTTGGATCCTTATCTTCTACAACATTATATGTAGAAGGAGAGTCAGGAGCCCCCCCATACATCGTAGACCAACCCCTGCAATGTTAGTCTTATTTAGTGGGGGCTTACTATGTGATAGAGAAGACGTCCATTTTTGAAGGATCAGGATATCTTGATTTTTATTATTCTATCCATTTATAGAATTTTTAGATTTAAGTGTAAGGAAACAATAAATCCTTGGACAATTCAGTGACCTCCATTGTGAAGTTACATTCAGTACAGATTGGAGTGTACGGACCTACACTGGACATGTAAGATTAGATCTCCCAGGTGTAACATGACAGTGCTCACAGGGCCAAAGTGAATCCCATATATTCCCCCTTGATATTTTCACAAGAGTGACAGGCTATATGTGTCCATTACTGACCCGACATTGATAGTTCTGAAGAAGGAAGTGATGATTAGGATGATGTCCGATTGCATAAGACCTAATCTAAAATGTAAAACGGGGCAATCAGCTCACCTGTCCGGGTGCACGGCAAAATACTCCAGTAACAGCAACCATCCAAACTATAGTCGGCACTCACATCTTCTTAAAAGAATTGAATTATTGATCCAGAGGTATAAAAGGCATAAAAAATGGTTGAACACAACAGATCAAAAATTAAAAAGTCAGAAAAGAAATATCCACTGCGCTCCAGGCAACATGTTTCAGACTGATTTGAGATTTGGAGGAAGGTTTTTAGAGTGTTTCTGCTCAGTTTCTGCTCCAAAAATCCTTAAAAAACTCTGATAAAGGATAGGAGATTAGACTGTTGATTAATTCCACCTCTCTTATCCAACTGCTCAAAGCAGGAGTCACTAAATCATCCCAGACAGATGTCTGTCCAGCCTCTGTTTGAAGACTTCCATTGAAGGAGAACTCGCCACCCCTCGTGGCAGCCTGTTCCACTCATTGATCACCCTAACTGTCAAAAAGTTTTTTTCTAATATCTAATATGTGTCTCCTCCCATTCAGTTTCATCCCATTGCTTCTAGTCTTTCCTTTTGCAAATGAGAATAAAGATGATCCTTTTACAATGGTGACAGCCCTTGAGATATTTGTAGACAGCTATTAAGTCTCCTCTCAGTCTTCTTTTTTGCCAGCTAAACATTCCCAAATCCTGTAAACGTTCCTCATAGGACATGGTTTGCAGACCGGTCACCATTCTGGTCGCTCTTCTCTGAACTTGCTCCAGTTTGTTGATGTCTTTTTTAAAATGTGGTGCCCAAAACTGTACACAGTATTCCAGATGAGGTCTGACCAAAGAGGAGTAGAGGGGGATAATGATTTCACGTGATCTAGACTGTATGCTTCTTTTAATACATCCCAATTTGCATTTGCCTTTTTTGCTGCTGCATCACACTGTTGACTCATGTTCAGTTTATGATCTATTAGTATACCCAAGTCTTTTTCACAGGTGCTGTTGCTTAGCCCTATTCCTCCCATTCTGTATATGCTTTTTTCATTTTTATTGCCCAGATGTAGTACTTTTCATTTTTCCTTGTTAAAAACCATTCTGTTAGTTGCTGCCCACTGCTCCAATTTATATCTTTTTGAATCCTCTATCTCTCTTCTCTAGTAGTGGCTATTCCTCCTAGCTTTGTGTCATTAGCAAATTTAATCAGTTTACCCTCAATTCCTTCATCTAAATCATTGATAAAGACGTTGAACAATACCTGGCACAGGACAGAGCCCTGTGGTGCCCCACTTGAGACATTCTTCCAACTGGATGTGCAGCCATTTACGACCACTCTTTGGGTCCGATCACTAAGCCAGTTATGAATCCACCTAACCGTTGCCTTGTCCATTCCATACTTCGTCATTTTTTCAATAAGGATTGTGTGAGATACTTTGTCAAATGCTTTGCTGAAATCAAGATATACTATATCTGCAGCATTTCCCTGATTCACCCAGTCAGTGATACTGTCATAGAAGTAAATTAAGTTAGTCTGACATGACTTATTAGTTACAAACAAATGCTGACTCTGGGTAATCACTTCATTCTTATCCAGATACTTACATATATGTTGTTTAATAATTTGTTCAAAGATCTTTCCTGGTAGGGAAGTCAGATTCACCGACCTATAGTTCCCTCGGTCCACCTTCTTTCCCTTTTTCAAGATGGGAACAACATTTGCTCTTCTCCTGTTCTCCAAGAATTTTCAAAGATTATGGAGAGTGGTTCAAAAATTTCATCTGCTATCTCCTTTAGTACTCTGGGGTGTATTTCATCTGGACCTGGTGACTTGAATTCATTTATGTTAGCTAAGTGTTTCCTTACTATATTTCTGTTTATAGATATCCTGGATTCTTCTATTCCTTTAATAGGACAGTGAATATCAGTTGATGTTACTTTTCCTTTCTGAGAGAAAACAGATGCAAAATAGGAATTTAAAAGTTCGGCCTCCCCAACATCCTTTCTTACCATTTCATCATTTTCATCCTGTAAAAATCCTATAGCATCTTTGACTTTTCTTTTACTTTTGACAAAACCTCCCCAAATCCTTTTTTATTGCTTTTGATGTCTTGCAAGCCTAAATTCATTGTCCGCTTTAGATAATCTGATTCGTGCCCTGCAGGTTCTGCAGACAGCATTATATTATTTTTATTTTTTAATCAGCAAATTAAAACATGTATTACTCATGACATTACAGTTTACTCAGGTACCAGTTTTTAGAGTAAAGTAAAGTATCTGTCCTTCTCCCCCATCCCCCCTCCCCCCTGGTCTTAGAGACCATGACATAAACAAACAGAATTCCTCACGTTGTACACATAATCGAATAGCGTACTGTCACAACCCCTGAACACCTCTTATAGCGTCACATCATTCCCGCCACACTAGTTCCAGTCAATCCACGGTTGCCATAACTTGTGGAAAAGATCCACCTTGTTTCTCTTGATGTATATGCTTTTTTCCAGAAGAAGTATATGATCCGTTTGTGTAATAAAGTTTCTTCTAGTCGGAGGTTCCTCTCTTATCCAAAATTTTGCTATCAGCTTTCTTGCAATAAATAACAATCGTGCAATTACTATTTTGGTCGAGTTGTCCTTTATTATTTCTTCCACGTATCCCAATATGCATACCAATGGGTTTTTACGGACAGTGCACCCATACACCAGTTCAATACGGTTCAATACCACTATCCAGAAGGAAGACAGCCTAGGTCAATGCCACAGCATGTGCAGTATGCCTGCCTGAGATTGTGAACACCTTGGGCAATCAGAATTAGACCTCAGTCCAGCCTTGAATAATCTTTCAGGGGTTCTATAAGCCCTATGGATTACAAATAACTGTGATAACCTCCCGGGTTCACTCATGGAAATCTTAGGCACGTACTCTAATATTGATTCCCATCTATCATCATTATATTCTTCTTTAGCATGTGTTTAAGTTCTGTGTTCATCAATCCTGGTTTCCTTAAATGCTTTGTATTCTTCCCTCTTTTTCGAAATGTTAACGATTGTGCTTTGAGAATCTAATTATTCAAGATTTCCCATCCTTCCTGGACATTTTTGTCCTTAAGGATATCCAGCCACTGGATCCCTCCGATACTTTTTCTGAGTCCCTTAAAATCTGCCTTTCTGAAATCTAACCTTGAAGTCTGAGTCTTGACAGGTCTTCCTCCTCTAGTTATCCAAAATCCTAAAATAGCATGGTCGCTACCTCCTAGGGTCCCAGCCACTCTTACCTCCTCAACCATTTCCTCCCTGTTTATAAGGATTAGATCCAAGGTAGCAGATCCCCTTGTTTTCTCTCCTACCTTTTGGAAGATAAAGTTGTCAGCAAGAGAGGATAAGAATTTGCTTGACCTGTTAGTTTTGCCTGAAAGAGATTCCCAACAAATGTCTGGATAGTTGAAGTCTCCCATGACAACTATGTCATATTTTTTGGAGAACTTGGCCATTTGATGTATAAAGAGTTCATCCATATCTTCAGCTTGCACAGGCGGCCTGTAGTAAATGCCTACAATGGTGCCCTTTCCATTGTTCGGTCCTTGTATTCTTACCCAAACAGTTTCCACAGAACTCCCAGTCTCTGAAGCTTCAATCTCTGCGCAGACATACGCTTTTCTAACATACAATGCGACACCTCCTCCTCGTTTATCAAGTCTGTTTCTTGCAAATAAGTTGTATCCTTCTAGCCTTGTATTCCAATCATGTGTATCGTCCCACCAAGTTTCAGTGATTCCAACGACATCATATTTCTTTTCCTGCGTTAGTAGTTCCAATTCTCCTTGTTTGTTGCCCATGCTTTGTGCATTTGTATAGAAACATTTTAGTTTGTGATGGTTTTCTTTCTCCAATATTTTTATTTAGATTTTTTTTGTCTTTGTTCTTCCCTCCCACTTCTAATAGCAGAGTTCTCAATAGTAGATGTCAGGTGTATGGCTTTTTCTGACCTTTTGCTTCCCTTCCCACATTGTTCTAGTTTAAAGCTCTCCTGATCAGTGCAGCAAGGCGACTTCCAAATACATGTTTTCCAGTCTTCATAAGGTGCAGCCCATCGTCTAGGTAATTCACTCCGTGATCCAGAAATCCAAATCCTTGCTGATGGCACCATCGACGTAGCCAGTTGTTTACCTGCAGAAAGTTTGATTGCCTTCAGTGGTTGAAAGACAAGGTGTCAAGGGGCAATATTTTGACCACTATCCCACTTATACAAGGAGCAGCAGCATTTCCATCGGATGCCTCAGCTGACTGTACAATTGGCGGCAAGATCAGCAGGCCTTCGAACGTGGCCCAGCTTTGTATGAAATGTGTAGGTTTAGAGAGGATAAAGCAGAATTACATTGTGGGCATCGTTCTGCGTAGGATCTTCTAGGTTGCAGTTTCTGAATAGTGGATTGTGTTTGCGATACGGGGCTATTGGAGGCCGCATCTCCGTCATCATCCATGACAAGTTCTCCTTCCTCCTCACTTTCCGTCCCTTTTCCTCACTCTTTGGGGGATTCTAGATACGAATGATGGTGTTTGCTTGGTGGTCTGACAATGTTTGCTAGTACCTGAAGCTAGTGACTGATTTGGAAGACGTACAACCGCGCTATATTGGTCCTCTCATTCCTTATTTCTCCTTACTTTGTCTGCGGCCATATTACACCGAAGATGTATAATCCAACAGCTTATAATATAAAAGGTGGCCACCTGACTTGTAGAAAAATACCAAGATATGTAGGGGGCCTCTACTCAAATGCCACATTATTCAGGTGAAAGTTATGCCGACTCCCAGTCACCAACATGCACTGCCGTATAGTGCTAGTCATATAGTTCACCTTGGGCACAAGTCTCGTCCCTCTATTTATGTGAGCAAGTGTATAGGTGTATGGCAGAGATATGTATACCCACACTGGGTGCTTCACGTCACTCCGCAAACCTGCAGTGCCAAAAGACTGACTAGGAGCTCATCGGAGCGGGTCTGGTGACTGTGGCAGGATGTGATTATCTTAATGTATTACCAGTTGTAGAAGGTTCCAGTGTCAGCTGAGATGCATGCCACTGATGGCATGTCGGAGGTGTCAGAGGCATACATAGAAATCATGGGGCCCCAAAGAAGAAGTTCTAATTGGGCCCACCCCCTCCCCCAACAAAAAAATCTATATATTCATTGATATCACAGAAGAACATATCTCACAACTTTGCAGCCTTTATAAAGTAATGTTCCTCCTACTGAAGCCTTAGATTCCCCCCTCATTGCAACCATAAAGTATGATACCAACAAGTGTCCCCCACCCAAACACAATATGATACCTCCACAGTACCCTCAACATGCACAGTATGACGACCCTACTGTACATCACCTCAACTCCCCCTGCAAACTATGGTGATCCCAACACAGTATGATCCCCCACACAGCCCTCCATGCAATATAATAGGTCTACGTACAGTATAATGACTCTACATGTCACCACACTGTATAATGGCCCCCACTAGCCCTCCACACAATATGATGGACCCCAGCACAAACATTCACACTGTATTATTGCTTGTATACAGTATAATGTCCCCCACTTAGCCTTCCATAAAGTATAAAGGCTCCATAGTCTTCCATATAGTATAATTCACTCCCCATAGTCCTCCATATAGTATAATCCACCCCAGTTTTCCTTACAGTATAATGCACTCCTCATAGTTCTCCATACAGTATAATTCACCACCCATAGTCCTGTATGTAGCATAATGCACCCGATAATCCTCCATATAGTACTATGCACTCCATAGTCCTTCATATAGTATAATACACCCCCAGTTCTCAATATATTATAATGCACCCCATAGTCTTCCATTTCGTTTAATGCACTATGCATAGTCCTCCATAGAGTATAATGCACCACCCACAGTTGTCCATGTGGTATAATGCACCCCATAGTACTCTATATAGTATAATGCAACCTATAATCCTCTATTTAGAGTAATGCACCCCTCATAGTCCTCCATACAGGATAATACGCTCCCCATAATCCTCACGCAGTATACTGCACTCCCATAGTCCTCCATACAGTATAATGTGCTCCCCATAGTCCTCTGTGTAGTATAATGCGCTCCCCATAGTCCTCCGTGTGGTATAATGCGCTCCCCATAGTCCTCCGTGTGGTATAATGCACTCCCCATAGTCCTCCGTATAGTATAATACGCTCCCCATAGTCCTCCACACAGTATAATGCACACCCCATAGTCCTCCATATAGTATTATAGCCACCACAATGTACGCACTGATTTAAAAAAAAAAAAAAATCCTCGCCTCTCCTTATTCCCCCATCATTGCGATAGCCGATGCCAAGGAAGAATGATGGAGGAGGGAGCATCAGCTGATGCATTTGAATGTTCTGTGACGGGCTAGGGGGTGCGGCTCTGTATCGGGTTCTCCCGACTCTTGGGCCCTATAGCAGCCGCATGGTCGGCCGCCATTGACGGTGCACTACTGCCAGCGCTCAGCTCAGCGATATAACCAATGGCCGCTACCTCCAGCATTGGTCAGTAGTACTGCCTGAGCAAGCAATAAGCTGCCTTGGTCCGCGCTGCATTTCCAATGGTAACGACTCGGCTTCTGAGATATCCTCTTAGGTTGTTAAGAGCTTCACTCCAGCAATCGAAGCTGCAATACCAAAAATGTTATAAAAGCTCAAATATTTATTGGTTATCAGTAAAATAGTAAACACCATAGACGCAAATATATTAAAAAGGTTATATGGACAAACGATTTATATAGTGAAGGACACAAACAGAAAAGTCCGACACAACTGCTTGTATGTAAAAAGGACCGAGAATTCAATGGTTGTAATACAGGTCCTTCTCAAAAAATTAGCATATAGTGTTAAATTTCATTATTTACCATAATGTAATGATTACAATTAAACTTTCATATATTATAGATTCATTATCCACCAACTGAAATTTGTCAGGTCTTTTATTGTTTTAATACTGATGATTTTGGCATACAACTCCTGATAACCCAAAAAACCTGTCTCAATAAATTAGCATATTTCACCCATCCAATCAAATAAAAGTGTTTTTTAATAACAAACAAAAAAACCATCAAATAATAATGTTCAGTTATGCACTCAATACTTGGTCGGGAATCCTTTGGCAGAAATGACTGCTTCAATGCGGCGTGGCATGGAGGCAATCAGCCTGTGACACTGCTGAGATGTTATGGAGGCCCAGGATGCTTCAATAGCGGCCTTAAGCTCATCCAGAGTGTTGGGTCTTGCGTCTCTCAACTTTCTCTTCACAATATCCCACAGATTCTCTATGGGGTTCAGGTCAGGAGAGTTGGCAGGCCAATTGAGCACAGTAATACCATGGTCAGTAAACCATTTACCAGTGGTTTTGGCACTGTGAGCAGGTGCCAGGTCGTGCTGAAAAATGAAATCTTCATCTCCATAAAGCATTTCAGCCGATGGAAGCATGAAGTGCTCCAAAATCTCCTGATAGCTAGCTGCATTGACCCTGCCCTTGATGAAACACAGTGGACCAACACCAGCAGCTGACATGGCACCCCACACCATCACTGACTGTGGGTACTTGACACTGGACTTCAGGCATTTTGGCATTTCCTTCTCCCCAGTCTTCCTCCAGACTCTGGCACCTTGATTTCCGAATGACATGCAAAATTTGCTTTCATCAGAAAAAAGTACTTGGGACCACTTAGCAACAGTCCAGTGCTGCTTCTCTGTAGCCCAGGTCAGGCGCCTCTGCCGCTGTTTATGGTTCAAAAGTGGCTTTACCTGGGGAATGCGGCACCTGTAGCCCATTTCCTGCACACGCCTGTGCACGGTGGCTCTGGATGTTTCCACACCAGACTCAGTCCACTGCTTCCTCAGGTTTCCCAAGGTCTGGAATCGGTCCTTCTCCACAATCTTCCTCAGGGTCCGGTCTCCTCTTCTCGTTGTACAGCGTTTTCTGCCACATTGTTTCCTTCCAACAGACTTACCATTGAGGTGCCTTGATACAGCACTCTGGGAACAGCCTATTTGTTGAGAAATTTCTTTCTGGGTCTTACCCTCTTGCTTGAGGGTGTCAATGATGGCCTTCTTGACATCTGTCAGGTCGCTAGTCTTACCCATGATGGGGGTTTTGAGTAATGAACCAGGCAGGGAGTTCATAAAAGCCTCAGGTATCTTTTGCATGTGTTTAGAGTTAATTAGTTGATTCAGAAGATTAGGGTAATAGGTCGTTTAGAGAACCTTTTCTTGATATGCTAATTTATTGAGACAGGTTTTTTGGGTTATCAGGAGTTGTATGCCAAAATCATCAGTATTAAAACAATAAAAGACCTGACAAATTTCAGTTGGTGGATAATGAATCTATAATATATGAAAGTTTAATTGTAATCATTACATTATGGTAAATAATGAAATTTAACACTATATGCTAATTTTTTGAGAAGGACCTGTATACAGTTAGGTCCATATATATTTGGACAGAGATGACAATTTTCTAATTTTGGGTATGGAAATTACCACAATGAATTTTTAAACAAAACAATTCAGATACAGTTGAAGTTCAGACTTTCAGCTTTCATTTGACGGTATCCACATTAAAATTGGATGAAGGGTTTAGGAATTTCAGCTCCTTAACATGTGCCACCCTGTTTTTAAAGGGACCAAAAGTAATTGGACAATTGACTCCATGGCTATTTCATGGACAGGTGAGGGCAATCCCTTCGTTATGTCATTCTCATTTAAGCAGATAAAAGGCCTGGAGTTGATTTGAGGTGTGGTGCTTGAATTTGGAAGGTTTTGCTGTGAAGTAAACATGCGGTCAAAGGAGCTCTCCATGCAGGTGAAACAAGCCATCTTAAAGCTGCGAAAACAGAAAAAACCCATCCGAGAAATTGCTACAATATTAGGAGTGGAAAAATCTACAGTTTGGTACATCCTGAGAAAGAAAGAAAGCACTGGTGAACTCATCAATGCTAAAAGACCTGGGCGCCCACGGAAGACAACAGTGGTGGATGATCGCAGAATAATCTCCATGGTGAAGAGAAACCCCTTCACAACAGCCAACCAAGTGAACAACACTCTCCAGGAGGTCGGCATATCAATATCCAAATCTACCATAAAGAGAAGACTGCATGAAAGTAAATACAGAGGGTTCACTGCACGGTGCAGCCACTCATAAGCATCAAGAATAAAAAGGCTAGACTGGACTTTGCAAAAAACATCTAAAAAAGCCAGCACAGTTCTGGAAGAACATTCTTTGGACAGATGAAACCAAGATCAACCTCTACCAGAATGATGGAAAGAGGAAAGTATGGCGAAGGCGTGGTACAGCTCATGATCCAAAGCATACCACATCATCTGTAAAACACGGCGGAGGCAGTGTGATGGCTTGGGCATGCATGGCTGCCAGTGGCACTGGGTCACTAGTGTTTATTGATGATGTGACACAGGACAGAAGCAGCCGAATGAATTCTGAGGTATTCAGAGCCATACTGTGTGCTCAGATCCAGCCAAATGCAGCCAAACTGATTGGTCGTCGTTTCATACTACAGATGGACAATGACCCAAAACATAAAGCCAAAGCAACCTAGGAGTTTATTAAAGCAAAGAAGTGCAATATTCTTGAATGGCCAAGTCAGTCACCTGATCTCAACCCAATTGAGCAGCATTTCACTTGTTAAAGCCTAAACTTCAGACAGAAAGGCCCACAAACAAACAGCAACTGAAAACCACCGCAGTGAAGGCCTGGCAGAGCATCAAATAGGAGGAAACACAGCGTCTGGTGATGTCCATGAGTTCAAGACTTCAGGCAGTCATTGCCAACAAAGGGTTTTCATCCAAATATTAAAACTGAACATTTTATTTACAATTATTGAATCTGTCCAATTACTTTTGGTCCCTTTAAAAACAGGGTGGCACATGTTAAGGAGCTGAAACTCCTAAACCCTTCATCCAATTTTAATGTGGATACCCTCAAATGAAAGCTGAAAGTCTGAACTTCAATTGCATCTGAATTGTTTTGTTTAAAACTCATTGTGGTAATGTCTATAACCAAAATTCGAAAAATGTTGTCTCTGTCCAAATATATATGGACCTAACTGTATATATTGCAGCACTGTCACAGCACAATGGGTATATTTAGTGTTAATTAAAAACACATTATCACCATAGCTGAGATACCCAGATCTTTAAACAATAATCTTTATTTTTTTTTAATCTTTATTTTTATATAGCGCTAACATATTCCGCAGCGCTTTACAGGTTGCACACATTATGATCACTGTCCCCGATGGGGCTCACAATCTAAATTCCCTATCAGTATGTCTTTGGAATGTGGGAGGAAACCGGAGAACCCGGAGGAAACCCACGCAAACACGGAGAGAACATACAAACTCTTTGCAGATGTTGTCCTGAGTGGGATTAGAACCCAGGACTCCAGCGCTGCAAGGCTGCTGTGCTAACCACTGAGCCACCGTGCTGTTTTTAAGGTGCTCACATCGTCCACATTGGTAGCTGCCATAATGTCCCTTACGTGTTCTAACCCGAAGTTCTCTTGAGGTTAACCCCACGTATATTAATGAACACGTGCACCGAGCATAATATATTACATGGGTGGTATTACACGTAATATGGTCCCTGATCTTAAACTCACGAGAACCATCACTTGATGTGAAAGACGTGGCCCTTATCAAGTTATTACAGGCCAGACAGTTACCGCACGGGAAAAAAACTTGTGGGACATGTGCGCATGTCCGTGACGTGTGCTGGCTGGAGCATCGCTTCCGGGGTCCGTAGTGCAGGGCGTGTTGCATGTGCCCTGCACACTTCATTCACATCATTATGCCCACATTGGGAATAGGTGTGTGGGGTATATATAAAGACTAAGACACACAAGTGTATACACAGCCCCCTGAGGAAGCCCACGCGAAACGCGCGTTGGGGCTGCGTAGTCTTACCAATTGCACAGATACACCTGCGTGAGATTTTTTTTGCTCTGATGCATATTGTTTAAAGATCTGGGTATCTATATAGGGCCATAGCTATGGTGATAATGTGTTTTTAATTAACCCTAAATATACCCATTGTGCTGTGACAGTGCTGCAATATATATATTACGACCATTGAATTCTCGGTCCTTTTTACATACAAGCAGTCGTGTCGGACTTTTCTGTTTGTGTCCTTCACTATATAAATCGTTTGTCCATATAACCTTTTTAATATATTTGTGTCTATGGTGTTTACTATTTTACTGATAACCAAGAAATATTTGATATTTTTATAGGTAGTTTGGTACTCCTTTTTCCTTTGTTTATAATCATATTTTGGAGTATGTTTTATGCCTGTTTTCAACAGTGCTGGTTTTTATTAATTTTTTTTCTGGGTGTTCTTGTTAATTTTATAAAAGCTGCCAGACTTTGGAGCACACAGCTCCCATTGGTCTATATTACGGTTTTGGTTTGTTGAGCTATGGACATATTTGTCCGAAAAATAAATAATGTAATAGTTACCTTTGGTTAATAGAACTGCCCTATGTTTCAATCATTCATTTTCAGATGCAGTTTACAGCCTGGTCTAAGTTTCAGCTTTTTCTCTTGCTGGGGGTGGCTCTTCCAGTAATATAGGCTGGATGTGAGGTCTGTGTGTATCCAGGAAGCTGTGGTTTTCATTGGCTAGTATAGCAGCACAGCTTCCATCCTTCTCTTATTTCCTTTTCACATGCTATCCTCCTTACCTATAGCCTTGTTTTATCTGCCCTCTCTGAGACTGTAGATACATTATTCCCTGTCCACATTGTGCAAATTTGCTTTCAAACCCTCCCTGCCATGAACACTGAGAGAAGGAGGGGGGAGAGTTGTCAGGATGATTTGTAACATTATTGCAGAGCCACATATAGGACTTACTTTGCAGCACTAAATTCACTTAAAGGGATTATTTCAGAATTTTCTTTTTTTTTCTCACTCCCTGTAGTGTAATAATAACTCTCGTTATTTAGTAGCCCGACCAACCTTCAAATACTCACTGCCTGATTCCTTACTCCTCTTTCTGGCTCAACCTGCTCCATAAATATGATTTATATTGTGGGGATAGCACTTTAAATGTGCTGTAGCCCCTTCAGTCAGCTGATCGGTGGAGGGTGTCATTCTGTGTTGGAGATATGACGGAGGAAAACATTTTTTTTTTCTAGAGGTGAGCAGTAATGGGATTTATCACTTTTTTTTTCCTTACTGGGGTTCCTTACTGTCTGCACTGCAGTAAATGTCAGCCATAGATACTGCACAGCGCCACCTTGTGGCCATATTCTCACTGCACGTAATATTTCTATGGGGAAACATTTTTCCCACGCTGACCTGCTTGTTTGCCATTCGTAACACATTTTGATTATAGATTTTTTTTTTTATGTGATTGGTGCATAAAAAAAAAAAGAATAGATTATGAATATCATATTTATGAAGGCCCTTAATTTTGTAACCTGCAAGTGTTCCAGTTAAAACGGTGGCAGTAGGTATAACATGGCCTTGTAAAGTAGAGTTCACAACATTCCTTAAAGGGAATCTGCCAGCAGGTTTTGTTATGTAATCTGAGAGCAGCATGCAGTGGGGGCAGAAACCCTGATTCCAGCGATGTCGCTTACTCAGCAGTTTTATGTAATTTCAATACAATTGGTGTTTTGTTTTTTTTGTTTTTTTTTTACTGCAGGACTAGGTCTCATGTGCAAACCAGTCCAGCTAATCTGTGTAGCCCAGCCCCTATCACTGGCAGTTTCACAGAGCATTGTCAGCAATCAGTGGTGTGGGCAGGGTTATACACAGCTCAGCATTCATAGCTCTGCAGCAGCCAAAACAGGGATTGTATCAAAACTGCACCAAGCGATACATTGCTGGAATCAGGGTCTCTGTCCCTACGTCATGCTGCTCTCAGATTACATAGCCGACAGATAACCTTGAATAAGAGTAAGCTTTCTGTAGGGATTATGGCACCGCCTAGTGGAGCGCACTAGTCTTTTAAAAAAGGTTTTCCATTACTTAAGGGAGTATTCATAGCATAGACGTTTATGGCATATCCCTGCTTGGATGTTTGTGGGACTCCCATGGATGCCAGTGACAAGAGTCAGCGCTCCATTTATTCATTCTCTCCTTGAATATTGTACCAGCCAAGATATAGCTGTGGATTCTACCTCCGGGCCGCCCACCTAACATTTCTGGCACATTCTGTAGATATGGAATACCCCTTTATTATCCATATTTGACCATCGGAATAAAATTCTATCCAGAGATGCGGGTGACACAGCTGTTGCATATCACAGTAGCAGCAATTGTATCAAACCTCATTCACACACTACAGAAAAATAAACCTTGAACTTGACCGCAAATGGCACATTTTTGACCATATTTGCTGCAAACTGCATCAAAACCGCAACAGATTTTAATTTTTTTATGTTTAATCTGGTTTTTATTGAAAAGAACTTCAAAACAAACAAGAAACAAAGGATTCAACAACATAAAAAGTATTGAGTACAAAAAGAAATCTCATATACAGCTGTATATCAAGACCTGTAACCAACAAGTCCCCAAATAGTATAACTGTAAAAATCCATGGCGGATGTAGGTATCCCCCATCCAGGGAGACTGTATGACCTTTGGTGATACATATGTCCTCTGAAAGAGAGCGACCCAAACAGGAGGAGCTGGGTCACTCCAAGTCATAATGGTATAAACACGAACGGAAAGGATGAGACGAAAAAGAGGAATATGGGGAGGAGAGAGGCTGAAAAAAAGGGGGGAGGAACCATGGAGTCTGATATAGAAGGGGGCAACTTGCACCCCCTATAATGACGTCCGTCTAATCCGTATTGTTCAATCTATCTTCCTTATGGCTTAGAAAAGAGGGATTGAAAGTCCTGAGAGTCCATATACAAAATCCAAGGACTCCAGACCTGCAGATATTTCTCCATTGAACCGTTAACCTCAGCGGACAATTCCTCCATACTTTGAAGGTTGGTCATCTCCTTGACCCATTCAGACACATTAGGAGATTGGGAGGATTTCCAATGTCTCGGGATCACAGTGCGCGCAGCAGTTAAGCAGAATCTTAGGAGCCCCTTTTTCTGGAAGCGAAACGAGCCCGGGAGGATAGATACGGTAATAAAGCCACCTGGGGGGAGTTGGTCACCAAATGCCCGCTATTGGCTTAATATGCAGAAGAGACAGAATCCCAAAATGGCTTAATATGCTTACATCCCCACCAAATGTGTAGCACAGTACCTCTCTCTACTCCACAACGCCAGCACCTATCGGAGACGGAGGGACAAGCGGCGTGTAAGCCATCAGGACAGCGATTCCACCTGGTGAGAATTTTGTAATTCTTTTCCTGTGCGGCGCAGGCAATAGAGAATTTATGTGAATATAAGAACGCCTTCCTCCACTCCGCCTCCGATATAGCAACTCCCAACTCACCCCTCCACCTCTCCATGTACTTGGGGAACTTGTCTTTGGTATTTTGGTTCAAAAGAGCATATATTAAGGAGACCGCATGCGCAGGCGGCGACCCCAACAGGAAAAGCTTTTCAAACGGCATAGGAAGGGAGGAGTATGAGCCTGCGCCCTCTGGAGACCAGGGGAAGGATTTTAGTTGGAGGTATTCCAACCAATCAGAAGGGCCCCTCCCTCTAACGGCTGCACTGATTCGAAAGCGGGCATGGCCGAACCCATGAGGGCATGAAAGCATCTGGTATTGTCCCCTCTCTCCCACCCAAGAAAACGATCCCTCTCCACCCCCGGGGGAAACTCCGGATTAGAGAAGAGAGGCGTAAGCGGTCCACTGTCTAAGGACAGAGAGAGCCTCTGCGGGTCTCCAGATCCCATCCTCTAAGTGTATCTTTAAGGAGGTCAGCTTCAGAACTGAATTGACCTCTACTTTTAGGGCTGATCCAGGGAAGGTTATGGAGCGGAATTGTAGAGCTAGTTTGTTCTATTCCCACCCATTGTTTGAACTGTGGAACTGCCAGTCCAGCATGCGTATCAATAGCGCTGCTCTGTGATACAGTTTGAAATTCGGAAGACCCGCGCCCACTGAGCCTTTGTGCCTATATAAAGTACCTATGCCGATCCGGCGTCTACCACCTCTTCCCCCACACAAATCTCGAGATGGCTGATTGGATTCTGGAAATTTATCTTTAAGATGTTGAATGTCCTCTCTAGATAAAGTTATATTAAGGGCCTCTGATTTAGAATAATTCACTTTAAAATTACCAAGATGGCCAAATGTCTCAAATTCTTTGACTATGGAGGGGAAGGGAATGCAAAGCTGTGATATAAACATGAGAAGGTCATCTGCATATAAGGCCGATTTACATTGACCTACCCCAACTGGAATACCGTGAATGCTGGGGTTCTTTCTAATGGCTATTGCCAGATGTTCCATTATCAATACATACAAGAGAGGGGACAGAGGACACCCCTGCCGTGTACCGTTGTTGATGTGGATAGGGGAGGACAGGAACCCATTAACTTCTGTCCCTTACCTCATCCTTTGGACTTACTCAGTGGTCCTCCGCAGCCACCCACACAGACGGGCATACACTAGACCTGGTATTCACCCGTCTCTGCTCTCTATCTAACTTCACCACCTCCCCTCTCCCTCTATCCGACCACCATCTGCTCACCTTCTCATCCCTGTCCTCCTCACCAGTCATCCATGTCCAGCAACATGCGCACCCATGTAGAAACCTCGCACACCTAGACACCCACACACTCTCTGACTCCATCCTACCACTGGCATCCATATCCTCACTCCACGACACAGACAGTGCCACTGCTTTCTACAATGCCACGCTCGCATCAGCTATTGACACGGTTGCCCCTCTCGTCCATGGCAGAGTGCGATGTATCAATAGACAACCTTGGCACAATAACACCACCAAAAAGCTCCGGCAAGTGTCCAGAGTTGCGGAGCGGCGTTGGAAGAAAACACACTCGCAAGATGACTTCACTGTATTCAAACAAGCAACACTCGCTTTTAAATCTGCACTCACCTCTGCTAAACAGGCCTACTTCACAACACTCGTATCTTCCCTATCCTACAACCCCAAACAGTTATTTAATACCTTTAACTCCCTCCTCCGCCCCCCACTGGCCCCTCCAACCTCCCTCATCTCTGCTGAGGACTTTGCCACACACTTTAAAAATAAGATCAACCAGACAAGGCAAGTCTTTATTGTTCAACCACCACAACCCCTTTGTATACCAGACCAATGCCCAAACCCCATAACCTCCCTCTCCAAGATCAGTGAAGGGGGGCTTAATTGTCTCCTCTCCAAATCACACCTCACCACCTGTGCGCTTGATCTCATCCCACCTCCTCCCCAACCTCACCCCCACACTTATCCCATCCCTAACCCACCTCTTCAACCTATCACTAACTTCTGGCACCTTCCCCTCTGCGTTCAAACATGCCACAATCACACCTATCCTTAAAAAGCCAACCCTCGATCCAACTGCTATGTCCAGCTGTCACCCAATATCGCTGCTCCCATTCGCTTCCAAACTCCTGGAGCAGCACGTCCATGCTGAACTCTCCTCCCACCTCTCATCTAACTTGTTGTTCGACAATCTACAATCTGGTTTCCGCCCCCATCACTCAACTGAGACTGTCCTGACCATAATCACTAATGACCTACTTACCGCCAAAGCTACTGGACAATACTCTGTACTCCTCCTTCTAGACCTGTCCTCTGCTTTCGACACAGTTGACCACTGCCTCCTACTACAGATCCTCTTCTCCTTTGGCATCAAAGACCTCGCCCTATCCTGGATCACCTCGTACCTTTCCAACCGCACATTCAGCGTCTCCCACTCCCATACTACCTCCTCATCCCACCCTCTCTGTGTTGGAGTCCCCCAAGGCTCTGTTCTAGGACCCCTACTCTTCTCAATCTATACACTTGGCTTGGGACAACTCATAAAGTCCCATGGATTCCAGTACCACCTCTATGCTGATGACACTCAGATCTACCTCTCTGGCCCAGACGTCACCGCTCTGCTCTCCAGAATCCCAGAGTGCCTATCAGCCATATCCTCCTTCTTCTCCTCTCGCTTCCTCAAACTCAATGTGGACAAATCTGAACTCCTCATCTTTCCTCCATCCCACAAATCTTCCTTACCTGACCTATCTATCGCAGTCAATGACATCATGCTTTCCCCCGTACCCGAAGTCCGCTGCCTCGGAGTAACCTTCGACTCTGCCCTGTCCTTCAAACCTCACATCCAAGCTCTTTCCACCTCCTGTCACCTCCAGCTCAAAAATATCTCCAGGATCTGTCCTTTCCTCAACCCCCAATCTACTAAAATGCTTGTGCACGCCCTCATCATCTCCCGCCTTGACTACTGCAACATCCTTTTCTGTGGCCTCCCTGCTAACACCCTTGCACCTCTCCAGTCCATCCTTAACTCTGCTGCCCGAGTAATCCATCTCTCTCCTCGCTACTCCTCCGCTTCCCCCCTCTGCAAATCTCTTCACTGGCTCCCATTCCCTCAGTGTATCCAGTTCAAATGACTAATTCTAACCTACAAAGCCATCCACAACCTGTGTCCTCCATATATCTCTGAACTAATCTCCCGATATCTTCCCTCACGTGATCTCCGGTCCTCCCAAGACCTCCTTCTCTCCTCCACACTTATTGCTCCTCATCCAATCGCCTCCAAGACTTCTCCCGAATATCCCCCATCCTCTGGAATTCTCTGCCCCAACACGTCCGACTACCAACCACAGTCGGATCCTTCAGACGGAACCTGAAAACTCATCTCTTCAGGAAAGCCTACAGCCTGCACTGTCACCGCTGCCGCCTCATCACTATCGAAGCTACCGCCTCACCAACACCGGAGCTCCTGCAACCCTCAACCTACTGTCTCCTTCCCCATAATCCTGTAGAATGTAAGCCCGCAAGGGCAGGGTCCTCACCCCTCTGTATCAGTCCGTCATTGTTAGTTTGTTTACTGTATGTGATATCTGTCAGGCCATGTTCACACAATGCGTTTTTTACCGCGGAACCGCCGCGATTTTGCCGCTGCGGGTCCGCAGCTGTTTTCCATGCAGGGTACAGTACAATGTACCCTATGGAAAACAGGAACCACTGTGCACATGATGCGGAAATTAACTAAAAAAGCCGCACTGAATAGCTGCGGTAAAAAAGAAGGACCATGTCACTTCTTTGTGCTGAACTGCAGCGGTTCTGCACCCATTGACCTCCATTGTGAGGGTCAAACCCGCAGTAAAACCCGCAGACGAAAAAAATATCTGCGGGTTTTCGGCGGTTTGTGGTGCAGAACCGCTACAGCAGGAAGTGCGTGGGCGGAGTGTGGCTGCCCCCCGTGCTCCAATCCCACCCCCCCCCCCCCCCCCATGCTCCGATGCCACCCCCCGTGCTCCGACGCCCCCTCCCCCGTGCCCTCATCTCCCCCCCCTTATACTTACCGGGCCTCCCGGTGTCCGTCCGTCCATCTTCTCCCTGGGCGCCGCCATCTTCCAAAATGGCGGGCGCATGCGCAGTGCGCCCGCCGAATCTGCCGCCCAGCAGATTTGTTCCAGGCACATTTTGATCACTGTGGTAACCTCACAGTGATCAAAATAAAAAAAAAAGTAAATGACCCCCCCCCCCCCCTTTATCACCCCCATAGGTAGTAACAATAATAAAATAAAGAATTTATTTTTTTTGTCCCCCACTACAGTTAGAACTAGGGTTAGGGGTAGGGTTAGGGTATTTTCAGCCATTTTAACCCTAAACAAACTTCCTAGAAAACACACAGACTCTGCAGAGAAAACTGCATAAAAAACCGCACTAAAAAAACGCACATAAAAACGCACCAAAAAACGCACCTGCGTTTTCTGCCAAGAGCTGCGGTTTTTAGTGCAGAAAAAACAGCAGGGAAATCAGGAACGTGTGAACATGGCCTCACTTGTATGTAATCCCTTATCATGTACAGCACCATGGAATCAATGGTGCTATATAAATAATAATAATAACCCTAACCCTAGCTGTAGGGCCCCTATATAAAGAGAGAGAATCTTCTCAATAAATTTGGTGCCCAGGCCCAATTGATGCAAGGAGGCCGACATGAAGCTCCAACTGACCCGGTCGAAGGCCTTCTCTGCGTCAACCGAAAGCAAACACAATGGGAGTGATCTGGACCTCGCCTGAGCCATCAGGAGAAGAGTTTTATACGTATTATCTCTGGCCTCTCGGCCCTTGACAAACCCTACTTGATTTGTGAATAACCTCGGGTAACAAAGGTGCCAACCTCTTTGCCAGGGCCTTCGAAAATATTTTGATGTCCACATTAATCAAAGAGATGGGCCTATAATTGGAAATTAACAATGGATCTTTGCCTGGTTTTGGTAAAACGCTGATGTGGGCCTCCAGGGACTGGGGCACGAATGGGGATCCCTCTGACACAGAACTGAAGACTTTTGTTAGGAAAGGGACAAGCTGTTCGCTAAATACCTTATAACATTTTGGTGTGAACCCATCAGGGCCTGGGCTCTTTCCCACAGGATTTGATTTAATAATGGGATTTTTATTTTTTTTAATTGGGCAAAAAAAGGCACATTCTTCATGAGGCTTACCCCAAAGAGAGGGTTCATGTAAGTGCCTATGAAAGCATTTTAACCCCTTAGTGACGGAGCCAAATTTTTGAAATCTGACCAGTGTCAATTTATGTGGTAATAACTCTGGAATCCTTCAACAAATCCTAGTGATTTCGAGATTGTTTTTTCATGACACATTATACTTTATGATAATGGTAAATTTAGGTTGATATGTTTTGTGTTTATTTATTAAAAATATGAGAAAAATGTTAAAAAATTAGCAATTTTCAAGCTTTGAATGATTATCCCTTTAATCCAGATAGTCATACCACAGCAAAACATTAATAAATAACATTTCCCACATATCTGCTTTACATCAGCATCATTTGTAAAATGTTCTTTTATTTTGTTAGCATTTTAGGAAGTTTAAAAATGTAGCAGTAATTTTTCATTTTTTCCAAGAAAATTTACAAAATTAATTTTTTTAGTGACCTATCCATGTTTAAAGGTCCTTTAGTGGACCCATATATTGGGAAACCCCCAAAAGTTATATACAGTAACATTTTAAAAACAGCACCCCCTGACATATTGAAAACGGCTGTCAGGTAGTTTATTAACCCTTAAGGTGCTTGTCAGGAATATTTCAAAGTGGCATGACAGAAATGAAAATGTGTATTTTTACCACCTAAATAGCTCTAACTTCTGAACAGGTTACAACAGCCATCAGACTCTAAAGGTACCTTCACACATAACGATATCGTTAACGATATCGTTGCTTTTTGTGACGTAGCAACGATATCGTTAAGGAAATCGTTATGTGTGACAGCGACCAACGATCAGGCCCCTGCTGGGAGATCGTTGGTCGCTGAACAAAGTCCAGAACTTTATTTCGTCGCTGGATCTCCCGTGGACATCGCTGGATCGGCGTGTGTGACACCGATCCAGCGATGTCTTCACTGGTAACCAGGGTAAACATCGGGTTACTAAGCGCAGGGCCGCGCTTAGTAACCCGATGTTTACCCTGGTTACCAGCGTAAAAGTAAAAAAAAACCAAACACTACATACTTACCTACCGCTGTCTGTCCCCGGCGCTGTGCTCTGCACTCCTCCTGTACTGGCTGTGAGCGTCGGTCAGCCGGAAAGCAGAGCGGTGACGTCACCGCTCTGCTTTCCGGCCGCTGTGCTCACAGCCAGTGCAGGAGGAGTGCAGAGAAGCAGAGCGCCGGGGACAGACAGCGGTAGGTAAGTATGTAGTGTTTTTTTTTTTTTTTACTTTTACGCTGGTAACCAGGGTAAACATCGGGTTACTAAGCGCGGCCCTGCGCTTAGTTACCCGATGTTTACCCTGGTTACCCGGGGACTTTGGGATCGTTGGTCGCTGGAGAGCTGTCTGTGTGACAGCTCTCTAAGGCCAGAATTTGGTTGTTAATTGCCATGGCAAACATCAGGACCACACAATCATGATCTCTGGGGGCCGATGGGGATAAATAGGAAGCCCCCACACTCTGTTAACCATTTATAATGATGTTGTCACTATTGACAGCAGCATCTAAGGGGTTAAACAGATTTGCACGGTGCAAACACTGATCATGGCTGATGCAGCAAGTTGTCAGCTATAGTGTACAGCCGACAGCTGCTGGATTGTCACCTGTATGGGGAGGCTATTCTCTTATATCTCAGGTCAGTTAAAAGACGTATTGGCTGTCATTAAGGGGTTAAGGATACTGAACCTGTCAAAAACTGAACTCCTGGTGTTCTCTTCCTCTACTAACCTACCTTTGCCTGACATTGCCATCTCCATGTGTGATTCCACCGTTACTCCCAAGCAACATGCCCGCTGCCTTGGAGTCATACTTGATTCCGAGCTTTCAGTCACCCCCTACATCCGATCACTGGCTCGCTCTTCTTATCTGCATCTCAAAAACATTTCTAGAATTTGCCTTTTCTTACTTTCGACTCTGCAAAAACTCTTACTGTTTCACTTATTCATTCTCATCTGGACTATTGTAACTCTCTACTAATCGGCCTCCCTCTTACCAAACTCTCCCCTCTCCAATCTGTCCTGAATGCTGCTGCCAGGATTATATTCCTCACCAACCGTTACACCGATGCCTCTACCCTGTGCCAGTCATTACACTGGTTACCCATCCACTTCAGAATCCAGTACAAAACTATTACCCTCATCCACAAAGTACTACATGGCTCAGCACCACCCTACATCTCCTCCCTGGTCTCAGGCTACCACCCTACCCGTTCTGCTAATGACCAGAGGTTAACATCCCCAATAATCAGAACCTTCCACTCCCTTCTCTAAGAGTTTTCACGTGCTTCGCCAATTCTTTGGAATGCACTACACCGGTTAATATGATTAATCCCCAATCCCCACAGTTTTAAGCGTGCCCTAAAAATGCATTTGTTCAGACTGGCCTACCGGCTCAACGCATTAACCTAACTATCCCTGTGTGGCCCATTCAAAAACTTACACCATAATCCGGTTCCTCGCATTATGTTCTCATACACTTTATGCAGTTAATAGCCCTCTGTGTCTGTACTGTTACATATTTAGGCAGTTAACTGGTTCATGCAGCATTACATGAACACCCGATCCTTACACTATGGCTGGACTGAACAACGAAAGCAATTGTTACCATCCACCTCTTGTGTCTCCCCTTTTCCTCATAGTTTGTAAGCTTGCGAGCAGCAGGGCCCTCATTCCTATCGGTATCTGTTTTGATCTGAGTTTGTTATACTGTAATGTCTATTGTCTGTACAAGTCCCCTCTATATGTAAAGTGCTGTGGAATATGTTGGCGATATATAAATAAAATTATTAAGGATAGCATTAGCTCGGCAAAAGCACCTTTTGCTGAAAACGGTAATTAGACCTACCGGTAATTGTATTTCCAGGAATCCATCTTGACAGCACCATTGGAGGACGTCCTTCTTACCCTCAGTGGGACAGGAACAACAAGCGGTTAAAAGGACCCTCCCCACTCCACCCACCAGTGATTTTCCAAGTACCACATCTGGATGGATGCAAAAAGAGTTTATTAACAATTTTATACCAATGTTACATCACATTAGTCTATATTACAAATTTGCAGTGGGAGGGAACTAGTAGTGCTGTCAGGATGGATTCCTGGAAATACAATTACCGGTAGGTCTAATTACCGTTTTCCAGTTCACCACCTGACAGCACCATTGGAGGAATACTAAAGAATGGAAACTTAGGGTGGGACTACTGCATGTAATACTTTTCTACCAAAGGCTAACTGCTCTGATGAGAAATCTAGTTTATAGTGTCTAGCAAAGGTAGAAAGACTGGTCCAAGTCGCAGCCCTACAGAACTGTTCTGCAGAAGCTCCCCCTTCTCTGCCCAAGATGTAGCAATAGCTCAGGTTGAGTGGGCTCTAAGAATATCTGGGAGATCCTTCCCTTGGGCTGTATACACTAGATTTACAGTAGTTTTAGTCCACCTTGCAATAGTTGATTTTGCTGCTTTACAACCTTTGTTGCTCCCCCGTGCTGGATGAACAGGTTCTTGTCTCGTCTCCAACCTTCCGTAGCCCCCAGGTATTTTAAATCCGTCTCCCGAACGTCAAGGTTATGGTTAACCCCTTACTTCATGTTTCTAGGGAGTTGGCAGAATGAGGGAAGAATTACTTTTTGGTTTATGTTTGTGGACGAAACTTCCTTGGGGATAAACGCTGGATTAAGTCTTAAGACTATCCTGTCGTCAAAGATCTGGAGGTGTGGATCCTGTATGGATAGAGCCTGCATTTCCCCTAATCTCTTAGCTGAAGTGATTGCCACTAGAAAGGCTGTTTTAAAGGAGAGATTGGCTATGTCCAAGTCCTCTGATAACAAGTACGGGATCTACACAGGGCATTAAGGACCAAATTCAGGTCCCAAGGAGGAGACAATTTCCTCACAAGAGATCTCATTCTCTGTGTGGCTCTAGAGAATCTTGCTATCCAAGGATGGGAGGCTAATGATGAATCAAAAAAGACACTCAGGCCGCAATCTGTACATTTAAAGTACTAGGCCGGAGGCCTTTTTTAAACCCCAGTTGTAGGAAGTCAAGAATTCTAGGAATGTCCGGATTTGAAGTATCCACAGGGACTTCTCCTAAAAAAGAACAATACCGCTTCCAGATCTTATTATAGATCGCTGAGGTCACCAGCTTTCTGCTTGCCTGAAATGTGGTGATCACAACTTCTGACAGTCCTCTGGATCTTAGAGTCAGGCGTTCAGGATCCAGGCAGATAGCTGCAGTGAGTCCGGATTGCTGTGAAACACCGGACCTTGGCACAGAAGGTCCTGCCTCTTTCTGTCGACATTCTGGATAGTAGAGAGAACCAGCTTCTTCTCAACCAAAAGGGAACCACCAAGATTACTGCTGCTCTTTCGTCCCGTATCTTCCTGAGTATTCTCGGGATCAGTGGACGAGGTGGAAAAGCGTACCGGAGACTTTCTCCTCCCCAATCTTGAGATAAAGTGTTGACTCCTATTGCCCCATCAAGGGGATTGAGAGAAAAATGTGCTCTGGTCTTTGCATTTGACTTGCTGGCAAAAATATCCACTTGAGGTGTTCCCCACTGCTGGCATAGACTGCCGAACACTTCTGGATTCAATTCCCATTCTCTGGGATCTACTTGCATTCTGCTTAAAAAATCTGCCACCTAATTTTTGGCACCCTCCAGGTGAACTGCCGAGATGGATCTGATGGTTTTCTCTGCCCATCTGAAAATTTGATCCTCTACAGTCCCTGACAGAAGTTATGTCGCTTATCCATGTTATGTAAATAAAAGCTTACAACCGGACAATAAATTACCGTAATCCATTGGTTGTATAAATTATTCTTTTGCAAGCTGAAACCCTCCAAAATCTGGTTTAGGTTAAGAAAATAAATTGCCATCAATACAGAAATATTAATCCAGATTGCATATAATTCCCTGAAATTTGATGACTTGGCTGACATCTCTGGACTCCACTTCCCCTGGTAGTATGTCCTTCCTATATGCCCGCCCCATCCGAACTGACTGGCGTCCGTGGTAACGGTGACACAGGGATAGAGGACCCATGGAACTCCCACCTTCAGGTTTTCCGGCACGGTCCACCAGGTTAGAGATTTCTTTCCTGAGGGAGAAAGAATCATCTTCTCTAGAGAATCTTGCCTCCTGTTCCAAGATTTCAAAATCTCCTTCTGTAACCCTCGTGAGTGAAATTGGCTCCACTTCACACAGGGAATACAGGCCGTCATTAGGCCTAGCACCCTCATTGCTTCCTTTATGGAGGAAGTGCTTTTCCTGAACTGGTGTATGTTCTCAATTTTAACGTCTTCTGTCTTTCTTCTGGTAGAAAAGACGTTCTGGCGTTGGAATCTAATGACCCCCAAAAATTTCATTCTGGAATTTGGGACTAGGCATGATTTTTCCCAATTCACAATCCACCCCAGATCCTGTAGAATGGAGAGTGTGAAGTTGTAGTCGATCTTGAGAAGCTTCTCTGATCTCGCCATTATCAAAAAGTCTCTTTATTAAGTAGGCTACTACCTCTGACATTAGTTTGGTAAATATCCTGGGTGCCGAAGCTAGGCCGAAGGGGAGGCACTTGAATTGAAAATGATAAATTACTCCTCTGTTCATCAGGGCGAATCTTAGGAATTTCTGGTTGGAAGCATGTATTGGGATATGGTAGTATGCACTTTTTAGATCCAAGGTGCATATCACCATGTCTTTGTCTATGAGAATTATTGTGGACCTTATAGCTTCCATCCTGAATCTCCTGTACCTGATCAACCTGTTCAGGGGTTTTAGATTTATAATCGTCCGGGAGTCCCCCGATGTTGTTTGTTTTTTTTTAATTGAAAATAGATGTGAATAATGGCCCTTGCCTCTCTCTGAGATGGGTACTGGGACGATTGCCTCTACTTCTAACAACTCCTGGATGTCTGACCACATAGGGAAGTTTAAGAGGGGATAGGATCTGGTCACTATGAACCTTTCTGGAGGAAGGCTGGTGAACTCTAGTTTGTAACCTTGAGTAACCACCTGCAGAATCCATGGGTTTTTGGATATTTTCTGCCAACCCCCTAGAAATCTTTGTAACCGACCTCCCACTCTGATGCCATTTATTCGGTTTCCCTGAACCCGAGAAGATGGAATCTCTACATTTTCCACCTTTGGGATAAGGCCATCTCCCAGACTTCCCTTTCCCCCTGTAGTCTGTCTTCTGACTAGGTTGGGATCTACGAAAGGGTTGGTATTTTTTCATATTTTCCTCAGGGAACCCTTTCTTTTTTTCTGAGGCTTTTTCTAATATGTCGACTAGAATAGGCCCAAACACTTTACTCCCTGAGAACAGGATCCCACAAAGCTTATTCTTTGATTGAATATCCCCTGACCAAGGTTTTAGCCGGATAGCTCTTCTGGCTGTATTGGACAAAGACTCGCTTCTGGAGACGAATCGTACAGATTCCGCTGAAGCGTCCACCATGAAACCGGTTGCGAGCTTTAGTAATGGAAGGGATTTGAGGATAACCTCTCTGGAGGTTTTAGCCTTGAGATGCTCCTCCATCCATCCATAGGTGCATGGACTGGGCTACCGAGGTTGCTGCTATATTGGCCCGTATTATCACCGCCGAGGATTCCCAAGTCCTCCTAAGGCTACTTTCACACATCCTTCTTTTCCCGACCATCACAATGCGTCGTTTTGTGGAAAAAACACATCCTGCAAAGTTGCCCGTAGGATGCGTTTTTTTTCTCACATAGACTTGTATTACCGAAGCATCGCGACGTATGGACACATGTTCCATACTTCGTGCAATGGATGCGTCGGTATTTGGCGGAAAGTCATAGCGAAAAAACGTTCAAGGGAACGCTTTTTCGTACGTCGTGTCCTGCATTTTAAACTACACATGCCCGGCCATAACTCCACCCCCTCCTCCATGGGAGTTTACAATGGGCAGCAGACCCGTTGAAACACTGCATTCGCTGCCCACGTTGTGCAAAAAAAAAATCGCCAACGTCCGTCAGTACGTTGCGACGGCCACGTACCGACGGAGGTGTGAAAGAAGCCTAAGCAGTTCATCTGCTTTGCGATCCATTGGATCCTTCAACGCGGAGGCGTCCTCAAACGGAATCGCTATCTCCTTTGCCACTTTAGCCAATGGCACATCTATCTTGGGAACTTCATCCCAAACCTTTATATCCTCTGGATTATAAGGTAAACGGAGTCTAAAGTCTCTAGGTACCCCTAGTGTTTTCTCCGACCTGCCATTCCTCCAATATCATGGAACGGATATGATTGTTAACCGGAAAGACTTTCGTGACCTGCGCATGCAGACCGCCAAACATTTCATCCTGAACAGAGATTTCCTCTGGAGTGTCCTGTAACTGCATGGTGTTATGTACTGTATGCAAGAGTTCAGCCGTATCTGCCGCCGAGAAGAGACATTTCTTTCCTCTTCCTAACGGTTCTTCTCTTTCTTCTTGATCAGACTTCTCTGTATCTTCTTCTTCAGAAGATGGACTGGACTCTGTCTTTTCTGCGATGCTTGCGGTTCTGTCTGGCTGGTCTGGGGAAGATTCAGGCTAGAGATGGATGCCTGAACCTCTGATGTATCATTGCTCTCATATTGGCTAACAATGAAGTCTGTTCTTCCGCCGGTTCTCTGGGAATCTCTCTGTACAAATGGGACATTTATTCTTCCCAGACTTTTTCTTTTCAGGGGGTGGGAGGCTCTCCCTAAAACACACAGATTCTAGTGTTTATCTCCTAGCATATAGGGGGATAAACAACCATTGAGTAGCCTACTCACGTGCCCATGTTTGTTCTGGGCCCTCAGGTCTGCCTGTCTCTTCCATTATGAAGACACATTAGCCAGGTGCTCCTTATTAGGATCGCAGACGCTGGTATCTCCGGTGCGTGCGCTCGTCTTGGCTGGAAGTGACGTGGCCACTGGACCCGGAGGCTGGAACTGGCTGCCGTGTGCACCCCCCAGCGGTCAGGCGCCCGGACTGAGAGCCCCCCACATGGAGAAGACGGACCCGACCCCAGGAGCAGCTGAGGGGACCCCCCATGGCAGGCATCAGCAGCAGATGTTTTGTGGTGAAGGGAAAGGCTGGACCCCCTGATCTCCACAGCAATGGTGGAGGATAAGCTTGCTGTTCCTATTCACAGTGGGACAGGAAAAACACTGGTGGGTGGAGTGGGGAGGGTCCTTTTAACAGCTTGTTGTTCCTGTTCCACTGAGGGTAAGAATGACATCCTCCAATGGTGCCATCAGGTGAACTGGAAATGGGAATTAATCTGATCCCTTTTACGGTGACACTAGCTTTTTGTAATGCTATTTTTAACTTGCTGTCCATTCTTCATCAGAATTCTGTCAGTGCTGGAACTTCCCCTCACATCATGCATTGCCCCACATTTTGTCAAGATGCTATTTCACTTGCCGTCAACACTTCTTGAGTTGCAGGTCTTTCTTCATAAGAATTCTGTCAGCATTATAGCTGCTGGAACTTATCGCCTGACACTTTTCCAGTTGCTTGTTTGCCACTGAGCTAAGTGCCTGCCTCTTATTTCCCGTGTCACTACATCCAGGTATAAGGAGGACAGCAAATGATTTGCTCTACAGACAACTTGATCTCAAATCAGAAAGATAGATTGTATAGAAGAACATCTCCACTAATTAATGCCCATGGTTTGTTCTTACTCCTTCAGGTAACCTGGATGGTGAAGAGGGGGCTGGAGAGCGCACCATAGAGGACGTCTATATCCGCAAATTTATGTATGGCACGTTCCATGGATGCCTTGCCAATGAAGTAGTGATCAAGCGCCGTGCCAACCTCATTGTGATATGTGCCATCCTCATCCGCAAGCTGCCTGCTCAGAAATTTTACTTTCTCACCGGCTACACTGAAGAGTTGCTGTCCTACCTGTACAAGTGTCCCGTGAAGCTGGAGCTGCAAACGGTGGAAGAGAAAGTCATTTATAAATACCTATGAGGTCCAGACCGTCCTGAGACTACGAGCAGAGCACAGCTGGCGCTCTGTGGGTACAGACTGCTCTGTATTGGTCATACTCTGCTCTTTAGGTTTTTGTATGATAATGAATAAAGCTGTATATAAACTAATGTAAAATATACCAGTACTTCAGGATCCATTACCACATCTAGACTCTGCTGCTGCCGGCAATAACATTTTTCATATATCTGCTTAAAAGGCTACTATGTGATGGATCGCAGCCACAATGGAGCGTTCAGTATAGCTTTAAATACTAGTGATGAGGCAACGTGCTCGGATAAAGTGTTGTATCAGCATGCTTGGTTGCTTAAACATTTTTCGAGCTAGTTGAAGACTCTTGTGTCCCCGTGGCTGCATGTCTCTTTGCTGTTCAACAGCAGGGACTAACAGCAGTGAAACATGCAGCTGCAGGGACACAAACATGTTATTCACTATTAGCACCCAAGCATACTTAGATAACACCTTATCCGAGCATGTTCCCTCATCACCATTTAATACCAATTACACTGACAAGTATATAGCTGGCCTAAAAGATCTAGGAATTACCATATCAGACTATGATAACCACACTTATAGTAGTTACAGCAAAAAAATAGGTATTAGTCATACCGGTAATTATGTTTCCAGGAGTCCATACTGACAGCACCCCGGAGGACGTCCTCCTCCTCCTCGCAGGGACAGGAATCACACGAGAGTTCAAATATCCGGTTCCACCCACCGAACCTCAGTGTTGTAACAAGAACCAAACATGGAATAATGCAAATAAAATTTTAATGACTTAATTACATTACAAATAATATATATAGGCACAAGTCTGAATATACCTGAGATTATTACATACATGGGGGGGAACTACCGGTGCTGTCAGTATGGACTCCTGGAAACATAATTACCGGTATGACTAATACCTATTTTCCAGGACGTCCCTCCTGACAGCACCCCGGAGAGTACCAAAGGACCTCCTCAGGGTGGGATTACCGCTTGGAGGACCTTTCTCCCAAAAGCCGTGTGCCTCTACCGAGGCTCCCGCACGCTCCGCCCAGGAGGCAGAAACACCTCGGGTAGAATGAGCTTTTAAACCTGAAGGGGGAGAGATACCTTCTGACCTATAAACGTCTGAGATCACATTAGTGATCCAACGTGCGATGGAGGCCTTAGAGGCTTTCTTACCCTTATTCTTTCCACCGAACAGAATAAAAAGGTTGGAATCTAAACGCCAAGATTCTGTGGCTTTTAAGTAGTCTAGTACCCCTTGCCTAACATCCAGAGAATGGAGGGCCCTTTCTTTGTCATTAGCTGGATTATTACAAAATGAAGGGAGAATAATTTCCTGGTTTCTATTCTTATTATAAGCTACCTTCGGGATAAAGGCTGGATCTAGTTTCAGGATTAGGCAGTCTTCCCTGATCTGTAGGTAAGGATCCCTGATACAAAGAGCCTGAATCTCTCCCACCCTCTTAGCCGTAGTGATCGCCACTAAGAAAGCTATTTTACGAGTGAGGATAGGAATAGGCATATTCTCCCCGGAAGAGTAGACGCCCTTGCATAAGACCCTAAGAACCAAGTTAAGGTCCCAAGATGGAGACAGTTGTCTAATGGAGGGACGCATTCTCTGAGTGGCTCTAATGAACCTCATAATCCATGGGTGAGATGCCAAAGGGTAATCCAGGAATGCACTTAGCGCTGACACCTGGACCTTCAATGTGCTAGGACGAAGACCCAGATTAAACCCTTTCTGTAGAAAGTCTAAGATACCCGGGATGTCCAGAGAGTCAGATACCACGTCAGACCTGCCTCCCTCTAGGCAAAAGCGTTTCCAGATCTTACAGTAGATGGCTGAGGTAACTGGTTTCCTACTACCCTGGATAGTGGATATGACCTGGTCTGACAATCCTTTTGACTTCAGGATGTCCCTTTCAGGATCCAGGCTGAAAGACGGAGTTTGCTTGGGTCTGGGTGATACACTGGACCCTGGTGAATGACCTTCCCTCTGATTAGCAATCGACAATCCAGTCGAATTGCCTGAGTCCCCAGCACTGGAAACCAGCTCCTTCTTGGCCAATATGGTACGATCAGTATGACTACTGCCTGATCTTCTTTGATCTTTCGTAGCACAGCGGGAATTAACGCCAGTGGTGGAAATGCGTATGACAGAGGTTGATCCCATCGATGGCTCAAAGCATCCACTCCTTCTGGTAAGTCCGAGGGGTTCAGAGAGAAGAATCTTGGAGTCTTCGCGTTCCTCCTGCTTGCGAATAAGTCGATGTTGGGAGTTCCCCATCTGAGACATAATCTTCGAAATATGCTCTGTTCCAATTCCCACTCTGTTGGGCACAGGTTCCGCCTGCTTAGATAATCCGCTACCACGTTCTGAGATCCTTCTAAATGGATCGCTGTTATGGATAACACCATGTCTTCTGCCCAGCTGAAGATTGTCTCTGCTAGGTCCTGCAGTGGTTGAAATCTTGGACCTCCCTGATGGTTCAGGAATGAGACTGTTGTTACATTGTCTGAGAATATTCTTACATGACAATCTGAGAGACTGCGCTGATTGTGTCTTAGAGCTTGCCATACCGCGTAGAGTTCTCTGAAATTGGACAATCTGTTTTTTATATTTTCTGGCCACCTGCCTTGCAAAATTTTTCCTTGTAGATGAGCTCCCCAGTCCCATGCGCTGGCGTCTGTAGTAATGATTACGTAAGGAGAAGTGATCCACAGAACTCCCACCTTTAGATTTTCTGATCGCATCCACCAGGTGAGGGATCTTCGTGTTAGACCAGATAGCCTTAGTGGAGCCTCCAGTGATGACTGACGTCGATCCCAGGTGACCAAGATCTGCTTCTGTAGCTGCCTTGCATGTGCCTGTGCCCATCTGACGCATGGTATACAGGCTGTCATTAGTCCTAGAACCTTCATAGCCGTCCTTATGGTGACTCGATGTTCCAACAGGTATCGAACTCGAGTCTGGACTATCATTCGCTTGAGGTCGGGTAATAAAGATATTCTGCGTCTGGAGTCCAAAAGCACTCCCAGGAAGGTTTTCCTCTGTTCTGGTACGAGATCGGATTTCTGCCAGTTTATTTCCCATCCGAGATGTCTCATTAGAGCAATGGTCCGCTCTGAGTGATCTTCTAGCAGCTTTACGGAATCTGCCACGAGAAGGAAATCGTCTAAATACGGAATTATTATGATGCCTTGATTCCTTAGAAAGGCCACCATCTCTGATACAAGCTTGGTAAAAATACGAGGAGCAGAAGCCAGACCGAAGGGAAGGCCCTGAAATTGATAATGGTATATCCGAGATGGCAGAGCTACTGCAAATCTTAGTAGGTTCTGAGATAAAGGATGTACTGGGACCTGGTAGTAGGCCCTTTTTAGGTCGATAGTGCACATGACCGCATTTTGATTCATAAGAGGGATTGCTGAGCAAATGGATTCCATGCGGAACCTTTTGTATCTCACCCAATGGTTCAAAGGTTTTAAATTTATTATGGTACGGGAGTCTCCTGAAGCCCCAGTGATAGTGAAAAGGGAAGAGTAGTGACCTTTCCCCAACTCTGACTGAGGAACAGGAATTATTACCTCTGTCCTGACCATTTCCTGCAAGTCTTTTAATATGGCCGAATCTGCCCCGATTAGCGTAGGAGTAATGTACCTTTCTGGGGGAGGAGAATAAAGTTCTACACTGTAACCCTCGGATACAGTACTGAGAACCCATTGATTCTGCGTAATTTGCGCCCAGTTTCCTGCAAACTTCCGAAGCCTCCCTCCGATACAAGTGGTGTCATAAAGATTTGTTTTTATAGGCAGGGTTAAAGAAAGAACCTCTGTTCCTGCTATTCTGTCCCCGGGAGTCTCTGTAGGATCCTCTGCTGGACCGACCCTGACCCCTCTGATCGAACTGCTTTCTGGAGAAGAAGCCTCTCCGAAAGGACTGAGAACGTTTTGGTTTGTCCTCCGGAAACCCTTTCTTTTTATCTGAGGCTGACTCGAGGATGGAGTCTAACGCTGGACCAAACACCCTCTGTCCCGAAAACGGGATAGAGCAGAGTTTGGATTTGGAGGCGTTGTCACCTGACCATGATCTTAGCCACACCGCCCTCCTAGCCGCATTAGAAAGAGAACTATTACGAGCTGAAAATCTAACTGATTCAGCTGTCATATCAGATAAAAAGGCCATTGCTGATTTCATTATGGGAAGGGAATGCAAGATATCAGATCTGGGGGTCTTATTGGACAGCTGCTCCTCTAGCTGCCCCATCCATAGATACATAGATCTGGCCACTGAAGTGGTCGCAATATTAGTTTCAATCAGGGCTGTAGAGGCCTCCCAAGCCCTTTTAAGGAGTATGTCAGACTTCCTGTCCATAGGATCACGAAGGCTAGAGGAGTCTTCGAAAGGTATAGCAGTCTTTTTTGTTACTTTCGCAACCGGAACGTCAATTTTAGGGATCTCCTCCCACAACTTGACATCCTCAGGATCGAAAGGCAGGCGACTTTTAAAGTCACGAGATAACACAAGTCTGCGTTCAGCATCCTTCCATTCCTCCAATATCATAGCCTTAATATGGTCACTAATGGGAAACACAGTCTGGTTTCGTGCCACAAGACCCCCGAACATTAAGTCCTGTCTGGACTGGGGCTTAGCAGTGTCTTCGACCTGCATCGTACTCCTGACCGCCTGGACCAGTTCATCTGTCTCTTCGGAACGGAAGAGGTACTTTCTTGCCCCGGTCCTGGTTTTCTACGGGAATCTCTCCTTCCTCCTCTGAGTCCCTAGGCTCAGAACCTTCATCCGATGAATACTCTGGCTCCTCCTGCGCCTCCTCTTTCCTGGCCCGCTTGCGACCAGCTATGGGACTGGAAGGCCGAGAATGTGATAGGCTGGCTATAGAAGCCTGTACTTCCTCCCGGATAAGGGATCTCATCTCAGTAAATAGTGATGACTGCTCATCCTTCATGATTTTAGACGTGCAGGAGTCACAGAGGGTCTTGCCATGGGAATCTGGAAGTTTGATATGGCATACGGGACATCTGTAGCTTTTCACCGTGACCTTCCCAGATTTTTTTAGTCTTGACTGGGGGAGCAGCGGGGTTTCCCTTATCCTAGACAACATAAGATGGGAGAATAGGCTAGATGGAACGAGGGATTTCCTGTATACAAGGGGTGTACTGCCCAGGGCAGGCTTACCCCCTCCTCGGCGTTTCTTTCTTCCATTGCCTGTAGCAGAATAGTTGAATCCTCCTCCACAGGTGCAGGACGCTAGCGCAATAGCGACCGCTCTGTCGGCTTTCTCCGCTGGAGCGTTCTGCTTTACTGCTCGTGGAACACCACCGGAAATGACGTTCTGCCGGCTCTGATGAGACCGGAAGTGACGCGACTCTGAAGCGTCCGAACCAGCGCTCACTGACGAAGGGAGACGCTGATGGATCGTCGCCGCGTCCTAAACCGAGAGCCTCCCACCGGGAGGAGCGGTTCGATTCCGGAGCCTCGTCCGCTCCGGGCCTTTGGGGTAGAGGGACTCCCCACCGGGGAGTTTCGACCCTGGGCCGCTTGACAGGAGGAAGGTTTGGAGGGCCCGCCCGATCCTCCTGAGCCCGGTAAGCCTGCTGCTTCTCTGCGTGTGTCCCTCCGTGCAGGGACAGGAAAAACACTGAGGTTCGGTGGGTGGAACTGGATATTTGAACTCTCGTGTGATTCCTGTCCCTGCGAGGAGGAGGACGTCCTCCGGGGTGCTGTCAGGAGGGACGTCCTGGAAACTAAGTTTTATTCACCATCCTTTAGATAAGGATTTTTTTTTTTTGCCCTTTGGTAGATATTTTGTGAATACTGCTGCATTGACACCTAGAGACGTGGGACCATTGGGTTAATACGGTCTCCTCCTAGTATAACCTTCAGTCGTGTTGCTAAACCAGATTTCTGGATCTGGAGAGCGGCCGCTGCTGCAAAGCATCACTAATATCTGGAGGAGCGTTGTATCTCTACATTGGGGCTTCTGAAGGAACCGTGCAAGTTGCCGCACGGAAATCTATAAACTCAGGGGTTCAGATGTAATCCTCAGGAAAGTGGAAAAATCCCTAGTATGGATGGTGTTCTTAGGTAACGTTCACACTAGCGTTATGCTCATTTGCGTCGGGCGACGCAGCGGCAACGCATGCGTCCCTATATTTAACATGGGGGACGCATGCGTGTTTTTTTTGTTGCGTCGTGCGACGCATGCGTCTTTTTTGCCACTAGCGTCGGACCAAGAAAACGCAACAAGTTGCATTATTCTTGCGTCCAAATTTCGGCAAAAACCGACGCATGCGTCGCAAAACGCAGCGTTTTTGCGTTGCATCGCCGACGCAGCAGCGCACAACGCTAGTGTGAACGTAGCCTTACATAATCCGCTCTGCAGATGGCATCCTCCAGAGTGGAAATGTGGCTTCTGACAGGACTGACGCAGATTGGGGAGAAGTTATGCATGGGGTCTTTGCTGCCCCTAAATTAATTCACCATGTCAAACCAGTCACCTGTATAAGGACTTCGCTTACCCAGACATGAAGCTTTAAATGTTTTCAGCTTTGATCTGGTTATAGATTAGCCCAGTATCGGCAACATATACCAGTGTCTTCTGTCCCAACATCTGGCAGGAGGCACATGTACTGTCAGCTGAGCCTGCCGATGTGTGTGGCTGGGGGCTTCACTGTGGCTATAGACAGAACTGGACAAACAGGTCAGATGCAGCCGAGCAGTACGACATGTGAACCTGTCGCAAGGACCAACTCATTATGCCGCCCGCCATGTACTGGGTGATACATTGAGGGATAGAATTCTGATCAGTACAAAAGTCAGTGATGACTTTAGAACGATGGGTTTTCTGTTTTTACAGCATGGCTGCAAGCAAGATTGGTGTTACTGCAGAGCTGAACCTAATTACTGAGTAATAACAATGACCATTCTGCACAAGTTGGTGGTGGACTTAGTGCTTTAATTTGACCTCACCAGTAACAAAGTTAACAAACCAGTGAAATGGACACTATGCAGGACAGGATTCCCCATTTTGCTCCTTAGTTACTGGAACTGCACTTTTAGCTGGGGCCTACACATCCCATATAGACAGCACATCCTCAAAAGATTACATCGCTTAGATTCTTTATTAAAAAATAAAATCATGGACTTCCAGATTTTAAGATGAAAATAAAAAAAATAATAAAAGTCTAAAATCTAGACCTGGCTGCACTTCGCCCATTCAGTGAATGGGGAAAAAAATTAAAAAATGCTCCTGCGAGATATGAACAAGATGCTCAGACATTTACAGTGAAACTGAGAAGGCCGACACACAAGCAGGTCTATGTACAGAGAACATTAATACTGAGGAATGATCAGTACGTGTATACAGGTAGATTGGGTTGATTTGTAGTATTCTAGCGCATTAAAGCAGTTTTACAGCACAAGGGAGAAGCGGAGAGAATCCTGTATAAGCCAATCTTCTACTCCTCCGTTATTTCTACCCATCCCTGACAGAGCGGACATATTGCATATTTCAGGTCTGTTATTTCAAGCCTCTCGTTCAGGGACGGTCTGCTGCATCCTGTTGCATTGCACCGATGAGATATGTGCGGTGGATATGGAAGTCCTGAGTGGAGATTTCAGATAAGCAGGCGATTCAGGATCATACTCTTAGGATTGCGTACTTGAAGAGCGCCATGATGCCAGCGCTGATCAGGCCTGAAATTGGCACGGTGACAAACCAAGCAAGGAAGATATTTCTGAACAGACGCCAGTCCACAGCCTTTTTGGATCGGAGCCATCCGACAGATACAACAGACCCAACCTGAGGGCAGAAGAAAAAAAAAAAAAAAGGTTGTCATCTCATACTGCAACTACTCCGTGACTATAGGTAGTGTCCGAAGACTCGCCAGGCCGGGGGCGCACAGCTCGCAACACTCACCTTACAATGTGTCGTACTGATGGGCAGACCAACATTTGAAGCAATTACGACAGTCAGTGCGGATGCCAACTCTATGCTGAAGCCACTGAAATATAAAGATGTACAAGTGGTTAACTTACAAGCCAAGGTTTGATCAGATTATAATCTATGTAAAATATAACGCATAATGGTAGAAGGAGTAAATTATTAGATAAGGTTTTAGACAAGGAGTAGTTCAGATTTGTATACATTTCCAAAATGAGAGGCTTAGGGTTTTATTCCTAAATTTCATGCCATCTTTTCCTAAATTTCTTCAAAACTTTAGCTAAAGTTTTGACTGATTACCTTGAGGGAGTAATGGGGGTCAGATCTTTGCCCATAGTCTGGATAACTCTTCGTCCCCAGACCCAGAGACCAATACAGATACCAATTCCTCCATACAGGAGCAGCCAAATAGGGGTAGCAGCCTTAGAGGTGACATCTCCAGTCTCATAAACCAGCCACAGAGCCACCAATGGGCCGATGGCATTGCTGCAAGGTAAGAGAAGAACGTCAGTAACCTGAAGCAGCAAGAAAAGGTGGATGCAAAACTTGTACACGGCAGCTAGGGTACAGTCTGGCCCCGTTCACATGTCCAGCAGTTATTTGCTTTGGGATCATAAATAAAAAAATAAAAATAAAATTGAAGTCTGTGGGAAGCTTTTTGATTAGCAATGCCCATGTCCATAATACTTGAAGGGCTTTAAGACCCCTCTTGTAAACACAAACTAATAAGTTAAAAATGAAAACCAATATGCGTTTTTATACAGATTCATTATGTTAATACTGGATCTGTTACAGTTAGATGATAAGTAGACATGTGAACACACGAGCTCATCTCATGGACCACCGCAGCCCACCTCTCCCCAGTCTAAAGGACAATTAATAGCCTTCTCGCGCCAACTGACCTGACATCATTTCCACCATGTGCAAAAGAGCCAAAGCAGGCAGTGAGGATCTGCAAGAACTGGAACAGCTGAGACACCTCGGGCTTGTCTTGGTCATGCCATTCTTCTAGCGAGGAGTTGCTGCTTTTCCTGTCTACAGCCTCTTCTGTGCCGCCTTCTTCCTGTTCTTCTGAGCTAATGGGCTGCTGTGTGTCTGCCACGGCATTACAATAACTGGTGTAGCTGTCCATGCGAGTCCTCTTCTTCCCATCTGCTCCGTGCCAGGTTAGTTTCTCAGCCTCCTCTGGGCGAGCCTCAGCCTCCCTGTGCCGGAAGGAATCTAGCGGCATCCCGCAGATGGCCATGGTGTACGAGGTGTAGCTGTTGTTGCGGCGCAGCGGCTTCTCACCAGAATCTCCCATGCAGTCGCCCACTTTGGCCAGATGCAGCTTGTGCAGAAGCTCTTTGTACAGACCCGAATCTTTGTGCACGGTGTGATACTGATAATGCCCGCTGGAGTTCATCTGGTTGCTAACTGTCTGACTGAATTGTACATGATTTCCATTTGGCAATCGCACAGCTCCTAAAAAAATAAAATATATATTAAAGTTTTTAAAAAGTTTAAAAATAAAGTTACAACAGCCACCGAAATTACTCAGCAGATGCCGGGTTTAATGTGCGGACAGGGTAATGATTACAGGTTGAAATTAAAGGGAACCTGTCACCCCGTTTTTTGAGATTGAGCTATAAATACTGTTAAATAGGGCCTGCGCTGTGTGTTCCTATAGTGTATGTAGTGTACCCCGATTCCCCATGTATGCTGAGAAATAACTTACCAAAGTCGCCGTTTTCGCCTGTCAATCAGGCTGGTCAGGTCGGGAGGGCGTGGTGACATCGGTGGTTCTTCCTCAGCTTTACGTTGGTGGCGTAGTGGTGAAGACACAGCGCGCGATCTGCGCTGTAATCCCTTGCATCGGTGGGGGCGGCCATCTTCCTGGGGCCGCGCGTGCGCAGATCGAGTGCTCTGCTGCACGGGGCTTCAGGAAAATGGCCGCGGGATGCCGCGCGTGCGCATTAGAGATCGCGGCGGCCATTTTCCCAAAGCCGAGTTTGCATCTCGGCTTTGGGAAAATGGCCGCCGCGATCTCTAATGCGCACGCGCGGCATCCCGCGGCCATTTTCCTGAAGCCCCGTGCAGCAGAGCACTCGATCTGCGCACGCGCGGCCCCAGGAAGATGGCCGCCCCCACCGATGCAAGGGATTACAGCGCAGATCGCGCGCTGTGTCTTCACCACTACGCCACCAACGTAAAGCTGAGGAAGAACCACCGATGTCACCACGCCCTCCCGACCTGACCAGCCTGATTGACAGGCGAAAACGGCGACTTTGGTAAGTTATTTCTCAGCATACATGGGGAATCGGGGTACACTACATACACTATAGGAACACACAGCGCAGGCCCTATTTAACAGTATTTATAGCTCAATCTCAAAAAACGGGGTGACAGGTTCCCTTTAACACACAGGACTGCAGGTGGCACCAGAGGGCAGCCATGACGGTCATGCCTTATCTGGAGGATGTTCTTGTTGTAAGAGCAAACAAGCCGTCAAGTGACTTCACTTCATTGTGGAAAGTTGGTGAAAGGGAACAGTGTCACATTACAACGAGTCCATTCTAGGTCATGGACCACAGAAATGTGGGGTGGAAGAATTGCTATTACAAGAATTTGCAGCTTCTGACTTCTTTCCAATGAAGTTTTAAAAGGCCTGAAAAACAAATCCCCAATATCATCCTGAGTGGGTAGCAACTCAGAAGCCGATCAGCTAATGACCATGAACGTACACATGCGTGCTCAGTCCTGCCGAGTGTGCATGTATTAAATGGGAAGAAAGGGGACACCTCACAGCACTATATCCCAGAAGAGGCGCCAACATGTTTATCTGTACTTCTTACATCTGCCGGGAGTATTCATACCACCCCCCCCCCCCCCCATACAAATTAGAGGGTCATGTAATGCATATAGCCAACCTAAGGGAATTATGGCCATCTACAAGGACAAAAATACACAGAAGGGATTGTATACCAGACTATAAAAGTAAATGTAATTTCTTCTGTCACATGATGGGCAATGTGACAAAGGCTGCAAACAAAATCCTTGGAGAGGAGGGTGGATTGTAAAAATGCAGTGGAGGGTGAGAAGTTTACAGGTTTCGTAGACCTGTAGCTGCAGTAAACAAAACCTCTGATCTCCAGGATAGAAAAAAGTGTAATCGCTGCAGAGCAATTCATAAATTCATAGGTGCCCACGCCACAGCCGGGAGCACCGCCGCCACAGCCGGGAGCACCGCCGCCACAGCCGGGAGCACAGCCGTCACGCTACAGCACAACTCAATTTTTTGCAATACAGCTGGGAGCATTAAATTCTGAAGATTTCCTCGTGCTAGTCCACTCACCGTTTACGGCCTGGTCAATGTTGGTCTCCATGCTCTGGGATTTCTCCCTCTCCAAGATCTCATCAGAATCCCCCATCTTGAATGTTACTGTTCGCTCTTCCGCGGCACGCAATGGCACAGATACCAGGTCCAAAATAGGCACCTTGGTTTCTGCAACAACACCGCAATCCTCGATAGGCAGTTTGACATCTGGGTCCGGCCTCAGTATGCGGCATTCATCCAGGTTCTTCTTGTCCATCAAGGGCGATTCTGACGGGCTGGATTTTATTTCACCTGAGGAATAGGAGAATGCAGAATGTTGCTAGTTATAACTCAATTTTAGAGGGGGATATCACTCCCTACCACCCCTTTTAGATTGCATTCTGTGGTGGGCCATCAAGGAGACCAAGACTGATCCAGCACAGATCCTGACAACAGCACCATCAATCAGATCCTGGTGTGAGATGTACCCGAGGCACCAATGCCCAATACAGACCCCTGCCCCTATTCCAGAGTGGTAGATTATAGATCTAGGATGGATTCGATCTGCTAAATGCAACAGCTTACAGGACAGGTAACGAGGATGTCTCAGGAGAACAGCTAGAGGCGCTGGGCCGGTCAGACTGGATAAACATCAGTCTTTTTACCTTACATGCACATGACAAGTTTCTTCTCCCCCACCCCATCAGGCCTTTAATTCTGGACTGGAGTAATCACAAGATAAAGCTATAACTGCGTTCTCACCGTCAGCTACATGACAATATGGAGGGGAGACACTTACGTTCTATTTTCTTCTTCATTCTTGGACAGATGAAAAACCACACGACCAGGGCACAAATCACAGAACAACCCACCGAGATCAGGATGACGCCCCACAGGGGAATCTTGTCAAATCCAAGCACTAGAAAATAAAAAAGACAGATCCATATGAAAGCCATCCATTATAGCAGAGCCTTCCAAATGAAAAGGAGTCCGCAGCACTGGAAGCCAGAGGTCTTGATGAAGCCACGCGGCAGATGTCTCCATGTGTGTAATCAATGCTTTAATGAGCGTCTTCCTCCATGAGTCAGTATTAAGAGATTAATGAGACTTAAGGACCACTGAAGCAGTAGATCTAAAGAGATTGTCAGACTGTAAAATGATATAACGTGTAGAAGTAGGTATACAGTGATCCCAAAAAGTGAAAAAGCCATCCAGGTAATGTCTGGGGACTATTGTGGCCATTCAACAAGCCAGCCTCATCTACCTAGCCCCTTATAATAAAAAGCAAAAAAAAAAGATATGCAACACATGTATTTTATAGGCACAGAAGGATTAAAATAAAAGCAAATTCCCTTCCTAGAACCTCTGCTGAACCAGAGGCCTCCACCAGCCACGAGTGGTGTCTGCCCACACAGAAGGCACAGCAGTGATGCAGCAGCAGTCAGGCGGGTGACTGGAGAAACATCCACCTGACTGCTGCTGTCAGATTACAGGTAGCAGCAATGCCAAGACTTCTGAATGGGCAGACAACTTCCAAAGCAGTGTGCAATCTCTGTGTGCCCTCATTTTTATTCATTCTGTGACTAAAAGAAAAGCGTTGAAAGAAGTCCAAGTCCGGTCAGTATATCCTGGAGGGGAGCACTCACCCCTTTAAGGCACCACTCCAGCGTTCTGTTTTAATTTCCCCACTGGAGTGGTGTCACTAATGCAAGTTCCCTGCCTCTAGTATCCTACTTACCGGCCGTCATCTCCCGCTCGTGGTGACCTGCCGGATGGGGAGCCTGAAGTCTACGAGAGCCAGAACAAGGATGGAAGAATTAGGCCATGTTCACACCTTCAGTATTTGTAAACCAAAACCAGAAGCGGAACAGTCACAGGAAAGACTATAGTAGAAACACGTCACCACTTCTGGATTTATCACCCACTCCAGTATCTGGAATGAATGTGTGACCATGGCCTTATACCTTGTGACCGTTCCTTCCCACTTCCGGTCAGTCAGGAGTTGGAGCGGCACAGGACGGCAGCTGTAATTATATTCCTAGGAGCGGGGAACTTGCATTAGTGACACCACTCCAGAGGCGAAATAAGAACGCCAGAGCGGCGCTTTAACTATTCAGCGTTTTTCATCATCACAGATCACGGGAGTGCCAGGGCGCACCGCTCCATTCTAACGTCTCCATACCGTCCGCTACCAAACTAGTATTACCCATCATGCCTATGGGGAATCCCAGCATGAAGCGTCTATGACAGTGTGCTCCTATAGTGCAGCATGAGAGTCATTACGGCTGATTGGGTCCTTGGTTTGCCATGTGCCTGTCAGGTGTGAAAGTCTTGTAGGGCAATGTTTGCTGTGACAAAGGGTGTTAAAATTCACCCTCAACAATGAGCCAGTAAAAAAAAAAAAGGACAAATCTTTAGGCCTCAATGGGAAACTTTGAAGGTCTCGTCATACAGGACAAGTAGCACAGTGACTTTCCACAGAAGATCTGCAAGGTTTCCCATTAACAGCGCTGTGTATGAGAACAAGTCGTGTCATCTACATCGAGGATAGACAAGTGTTACAGCTTGGAGCACTATGCAGCGTCAGTGTGAACGCATCCTTAACTCCCACCACCCCTTTATAAAAGCTGCACCAGTTTTGTTGTGACTTGTTCCCCTTATCACCACACAGCTGTGACTATATGCCTGACAGTCTTCAGGCTGTAACCCAAGGACCAGCATGTCCCACAAGAGCCGCCATCAAGGCAACCCAACATTCAGCCACGACAGACTCGGAATAACTTGCAGGCATCACGTTTCTGCTACGGGGCAGACTGGACAAATTCCACCAATGTCATCCACTCCGCTGACAACCAACACCAGACACATGCCGTCTGGCCTCTACCGGCTGTCAGCTCATGACTTACATGGAAGTGTGCTCAGCTGCTGACCAGGACGACTGAATGAAAAGCTAAAGCCGGAGACAAACCAATATGTCCGTCCTGGCCTCACTCACGAGGTCCAGCTAATAACCCTCAGTGTAATCCGAGCATGGCAGAAAAACTACACACTGGCCAGCAGGGCTCCTTTCCAGAGAGCCATCATGAATAACCTGAAGTCACCGTCCGGTTGGGATCACCAAACCATAGGAAGAGCGTTCCCTTCTGTTGGCCTATTTGGCACCACTTATAATGCAGGTAGAAATGCCCCTAGGTCTTAATTATTTACACTTGTAAGCTAGTTAATGTGCTCGTCCTGAAACAGTCACTAAATGTACATCTGATGTAATCCGGACAACGTGGAAGAAGATGTACAAAGTTCTTCAAAAAGGGGTTACCCAATAGTAGGTACCGTAAATAATGGGATTAACAAAAGAATAATTGTATCATGCAAAAATTCTGCAGCTGTAAGGCTAAGTGCACACGTTGCAGAATTGCCACGGAAATTTCCGCGGCAATTCTGCAACTCCTGCCGCGGGTATATCGCATGCGTATTCCCGCTAAACACTAGCGTTTTGCCAGTGTAATTAGCTTGCAGAATGCTAATGTTTTCCAAGCGATCTGTAGCATCGCTTGGAAAACTGATTGACAGGTTGGTCACACTTGTCAAACAGTGTTTGACAAGTGTGACCAACGTTTTACTATTGATAGAGTGTTAAAAATAATTAAAAAAAAATAAAATCACAATATTTTCACCTTCTGGTGTCCCCAGGCAGGCTTCCTGCTCCTCGTGATGCTCCGGTCCCAGTAATGCTTTGCGGTATGACCCCAGATGACGTAGTGGTCTCACAAGACCGCACATCACAGGTCATTTTCGCAATGCATTACTGGGACAGGAGCATCGCGAGGAGCTGGAAAGCCTGCCGAGGGACGCCGGAAGGTGAAAATATTGTGATTTTTTTTTTTTTAACAATTATATGGTACCCAGGGCCTGGAGGAGAGTCCTCTCCTCCACCCTGGGTACTATCCACACATGAGCCGCTTACTTCCTGGATAGTGGGCATAGCCCCCATGCGGGAAGTAAGTGGATCAATGGATTCTTATGTGTGCGGAATCCCCGCGATTCCACACAAAGAATGAACATGCTGCGTTTTTTTTCTGGAATGCGATTCCACCGTGAAAAATAACGCAGCAAGTGCACAAAAACTGCAGAATGCATTCTAAAAATAGGATGCTTAGTGTATGCGTTTTTCTTCAAGTTTTTATAGCGAAAAAACATGAACACATAGCCTAACTTTACTTTGGCCCTGGGTCATCTAGATTGGCGTTTGTTCATGCTGGAGTCAGTCGTGTGTGCCCCTAAGGCTAGGTTCATATTGCGTAGTGGGTGTCCGCTAATGGACTCCGTTACATGGCCCAATTGTCACAATTAACGCTATGTAACGGTTCAGTCAGCGCACTCATTGACTGCAATGTGCTAACGGATCGCTAACGTATGCCTTTTTCGGCATGCGTCAGCGATGTACCGTTAGTTTCAGACGGACCTCGAACGCTCCATTCTTCGCTAGCGCAGATCGGGCATCTGCGCTAGCAGGATTGCCGAACGCAATCCCTTTTGGGACATCGCGTTAGCGCAATCCGTTAGCATATCCGCTAAACGGATTGCACTAACGCAATGTGAACCTAGCCTTAATGGCTTTTTCAGCCTCCACTGATGTATATGGCAGAGGATTAGTTTGTCAACTGAGCTTAGCCACAAGATCCCCCATCTAAGACAGCCTCCCCCACTTCAAAAAGAAGGCCGGGACCTTTGGAAAAACGCCAGAAGTCATACTCTGTTCAACCCTAGCAAGAAGGGTTTGATCAAAACGAGGCCTTTGTGTTTAATCTTAAACTCGCCATTTTCGGAGAAGCTCGTTTCCATTCAGACTGCAAAACCTCATCTGTAAGTAGTAATGTTTCTCGACAGGTCGTTAGGACCTGTGGTTAGAGGATCACTTCCCCTCACTAACAAGCAGATCTCTTGAAAATGGTGAGAGATTAAGATACAAAACAGAAAGACGCGCGACTTTAGTGGTCAATGACAATCCCTTCCAGTGAACAGGTCCGGTTGGGAAATCATCAGTCATCTTATGGGCACTGCAGGGGAATTATTCCCCAGGCTTGAGCAGAATTAGGAGGGCAAAGGAGGGGGTAAAATAAAATAAATCAGGGTCAGGGAGGGGGTGTGTGAACTCTTCTGCAGGATCTTCATAGCCATCGATGGTGGGAAGGTAGGGGAATGGCTCTGCTGAAGGAGCGGGGAGGAAATGGCTGCAGTGATGCCGCCAGGTTGGTTAACTAGTTAGGTTAGAAATGTCAGCATACACTAGCCTGCAGCCTTCTGTAATGGGCTCAGGCCAGCAGACTTCTAGAAGATTTCAGTCCTGCAAAGTAAAAGTAGTAAATTGTGGATTTAATAGCGGGCTCGAGAGCAAAAGCCAAAAAGACCTAGTGACGTGTAAATTGTACTCACGAGGTGCGCCGGTGTACATGATGGAGAACAGGTTTATGCCGATGGTGCAGGCGTAGAAGACGGGCAGGGCACGCAGTCCATTGGGTACAGGGTCAGGCTGCAATAAACAAAACATGTCAGCATAACTCAGAATAGAGGCTAAAATACCGAAAAAAAAGGGCAATAATCGGTCTCATGGCTGTACCTAGCTCAGAGACCAGAAACAGAGACCAGAAACAATCAGGTATATAATACTATCTGTATATAAAGAGCGGATCTGTCCTTGTGCCGATGTCTGGGCTAAGTGTGCCCACATACAGCAGGGGCACAAGGCATCGCTTCCCCATGTGTCCCCTCACCAGTGAGATAAGATGGCGGCAGCAAGTGTACGCTCATACTGGGAAATGCTCATAGGAGGCACAACCTGCATGGACTCACATCGCAGCCCGTTCATGTCACAGGGCGGCAGCGCCAATGTTTAGGATGTATATGGGTAGGAAAGATGCTGGCTGGCAGGGACGGAGGACAGTCTGCACACCGCACCATTTAAAGTACTTGGATCACTAATGATTAATGTGCTTATGCACAGCTTCAGCTTTGCAAGAAAACAAACCTTAGAAGCGGACTGTGCATGGAGAGTTTATCCTGAATAACTGCATAATTGGATTCACACGATAAAAAAAATTATATAAAAATATAGGACCAGAATTCATAGTGCACCACACTAGACAAATCTGCATTATAGATAGATTCAGTCACATTCCCACTACATGTCGTAAGTAGATGAATATTACAGACACTTGGTGCAAAGATTACAAAATGATGCAATCGCTTATATAGTACTTTAGACATAAAATCTAACTTCCCTATCAGTATGTTTTTGGAGTAAGGGAGGGGGGGAAAAAAACAAAAAAAAACACCAGGAGGAAACCTACGAAAACATACAAAGTCCATGCAGATGTTGTCCCTGATGGGATTTAAACCCAGGACCCCAGCGCTGACAATATGGTACAGCACGTGGATTACAATACAATGTTTCAGCATATTATTTTCTACAATAATCCAATGTTCTCATTAGTAGACCCTTTCTCGCAGTGTGAAGCATACAGCACATAGTCCCAGAGCCGTCTGGAGCCAGGTTATGCACTCCTGCGCACTATCCCCCCCGCACCACACATTGTTCATCTCTTGTGCTGCAGACTCATCACTCATGCAAACAAACTTCTTTCTGCAAAATATTACACTATGTAGCAAAAAGTATATGGAAATCCTGACTCCTTACCTTACGAAGGATGAACATTCTGACGAGGAAAAACAGAAGAGCAGACATGATCCCGGACAACAGAGGGGAGACGAACCAGGACAGCACTAGTAACAAACAGAAAAAGTTTATTGTGCACCTAGATTTTTTTTTTGTTTGCTTTTCCTACATGACAGAAAGGAGTTGTCTGGTAGGATATTGGCCACGTATCCTGATGTTTGACCTATACTGAGATCACTGGGGGTCCGACACCCAGCTCTGATCAGATGTAACCGCAAATTGAGCCGAAAGAGCTCTGCTCCCAACGCGTTCTTGTGCCTATTGCCAAAAATTACAGCTCTGCTCAAGTGACATTATGTGAATGGAGCTCAAATTATTAAAAAAATAAAAATTTCTGAAAACCCTCAAATCAGAAATACAATGCGGCTTTACCCTCGGTGAATATTCTTTGTGAAGCTTACAGAATAACATTAGCCCAGACATGAAAGCACAGGCCTGGACAGATTTAAAGGTCATGTGTAGCCGAAGATTAGCAAGCAATTTGCTGGCATGAAATATTTACGAAGATTAGTGCGTACAATTATTTTCCCCCTCAAAGTCGTGTAAATGTCATGGGAAGATTGTATGTCGACTACTAGTTCCTTCGTGAAGTTAATTTTTTACCTCCGATACCACTTGTATAAGGATAAAACTTTACAATGCGTCATAAATGGAAACAAACCATCTCCACCGACAATCTAATCCGGCCGTCTGGAAGTTTAGGGATTATTCGCCCACAGTATAGGGGCCACAGAGACGGAACCATGATCTCGAGATGTGGGTAGACCCCCAGTATTCAGCAAGTCATACCCCTATTCTAAGGGTGTGGAAAAGTTTTGGGGGTTTTTTTCTCCCTAAAAATGCACCATTCTTCCAGAAGAAAGGCATCTCAGAAAATGACCAACCATACCACCCAAAACACTGGCCATAATACAGAATTTTATATGACCCCCAAAACATGTGAACATTACAAAAAGGGGGATGCAACGTTTCCTGCCAGTCAAACAGTGCTTTCTTTCACTATATATATAAAAACCCCACCCCCCCCCCCCCACCCACCCTTCGTGTCCGTACGAGACGCGGCATCATGTGTTGCCAGTTTCCAAAAATCATTTGGCTCTCGTCACCCCAAACGCCCACCCAAGAGGTGATCCACGACTTACCGATGCGAAGCAGCTCCGTCCACTTCACTCCTTCCTGTCCTTTAGCCACCAGAGAGAAGCCGATGGTGGCGCCAACGATGCAGTGGGTACCGGAGATTGGCAATTTCAGGAAGGAAGCTGCGAGCTGCCATACAGCAGAACCTGAAATAATGCAACATGGCGAGCTCAGAATGCCATAACGGAGATAGATTTTGGTTCTTAATACCGGAGACCCCTTACATACCCATTCATACTTACCAAACATGGAACTGATGGAACCGGCCATTAGCAGCTCCTGGGTAGAGTTGTACATCGTGACGTCGATCAGTCCTTTCCGGATTGTTTCACTCACTTTAGCGCCCAAGAGAACGGATCCGACGGTTTCAAAGATGGATGCCAGGATGCAAGCTTGTCTTAACGTCACCACACCAGAGCCCACAGCCGTGCCAAACGAGTTTGCTACATCGTTGGCACCGACCGAGAAAGCGAGCACAAAGGCTATGATAAAACCCACTATCAGCAACCAGAGGAAGGCGGACATGGGACTCCCGTCGAGGAGGAGGCCGGGGGTACTGGTAACGTCGCTGAAAACAGTTGTTGATTCCATGATAATTATTTTTTTTTGGCTCAATGTGGAAATAGATTAAAAAAATAAAATACTATGTAAACAAGAAAATACGAGGTATGAAAATAATTCAATAAATTACTATAAAAAATTAAATATGCAGTAAACTGATAAAGGGCCGAGAGTCTCGGTCTAAAGTCTTTGCTATTTGCTCTGTATAGAAATTGGCTTTTTACAGTTCCTTTGGCTCTGGTGGGTTAGAGGTGAAGAAACTTCCATGGTGCAGAAGACAAGGAATCAGGCAGACTCTTCATTCTGTAAGACGAGGAGGAAGGCATTAAAGACCGGACAGACAAATCACTGAAATGAGGCCGGATCACATGCACGGACCTTTTTATGGGCATTTGGGCTTTCGCTTGGCATGGCAATGATAGGCGTGTGCTCCATTTTGGCTCCACTCAGGGCCATATTAGGTATAGGAAATGACTGAAGGGGATTAACAGGTATATTGGGGCTATAAAAAAGCCAATGACCCCAATTTGACAAAAAACAGGCAACTGAATGAGGTGCGGCCCTTCATGGGGGGAAATTAGAACATCCTGTAATTAAACAATATCATAAATGAGAAGCCAGTATGTGCCAAGACTGGAGATGCCAGGATGGGCGCCCATCGGGGGGCTCAGAGCTGTCACACTCCGTCACCCATGGGGGGCACCCCCTGTGCACCGTGGGTAGATGTTACTACATAGCGAGGAGAGGCAGAATCTGACAAGCAAATCCTTACTGCAAAACGGGCAAGAATCAGATGGCCGCGAAATACTGTCCAAGTACGGAGCGCGATCTCCAGCCTGGCCGCAGGTCTGCACTGTCGCCTATACCCCAACAGACGCCAAAAGGGCACGTCCCCTCGGTGTACAGGCACCAATGGGGCGAGATGGGTGTATGCACAGACATGGCAAGCACAACTCAACTATGAACACTAGGGCTGCATGTGGGGCATCGCCGGGCACCGTCCTCCCTGCCAACCAGAGATTAAGGCCGTGTTCCCCAAGTCCGGTCCTCAAGAGCCACCAACAGGTCATGTTTTCAGGATTTCCTTAGTATTGCACAGGTGATAATTGCATCACCTGCACAGGAAATAATTCCGTCACCTGGGCAATACTAAGGAAATCCTGAAAACATGACCTGTTGGTGGCTCTTGAGGACCGAAGTTGGGGAACACTGGATTAAAGGGTTCACCAACCACTGACCCCATCCCTGCCCATCACTAGCACACCTAGAAGAACCACAAGAGCCAAAATAGCCGCTAGCAGAGCTGCCCATTGGCATTCACTGTGGTTAGTGACGGATCTATGGATGTCAGTCACAAGTTACCTATACGCCTCCATAACCATGGCCGCTCTACACCTATGAAGAACCTGCCGGATTTACTCTAATCTCTGAACTCCAGCAGGAATTTACAGCAGTTGTATCCCACGGCCCACCGCAGAGTGACCAACACTGCAAGATCAAATAGTCTCCTCTGTAGCCCCCCATACATTTCACCAAGCCAGACCACCGGGTACATGCCATCGGTACAGGGCAGGAGGGGGCACCACAGCTCCCAGCAAGGGTCTTAAATGGAGACTAATCACCTTTAAATGCAAAATCAATGTAACCCCTTCCCGTTACATGACACCATGCAGCGGTGTATGGAGGGAGCAGGAAAGTGTACAAGGTATAGGGCCGCACTCAGTATTTGTAGGAAGGCGCCCACATGGCACCTATAGGGCTGTTCTAGGGTACAACACCTAGTCCGAGCGGTCAGGACATGCTGGGAGTTGTAGTTCTGGAACCACAGGTTGTAGACCTGGTCTGAACTGTGTAGTGTAGAACTAAAAGTCTCTGCACCTGGAGCCCATAGTAAAATGGAGGCGAGGACGTCTACCAGCCGGCAGAGAGGGCACATCCTGGGCACCACCTCCCAGAGACCCACAGCAGCCTAACCCCGAGGGGTGCAAGTTACCGCTGGCGCACTACAAAGCTCAGCATACGGCTCCCCGCCTCCCGTGTCACCGGCTCAGTCAGCCACACGACCTCCCTCCACACAGCACGGAGCTCCTTACCGAGGACCCGCAGGTGCCGCCGCCGTCTCTCCCGCTGTCAATTCCCGCTCGATTTTGCACAAAGGCGCTAAAGTGAAGGAGGAGGAGACAGATGGGCGCCAAAGCGAGGGAGTTCAAACAAGCCAGTGATGGCGGAGGAGGAGAGGGAGGCGACTGAGCGCGGCCATTAGTGTATACACCCGCCGCCTATACATAACCGTGCCCGCTGTATACACCCTCAGCACCAGCAGTATACACGGCATATGCCATACAATATGCCCCAACGGAACACCTCAGGGCAGCCTGTACCAACACAATCTGCCGCCATTACCTCACCACTCAGCCCCTGCAATAATGGGCTTTACTTCATCTGGTTATCCCATCTACAAGTATCAGCATACAGCTCTGTACATGGGTATATAATCAGTGGGGCAGTGAATATACCGTGTACACTCCCCCCCCCCCCCCCCTCACATCCCAAATACCATGTACACTCCCCCCTCACATCCCAAATACCACATACAGTCCCCCCTCACATCCCAAATACCACGTACACTCCCCCCTCACATCCCAAATACCACGTACACTCCCCCCTCACATCCCAAATACCACGTACACTCCCCCCTCACATCCCAAATACCACGTACACTCCCCCCTCACATCCCAAATACCACGTACACTCCCCCCTCACATCCCAAATACCACGTACACTCCCCCCTCACATCCCAAATACCACATACACTCCCCCCTCACATCCCAAATACCACGTACACTCCCCCCTACATCCCAAATACCACGTACACTCCCCCCTACATCCCAAATACCACGTACACTCCCCCTCACATCCCAAATACCACGTACACTCCCCCCCCATTCCTCAGATCCAAAATACCACATACACTCCCCCCTCACAGCCCAAATACCACGTACACTCCCCCCTCACATCCCAGATACCACGTACACTCCCCCCAGCTATATATACACCAGTTAATCACCTCCCAAAATCTGTAGGGCCCACATACACCCCCATAACTTTCCACCAGCTGGCAAAGATCTGCCTCCTGTATGATGTGCTCATCAATGGAGACATATACAGCTCTGGCAAAAATTAAGAGACCACCACATGTAAACCCTGTCATGGGCGCCCAATCTCCAAACCTGAACCCCATTGGAAACCTCTGGAATGTAATCAAGAGGATGATGGATAGTCACAAGCCATCAAACAAAGAAGAACTGATTACATTTTTGCCAGGAGCTGTGTGAAAGACTGGTAGAAAGCATGCCAAGACACATGAAAGCTGTGATTAAAAATCATGGTTATTCCACAAAATATTGATTTCTGAACTCTTCCTGAGTTAAAACATTAGTATTGTTGTTTCTAAATGATTATGAACTTGTTTTCTCTGCATTATTTGAGGTCTGAAAGCACTGGTTGGTTGGTTGGTTGGTTGTTTATTTAACCTTTTTTTCTTTGTCAGAAAATAAATACAAAATGTATTGCTTGGAAACTCAGACAGAAGTTATCAGAAGTTTATAGAATAAAAGAACAATTTACATTTAATCCAGAATATGCCTATAAAGAGAAAACTCAGAAACTGAACATTTTGCAGTGGTCTGGTTATTTTCGCCAGAGCTGTCCATACATTTAGTCCAGGTGCACGTTTATAAGTCTCCGTAGGACATATGTGGAGACCGCCTGCACACGTGCCAAACTCATCTGCTGAAGTGTCACCTAGACGTGGGAATCGTGTCATCCGGCCATTACTGCTGTATTCACTTTTTCCCCCTTTTTATAACAAAGTCCTTTTTGTCTCCGCTAACTTGCTCTTACTGGTTCAGAGGAGCCCACCTCCCTGGATTTCCACATCAGCCCTGTGGGGAGGTGCAGACTATGTGTCTAGAGGAGTTACCGAAAATACCCACAAGATCCATACACTGTACACGCTCACACGATACGGCTTCACACCTCCATTATGGGGGGGCTTTTATACCCTTGCAGACAAATCAGGATAATCAACGACAATTTTTCGTAGAGAAGAGCGCCCGGTGTGACAAATTAGCCAAACTGGTCAAAAGTCTTGTTTTTTTTTACCACTACATGTTGCCCCATTTTCATCTATGGGGGTCACCGCCACCAAGTGCAGGTGTATACAGCCCACAGAATAGCCGCCACCTGCATGTACACCCTCCGACCTGCCCCAGTCCCCCTATTTTGATTGACAGCTGTGATTTGATAGAGCCAGAAAGTTGTATAGATTGAAAACAAGCAGGGAGGGGAAGTTGCACTTAAACGTTTGTCCCTGCCATGGTGCCCGGAGCGCCTGTGCTTGGTTTGAACAGTCATTCTGTGCCGACAGTCATTTTAAAGAGGAGTCCAAATCCCAATGATGGAGGCAGCACTGTTACTGCCCATCAGTGAATTGGCACACGGGCGCTCCTGTGATGACATTGGGTAGCCAAGGAGACTTTCCAAAACCCCAGCCCCTCCGATCCACACGGTCCGGGCTGTGATCAGGACGTTCCGTTCCACAAGTAACAGTTCCCCTTTCCTAGAGTCATAGTCCTACTTCCAATAAACATGTGCCACATTGTTGCAAAATCTCCACAAACAACATAGCTCCTGGCATCTTACAGCCGTCACCAGCCAAGTCCGCCCTACACTATGTAATAAACATAATTAACTTGTGCTGAACCCGTCCCTGCCAATCTAGAGTTATGAGGGCAATAAAGGTGGCACATCTCTGCCAAGATGAGAAAAGCGACATTTATGAGGATTATTTCTGCCATAGACACAGATCAGAAATCATCAACACAAGATTCTGGAAATCTCAGCCAGTGTTATGCAACCAAAAGCCGGGCAGGTCCTGTGTAGGGTACAGACGGTCAGTGACCGCCCCTCCATGGATAGGTCTTTATCCCAGACACCTACCGAAATGTTAACGCCAAGCATCTACTGCTCTATTAAAGCCGGGAGCCACCCAGCGCTCCCAATACTAGGGCTATACACACTGGGGCTTACCGCAGCCGCGACAGTCACAAAGATTCTACATTGCTTTTATATTAAGGGCATTTTTTGGGGGGGCGAGGGCGATTCGCAAGTTGCACGTGACTCACTTGCCATAGACTTCTATACAAGTCTGCAGCTTGTCTAACGAAAGCAAGTCATTACCTATCCAAAGGACAGATGATGACTTATCGATCAGTGGGGTCGGATCACTGGGACCCCACACCAGGTAGAAAATATATTTTACCCCAATTACCATATGGAGTGGCGGGCATCTGATCTGCTGCTCCATTTTGTAATGAGTGTAAAGGTTCACTCTAACAGGAGAGTGGCAGGCGAGTGCAGCGCTCGGCAGCCACCCACGGAATAAATGGAGCAGTGGTCAGCTTTGAAATAGTTGTGTGACGGCAAGTTGTACGAATGTTTTGGTTTTTTTTGGACACATGACTTGTCTGAACTTGTGTTGAGTGGCTTTCTCTTTGCTGTGTAGCCCCCCCAACCTAGATGTCGCAGCTGCCCGCCTATTGTTAACGCTCACAGTTTAGCAGCGCAGCCAATTAACAGTATAGCAGGGAATCCGGAATCCATTTTCGATGGTGCAGCAGAAAGTCAATGTGACTTTTAGGAAGAGGTTCCAGCACCATTTGTGACCCCACCTAATGTCTTCTAGTAACAAAGAGTCGGTGACATTCATGTTATACAGTATGGGGTCCAATTTTGTATTTTTTTTTTGCAAACCCAGACAAATAGGAGACATATGAAATAGGAAAGACTAGTGCATAATACCCCTCCCCTCGTACCAGGGGTAGGAGCAGTTTTCGGAGTGGGGTGAGGTGAATAACATGGGTCCGAGTGCAGTAAAGGCTCGGACAGCACTTGGGCCGAAAATCTGATCATGTGAATGTAACAAGTTATGGGGCCCTTACCAACCAAAGCAGTGAGACTTGATTTTACCAAGCAGGGGCCCCACTAACACCCCCTCTATACGGACATCATCATTCAATGGGGCTGATCAGTGGCTTTTCAGGTCAGGATCACACTATATAATAATAATAATTTTTATTTATATAGCGCCAACATATTCCGCAGCGCTTTACAAATTATAGAGGGGACTTGTACAGACAATAGACATTACAGCATAACAGAAATACAGTTCAAAACAGATACCAGGAGGAGTGAGGGCCCTGCTCGCAAGCTTACAAACTATGGGGAAAAGGGGAGACACGAGAGGTGGATGGTAACAATTGCTTTAGTTATTCGGACCAGCTATGTAGTTGTGCGGGACGCCTGACGATGGGCACAGAATGCCAACATGTGTAGGCGATTGGGACCTGGAATACCGCGGCATGCATGTTGGCAGCCAGCGAGAAAGATACCCTATGACAGCAGCGCCCATGAGCGACCTAGGTGCGGCTACGGATGGACGACTGCCCCTCTGCATGGCCGTGCATGTATGAGCAGGTGATTGGCATGTGTCGTGTTGCACCACGCAGACCTCGGCATGCATCGCAGACACCGTGTGCTGCAGGGTGGACTCAGAGGCTGACTCACTGCTGCTGACGACATTTCCTCCATTGCAGAATCCCTCCTCCATTGCACAAAGCAGCAGCAGCCGGCTGAGTCTGGATGCCCCATTACTCACAAGCGGCGCCCCCTCCCATACTGATCACTAGGTGCCTCTCCCAAGGCCAAGACCATGTGACTGAGACAAAGGGGGCAGCACAGCGCTAATTCATCACATTACTGTGTGCACCGCAGGACAGGGAAAGTGCCCTTCAGTAAAGGGAGAGTCTGCGGCAGAGGGACAGGGGCACTGGCCGGTCACATCCATGGCCCAGCAGAGGAAATTGTTGAACTTCCTCGCGGGAAGGGTCCTCTCTCCTCCTGTACCAGTTATGACTTGTATTGTTCAAGATTATTGTACTTGTTTTTATTATGTATACCCCTCTTCACATGTGAAGCGCCATGGAATAAATGGCGCTATAATAATAAATAATAATAACTTGGCTGTGCAGCTTCCTGCAGAGACATGCAAGGCCAATTACAGACTCCAGAGACTCACCCAGGGGACTCTGGAGCCCCCGGCAGATCTATTTAGTTCCCTTTTGGGCTGTCTAGTTCAGTGGATCGACAATTAGGGATCAGGAGGGAAGGTTGGCTCTTTTAGGGCGGACCGCATTGTGCCCTGTGGTTGTACACAGAACCCTTCCCTTTGTCTTTTCCCATCAATCGGGTAAATTTGACAGATTGCAACAACTACGGAACATCGACCGTTACGGAGAATTGCAGATCGTTGCGTCTACCTTTGGAGCAGCAGGGGTTAACGGCCGACAGGTTTCCAAGTCACAAGCTACTGGTTAAAATATAACCGTTCAATGGCGAGGAGGCACTATGAAATACCCACCGCTATCAGACTGATAAAGTGTCTAGTCACCAAAACCCGTTATTAGCAATGGCCGATCCTTAATATCCAGGTGGGAAGTCTAATGGGCATCATCGGGGGCCCAGAGACAACGCTGCGCCCGGGGGGCCCGGAGACACCACCCAGCTTCTGCCACCATGAGCTCACAGGAGCCAGATCGGGACCTCCGACAGTCAATGCGGGGTACAGAGACAGCCGCCACTAGAGTCAACCTTGTCCTAGATGTGCCAGCAATGAACGTAGGGCTTGTTTTACGAGCTGAGGGGTCCGCATGCCCCCTCTGCACAGTACACAGGTCAGATGGTGTGCACAATCCATCACACCACATGGCCAAGGTCATCAATGTGCAGGGGACACCACAGCCAACAGGAGATTTCCATGGACAGAGTTAAAGGGGCACTCGGGTAGGAAGACGTTCTATCCCTGACTACAGGATAGATCAATGGTCAGAGCCCGCTGATTTAGGACGGAGCAGTAGTGCGCATGCTCGACCGCCGTGCCGTACACTATGGGGCTGCTGGAGTAAGCGCAGCATTGTGCCCTCCAGAGAGTGAATGGAGCGGCGGTCTGCACACCATTGTAAGAGGGATAAAGGCGCCTCGTTCTGACAATCAGTGCCCACCCTCACTCCCCAAGATTTAGGAGAAGTAGTGTTACGGGAGCCCAACTTCATGTCCCACTAGCAGAAGATGAGCGGGAAGGGGTTAAGTAGGCGAAACAAAGTAGATCAGTTTCCTAAAGTCAGAGGAAGGAGCGTTCCAGATAACGCGGCTCCCATCACACGCCCAGCAGCAGACCCCATTACCGTCACCCAGCAGCAGACCCCATTACTGTCACCGACCACCGTGACTCCCAGATATCCCACTACAGGAGACGGGATCCAGAAGAGCCCCATGTAGGAGACGGCGTGCCCCCGGCCTCATCCCCAGCAGCCCCTCCAGTAATCCCTGCTCAGGAGGACACCACGTGTGCAGCCACAGACAGCTGGCAGATCACAGGGAGGATCCTACACCAGGGGGCACTGCCAGCCGCCAAATACAGGGGGCGCTACAGCCACAGACATCTGGCAGATCACAGGGAGGCTCCTACACCAGGGGGCACTGCCAGCCACCAAATACAGGGGGCGCTACAGTCACAGACAGCTGGCAGATCACAGGGAGGATCCTACACCAGGGGGCACTGCCAGCCACCAAATACAGGGGGCGCTACAGCCACAGACAGCTGGCAGATCACAGGGAGGATCCTACACCAGGGGGCACTGCCAGCCGCCAAATACAGGGGGCGCTACAGCCACAGACAGCTGGCAGATCACAGGGAGGATCCTACACCAGGGGGCACTGCCAGCCGCCCAATACAGGGGGCGCTACAGCCACAGACAGCTGGCAGATCACAGGGAGGCTCCTACACCAGGGGGCACTGCCACAGACAGCTGGCAGATCACAGGGAGGATCCTACACCAGGGGGCACTGCCAGCCGCCAAATACAGGGGACGCTACAGCCACAGACAGCTGGCAGATCACAGGGAGGCTCCTACACCAGGGGGCACTGCCAGCCGCCAAATACAGGGGGCGCTACAGCCACAGACATCTGGCAGATCACAGGGAGGCTCCTACACCAGGGGGCACTGCCAGCCGCCAAATACAGGGGGCGCTACAGCCACAGACAGCTGGCAGATCACAGGGAGGATCCTACACCAGGGGGCACTGCCAGCCGCCAAATACAGGGAGCGCTACAGCCACAGACATCTGGCAGATCACAGGGAGGCTCCTACACCAGGGGGCACTGCCAGCCACCAAATACAGGGGGCGCTACAGTCACACATCTGGCAGATCACAGGGAGGCTCCTACACTAGGGGGCACTGCCAGCCACCAAATACAGGGGGCGCTACAGCCACAGACAGCTGGCAGATCACAGGGAGGATCCTACACCAGGGGGCACTGCCAGCCGCCAAATACAGGGGGCGCTACAGCCACAGACAGCTGGCAGATCACAGGGAGGATCCTACACCAGGGGGCACTGCCAGCCGCCCAATACAGGGGGCGCTACAGCCACAGACAGCTGGCAGATCACAGGGAGGCTCCTACACCAGGGGGCACTGCCAGCCGCCCAATACAGGGGGCGCTACAGCCACAGACAGCTGGCAGATCACAGGGAGGATCCTACACCAGGGGGCACTGCCAGCCGCCAAATACAGGGGGCGCTACAGCCACAGACATCTGGCAGATCACAGGGAAGATCCTACACCAGGGGGCACTGCCAGCCCCCAAATACAGGGGACGCTACAGCCACAGACAGCTGGCAGATCACAGGGAGGCTCCTACACCAGGGGGCACTGCCAGCCCCCAAATACAGGGGACGCTACAGCCACAGACAGCTGGCAGATCACAGGGAGGATCCTACACCAGGGGGCACTGCCAGCCGCCAAATACAGGGGGCACTACAGCCACAGACAGCTGGCAGATCACAGGGAGGCTCCTACACCAGGGGGCACTGCCAGCCGCCAAATACAGGGGGCGCTACAGCCACAGACATCTGGCAGATCACAGGGAGGCTCCTACACCAGGGGGCACTGCCAGCCGCCAAATACAGGGGGCGCTACAGCCACAGACAGCTGGCAGATCACAGGGAAGATCCTACACCAGGGGGCACTGCCAGCCGCCAAATACAGGGGGCGCTACAGTCACAGACAGCTGGCAGATCACAGGGAGGCTCCTACACCAGGGGGCACTGCCAGCCGCCAAATACAGGGGGCGCTACAGCCACAGACATCTGGCAGATCACAGGGAGGCTCCTACACCAGGGGGCACTGCCAGCCGGCAAATACAGGGGGCGCTACAGCCACAGACAGCTGGCAGATCACAGGGAGGATCCTACACCAGGGGGCACTGCCAGCCGCCAAATACAGGGGGCGCTACAGTCACAGACAGCTGGCAGATCACAGGGAGGCTCCTACACCAGGGGGCACTGCCAGCCGCCAAATACAGGGGGCGCTACAGCCACAGACAGCTGGCAGATCACAGGGAGGATCCTACACCAGGGGGCACTGCCAGCCGCCAAATACAGGGGGCGCTACAGCCACAGACATCTGGCAGATCACAGGGAAGATCCTACACCAGGGGGCACTGCCAGCCGGCAAATACAGGGGGCGCTACAGCCACAGACACCTGGCAGATCACAGGGAGGCTCCTACACCAGGGGGCACTGCCAGCCGCCAAATACAGGAGGTGCTACAGTCACAGAGCGGCCACAAATATATATACACATATATTCACCACTAGAATCCCTACTGGGACCCCAATACTTAGGAGGAGGAGGGTCTACTGAGGTAAACGCAACTGAACATACTACACTGTGGAGGGCCCAACATGCTACACCATTAGGGGGGGCCCACCATGCTACGCTATTAGGGGGGCACACTACACTATGGGGGCCCACCATGCTACGCTATGCTATTAGGGGGGCACACTACACTATGGGTGCCCACCATGCTACGCTATGCTATTAGGGGGGCACACTACACTATTGGGGCCCACCATGCTATGCTATGCTATTAGGGGGGGCACACTACACTATGGGGGCCCACCATGCTACGCTATGCTATTAGGGGGGGCACACTACACTATGGGGGCCCACCATGCTACGCTATTAGGGGGGCACACTACACTATGGGGGCCCACCATGCTACGCTATTAGGGGGGCACACTACACTATGGGGGCCCACCATGCTACGCTATTAGGGGGGCACACTACACTATGGGGGCCCACCATGCTACGCTATTAGGGGGGCACACTACACTATGGGGGCCCACCATGCTACGCTATTAGGGGGGCACACTACACTATGGGGGCCCACCATGCTACACTATTAGGGGGCACACTACACTATGGGGGCCCACCATGCTACGCTATTAGGGGGGCACACTACACTATGGGGGCCCACCATGCTACGCTATTAGGGGGGCACACTACACTATGGGGGCCCACCATGCTACACTATTAGGGGGCACACAACGCTCAGGAGGATGGATGGTGGACATACCGCACAGGTGTGACCCGGAGCCCAGCCGGCACATAGCGGATCGCACATACAGATCCCATATTAGACATCGGGCTATTCGGGCTTTTACCACCGATAATTACGGTAACCCGATCGTTATTCCTAAACTTGTCCGATTATTATCGATCGTCACCAGTCAGCGGATTGTCCGTACACCACAGCCGGGGACACTCACCACTGTGTGCCGGTAGTTGCAGCTCCGCGTTCCCGCCGTCGGTGGAGAAGCCGGTTGTCAGATCTGCCTGAGCGCCATATTAACAGCCGTGACCTCGTGTGCGCAATATTATAAGATCCCAGAGGGGGAGGAGCCTGCGCCCCGCCCAGCCGTCATTCATTCCGCTCCGGCCTCCCGGCACCGCTCGGTCGGAGGCGGGAATTACCGGCTGCACTCATCTCCCAGAGCAAAGAGGCGGCAGAAGGAGAGATGAAGAAGCGGCCACCGGGAGAGGGAACAACGGGGAGCACCGAACACCGGCGGGACAAACGGGGAACACATGACAGACCACGCCCACAGGGAACCCTGATTGGAGGGTTGCAGGGGTGGTGGTGGACGTCGTTGGTGACGTATGCAGGGGAGATTCGGTGGGTGAGGAATGTGTGCGGTCGGGGGGCGCGCAGCTGCGGACCCCAGAAATGCCCCCGTGCACCGAGACTGTGCGCTACCCTGCTGCCATTGTGCAGAGTCACGGCCACTACCGCGCACAGTCACTGCGGGAGGACTGAACATGGTAGCGTCAGAGGTGTAGCTAGGGTTTTGGTTCAGGGGGGCGAAGCTTCTGAGTAGCGTAAGGTAGCACCCCATATGCAGACCCTGTAGTATAAGGCAGCACCCCCCATAGGTAGACCCTGTAGTATAAGGCAGCACCCCCATAGGTAGACCCTGTAGTTTAATTCAGCACCCCCATAGGTAGACCCTGTAGTTTAATTCAGCACCCCCATAGGTAGACCCTGTAGTATAAGGCAGCACCCCCATAGGTAGACCCTATAGTATAAGGCAGCATCCCATAGGTAGACCCTGTAGTATAAGGCAGCACCCCCATAGGTAGACCCTGTAGTATAAGGCAGCACCCCCATAGGTAGACCCTGTAGTATAAGGCAGCACCCCCAGAGGTAGACCCTATAGTATAAGGCAGCACCCCCATAGGTAGACCCTGTAGTATAAGGCAGCACCCCCATAGGTAGACCCTGTAGTATAAGGCAGCACCCTCATAGGTAGACCCTGTAGTATAAGGCAGCACCCCCCATAGGTAGACCCTGTAGTTTAATTCAGCACCCCCATAGGTAGACCCTGTAGTATAAGGCAGCACCCCCATAGGTAGACCCTATAGTATAAGGCAGCATCCCATAGGTAGACCCTGTAGTATAAGGCAGCACCCCCATAGGTAGACCCTATAGTATAAGGCAGCACCCCCATAGGTAGACCCTGTAGTATAAGGCAGCACCCCCAGAGGTAGACCCTATAGTATAAGGCAGCACCCCCATAGGTAGACCCTGTAGTATAAGGCAGCACCCCCATAGGTAGACCCTGTAGTATAAGGCAGCACCCCCATAGGTAGACCCTGTAGTATAAGGCAGCACCCCCATAGGTAGACCCTGTAGTTTAAGGCAGCACCCCCATAGGTAGACCCTGTAGTTTAAGGCAGCACCCCCATAGGTAGACCCTGTAGTATAAGGCAGCACCCCCATAGGTAGACCCTGTAGTATAAGGCAGCACCCCCATAGGTAGACCCTGTAGTATAAGGCAGCACCCCCATAGGTAGACCCTGTAGTATAAGGCAGCACCCCCACAGGCAGACCCTGTAGTGTAAACTCTGCTGCCCGACTAATCCACCTGTCCCCCACTATTCCCCGGCATCTCCCCTTTGTCAATCCCTTCACTGGCTCCCCATTACCCAGAGACTCCAGTACAAAAGCCTAACCATGACATACAAAGCCATCCACAACCTGTCTCCATATATCTGTGACCTCGTCTCTCGGTACTTACCTACACGCAACCTCCGATCTTCACAAGATCTCCTTCTCTACTCCCCTCTTTTCTCCTCTTCCCACAATCGTATACAAGATTTCTCTCGCACATCAGCCCTACTCTGGAACCCTCTACCACAACATATCAGACTCTCACCTACCATGGAAACCTTCAAAAAGAACCTGAAGACCCACCTCTTCCGACAAGCCTACAACCTGCAGTAACCACCGATCGACCAAACCACTGCATGACCAGCTCTACCCTCGCCTACTGTATCCTCACCCCTCCCTTGTAGATTGTGAGCCTTCACGGGCAGGGTCCTCTCTCCTCCTGTACCCAGTTGTGACTTGTTCAAGATTATTGTACTTGTTTTTATTATGTATACCCATCCTCACATGTAAAGGGCCATTGAATAAATGGTGCTATAATAATAAAGCAGCACCCCCATACGCATACCCTGTAGTTTAAGGCAGCACCCCCATAGGCAGACCTTGTAGTGTAAGGCAGCACCCCCACAGGCAGACTCTGCAGTGTAAAGCAGCACCCCATAGGCAGACCCTGTAGTGTAAGGCAGCACACCCCATAGGCAGACCCTGTAGTATAAGGCAGCACTCCCATAGGCAGACCCTGTAGTATAAGGCAACACCCCATAGGCAGACCCTGTAGTGTAAGGCAGCACCCCCATAGGCAGACCCTGTAGTGTAAGGCAGCACCCCCATAGGCAGACCCTATAGTGTAAGGCAGCACCCCCATAGGCAGACTCTGCAGTGGAAGGCAGCACCCCCATAGGCAGACCCTGTAGTGGAAGGCAGCACCCCCATAGGCAGACCCTGTAGTACAGTTAGGTCCATATATATTTGGACAGAGACAACATTTTTCTAATTTTGGTTATAGACATTACCACAATGAATTTTAAACAAAACAATTTAGATGCAGTTGAAGTTCAGACATTCAGCTTTCATTTGAGGGTATCCACATTAAAATTGGATGAAGAGTTTAGGAGTTTCAGCTCCTTAACATGTGCCACCCTGTTTTTAAAGGGACCAAAAGTAATTGGACATATTCAATAATTTTAAATAAAATGTTCAGTTTTAGTACTTGGATGAAAACCCTTTGTTGGCAATGACTGCCTGAAGTCTTGAACTCATCATCACCAGACACTGTGTTTCCTCCTTTTTGATGCTCTGCCAGGCCTTCACTGCGGTGGTTTTCAGTTGCTGTTTATTTGTGGACCTTTCTGTCTGAAGTTTAGTCTTTAACCAGTGAAATGCTGCTCAATTGGGTTGAGATCAGGTGACTGACTTGGCCATTCAAGAATATTCCACTTCTTTTCTTTAATAAACTCCTCGGTTGCTTTGGCTTTATGTTTTGGGTCATTGTCCATCTGTAGTATGAAACGACGACAAATCAGTTTTGCTGCATTTGGCTGGATCTGAGCACATAGTATGGCGGCTCTGAATACCTCAGAATTCATTCGGCTGCTTCTGTCCTGTGTCGCATCATCAATAAACACTAGTGACCCAGTGCCACTGGCAGCCATGCATGCCCAAGCCATCACACTGCCTCCGTCGTGTTTTACAGATGATGTGGTATGCTTTGGATCATGAGCTGTACCACGCCTTCGCCATACTTTTCTCTTTCCATCATTCTGGTAGAGGTTGATCTTGGTTTCATCTGTCCAAAGAATGTTCTTCCAGAACTGTGCTGGCTTTTTTAGATGTTTTTTTAGCAAAGTCCATTCTAACCTTTTTATTCTTATACCCCATAGGCAGACCCTGTAGTGTAAGGCAGCACCCCCATAGGCAGACCCTGTAGTGTACGGCGGCAGACCCATAGGCAGACCCTGTAGTATAAGGCAGCACCCCCATAGGCAGACCCTGTAGTGTAAAGCAGCACCCCCATAGGCAGACCCTGTAGTATAAGACAGCACCCCCATAGGCAGACCCTGTAGTGTAGGGCAGCACCCCCATAGGGAGACCCTGTAGTGTAAGGTAGCACCCCCATAGGCAGACTCTGTAGTGTAAGGCAGCACCCCCATAGGCAAACCCTGTAGAATAAGGCAGCACCCCCATAGGGAGACCCTGTAGTATAAGGCAGCACCCCCATAGGCAGACCTTGAAGTGTAAGGCAGCATCCCCATAGGTAGACCCTGTAGTATAAGGCAGCACCCCCATAGGCAGACACTGTAGTATAAGGCAGCACCCCCATAGGTAGACCCTGTAGTATAAAGCAGCAACCCCATAGGCAGACCCTGTAGTATAAGGCAGCACCCCCATAGGCCGACACTGTAGTGTAAAGCAGCACCCCCATAGGCAGACCCTGTAGAATAAGGCAGCACCCCCATAGGCAGACCCCTGTAGTGTAAGGCAGAACCCCCATAGGCAGACCTTGTAGTGTAAGGCAGCACCCCCATAGGTAGACCCTGTAGTATAAGGCGAACCCTGTAGTATAAGGCAGCACCCCCATAGGCAAACACTGTAGTATAAGGCAGCACCCCCATAGGTAGACCCTGTAGTATAAGGCAGCACCCCATAGGTAGACCCTGTAGTATAAGGCAGCACCCCCATAGGCCGACACTGTAGTGTAAAGCAGCACCCCTATAGGCAGACCCTGTAGTATAAGGCAGCACCCCCATAGGCAGACCCTGTAGTGTAAGGCAGTACCCCCATTGGCAGACCCTGTAGTGTAAGGCTGCACCCCCATAGGCAGACCCTGTACTGTAAGGCAGCACCCCCATAGGCAGATTCTAGTGTAAGGCAGCACCCGCATAGGCAAGCCCTGTAGCATAAGGCAGCACCCCCATAGGCAGACCCTGTAGTGTAAGGCAGCACCCCCATAGGCAGACCCTGTAGTATAAGGCAGCACTCCCATAGGCAGACCGTGTAGTATAAGGCAGCACCCCCATAGGCAGACCCTGTAGTATAAGGCAGCACCCCCCATAGGCAGACCCTGTAGTATAAGGCAGCACCCCCATAGGCAGACCTTGAAGTGTAAGGCAGCACCCCCATAGGTAGACCCTGTAGTATAAGGCAGCACCCCCATAGGCAGACACTGTAGTATAAGGCAGCACCCCCATAGGTAGACCCTGTAGTATAAAGCAGCAACCCCATAGGCAGACCCTGTAGTATAAGGCAGCACCCCCATAGGCCGACACTGTAGTGTAAAGCAGCACCCCCATAGGCAGACCCTGTAGAATAAGGCAGCACCCCCATAAGCAGACCCCTGTAGTGTAAGGCAGAACCCCCATAGGCAGACCTTGTAGTGTAAGGCAGCACCCCCATAGGTAGACCCTGTAGTATAAGGCGAACCCTGTAGTATAAGGCAGCACCCCCATAGGCAAACACTGTAGTATAAGGCAGCACCCCCATAGGTAGACCCTGTAGTATAAGGCAGCACCCCATAGGTAGACCCTGTAGTATAAGGCGGACCCTGTAGTATAAGGCAGCACCCCCATAGGCCGACACTGTAGTGTAAAGCAGCACCCCTATAGGCAGACCCTGTAGTATAAGGCAGCACCCCCATAGGCAGACCCTGTAGTGTAAGGCAGTACCCCCATTGGCAGACCCTGTAGTGTAAGGCTGCACCCCCATAGGCAGACCCTGTACTGTAAGGCAGCACCCGCATAGGCAAGCCCTGTAGCATAAGGCAGCACCCCCATAGGCAGACCCTGTAGTGTAAGGCAGCACCCCCATAGGTAGACCCTGTAGTATAAGGCAGCACTCCCATAGGCAGACCCTGTAGTATAAGGCAGCACCCCCATAGCAGACCCTGTAGTATAAGGCAGCACCCCCCATAGGCAGACCCTGTAGTATAAGGCAGCACCCCCATAGGCAGACCCTGTAGTGTAAGGCAGCACCCCCATAGGCAGCCCTGTAGTGTAAGGCTGCACCCCTGTGGTGAAATATGTGTATATATATATATATATCTATATGTGTGTAGTGACATATGTCTAGGGTTATATGTGTGACTAGTGATAATGTAACATCTGTCCTGAAGGCAAGTCGCACCTAGGTGTTAATAGGTACATCCTTGGGACTAGTAGAAATTGTGTCTCCATATCGCACCAGGAGGTCTAGCTAAGTCCAAGAAGAAAGGAACACCTGACACCCCCTAGTGCTTGGAGGGGAGATGCTAATTGCGGCCCGAGGTACCTATTCCTGGGAACCATCTCACAAATGTCTCCAGAGGAAAATAATATATATTCATTAGTAGCGCGGCCGTGCCCAATCAAACAGGCCGCAATTATGATATTAACCTGAGGGGCCGATCTAGAAACCTGCCCTCAGACCAAAGTTATAAATTTAGACTGCAGACAGAGAATTGTGTTCACATGATGGGGGCAGCCTGAGAAGCTAGTGTGATCCTATCTACATTCTTCCTACCCTCAGGGAGCAGAAATCAACTACCAGTTAGATAATTTCTGTAAGTTTTCTCCTGTTTATTTTGATACTGTTTTGCATAAGTTGTATGTCTCTTTATTATCATATTTTAATACCTTTTTCTTATTGTAAGCACTGACCCTTTTGTTATTAAAGTAAAAAACTTTAACAAGTTGAACCTTGAATGTTCTAAAAGAAACCATAGCCTAAGGTGTGTGAGCCTTATGAGTGATAGACATTACTAGTATTAATAGTCTGGGACTCATCGCCCGTGTATTCGGTGAGTGGTGGCAGCGTGTATGAGCGGGTGTGTGGCCTGGGTCGGAGTGTGATTTATGCTCCCATTACAGCATAGGACAGAGGTTGAATGCTGAACTGAGAGAGGAGAGATAGATAACCCTTGCAGGCACAACCCCAAGTCACGTGTGAGAGCGTGCACGTGACGAATAAGTGACACCACGGAGAAGGGATCCGTGACAACCCCCATAGGCAGACCCTGTAGTATTAGACAGCACCCCCATAGATAGACCCTGTAGTATAAGGCAGCACCTCCATAGGCAGACCCTGTAGTATAAGGCAGCACCCCCATAGGCAGACCCTGTAGTATAAGGCAGCTCCCATAAAAAACAGTAAAATACTCGCCTCTCTTTCTCCTTGTTCCCGCGGTGCTCCGAGCTCCCGCTCATTTCCTGACAGTGGGTGCTGGGTAGTGATGTTCGCGCGCACGCTGTCAGCATCGGTGACGTCAGAGGCTGACAGGAGGATGATGGCAGAAGGAGTGTAGCGCTCCTTCCCTCATCAATGCGGTCAGCTGTATCGGCTAATTGCCAAAACAGCTGAACTTGTGATGATGGGCGAGGGGCCCATTGCTGGCACTGGGTTTCCCCGCCTTCTCAGGGGCCCCATTGCAGAAGAGCAGGGAGATCGATTCTCCCTGCTCTGCCGCAGAATGTAACCGCGCCGATACAGTTACCGTAGCGTAGTTGCGGGTGGGCCCCTCTGAGCATCGGGCCCGAGGCGATGGCCCCCTCTGCCCCCAATAGCTACACTATTGTTGAGGATGTAACATGGTGTTATACTGGTTATATAGAGGTAATGGCTGCACTGAATATGGAGGATGTAACACGGTGTTATACTGGTTATATAGAGGTAATGGCTGCACTGAATATGGAGGATGTAACACGGTGTTATACTGGTTATATAGAGGTAATGGCTGCACTGATCATGGAGGATGTAACACGGTGTTATACTGGTTATATAGAGGTAATGGCCGCACTGAATATGGAGGATGTAACACGGTGTTGTACTGGTTATATAGAGGTAATGGCCGCACTGAATATGGAGGATGTAACACGGTGTTGTACTGGTTATATAGAGGTAATGGCTGCACTGAATATGTAGAATGTAACATGGTGTTATACTGGTTATATAGAGGTAATGGCTGCACTGAATATGGAGGATGTAACACGGTGTTGTACTGGTTATATAGAGGTAATGGCCGCACTGAATATGGAGGATGTAACACGGTGTTGTACTGGTTATATAGAGGTAATGGCTGCACTGAATATGGAGGATGTAACACGGTGTTATACTGGTTATATAGAGGTAATGGCTGCACTGATCATGGAGGATGTAACACGGTGTTATACTGGTTATATAGAGGTAATGGCCGCACTGAATATGGAGGATGTAACACGGTGTTGTACTGGTTATATAGAGGTAATGGCCGCACTGAGTATGGAGGATGTAACACGGTGTTATACTGGTTATATAGAGGTAATGGCTGCACTGATCATGGAGGATGTAACACGGTGTTATACTGGTTATATAGAGGTAATGGCTGCACTGAATATGGAGGATGTAACACGGTGTTATACTGGTTATATAGAGGTAATGGCTGCACTGAATATGGAGGATGTAACACGGTGTTATACTGGTTATATAGAGGTAATGGCTGCACTGATCATGGAGGATGTAACACGGTGTTATACTGGTTATATAGAGGTAATGGCTGCACTGATCATGGAGGATGTAACACGGTGTTATACTGGTTATATAGAGGTAATGGCCGCACTGAATATGGAGGATGTAACACGGTGTTGTACTGGTTATATAGAGGTAATGGCCGCACTGAGTATGGAGGATGTAACACGGTGTTATACTGGTTATATAGAGGTAATGGCCGCACTGAATATGGAGGATGTAACATGGTGTTATACTGGTTATATAGAGGTAATGGCCGCACTGAATATGGAGGATGTAACACGGTGTTGTACTGGTTATATAGAGGTAATGGCTGCACTGAATATGGAGGATGTAACACGGTGTTATACTGGTTATATAGAGGTAATGGCTGCACTGATCATGGAGGATGTAACACGGTGTTATACTGGTTATATAGAGGTAATGGCCGCACTGAATATGGAGGATGTAACACGGTGTTGTACTGGTTATATAGAGGTAATGGCTGCACTGAATATGGAGGATGTAACACGGTGTTATACTGGTTATATAGAGGTAATGGCTGCACTGAATATGGAGGATGTAACATGGTGTTATACTGGTTATATAGAGGTAATGGCTGCACTGAATATGGAGGATGTAACACGGTGTTATACTGGTTATATAGAGGTAATGGCTGCACTGATCATGGAGGATGTAACACGGTGTTATACTGGTTATATAGAGGTAATGGCCGCACTGAATATGGAGGATGTAACATGGTGTTATACTGGTTATATAGAGGTAATGGCTGCACTGAATATGGAGGATGTAACACGGTGTTGTACTGGTTATATGGAGGTAATGGCCGCACTGAATATGGAGGATGTAACACGGTGTTATACTGGTTATATAGAGGTAATGGCCGCACTGAATATGGAGGATGTAACACGGTGTTATACTGGTTATATAGAGGTAATGGCTGCACTGATCATGGAGGATGTAACACGGTGTTATACTGGTTATATAGAGGTAATGGCCGCACTGAATATGGAGGATGTAACACGGTGTTGTACTGGTTATATAGAGGTAATGGCCGCACTGAATATGGAGGATGTAACACGGTGTTGTACTGGTTATATAGAGGTAATGGCCGCACTGAATATGGAGGATGTAACACGGTGTTGTACTGGTTATATAGAGGTAATGGCCGCACTGAATATGGAGGATGTAACACGGTGTTATACTGGTTATATAGAGGTAATGGCCGCACTGAATATGGAGGATGTAACACGGTGTTGTACTGGTTATATAGAGGTAATGGCCGCACTGAATATGGAGGATGTAACACGGTGTTGTACTGGTTATATAGAGGTAATGGCCGCACTGAGTATGGAGGATGTAACACGGTGTTATACTGGTTATATAGAGGTAATGGCCGCACTGAATATGGAGGATGTAACACGGTGTTGTACTGGTTATATAGAGGTAATGGCCGCACTGAATATGGAAGATGTAACACGGTGTTGTACTGGTTATATAGAGGTAATGGCCGCACTGAATATGGAGGATGTAACACGGTGTTATACTGGTTATATAGAGGTAATGGCTGCACTGAATATGGAGGATGTAACACGGTGTTGTACTGGTTATATAGAGGTAATGGCCGCACTGAATATGGAGGATGTAACACGGTGTTGTACTGGTTATATGGAGGTAATGGCCGCACTGAGTATGGAGGATGTAACACGGTGTTGTACTGGTTATATGGAGGTAATGGCCGCACTGAATATGGAGGATGTAACACGGTGTTGTACTGGTTATATAGAGGTAATGGCCGCACTGAATATGGAGGATGTAACACGGTGTTGTACTGGTTATATAGAGGTAATGGCCGCACTGAATATGGAGGATGTAACACGGTGTTGTACTGGTTATATAGAGGTAATGGCCGCACTGAATATGGAGGATGTAACACGGTGTTGTACTGGTTATATAGAGGTAATGGCCGCACTGAATATGGAGGATGTAACACGGTGTTGTACTGGTTATATAGAGGTAATGGCCGCACTGAATATGGAGGATGTAACACGGTGTTATACTGGTTATATAGAGGTAATGGCCGCACTGAATATGGAGGATGTAACACGGTGTTGTACTGGTTATATAGAGGTAATGGCCGCACTGAATATGGAGGATGTAACACGGTGTTATACTGGTTATATAGAGGTAATGGCCGCACTGAATATGGAGGATGTAACACGGTGTTGTACTGGTTATATAGAGGTAATGGCCGCACTGAATATGGAAGATGTAACACGGTGTTATACTGGTTATATAGAGGTAATGGCTGCACTGAATATGGAAGATGTAACACGGTGTTGTACTGGTTATATAGAGGTAATGGCCGCACTGAGTATGGAGGATGTAACACGGTGTTGTACTGGTTATATAGAGGTAATGGCTGCACTGAATATGGAGGATGTAACACGGTGTTGTACTGGTTATATGGAGGTAATGGCCGCACTGAATATGGAGGATGTAACACGGTGTTATACTGGTTATATGGAGGTAATGGCCGCACTGAATATGGAGGATGTAACATGGTGTTTTACTGGTTATATAGAGGTAATGGCCGCACTGATCATGGAGGATGTAACACGGTGTTTTACTGGTTATATAGAGGTAATGGCCGCACTGAATATGGAGGATGTAACATGGTGTTTTACTGGTTATATAGAGGTAATGGCCGCACTGATCATGGAGGATGTAACACGGTGTTTTACTGGTTATATAGAGGTAATGGCCGCACTGATCTGAGTTCATTTAAAAAAATATGTCTGACCATGTACAGAACATACCACAGCTCCTGGGCAGGGGAGGAAGCAAAAGACAATACTGACATTACAGCAGGAGATCGCAGAGGATACATTTTGTGAGGTAAAATATTTTTTAAAAAGTCAGTGAAATATTTTACCTCACAAAATGTCTCCACTGTGATCTCCTGCTGTAATGTCAGAATTGTCTTTTGCTTCCTCCCCTGCCCAGGAGATGTGGCATGCTCCGTACATGGTCAGACACAGGCAATTTTTAAAATGAACTTTCGTTCGTGAGAAAACCCCTTTAATGTTACCGGCTTCCTCTGCCTGTAGACACGTCACGCATCTGCCGCCGGGATCAGCCAAATGATTCACTGCACCTGCACGTAATTCGCGCCGGTGCAGTAAATCAGACCGCCGCCATCTTTGTGCAGACAGATAGCGGCGGTCACATTAAAAATGTACATGCGCTCCTCCTGTACAAAGATGGCGGCAGTCAGTGAATCATTCGGCTGATCTCGGCGGCGGCGTGTTCGCGACGGTGTTCTGCTGGTGGTACCGCGCAAGAGGCTGCGTGAGTGTGTGTGAGAGAGTGTGTGTGGTGCGTACGGCATATAGAGTGTGTGTGTGGTGCGACGGTATTCCACTGGTGGTACCGTGCAATCGGTTGGTACCAGCAGCAGTTTCCATATTGAGGCACCCATCACTTGGGTGTCCCAATATGGCGGTTGGTGAACTTCCTCCACTTGGAAATCTGGAATACTGTGACATCTGGACAGAACAGGAAATTACATGGCAATTATATAAATAGATAATGGCTGCACTGATAATGGAGGATGTAACACGGTGTTATACTGGTTACATAGAGACAACGTGAAGATTGTGTGTGACATGGAGCTGATGTGGCGTTGTCACCGGCCATTATTTGTGGTATATGTAGTCTGTTGTGTGTAGTATTCGGAGTGCGGTGATGGCGGCTGATCCTGTCTGGGCATCGGGGACCTTTTTGGAACAACATTATTATTAGATACAGTATAAATCAAATCTAAACAAAAAAGTGAAGTATGGAATAAAGAAATATAAATGCAGCTTTATGAAGTAACTAGATGGTGGCCCGATTCTAACGCATCGGGTATTCTAGAATATGCATGTCCACGTAGTATATTGCCCAGCCACGTAGTATATTGCCCAGCCACGTAGTATATTGCCCAGCCACGTAGTATATTGCGCAGCCACGTAGTATATTGCCCAGCCACGTAGTATATTGTGCAGCCACGTAGTATATTGCCCAGCCACGTAGTATATTGCGCAGCCACGTAGTATATTGCCCAGCCACGTAGTATATTGCGCAGCCACGTAGTATATCGCCCAGTGACGTAGTATATTGCCCAGCAATGTAGTATATTGCCCAACCACGTAGTATATTGCCCAGCCACGTAGTATATTGCACAGTCACGTAGTATATTGCCCAGTCACGTAGTATATTGCCCAGCCACGTAGTATATTGCCCAGTGACGTAGTATATTGCACAGCGACGTAGTATATTGCCCAGCCACGTAGTATATTGCCCAGTTACGTATTATATTGCCCAGCGACGTAGTATATTGCCCAGTGACGTATATTGCCCAGTGACGTAGTATATTGTGCAGCCACGTAGTATATTGCCCAGTTATGTAGTATATTGCCCAGCCACGTAGTATATTGCCCAGTCACGTAGTATATTGCCCAGTCACGTAGTATATTGCCCAGTCACGTAGTATATTGTGCAGCCACGTAGTATATTGCCCAGTGACGTAGCATATTGCCCAGTTACGTAGTATATTGCCCAGTGACGTAGTATATTGCCCAGTTACGTAGTATATTGCCCAGTGATGTAGCATATTGCCCAGTTACGTAGTATATTGCCCAGTGACATAGTATATTGCCCAGTGACGTAGTATATTGCCCAGTGACGTAGTATACAGCACAGAGCCACGTAGTATATTGGCCAGTCACGTAGTATATTGCCCAGCTACGTAGTATATTGCCCAGCCAGGTTTGTCACAGGTTAAAAAATAAAAAATAAGCATATACTCACCTTTCCGAGGGCCCCTTGTAGTTCAAGGCAGCTTCCGGTCCCAGGGTTGGTATGAGCGCAGGGCCTGTGATGACGTCGCGGTCACATGACTGTGACGTCATGGCAGGTCCTTCTCCCATACCATCTTTGCCACCGAAACCTGCAACGGAAGATGGCGGCCGGCGCGAGCGACTACGGAGGGTGAGTATAGCAGGTTTTTTTTATTTTTTTTTTATTTTTAACATTACATTTTTATAGTGCTTTTGTAAAAAGCACTATATTGTTATTCCCCCGTAGACAACTTATTATTATTATTATTATTCAGTCCGCGATTAATGCGGCCCGAACCGCTGCACGCACAGACTCCAGTGAGGTGTCATTTCGAAGCCAGCGTCCCCAAGAGGTGTGCTAAGTATTTTTCGTGTCGATCGGATTTGTAGCTTTGGCGCAATTTGCGTTTTTCCCCTGATTGGAATGCAATTTCTCAATGGGTAAATTTTCCCATAAGGTAAAATGGCTGTTTTCTGAGGCAATTTCAAACTAACTGCCAACTGCCACCTGGCTGATTAGCTCAGTGCTGTGTGCAGTCACACCCAGTTACTATGGCAACGCCTACGAACTCTACATGACCCCACCAGGACACAGTTTTGCCAGATAATATCAGCTCTTAAAGTGACCAACCCACCAAATTGTTAAATTGTTACCTGAGGTGTCCAGCCCACCAAATCGGAGGCCGAGGGGCCCCGACCACCAAATCGGAGGCCGAGGGGCCCCGACCACCAAATCGGACCCTGAGGGGCCCCGACCACCAAATCGGACCCTGAGGGGCCCCGACCACCAAATCGGACCCTGAGGGGCCCCGACCACCAAATCGGACCCTGAGGGGCCCCGACCACCAAATCGGACCCTGAGGGGCCCCGACCACCAAATCGGACCCTGAGGGGCCCCGACCACCAAATCGGACCCTGAGGGGCGCCGACCACCAAATCGGACCCTGAGGGGCCCCGACCACCAAATCGGACCCTGAGGGGCCCCGACCACCAAATCGGACCCTGAGGGGCCCCGACCACCAAATCGGACCCTGAGGGGCCCCGACCACCAAATCGGACCCTGAGGGGCCCCGACCACCAAATCGGACCCTGAGGGGCCCCGACCACCAAATCGGACCCTGAGGGGCCCCGACCACCAAATCGGACCCTGAGGGGCCCCGACCACCAAATCGGACCCTGAGGGGCCCCGACCACCAAATCGGACCCTGAGGGGCCCCGACCTCCAAAACGGACCCTGAGGGGCCCCGACCACCAAATCGGACCCTGAGGGGCCCCGACCACCAAATCGGACCCTGAGGGGCCCCGACCACCAAATCGGACCCTGAGGGGCCCCGACCACCAAATCGGACCCTGAGGGGCCCCGACCACCAAATCGGACCCTGAGGGGCCCCGACCACCAAATCGGACCCTGAGGGGCCCCGACCACCAAATCGGACCCTGAGGGGCCCCGACCACCAAATCGGACCCTGAGGGGCCCCGACCTCCAAATCGGACCCTGAGGGGCCCCGACCTCCAAATCGGACCCTGAGGGGCCCCGACCACCAAATCGGACCCTGAGGGGCCCCGACCACCAAATCGGACCCTGAGGGGCCCCGACCACCAAATCGGACCCTGAGGGGCCCCGACCACCAAATCGGACCCTGAGGGGCCCCGACCACCAAATCGGACCCTGAGGGGCCCCGACCACCAAATCGGACCCTGAGGGGCCCCGACCACCAAATCGGACCCTGAGGGGCCCCGACCACCAAATCGGACCCTGAGGGGCCCCGACCACCAAATCGGACCCTGAGGGGCCCCGACCACCAAATCGGACCCTGAGGGGCCCCGACCACCAAATCGGACCCTGAGGGGCCCCGACCACCAAATCGGACCCTGAGGGGCCCCGACCACCAAATCGGACCCTGAGGGGCCCCGTCCACCAAATCGGACCCTGAGGGGCCCCGACCACCAAATCGGACCCTGAGGGGCCCCGACCACCAAATCGGACCCTGAGGGGCCCCGACCCCCAAATCGGACCCTGAGGGTCCCCGACCCCCAAATCGGACCCTGAGGGTCCCCGACCCCCAAATCGGACCCTGAGGGGCCCCGACCACCAAATCGGACCCTGAGGGGCCCCGACCACCAAATCGGACCCTGAGGGGCCCCGCCCACCAAATCGGACCCAGAGTGGCCCCGCCCACCAAATCGGACCCAGAGTGGCCCCGCCCACCAAATCGGACCCAGAGTGGCCCCGCCCACCAAATCGGACCCAGAGTGGCCCCGCCCACCAAATCGGACCCAGAGTGGCCCCGCCCACCAAATCGGACCCAGAGTGGCCCCGCCCACCAAATCGGACCCAGAGTGGCCCCGCCCACCAAATCGGACCCAGAGTGGCCCCGCCCACCAAATCGGACCCAGAGTGGCCCCGCCCACCAAATCGGACCCAGAGTGGCCCCGCCCACCAAATCGGACCCAGAGTGGCCCCGCCCACCAAATCGGACCCAGAGTGGCCCCGCCCACCAAATCGGACCCAGAGTGGCCCCGCCCACCAAATCGGACCCAGAGTGGCCCCGCCCACCAAATCGGACCCTGAGGGGCCCCGACCACCAAATCGGACCCTGAGGGGCCCCGACCACCAAATCGGACCCTGAGGGGCCCCGACCACCAAATCGGACCCTGAGGGGCCCCGACCACCAAATCGGACCCTGATGGGCCCCGACCACCAAATCGGACCCTGAGGGGCCCCGACCACCAAATCGGACCCTGAGGGGCCCCGACCACCAAATCGGACCCTGAGGGGCCCCGACCACCAAATCGGACCCTGAGAGGCCCCGACCACCAAATCGGACCCTGAGGGGCCCCGACCTCCAAAACGGACCCTGAGGGGCCCCGACCACCAAATCGGACCCTGAGGGGCCCCGACCTCCAAATCGGACCCTGAGGGGCCCCGACCACCAAATCGGACCCTGAGGGGCCCCGACCACCAAATCGGACCCTGAGGGGCCCCGACCACCAAATCGGACCCTGAGGGGCCCCGACCACCAAATCGGACCCTGAGGGGCCCCGACCACCAAATCTGACCGAGGTGCCCCGCCCACCAAATCTGACCCAGAGGTGCTCTGCCACCAAATCTGACCCAGAGTGGCCCCGCCCACCAAATCTGACCCAGAGTGGCCCCGCCCACCAAATCGGACCCAGAGTGGTCCCGTCTACCAAATCGGACACAGAGTGGCCCCGCCCACCAAATCATCCCCTGAGGGGCCCCGCCCACCAAACCAGCGCCTGAAGGGCACCCAAGTGTGAAAGTCTTGCAGGGCAGCCCGGGCACCATTACAAAGCACTATCTGTAGTTCCTTCAGGAAATACCCATCTAGTTTACTATTGATGCCGCATAGGCAGCGTCAATAGTAAAAAGTTGGGGACACACAGGGTTAATAGCGGCGGTAACGGAGTGCGTTACCCGCGGTATAACGCGGTCCGTTACTACCGGCATTAACCCTGTGTTAGCGGTGACCAGAGGCAATGACTGCGGGGAGTAAGGAGCGGCCATTTTCTTCCGGACTGTGCCCGTCGCTGATTGGTCGTGGCAGCCATGACAGGCAGCTGGCGAGACCAATCAGCGAATGAATAACCGTGACAGAAGGACAGACAGAAAGACGGAAGTGACCCTTAGACAATTACATAGTAGACTATTCAACAATGGTTCTAGGACTACAAAGATGGCTGCAGCGTCGGCTGTCAGTGGTCCCGGCTGCCAGGCTCCTCTATGGCGTAGGACGCCACCAGCAATGACACTCAGCGCTTCTCTCCTGTAGACATAATAAATCTTCTGTTCTCTAATCATGGATGATTCATCCTCTGGTGCTTTTTGTGGGGATTTTTATCTGACCTTTGTCTTTTATTCTTTTGTCCAGATAATGTTATCTCAAGTTTTTTTTCACTTTCCAGAGAGGATTTAATGACTTTCTTTGTGACATACTTGCAGTTGTCATCTATGCACCTTAGGGTACCGTCACACTGTGCAATTTTCATCGCTACGACGGTACGATCCGTGACGCTCCAGCGTCGTAACAATATCGCTCCAGTGTCGTAGACTGCTGTCACACTTTGCAATCTACGACGCTGGAGCGATAATTTCATGACGTATGTGCGATGTAGAAGCCGTTGGTTACTATGCGCACATCGTATACGATATATGTTACACCATGCAATCATGCCGCCACAGCGGGACACTAGACGACGAAAGAAAGTTTCAAACGATCTGCTACGACGTACGATTCTCAGCGGGGTCCCTGATCGCAGGAGCGTGTCAGACATTGCGATATCGCTCGAACGTCACAGATATATCGCTCGAACGTCACGAATCGTGCCGTCGTAGCGATCAAAATTTCACTGTGTGACGGTACCCTAAGGGTACCGTCACACTAGACGATATCGCTAGTGATCCGTGACGTTGCAGCGTCCTCGCTAGCGATATCGTCCAGTGTCACAGGCAGCAGCGATCAGGCCCCTGCTGTGCTGTCGCTGGTCGGGGAAGAAAGTCCAGAACTTTGTTTTGTCGCTGGACTCCCCGTAGACATCGCTGAATCGGCGTGTGTGACACCGATTCAGCGATGTCTTCGCTGGTAACCAGGGTAAACATCGGGTTACTAAGCGCAGGGCCGCGCTTAGTAACCCGATGTTTACCCTGGTTACCATCGTTAAAGTAAAAAAACAAACGCTACATACTTACCTACCGCTGTCTGTCCCCGGCGCTGTGCTCTGCTTCTCTGGTCTGGCTGTGAGCGCCGGGCAGCCGGAAAGCAGAGCGGTGACGTCACCACTGTGCTTTCCGGCCGCTGTGCTCACAGCCAGACCAGAGAAGCTGAGCGCCGGGGACAGACAGCGGTAGGTAAGTATGTAGCGTTTGTTTTTTTACTTTAACGATGGTAACCAGGGTAAACATCGGGTTACTAAGCGCGGCCCTGCGCTTAGTTACCCGATGTTTACCCTGGTTACCGGGGACCTCGGGATCGTTGGTCGCTGGAGAGCTGTCTGTGTGACAGCTCTCCAGCGACCAAACAGCGACGCTGCAGCGATCCGGATCGTTGTCGGTATCGCTGCAGCGTCGCTTAGTGTGACGGTACCTTAAATCTCCACTGTGCTTTGCACAAACTTTTCAAAAAGTACCATAATACAAGTGAATAAAAGATTTTGTAATCTCTTTCTCCACTTATAAGACACTTCTCCTTCTTTTTCCTGAACTCCTCATTCACACTGAAAAACAACTAAAATCCATCTAGGTATAAAAAAAAAGAGGACTGCTGGCTCACTGAGAGATCAGGTTAGAGCTGCCTATTGAAGTCTACAGATGAGAAGCAGAGGCAGAAAGTCCCACAGATGCTGCTGCTTTCTAGTGTTTTATCTCACCCCAGAGCTACAGTCATAGCTAAACAAATAGATTTTCCCATCGATTCTTCATTTTGAAGTATTTTAAAATTTTACAATATGAATGAATGTTTTTAAAATATTTTAATTAAGGATCTGCTGGAAAACCTATTTGTTATGCACTCTTTGGCCACAAGGGGCATGAGTGGCATTTCTGTGCTGAGAATCATTCTCAAGGAGATGAGCTGGCCTACACCTGGTTGCAGTCACAGCTACACTGCTCAGTACTACTGTATAATGTCCGCTACACTACAACTGCTTCTGAACATGTGCTACATAGAAGAGCAGGAATCGCTGATGTCTGTGTATGGGAGACATCATATGAGCAACACTCCATCCATAGAGAGATCTCTACAAATGTATTTATAAGCCCAATTGCATCCTACCCGTGATCTGAAAACTATATACAGTCATGGCCAAAAGTGTTGGCACCCTTGAAATTGTTCCCGAAAATGAAGTATTTCTCCCAGAAAATTATTGCAATTACATATGTTTTGTTATGCCCATGTTTATTTCCTTTGTGTGTTTTGGAACAACACAAAAAGACAGAGAAAAAAGGCAAATTGGACAACATTTTAAACAAAACCCCAAAAATGGTTCTAACAAAATTGACACCTTTCCAAAATTTTGGGAAACAACTTTGTTTCAAGCATGTGATGCTTGTTCACACTCACCTGTGGCAAGCAACAGGTGTGGGCAATATGAAAATTGCACCTGAAACCAGATAAAAAGCGGAGAAGTTGACTCCATCTTTGCATTGTATGTCTGTGTGTACCCATACTAAGCATGGAGAACAGAAAGGGGAAGAAAACCGTCTTAGGACTTGAGAACCAAAATTGTTGAAAAATGTCAACAATCTCATGGTTACAAGTCCGTCTCCAGAGATATTGATGTTCCTTTGTCCATGGTGAGCAAGATAAGAGGATTACAACACATGGCACTGTAGCTAATCTTCCTGAATGGATGTCAGAGAAAAATTGATGAAAGATTGCAGAATAGTCAAGATAGTGGGTAAGCAGCCCCAATCAAGTCCAAAGAAATCCAAGCTGTCCTGGAGGCTCAGGGTGTATCGGTGTCAGCGTGAATTATCTATCCACATTTGAATGAAATTAAACACTATGGACCCCACTGCTGGCACAGAGACGGAAAAAAGCTAGACCACAGTTTGCCAAAACGTGCGTGAGTCAGTCAAAATCCTTCTGGGAAAGCATCTTGTGAACAGATAAGACCAATATCGAGCTTTTTGGTAAAAAATTCTACATTTTACCAAAAACTGAATGAGGCCTACAAGGAAAAGAACACAGTACCTACAGTCAAATATGGTGGAGGTTCAAAGGTTTCTTTGGGTTGTTTTTTTGCTTCTAGCACTGGGTGCCTTGACTGTGTGCAAGACATCATGAAATCTGAAGATTACTAAAGGATTTTGGGTTGCAATGTAGTGGCCAGTGTCAGCTGGGTTTGCAACCTAGGTCATGGGTCTTCCAGCAGGACAGTTTCCCCAAACATACTTCAAGATGCCCCCAGAAATGGACAGAAACAAAGCAATGGAGAGTCCTGATGAGAATCGGGATCTAAACCCCATTGAACTCCTGTGAAGAGATCTTAAAATTGGTGTTGGGAGAAGGCGCCTTCATGTATAAGAGACCTGGAGCAGTTTGCAAAAGAAGAGTGGTCCAAAATTCCAGTCGAGGTGTAAGAAGCTAGTTGATGGTTAAAGGAAGAGATTGATTGCAGTTATTTATTCCAAAGGGGGTGCAACCAAATATTAAGCTGAGGGTGCCAACAATTTTGTATGGCACTTTCTTTGGGTTTTGTGTGAAATTATGTCCAATTTTTCTTCTTTTTTTTTTTTGTTGTTCCCGTACACACAAAGGAAATACCTTAAGCGTGTGTATAAAAGAAAGTGTGTAACTGCAATAAATTTTCTGGGAGAAATACTTCATTTTCTGGAACACTTTCATGGGTGCCAACACTTTCGGCCAAGACTGTAGGTGCTGACAAGTTCCCTTTAAATGTCCGAAGTGGATGGTTTTGTTATGTACAGTGTTCTAATCAATTGCATGAGAAGAAAATCTGACAATTGGTTACAACCCACATGAAAATTCAGCATCTGGATGCAAATATCAGATCTGCCGCCTTACATCCTGTTATGCGGATGCAGCATAGGCTTTGATCTTTGTATCATATCCATAGAGCACCTGCGGAACTGTGCAAAAAAAACTGCTGTCCTGTAAGGCCTCATTTGCGTGTCCAACCATGGTGCATGTATGTGTTGTATCCGCGCTTTTCACAGATACCACAAGTACCCATTATAATCTATGGTGCTGTGCTCAAAGCAATGGTCAACACAAGTTTATGGGTCCATGAAAAAGTGTACAGCACACAGATGCCATACATATGCTGTCTGTGTTTAACATTGCAAAGTATCAGGGCAAGTGCTGGGACCCTGGACAAATGGGGAGACCCCACTCGCCATCCGGGACACAAGTAATTGATGTATCTTGACCAGTGGTTCCCCCCATTGTACTTTCAACTGTTTCAGCATGCTGGACCAGATACAGTTGAAAATAATGATGGGAGAGACAGCCGTCAGCTGATGTCTCTTCTCCCATTATTCCCCCTTAGTGTCTCAGTTCTGTCACGTGTTGGCACAGAGAGCACAATGTCGTCACTACAGCGCCCTCTGTGCCGAGCAGTACAGGGATCAGAAGACACTGAGAAGACCGGAGCAGCGAGGAATGGGGGGAGGCGAGTATTTGATTATTTTTTATATATGGAACACTATATGGGGCCCATTATACTGCATGAATGATTTTGGGCTGTGCATTATACTATATGGAGGACTATGGTCTGTGCATTATACAACCGTATATGGAGGACTATGGGCTGTGCATTATACTATATGAAGGACTATGGTCTGTGCATTATACTATATGGAGGACTATGAGCTGTGCATTGTACTATATGGAGGGGTATGGGCTGTGCATTATACTATATGGAGGACTATGGGCGGTCCATTATATTATATAGAGGACTATGAGCTGTGCATTATAATATATGGAGGAGTATGGGCTGTGCATTATACTATATGGAGGACTATGGGCTGTGCATTATACTATATGGAGGATTATGGGCTGCGCATTATACTATACGGAGGACTATGGGCGGTCCATTATACTATATAGAGGACTATGAGCTGTGCATTTTATATGGAGGTGCATTATACTATATGGAGGACTATGGGCTGTGCATTATACTATATGGAGGATTATGGGCTGCACATTATACTATACGGATGACTATGGGCGGTCCATTACACTATATAGAGGACTATGAGCTGTGCATTTTATATGGAGGTGCATTATACTATACTAGATTGTGGCCCGATTCTAACACATCGGGTATTCTAGAATATGCATGTCCCCGTAGTATATGGACAATGATGATTCCAGAATTCGCGGCAGACAGTGCCCGTCACTGATTGGTCGAGGCAACCTTTATGACATCGTCGCCATGGCAACCATTATGACATCTACATCGATACTGTGCCCGTCGCTGATTGGTCGAGGCGAATTCGCGGCAGACTGTGCCCGTCGCTGATTGGTCGAGTCAACCTTTATGACATCATCGTCGCTGTGCCCGTCGCTGATTGGTCGAGGCCTGGCGGCCTCGACCAATCAGAGACGCGGGATTTCCAGGACAGACAGACAGAAAGACAGAAAGACAGACAGAAAAACCCTTAGACAATTATATATATAGACTAGATTGTGGCCCGATTCTAATGCATCGGGTATTCTAGAATATGCATGTCCCCGTAGTATATGGACAATGATGATTAGCATTAGCATTATGCTATATGGAGGACTATGGGCTGTTATACTATAAGGAGTACTATGGGCTGTGCATTATGCTATATGGAGGACTTTGGGCTGTGCATTATGCTATATGGAGGACTATGGGCTGTGCATTATACTATAACGAGGACTATGGGCTGTGCATTATGCTATATGGAGGACTATGGGCTGTGCATTATATTATATGAAGGATATGTGCTGTGTTTTATACTAATATAGAGGACTATGGGCTGTGCATTTTATATGGAGGTGCATTATGCTATATGGAGGACTATGGGCTGTGCATTATACTATAACGAGGACTATGGGCTGTGCATTATGCTATATGGAGGACTATGGGCTGTGCATTATATTATATGAAGGATATGTGCTGTGTTTTATACTAATGTAGAGGACTATGGGCTGTGCATTTTATATGGAGGTGCATTATGCTATATGGAGGACTATGGGCTGTGCATTATACTATATAGAGGACTATGGGATGCATTCTACTATATGTATGGTATTGTAGAATTTACAATATATATCATTCATGTAATGTAAGAAGTAAGTGGAATCTTTGACATTGTACTATACCTATATTTCTCTGCCGTATCTGTGCATCATGAATTGTGGTATGTGATAAAGGGGCCCATAAAAACCTGGAGGCGTCTCTGTATCCGTGAAAAACACTGGTGGCAAAAACGGACACACGAATGCACAACCCTGATGACACCGGTACCATTTTTTCATGTGTGTTTTTAAACAAGGAAGTAAAAATGAGACCAAAGAGTGCTTTCAAAAACAAAAGTGTTAATAGTTTATTTTAGTCAATTAACAAAAGACAAAGTGATCAGGAGTGGAGGGGAAAATAACATTAATATTTGGTGTGACCGTCCTATACCTTCAAGACAGCATCCTTTCTTCTAGGCACACTTTCAGGGCGGTTGTGCCAAACATCTTGGAGACCTGACCACAGATCCTCCATAGTTGTAACCTTGCACAAATCCTTCTGTCTTTTCACGTAATCCCAGACAAGACTTTTGCATTCAAGCAAACCTTAGTCTCCAACATCAGCTCCAGGAATTATTTTTAAAGGGGTGAGGAAAAACGTTGAGAAAAACGTTCTGCCTTCTTCCAGAAATTGCACCATCCCTGAGTACATGTTGTATCTGGTATTGCAACTGAATTTAATGGGGCTAAGCTACAATCCTACTTTCACCTCCAGACACACTGCTGCTGTTTTTGTGCTGGAAGTGAGCAGCCATGGTTTGACCCTTTTCATGAGCAGTTTGCTTTTTGCAGGAATCCGACTTTTCTGTGTTGTTTTTTTTTATTATTAGTTTTTTGTTTGTTTTTGTGCTTCACTTGTGTTCTGGTCACGTTAACCTGATAAAGCACGTGAACGCTGGCGGCACACATTGCGACCCTGACTGTGTACTCATCTTCTTGTACTTGGAGCTGCTCTCCAGCATTTTTCTGGTATAATAAGGCCGCATAGACTATAATGAAAGAATAACCTGGAGGTTTTTGTGTATACTTGTGTGAGTTGATGTGCCACGTCTGGATCATTTATAGTCTTGACTCCTTTTTCTCGTTTTTCATCTTCTCTAATACCTTCTATATTGGCCAGGACTTTGCAGAGTGAGCAGAGTTGCTGCGCTTCCCCTCCTCTGACTCCTATGTAATGGCATCAGGGATAGATCAGCGATATAAAACTGCCGTCAATGTATGGACTTGCTCAAACCATCGCTAGAGGCCCTTTAAGAAGCCTCCATTGCAGACTGCGCCAAAAATGTTGGGGGAAATCAATGAGGTTCATTTAGCTGGTATCATCTAGGATGAAGCAGAACCACAAACCTCAGGAGGACTTTTTTTTTTAATTATGTGCATGTATTGGGCTGAAATATATATTTTTGCAATTGGGTTGATTGAATATTTTGCCCCTGTTTTGGCTTTAAATGTTCTTTGTTTCCCAACACATTCAGCTTTGATGTGAGCTGTAGTTTGAAATCAGTTGAGAGCTTAGAAAATGACAGATAAGAGTTACAGATCGTCATAGCGGGTTGACTGACAGACTCTCAGTTAACTCCTTCTGCAGCCAACAATGGACAGTGCAGCATAGAGGATATAGAAGGCAAATGGTGAAACATTTTTAATGAAACCCAATTGCAAAAGTTTTTTTTTTTTTTTTTTTAAAGCCCCTATTACATGCATGTAGGTAAAACATATCCCCAAAGTTGGACACCTCCCTTCAAGGGTCTATAAAATATTTTTTTTAAATGCCCAAAAGCTGTTACACGTTAAAAGCCACAAATTAGTCATATTGGTCAGACTGAGCCCTGTCCACCCCCAAAAGCGCCTGCAATGGGCCCGTGAGCCTTTGAAGTGGAGCACAGAGTAGTGGTGGAATGGGGCCTGCATTGTAGGAACATGTAACACGTCACAAAGAGAACCATCAGAAATATTGAAATGAAATCTTGTGAAATGTTTTTGACCCGGCCCTTGCTTTGCATCAGTCTGATCCACCAAAATCTACCACAGAGAAAATGGGCAGGAAGGCTGAAAAGCCTGCTTAGGCCTTTACTCTTAGTGACTGATATCAAAGAGCTAACCATCAGCCTTGAGGTTTGGACGACATGATCACACAGGTTTTTACCAACTTTTGTCACAGCCGCAGTCACTCCTGGGAATGTGTCCGCCATTACAAACACAATTGTCTATGGGGGGGAAGTTTTTCACCTTTTATGTTAACCATGTCTAGACAAAGTTCTTTTTGGTCTTATGCCTCGTACCACTTTTAGTCCTATTTGATCTGGAGGCAGAAATGAGGAGAACTGGCATCAGGAAACGGATCAGTGATTTGGGCAGATAAAGCACCTTGATTGAAAGTCAATTTTATAACTTCAACAAGAGTTGTCATCTGTAGTGGGGATCAATGCCTTTTATTCCTGGTATAGAGTTGGCACCTGTAGTGGAGCCCTATGCCTTTTTTGTTCACGGTGTAGAGTTGACACCTGTAGTGGAGCCCAATGCCTTTTCTTCCTGGTATAGAGTTGGCAACTGTACTGGAGCCCAACGCCTTTTCTTCCTGGTGTAGTTAGCACCTGTAGTGGAGCCTAATGCCTTTTCTTCTTGGTATAGAGTTGGCACCTGTAGTGGAGCCCAATGCCTTTTTTGTTCCCGGCGTAGAGTTGGCACCTGTAGTGGAGCCCAATGCCTTTTCTTCCCGATATAGAGTTGACACCTGTAGTGGAGCCCAATGCCTTTTCTTCCAAGTATAGAGTTGGCACCTGTAGTTGAGCCCAATGCCTTTTCTTCCTGGTATAGAGTTAGCACCTGTAGTGCAGCCTATTGCCTTTTTTATTCCTGGCGTAGAGTTGGCACCTGTAGTGGAGTCCAATGTCTTTTTTGTTCCCGGCATAGAGTTGGCACCTGTAGTGGAGCAAAATGCCTTTTTTGTTCCCGATGTAGAGTTGGCACCTGTAGTGGAGCCCAATGCCTTTTCTTCCTGGTATAGAGTTGGCACCTGTAGTGGATCCCAATGCCTTTTCTTCCCAGTATAGAGTTGGCACCTGTAGTGGAGCCCAATGCCTTTTCTTCCCGGTATAGAGTTGGCACCTGTAGTGGAGCCCAATGCCTTTTCTTCCCAGTATAGAGTTGGCACCTGTAGTTGAGCCCAATGCCTTTTCTTCCCAGTATAGAGTTGGCACCTGTAGTGGAGCCCAATGTCTTTTGTTCCCGGCATAGAGTTGGCACCTGTAGTGGAGCCCAATGCCTTTTTTGTTCCCGGCGTAGAGTTGGCACCTGTAGTGGAGCCCAAAACCTTTTTCCCCGGCATCTTGCTATTAAAATTGTGATTATCAGAAGCCATCTTTGGACTTAGCCACTACCCTGCAATTTGATATGCTCAGACTGTCTGTTTTTTGACCCTTTATTTCTATCTGAACTTTTTTATTGCCATCTATTTGTCTCTCCAGTTTGACCTATGGTTTAGACTTCTGACTTTATCATCTTGCCCTCTGAATTGAACCTTGGCTGCGACCTTACTGGTCTTCTGTGCCTCCGCACTGACACATCCTGCAGTGTTATGATAGGCAATTCAGTAACACAATGTACATAGCGATCAGAGCATATACAGTGATCTGACAATAACCCAAAATAATAGAACGAGCTCTGAGACGTGGAAACTCTGTAGACCGCAATTCCTGATCCTCTCCAAACACAACTAGAGGCAGCTGTGGATTGCGCCTAACGCTCCCTATGCAACTTGGCACAGCCTGAGAAACTAACTAGCCTGAAGATAGAAAAATAAGCCTACCTTGCCTCAGAGAAATACCCCAAAGGAAAAGGCAGCCCCCCACATATAATGACTGTGAGTAAGATGAAAAGACAAACGTAGGGATGAAATAGATTCAGCAAAGTGAGGCCCGATATTCTAGACAGAACGAGGATAGGAAAGATAACTTTGCGGTTTACACAAAACCCTAAAGAAAACCACGCAAAGGGGGCAAAAAGACCCTCCGTACCGAACTAACGGCACGGAGGTACACCCTTTGCGTCCCACAGGAGTAAACTCTGCCACAGAATTCACAACAGTACCCCCCCCTTGAGGAGGGGTCACCGAACCCTCACCAGAGCCCCCAGGCCGACCAGGATGAGCCACATGAAAGGCACGAACAAGATCGGGAGCATGGACATCAGAGGCAAAAACCCAGGAATTATCTTCCTGAGCATAACCCTTCCATTTAACCAGATACTGGAGTTTCCGTCTTGAAACACGAGAATCCAAAATCTTCTCCACAATATACTCCAATTCCCCCTCCACCAAAACCGGGGCAGGAGGCTCAACAGATGGGACCATAGGTGCCACGTATCTCCGCAACAATGACCTATGGAATACGTTATGTATGGAAAAAGAATCTGGAAGGGTCAGACGAAAAGACACAGGATTAAGAACCTCAGAAATCCTATACGGACCAATAAAACGAGGTTTAAACTTAGGAGAGGAAACCTTCATAGGAATATGACGAGAAGATAACCAAACCAGATCCCCAACACGAAGTCGGGGACCCACACGGCGTCTGCGATTAGCGAAAAGTTGAGCCTTCTCCTGGGACAAGGTCAAATTGTCCACTACCTGAGTCCAAATCTGCTGCAACCTGTCCACCACAGTATCCACACCAGGACAGTCCGAAGACTCAACCTGTCCTGAAGAGAAACGAGGATGGAACCCAGAATTGCAGAAAAACGGCGAAACCAAGGTAGCCGAGCTGGCCCGATTATTAAGGGCGAACTCAGCCAAAGGCAAAAAGGACACCCAGTCATCCTAATCAGCAGAAACAAAGCACCTCAGATATGTTTCCAAGGTCTGATTGGTTCGCTCGGTCTGGCCATTAGTCTGAGGATGGAAAGCCGAGGAAAAAGACAAGTCAATGCCCATCCTACCACAAAAGGCTCGCCAAAACCTCGAAACAAACTGGGAACCTCTGTCAGAAACAATATTCTCTGGAATGCCATGCAAACGAACCACATGCTGGAAGAACAAAGGCACCAAATCAGAGGAGGAAGGCAATTTAGACAAGGGTACCAGATGGACCATCTTAGAAAAGCGATCACAGACCACCCAAATGACTGACATCTTTTGAGAAACGGGAAGGTCAGAAATAAAATCCATAGAGATATGTGTCCAAGGCCTCTTCGGGACCGGCAAGGGCAAAAGCAACCCACTGTCACGAGAACAGCAGGGCTTAGCCCGAGCACAAATCCCACAGGACTGCACAAAAGTACGCACATCCCGCGACAGAGAGGGCCACCAAAAGGATCTAGCCACTAACTCTCTGGTACCAAAGATTCCAGGATGACCAGCCAACACCGAACAATGAAGTTCAGAGATAACTCTATTCGTCCACCTATCAGGGACAAACAGTTTCTCCGCTGGGCAACGATCAGGTTTATTAGCCTGAAATTTTTGCAGCACCCGCCGCAAATCAGGGGAGATGGCAGACACAATTACTCCTTCCTTGAGGATACCCGCCGGCTCAGATAAACCCGGAGAGTCGGGCACAAAACTCCTAGACAGAGCATCCGCCTTCACATTTTTAGAGCCCGGAAGGTACGAAATCACAAAGTCAAAACGGGCAAAAAACAACGACCAACGAGCTTGTCTAGGATTCAAGCGCTTGGCAGACTCGAGATAAGTCAAGTTCTTATGATCAGTCAATACCACCACGCGATGCTTAGCTCCTTCAAGCCAATGACGCCACTCTTCGAATGCCCACTTCATGGCCAGCAACTCTCGGTTGCCCACATCATAATTTCGCTCAGCAGGCGAAAACTTCCTGGAAAAGAAAGCGCATGGTTTCATCACTGAGCAACCAGAACCTCTCTGTGACAAAACAGCCCCTGCTCCAATCTCAGAAGCATCAACCTCGACCTGGAACGGAAGAGAAACATCTGGTTGACACAACACAGGGGCAGAAGAAAAACGACGCTTCAACTCTTGAAAAGCTTCCACAGCAGCAGACCAATTGACCAAATCAGCACCCTTCTTGGTCAAATCGGTCAATGGTTTGTGTTGTGAGTTCTGTTTTTGGGCTCCCTCTGGTGGTTACTGATGGTACTGGGTGACTTGTCTTTCCTGGGTCTCTGGGTTCCACCTGTTCCATCAGGATATGGGAGTTTCCTATTTAACCTGGCTGTGCTGGCATTTCCTCGCCGGTTATCAATGTATCCAGTGTGTCTTGTTACCTCTGCTCCCTGCTCCTAGAATCTTCTGGTCAAGCTAAGTTTGGATTTTCCTGTTTTGGTGTTTTGCTTTATTTGGTTTTTAGTCCAGCCTGCAGATATGTGATTATTGCTGCTGGTTGCTCTAGTGGGCTGAAATTGCTCCTCATGTACCATGAGTTGGCACATGAGTTCAAGTAATTTCAGGATGGTTTTTTGAAGGGTTTTTCGCTGACCGCGCAGTTCACTTTTGTATCCTCTGCTATCTAGCTTTAGCGGGCCTCATTTTGCTGAAACTGTTTTCATACTGCGTATGTGCTTTCCTCTCATTTCACCGTCATTATATGTGGGGGGCTGCTATTTCTGTGGGGTATTTCTCTGGAGGCAAGAGAGGTCTGTGTTTCTTCTAATAGGGGAAGTTAGATCTTCGGCTGGAGCGAGACGTCTAGGATCATCGTAGGCACGTTCCCCGGCTACTTTTATTTGTGTGTTAGGTTCAGGGTCGCGGTCAGCTCAGGTTCCATCGCCCTAGAGCTTGTTTGTATCTGTGCTTGTCCTTTAGTGATCCCCTGCCATTGGGATCATGACAGTATAACCGGCCCACAAAGTGTTAATTGTATTGGCTGAAGTAGGAGGATAAGTAGTCTGAGGAAGTTTTTTTTTTTTTTTTCCCTCAGAGTTTGCTGCCTAGCCTTATTGCAGCCTGGCTACTTCCTCCTCCTCTTAATCTTTGAATGGCTCTGATCCCAGCTGTTTATCATGGACGTCCAGAGTTTGGCTTCCAGCCTGAATAATCTTGCCGCTAAGGTTCAAAATATACAGGATTTTGTTGTACATGCTCCTATGTCTGAACCTAGAATTCCTGTCCCAGAGTTTTTTTCTGGAGATAGATCTCGTTTTCTGAATTTTAGGAACAATTGCAAGTTGTTTCTTTCTTTGAAATCTCGCTCCTCTGGAGACCCTGCTCAGCAAGTCAAGATTATTATATCTTTCCTGCGGGGTGACCCTCAGGATTGGGCATTTGCATTGGCACCAGGGGACACTGCGTTGCTTAATGCGGATGCGTTTTTTCTGGCATTGGGTTTGCTCTATGAGGAACCTAACCAAGAGATTCAGGCTGAAAAAGCTTTGTTGGCCCTCTCTCAGGGGCAAGATGAAGCAGAAATTTATTGTCAAAAATTTCGGAAGTGGTCGGTGCTTACTCAGTGGAATGAGTGCGCCCTGGCTGCAAGGTTCAGAGATGGCCTTTCTGAGGCCATTAAAGATGTTATGGTTGGGTTCCCTGCGCCTACTGGTCTGAATGAGTCTATGACTATGGCTATTCAGATTGATCGGCGTTTACGGGAGCGCAAACCTGTGCACCATTTGGCGGTGTCGTCTGAACCGTCACCTGAGATAATGCAATGTGATAAAATTCAGTCCAGAAGTGAACGGCAAAATTATAGGCGGAAAAAAAGGTTGTGCTTTTATTGTGGTGATTCAGCTCATGTTATATCAGCATGCTCTAAACGCACAAAAAAGGTTGATAAGTCTGTTGCCATTAGTACTTTACAGTCTAAGTTCATTCTGTCTGTGACTCTGATTTGTTCATTATCATCCATTTCCGTCGATGCCTATGTGGATTCAGGCGCTGCCCTGAGTCTTATGGATTGGTCATTTGCCAATCGCTGTGGGTTTAGTCTGGAGCCTCTGGAAGTCCCTATTCCTTTGAAGGGAATTGACTCTACACCTTTGGCTATGAATAAACCTCAGTACTGGACACAAGTGACCATGCGTATGACTCCTGTTCATCAGGAGGTGATTCGCTTCCTGGTACTGTATAATTTGCATGATGTCCTAGTGCTTGGTCTGCCATGGTTACAAACTCATAATCCAGTCCTTGACTGGAAATCGATGTCTGTGTTAAGCTGGGGTTGTCAGGGGGTTCATGATGATGCACCTCCGATTTCTATCGCTTCATCTACTCCTTCTGAGATTCCTGTGTTTTTGTCTGACTATCGGGATGTTTTTGAGGAGCCTAAGCTCAGTTCGCTTCCTCCTCACAGGGATTGCGATTGTGCTATAAATTTAATTCCAGGCAGTAAATTTCCTAAAGGTCGTTTGTTCAATCTGTCAGTGCCAGAGCATACTGCTATGCGGGATTATGTTAAGGAGTCCTTGGAAAAGGGACATATCCGTCCATCTTTGTCCCCTTTGGGAGCAGGTTTTTTTTTCGTGGCCAAAAAAGATGGTTCCTTGAGGCCTTGTATAGATTATCGTCTTTTGAATAAGATTACCGTAAAATATCAGTATCCTTTGCCATTGTTGACTGATTTGTTTGCTCGCATTAAGGGGGCTAAATGGTTCACTAAGATTGATCTTCGGGGTGCGTATAATCTTATACGAATAAAGCAAGGTGATGAGTGGAAAACCGCATTTAATACGCCTGAGGGCCATTTTGAGTATTTGGTAATGCCTTTCGGACTTTCTAATGCTCCTTCAGTCTTCCAGTCCTTTATGCACGATATTTTCCGTGAATATCTGGATAAATTTATGATTGTGTATTTGGATGATATTTTGTTTTTTTTCTGATGACTGGGAGTCTCATGTTCAGCAGGTCAGGAAGGTGTTTCAGGTCCTGCGGGCCAATTCCTTGTTTGTAAAAGGCTCAAAGTGTCTCTTTGGAGTCCAGAAGATTTCTTTCTTGGGGTATATTTTTTCCCCTTCTACTATTGAGATGGATCCCGTCAAGGTTCAGGCTATTTGTGACTGGACGCAGCCTACATCTCTTAAGAGTCTACAGAAGTTCTTGGGCTTTGCTAATTTCTATCGTCGTTTTATAACTAATTTTTCTAGTGTTGTTAAGCCTTTGACGGATTTGACTAAGAAGGGTGCTGATGTTGCTAATTGGTCTCCTGCGGCTGTGGAGGCCTTTCAGGAACTTAAGCGCCGGTTTTCTTCTGCTCCTGTGTTGCGTCAGCCAGATGTTTCGCTCCCTTTTCAGGTTGAGGTTGATGCTTCCGAGATTGGAGCGGGGGCGGTTTTGTCACAGAGAAGCTCAGATGGCTCAGTGATGAAGCCATGCGCGTTTTTTTCTAGAAAGTTTTCGCCGGCTGAGCGGAATTATGATGTTGGTAATCGGGAACTTTTGGCCATGAAGTGGGCATTTGAGGAGTGGCGTCATTGGCTAGAGGGTGCTAGACATAGTGTGGTGGTCTTGACTGATCACAAAAATTTGATTTACCTTGAGTCTGCCAGGCGTCTGAATCCTAGACAGGCTCGTTGGTCACTGTTTTTCTCTCGTTTCAATTTTGTGGTTCAAAGAATGTGAAGGCGGATGCTCTTTCTAGGAGTTTTGTGCCTGACTCCCTTGGAAATTCTGAGCCCTCTGGTATCCTTAGGGATGGGGTGATTTTGTCTGCTGTCTCCCCAGACTTGCGACGTGCTTTGCAGGAGTTTCAGGCGGGTAAACCTGATCGTTGTCCGCCTGAGAGACTGTTTGTTCCGGATAATTGGACCAGTAGAGTCATCTCCGAGGTCCATTCTTCTGCGTTGGCAGGTCATCCTGGAATATTTGGTACAAGAGACTTGGTGGCCAGGTCTTTTTGGTGGCCTTCCTTGTCGAGGGATGTGCGTTCTTTTGTGCAGTCTTGTGAGGTTTGTGCTCGGGCTAAGCCTTGCTGTTCTCGGGCCAGTGGATTGTTGTCACCTTTGCCTATCCCGAAGAGGCCTTGGACGCACATTTCCATGGACTTTATTTCGGATCTCCCTGTCTCTCAAAAAATGTCCGTCATCTGGGTTGTGTGTGATCGCTTTTCTAAAATGGTTCATCTGGTACCCTTGCCTAAGTTACCTTCCTCCTCTGAGATGGTCCCTCTGTTTTTTCAGAATGTGGTTCGTTTGCATGGGATTCCTGAGAACATCGTTTCTGACAGGGGATCCCAGTTTGTGTCTAGATTTTGGCGGACGTTCTGTGCTAAGATGGGCATTGATTTGTCCTTTTCGTCTGCATTCCATCCCCAAAAATGAAACCTTCTGCACACCAAAGAGACACTTTGATCCCTTCACAAACAAAGAATTAGCACGCAGGACCTGAAAAACCGTTCTAACCTGCTTCACATGAGACTCCCAATCATCCGAGAAGATCAAAATGTCATCCAAGTACACAATCAGGAATTTATCCAGGTACTCACGGAAGATGTCATGCATAAAGGATTGAAACACTGATGGAGCATTGGCAAGTCCGAACGGCATCACTAGATACTCAAAATGACCCTCGGGTGTAGTAAATGCAGTTTTCCATTCATCGCCTTGCCTGATTCTCACCAGATTATACGCACCACGAAGATCTATCTTAGTGAACCAACTAGCCCCCTTAATCCGAGCAAACAAATCAGATAACAATGGCAAGGGGTACTGAAATTTAACAGTGATCTTATTAAGAAGGCGGTAATCTATACACGGTCTCAGCGAACCATCCTTCTTGGCTACAAAAAAGAACCCTGCTCCTAATGGCGACGATGACGGGCGAATATGCCCCTTCTCCAGGGATTCCTTCACATAACTGCGCATAGCGGTGTGCTCAGGCACGGATAAATTAAACAGTCGACCTTTTGGGAATTTACTACCAGGAATCAAATTGATAGCACAATCACAATCCCTATGCGGAGGCAGGGCATCGGACTTGGGCTCATCAAATACATCCCGGTAATCAGACAAGAACTCTGGAACCTCAGAAGGGGTGGATGACGAAATTGACAGAAATGGAACATCACCATGTACCCCCTGACAACCCCAGCTGGACACCAACATGGAATTCCAATACAACACTGGATTATGGGCTTGTAGCCATGGCAACCCCAACACGACCACATCATGCAGATTATGCAACACCAAAAAGCGAATAACCTCCTGATGTGCAGGAGCCATGCACATGGTCAGCTGGGTCCAGTATTGAGGCTTATTCTTGGCCAAAGGTGTAGCATCAGTTCCTCTCAATGGAATAGGACACTGCAAGGGCTCCAATAAAAACCCACAACGTTTAGCATATTCCAAGTCCATCAAATTCAGGGCAGCGCCTGAATCCACAAACGCCATGACAGAATACGATGACAAAGAGCAGATCAAGGTAACGGACAGAAGAAATTTTGACTGTACAGTACCAATGGCGGCAGATCTAGCGAACCGCTTAGTGCGCTTAGGACAATCAGAGATAGCATGAGTGGAATCACCACAGTAGAAACACAGCCCATTCATACGTCTGTGTTCTTGCCGTTCAACTCTGGTCATAGTCCTATCGCACTGCATAGGCTCAGGTTTAATCTCAGGTAATACCGCCAAATGGTACACAGATTTACGCTCACGCAAGCGTCGACCAATCTGAATGGCCAAAGACATAGACTCATTCAAACCAGCGGGCATAGGAAAACCCACCATGACATCCTTAAGGGCTTCAGAGAGACCCTTTCTGAAAATGGCTGCAAGCGCAGATTCATTCCATTTTCTAAATTTCTGGCAATATAGCTCTATCTCATCCTGAGCCTGACAAAGAGCCAGCAATTTTTTTTCTGCCTGATCTACTGAATTAGGCTCATCGTACAGCAATCCAAGCGTCAGGAAAAACGCATCGATATCACTCAATGCAGGATCTCCTGACGCAAGAGAAAATGCCCAGTCCTGAGGGTCGCCACGCAAAAAAGAAATGACGATCCTAACCTGTTGTGCTGGGTCACCAGAGGAGCGAGGTTTCAAAGCCAGAAACAGTTTACAATTATTCTTGAAACTCAGAAATTTAGTTCTATCTCCAAAAAACAAATCTGGAATAGGAATTCTCGGTTCTAACAAAGAATTCTGAACCACAAAATTTTGAATATCTTGAACTCTTGCCGTGAGCTGATCTACACATGAAGACAGACCTTTAATGTCCATTGTAACACCTGTGTCCTGAACCACCCAAATGTCTAGGGGAAAAAAAAGACAAATCACAGTGCAAAGGAAAAAAAATGGTCTCAGAACTTCTTTTTTCCCTCTATTGAGAATCATTAGTACTTTGGGCTTCCTGTACTGTTATGATAGGCAATTCAGTAACACAATGTACATAGCGATCAGAGCACATACAGTGATCTGACAATAACCCAAAATAATAGAACGAGCTCTGAGACGTGGAAACTCTGTAGACCGCAATTCCTGATCCTCTCCAAACACAACTAGAGGCAGCTGTGGATTGCGCCTAACGCTCCCTATGCAACTCGGCACAGCCTGAGAAACTAACTAGCCTGAAGATAGAAAAATAAGCCTACCTTGCCTCAGAGAAATACCCCAAAGGAAAAGGCAGCCCCCCACATATAATGACTGTGAGTAAGATGAAAAGACAAACGTAGGGATGAAATAGATTCAGCAAAGTGAGGCCCGATATTCTAGACAGAACGAGGATAGGAAAGATAACTTTGCGGTTTACACAAAACCCTAAAGAAAACCACGCAAAGGGGGCAAAAAGACCCTCCGTACCGAACTAACGGCACGGAGGTACACCCTTTGCGTCCCAGAGCTTCCAGCAAAACAAATAGACAAGCTGGACAGAAAAAATAGCAACAAATAGCAAAGAAGCACTTAGCTATGCAGAGCAGCAGGCCACAGGAATGATCCAGAGAAACACAAGTCCAACACTGGAACATTGACAGGAAGCATGGATCAAAGCATCAGGTGGAGTTAAGTAGAGAAGCAGCTAACGACCTCACCAGATCACCTGAGGGAGGAAACTCAGAAGCTGCAGTACCACTTTCCTCCACAAACGGAAGCTCACAGAGAGAACCAGCCAAAGTACCACTTGTGACCACAGGAGTGAACTCTGTCACAGAATTCACAACACTGCAGACAACTGGTGGCATTTGCAACCTATTTTCTATAGAGCTTGTAAGCGCTGCGTTAAAGCCAGATCGCTTCAGTTCCCCTGCACTCCTCCAAAGCTGGAGGAAATTAGGTGCTTCATCTGATCTCCTTGTACTTCTGAGCACAGGAGATGTCTTTGTCTGAACATCTCTGCATTGACTCCTCCAAAGCTGTAGAGGCAAAGCTTGCAGAAAGTGAGTAAGGACAGTTCGGACCAGCTGTGCATGGCAATGCTGCTAGTCCAAATTGTAGATTCAGCAGCACGGTGAACCCCCAGGAAGCAGGAGGCTGGAGAACAGTGTGCTTCTGAAGATCAGACGTGAGCACAGCCCTTTAAAATCAGGGCAGCGGTGATAATGGCTGTTATTGAGGAGACCCAGCATAACATAGAAGCTTGATACTCCATGGGAAAAAATACACAAAGTAGGTCATACCAGCCAAACCAGAGACAAGAACGTGCCAAATGGGAACCTCATCTCTGAGATGTATAATATATGCCATAAATGTCTCATAATTGTCCGACTGAAGAATGGACCCTGTCTCACTCTGCCATTAATGGAGAGGTGGTCTCACCTAAGAGTGGCTCTGATTGGAAAAACCATTTTAATAAATGAATCGGCACAGAATTTTGGACCGATTTTTAGTTAGACTGGACTATAATGCACTAAAGCTCTGATTCATCATTTGTGGTATTATTGAAGTTTTTTCTTTGCCTTGTCTTTCTTTGTGCACTGACAAATTTTGCCACAAATGTTTTTTTTTATTTTGCCCTTTCTTTATTTTTTTTCAGTAAAATGTTGTAAGACCCTTTTCAAATAAGCTTTTGATTGTCGCATTTTAAGCCGACCATATACATTGGATGTCAGGCAAACGATGCTTCGGCCAGTTGTTCAGCTGACAGTCATGTTGGCCGGCTCTCCCATACCCAGGAGCGCTTATTCGGCTAAGCTCCTGCGTTCTCTATGAGAGAGCTGCCAACAAACGAAGCAATGGGCAGCCTGAAATCCGATATGCCCGATCGACATCTTCCCCGTCGATCAGTTGGCCGGTGCTTCCATACGCATTAGATTACTGTCTATTTTTTTTTTTCACAGACCCAAAGACTTTTATTGATCTGACACACCAACTTCGGACAAGCTGATTTTGCATGGATCATATGATTTTGCATGGATCACTCGGTCTGCAAAAAGTAACAGATATGTGAACAATCCCAAAGACTTACACAAGTACGAGTGCTATCTGTGAAAAACATGGATGGCACTCGTAAACGAACAACTGATGTGTGAAGGAGCCCTTACTTTTGGGGCTTCTGAACCTGCACAAACTGATGGAGTGAGCTAGTAGCATTCTTTTAATTATTACTAGGGAAGATGTCCACACACCCTAGTTAGCGGTCGGTCAAGTGTCCTTCCCGATCCTCCATGCACTTTTTGTTGGGAAAGGTTCTTCCTGTTTCTTCTTTTCAGCTTGTGTTTTAGTGGTATAAACCTGATAACCAGAACTATTTTTGCTCTTCCTTTTTGGCTAAACACAGAATCTTTTGGGAAACCATGAACTTGGAGGACCTGTACCGTTTGTTTTCCTACTCCCTCGCTCTGCGGCAAGTTTACAAAAATGTAGAATGAGGGAGAAAAAAATATATCTTGGGAAAGAAAAGAGTATAGATTTAGATAAAGGCGGAAAACAAGCAATGTGATAACAGGAAGAATGAAAACAAGACTTGTGGGAATGCTACAAGTAGCTCTCTAGATAGGGACAACAAGGTAAGACGTGATAGCGGAGATAATGGAGGCTTCTACAAGGCTGTGCTAAAGCCATCTGTGTGGATAAGCAGAGACAGCAGCACTCAGCGTCCATCTTTATCTCTTCTGTCTCTAGTTTACAGCCTTTGGAGTCTTCACTTTTCTGATATCTCAAGTCTGATATGATATACACATGTCGATTTGTTTTCAGTCTTAGGGTACCGTCACACACTGCCATTTCGACCGGTACGACGGTACGATTCGTGACGTTCCAGCGATATCGTTACGATATCGCTGTGTCTGACACGCAGCAGCGATCAGGGATCCTGCTGAGAATCGTACGTCGTAGCAGATCGTTTAGAACTTTCTTTCGTCGCTGGATCTCCCGCTGTCATCGCTAGATCGGTGTGTGTGACACCGATCTAGCGATGCGTTCTCTTGTAACCAGGGTAAACATCGGGTTACTAAGCGCAAGGCCGCGCTTAGTAACCCGATGATTACCCTGGTTACAAGCGTAAAACTAAAAAAAAAAAAACAGCACATACTTACATTCTGGTGTCCGTCAGGTCCCTTGCTGTCTGCTTCCCGCACTCAGTGACTGCCGGCCGTAAAGTGAAAGCAGAGCACAGCGGTGACGTCACCGCTGTGCTGTGCTTTCACTTTCACTTTACGGCCGGCAGTCAGTGAGTGCGGGAAGCAGACAGCAAGGGACCTGACGGACACCAGAATGTAAGTATGTGCTGTTTGGTTTTTTTTACGCTGGTAACCAGGGTAAACATCGGGTTACTAAGCGCGGTCCTGCGCTTAGTAACCCGATGTTTACCCTGGTTACCCAGGGACCTCGGCATCGTTGGTCGCTGGAGAGCTGTCTGTGTGACAGCTCCCCAGCGACCACACTACGATTTACCTACGATCACGGCCAGGTCATATCGCTGGTCGTGATCGTAGGTAAATCGTATAGTGTGACGGTACCCTTAAGGTACCGTCACATTAAGCGACGCTGCAGCGATATAGACAACGATGCCGATCGCTGCAGCGTCGCTGTTTCATCGTTGTGTGGTCGCTGGAGAGCTGTCACACAAACAGCTCTCCAGCGACCAACGATGCCGAAGTCCCCTGGTAACCAGGGTAAACATTGGGTTACTAAGCGCAGGGCCGCGCTTAGTAACCCGATGTTTACCCTGGTTACCATTGTAAATGTAAAAAAAACCAAAAAAACACTACATACTTACATTCCGGTGTCTGTCGCGTCCCCCGCCTTCAGCTTCCCTGCACTGTGTAAGCGCCGGCCGTAAAGCAGAGCGGTGACGTCACCGCTGTGTTCTGCTTTACGGCCGGCCGGCGCTGACACAGTGCAGGGAAGCTGACGCCGGGGGACGCGACAGACACCGGAATGTAAGTATGTAGTGTTTTGTTTTTTTTACATTTACAATGGTAACCAGGGTAAATATCGGGTTACTAAGCGCGGCCCTGCGCTTAGTAACATAGTTAGTAAGGCCGAAAAAAGACATTTGTCCATCCAGTTCAGCCTATATTCCATCATAATAAATCCCCAGATCTACGTCCTTCTACAGAACCTAATTGTATGATACAATATTGTTCTGCTCCAGGAAGACATCCAGGCCTCTCTTGAACCCCTCGACTGAGTTCGCCATCACCACCTCCTCAGGCAAGCAATTCCAGATTCTCACTGCCCTAACAGTAAAGAATCCTCTTCTATGTTGGTGGAAAAACCTTCTCTCCTCCAGACGCAAAGAATGCCCCCTTGTGCCCGTCACCTTCCTTGGTATAAACAGATCCTCAGCGAGATATTTGTATTGTCCCCTTATATACTTATACATGGTTATTAGATCGCCCCTCAGTCGTCTTTTTTCTAGACTAAATAATCCTAATTTCGCTAATCTATCTGGGTATTGTAGTTCTCCCATCCCCTTTATTAATTTTGTTGCCCTCCTTTGTACTCTCTCTAGTTCCATTATATCCTTCCTGAGCACCGGTGCCCAAAACTGGACACAGTACTCCATGTGCGGTCTAACTAGGGATTTGTACAGAGGCAGTATAATGCTCTCATCATGTGTATCCAGACCTCTTTTAATGCACCCCATGATCCTGTTTGCCTTGGCAGCTGCTGCCTGGCACTGGCTGCTCCAGGTAAGTTTATCATTAACTAGGATCCCCAAGTCCTTCTCCCTGTCAGATTTACCCAGTGGTTTCCCATTCAGTGTGTAATGGTGACATTGATTCCTTCTTCCCATGTGTATAACCTTACATTTATCATTGTTAAACCTCATCTGCCACCTTTCAGCCCAAGTTTCCAACTTATCCAGATCCATCTGTAGCAGAATACTATCTTCTCTTGTATTAACTGCTTTACATAGTTTTGTATCATCTGCAAATATCGATATTTTACTGTGTAAACCTTCTACCAGATCATTAATGAATATGTTGAAGAGAACAGGTCCCAATACTGACCCCTGCGGTACCCCACTGGTCACAGCGACCCAGTTAGAGACTATACCATTTATAACCACCCTCTGCTTTCTATCACTAAGCCAGTTACTAACCCATTTACACACATTTTCCCCCAGACCAAGCATTCTCATTTTGTGTACCAACCTCTTGTGCGGCACGGTATCAAACGCTTTGGAAAAATCGAGATATACCACGTCCAATGACTCACCGTGGTCCAGCCTATAGCTTACCTCTTCATAAAAACTGATTAGATTGGTTTGACAGGAGCGATTTCTCATAAACCCATGCTGATATGGAGTTAAACAGTTATTCTCATTGAGATAATCCAGAATAACATCCCTCAGAAACCCTTCAAATATTTTACCAACAATAGAGGTTAGACTTACTGGCCTATAATTTCCAGGTTCACTTTTAGAGCCCTTTTTGAATATTGGCACCACATTTGCTATGCGCCAGTCCTGCGGAACAGACCCTGTCGCTATAGAGTCCCTAAAAATAAGAAATAATGGTTTATCTATTACATTACTTAGTTCTCTTAGTACTCGTGGGTGTATGCCATCCGGACCCGGAGATTTATCTATTTTAATCTTATTTAGCCGGTTTCGCACCTCTTCTTGGGTTAGATTGGTGACCCTTAATATAGGGTTTTCATTGTTTCTTGGGATTTCACCTAGCATTTCATTTTCCACCGTGAATACCGTGGAGAAGAAGGTGTTTAACATGTTAGCTTTTTCATCGTCATCTACAACCATTCTTTCCTCACTATTTTTTTAAGGGGCCTACATTTTCAGTTTTTATTCTTTTACTATTGATATAGTTGAAGAACAGTTTGGGATTAGTTTTACTCTCCTTAGCAATGTGCTTCTCTGTTTCCTTTTTGGCAGCTTTAATTAGTTTTTTAGATAAAGTATTTTTCTCCCTATAGTTTTTTAGAGCTTCAATGGTGCCATCCTGTAACCCGATGTTTACCCTGGTTACAAGTGAAGACATCGCTGAATCAGCGTCACACACACCAATTCAGCGATGTCAGCGGGTGATCCAGCGACGAAATAAGGTGCTGGCCTTCTAGCTCCGACCAGCGATTTCACAGCAGGATCCTGATCGCTGCTGCGTCAAACACAACGAGATCGCTATCCAGGATGCTGCAACGTCACGGATCGCTATCGTTATCGTTCTAAAGTCGCTCAGTGTGAAGGTACCTTTACGTCCACTAAGGGGATTGTCCGCTTGACCAGAACTTTTGTATTTTTAGAAATGTTTCCGAAAGATATGCAAAAAGAGACCCCATTAATTAGCTAGAATGGCAATATAGATTGATTGCCACCAATGAGAGTTTTTGCCTAAAGTTACACCATGTGCACCTGAACTTTGGGTCCCCCACAAAAATAGAGGGGTCCAAGAAATTCAGGTAAATCCCTCCATACTAGACTAATGTTGACTGAACCTCCTTAAATCAAGTTTGATGCTATGTATAGGGGGTTACGGCAACTGGTTGTAATGTTTTGGGGCTCACACTCCTCTTAATTGTTTGCTGCCAAATCAGATATCAAATGGATGTACGATCGGGCTTGTCCGATTTTAGACTGCCGATCGCTTTCTTCTACCGGAAATAAACCGCTGGCCGAAATGTCTGTCAGTGGCTCTGTCAAAGAGAACACAGGAGCACACGGCTGAGCAAGAGGTCCTGTGTATGGAAGAAATGGCCACTGTGACTGAAATATTGTTAGAATGACAGTCCTCTACTGTGTATGCCCTTCTTAAGTGTACCTCAAAATCTGGCGAGTCTAGAGTAATACAAGAGCTAATCTCTTCTAATGGGAATGAGAAACAGGAGAAGTGACCCAAGACTATGTAAGGGGGTGGCAGGTCCCCTCAGTTGCACCCTCCTCTCCTTCTGTGTGACCCCCCTGTGCACTGTATGTACAGCTCTGGCAAAAATTAAGAGACCACCACATCAAAAGCCTGTCATAGGCAGCCCAATCTCCAGACCTGAACCCCATTGAAAACCTCTGGAATGTAATCAAGAGGATGATGGATATTCACAAGCCATCAAACAAGGAACTGCTTACATTTTGCTCAAAAATATACCTATAAAGAGAAAAATCAGACACATTTTTGCAAGAGCTGTAAATATGTTATGTATTCTTAATGTATTGTGCTGTGTTTGCCTGGTCCTAATGTTTACTATTGTAATGTATGTATCTGTGTGTTAGAAGTAGGGAAAGACTTAAGTAACTTAGGGGGCTGGGTCAGCAGCCTCCAGAGCAGACAGGAAGTCTTGGTCTGCAAGCAGTAAGCCCTGGTAAGTTGTCCAGGGCAGATATGTGTGCTACAGAAGGGGCATTGCCAGACTCCTGGATGCAAGACATCTGCTGCCCCGAACCAAGGAGTTATATTTACTGAAGGCTTACATCATAGGTCCCCAGGACTTGGGAAGAGCCTTGGCTATAGGGGTCTCAGGGGCCCAGATGCCAGAGATTGGATAACTGCAAATCTCGGCCACTGTGGACGTTGTGTGTATGGCTGCAGCACGTGTCAGGGAAAGAGCAGGAAGCCAGTGTTGAAATTGTCTTTTTGTCGATCCTTCATCCTTTGTTCAATATAAGTTCCTTTCCTCTGTTCGAGTACAGCTGCCTGCAGTTAACCTGTGGGGAAAAGCTGTGTTGGTCCCATCTATGTGTATCTATCTATGCAAGGGATCGGGGGTGCTCAATGACTGTTTGCTCAGTAGACTCTGCCCATGTACTATGCCTTTAAACAACTTTCCACAACTACCCCAATTTCCACCGGTCACCCTTGTTACAACTACACAATGGGCCTTGGCATGTAGTTCCAATACAGCTTCACTATTGAAGGCGGGATGACGCAAGCAGTGACAGGTTGTTCCTCTAAATTGGCAATTGTGTAGGCCTTCGGGCAACTAGTTTTGTGTAGTGGGAGCCTTTCGGTGTGTTTACATCAACTTAAGAGCTTATGCCTGGAAAATCATCCATAGGGCTCCACTCAAAGGAGGCAAATATATTCCATTGTATGGTTATACTCTGGGTCACATCATGGCCTTCTGTCAGAAGTACAGGCCAGGAAATCCTCCTGATGTATACCCCCATCAAAGGCTTAAAGGGATTGTCCCATAAATATTTCTAACCTATCCACAGGATATATGTGCTCAATCACTGGGGCTCCAGGACGCCACCATGTCAGAAGGGAGCATTAATGAGCATGTGTGATCACTGTGTATAGGAGTGGTAGTTGCACATGCTCATTACCACTCTATTCACACAGAGAAGTTTGGACCCTTCCCTACCCATTGTCGGGATCAGTGGAGGTCTCAGCAGCAATTCCCAAAGAGATCGTATTGATCACATATGTCCTATGGATGAGTGAGAGATGTTGTTAATGGGTATTCTTTTTTTGTTTTGTATTCGCATCAAAACACCATTCATGAATTTGGTGCAAAATCAACTTTTTACCTCAGAAAATTTCAAATGCTTTAAAAACTCTCACATTGTGTCAAAACGAAAAGTCAGATTCCGCCAATATTAGCAAGTTTGATCCGATCCGACGACATATTCCTCAACTAAATGGCAAAGACATGACATGACTATATTCCTAGAGTTAGCTGACAGCAGTTGTCCCTTTTGCTTCCGCTCATCATTAATGTATATTGTACTATAGATTATGGCCTTTCGATTGGGGTGCAGCAGCCGTGACTAACATGGCCAAACCTCCTGCCCAAAGTATACAGCTGATACCAACGAATGGTGCAGGTGAGGCCAGGGTTGGGACGTTACTACGAAAACAGATGAATTCAGAGGAATCGCCTGTACAACAATGAACCTGCCCTACCCCTCCTGACAAAAGGTAGACAAGCTGGCTTTGTGAGTCAATAAAGTGCCACTTTAAAGGGAACCTCTCCTCAGATTCATGCTGCCCCATTGCAGCTAGGTATGTGTTACTCTGAAAGACTGCTGTGTTTTTAGGAAAACATACATTTAAAAAACCGAGGCCGGTACCTGGCAGCTTCTCTCCTTCCCGTTCTAGTTGATTGACAGGTCTATCCCTATGTTTGTACATAAGGTAAAATCTGTCTGTCAAAGGGAAAGGGGGACTCGCTTTGGCCTAGTCATTCGAGAAACATTCTAGTCTATGAGTGCCAAAGTAATCGGATCCCATACAGATCATCCTTGTAGCATCCAATTTTTACAGATACACCACTATTAGTGATCGAGGAAACTGTAATTGGTCTTGTACGTTATAACTTATGTAAATATGGATGTCACACAGATGACAATATGGATGAAAATCGGACGACTTTCCGTGTGCTCGTCTGACCACGGCCTTGAGTACACACTGAATAGACTTTTATTAAACAACCCAACAGAAGAGGACGACTTGAGAACTTGCATTAAATGTGATTTTGATTTTTATTTCCTGGTAGAAATAAAAAATTTTGATATATCTTGCAAAATAATAAAGACTTACAGGTGGACGAGTGAATCTGACAAAATTAGAATTCATCTGCTCACTCAAATTTGGCCAAAAAAATTCAATTTGCAGCTAATTTATTTTGTGTCACTTGAATGTTCCTCATTTTGATCAGGGTCTCGGCAGATGCCAGTGCATAATAACATATAATAATATAGTCAGTTGTTCACCTTTGCATTGTTCCCAAAGCTTCCTGCCTAGTCCTGGGCTGGTTCACTCCTACTCCGTCCTCTCCTGTCCTTCATGGCATTATCTTCAGCCTCTTCCATCACTCTCCGCCTGCGCTGGTTCACTCCTACTCCATCCTCTCCTGTCCTTCATGGCATTATCTTCAGCGTCTTTCATCACTCTCCGCCTGCACTGGTTCACTCCTACTCCGTCCTCTCCTGTCCTTCATGGCATTATCTTCAGCACCTTCCATCACTCTCCGCCTGCGCTGGTTCACTCCTACTCCATCCTCTCCTGTCCTTCATGGCATTATCTTCAGCGTCTTCCATCACTCTCCGCCTGCGCTGGTTCACTTCTACTCCATCCTCTCCTGTCCTTCATGGCATTATCTTCAGCGTCTTCCATCACTCTCCGCCTGCGCTGGTTCACTCCTACTCCATCCTCTCCTGTCCTTCATGGCATTATCTTCAGCACCTTCCATCACTCTCCGCCTGCGCTGGTTCACTCCTACTCCATCCTCTCCTGTCCTTCATGGCATTATCTTCAGCGTCTTCCATCACTCTCCGCCTGCGCTGGTTCACTCCTACTCCATCCTCTCCTGTCCTTCATGGCATTATCTTCAGCGTCTTCCATCACTCGCCGCCTGCGCTGAGTAGGTATTGGGAGACATACATCAGGATGTGACAAGTGTCACCCGAGATGCTGTATAACCTTCAGCCGTCTGCCATCTGGCAGTGGCGCACTACACAAATCACACAAAAAAAATTGGATTTGAGAAAATCTGAATTTTTGGGAACATTTGAGGCAAATTCAGTTCTTTATGAAACAATTTGCTAATATTATGAGTATTACCAGTGTGTTGTTATCATGCATGGCTCTTGCCTCCATTATTTATAGAGTACGTCGAGTGTAGGTTGGCAGGTTACAATGTGAATGAGCAAACTTCAATACTTTTATCAGTTGGGAAGAGCAGGTAGTGATGACTCTTGTACAAAATGTTCCACGTGTCATTCTTATGTAAAACTGATTATCATTCTTGGCTACCAAATCCATATTTGCTAGCATACGTGACTGACTTTCCCTGAATCTTTGAGGAAGATTGCACAATGGATCAAATGTCCCACTTCACTCACAGTCATGGTTGAAAGTGTTGGCACCCTTGAAATGGCCCAAGAACGTTATTGCAATTACACTTGTTTTCATAGAATCATATCATATAATCATAGAATGGTAGAGTTGGAAGAAATCTCCTAGGTCATCTGGTCCAACCCCCTGGTCAAAGCAGAATTCACTTAACCATCTCAGATAGACGTCTGTCTAGCCTCTATTTGAAGACTTCCATTGAAGGAGAACTCGCCACCTCTCGTGGCAGCCTGATCCACTCATTGATCACCCTGTCAAAAAGCTTTTTCTAATATCTAATCTGTGTCTCCTCCCATTCAGTTTCATCCCATTGCTTCTAGTCTTTGCTTGTGCAAATTAGAATAAAGATGATCCTTCTACAATGTGACAGCCCTTGAGATATTTGTAGACAGCTATTAAGTCTCCTCTCAGTCTTTTTTTTGCAAGCTAAACATTCCCAAATCCTGTAACCATTCCTCATAGGATATGGCTTGCCGACCGGTCACCATTCTGGTCGCTCTTCTCTGAACTTGCTCCAGTTTGTTGATGTCTTTTTTAAAATGTGGTGCCCAAAACTGGGAACAGTATTCCAGATAAGGTCTGACCAAAGAGGAGCAATAATGACTTCACATGATCTAGACTGTATGCTTCTGTTAATACATCCCAGAATTGCATTTGCCTTTTTTGCTGCTGCATCACACTATTGACTCATGTTCATTTTCTGCTCTATTAGTATACCCAAGTCTTTTTCACATGTGCTGTTGCTTAGCCCTATTCCTCCCATTCTGTATATACTTTTTTCATTTTTATTGTCCAGATGTAGTACTTTGCAGTTTCCCATGTTAAAAACCATTCTGTTAAGGTACCGTCACACTAAGCGACGCTGCAGCGATACCGACAACGATGTCGATCGCTGCAGCGTCGCTGTTTGGTCGCTGGGAAGCTGTCACACAGACAGCTCTCCAGCGACCAACGATGCCCTGGTAACCAGGGTAAACATCGGGTTACTAAGCGCAGGGCCGCGCTTAGTAACACGATGTTTACCCTGGTTACCAGCGTAAAAGTAAAAAAAAAAAACACTACATACTTACATTCCGCTGTCTGTCCTCCGGCGCTCTGCTTTCCTCTGCACTGTGTAAGCACAGCGGCCGGAAAGCACAGCGGTGACGTCACCGCTGTGCTCTACTTTCCGGCTGGCCGGCGCTCACAGTGCAGAGAAGCAGAGCGCCGGGGACAGACAGCGGAAGGTAAGTATGTAGTGTTTGTTTTTTTTTTACTTTTACGCTGGTAACCAGGGTAAACATCGGGTTACTAAGCGCGGCCCTGCGCTTAGTAACCCATTGTTTACCCTGGTTACCAGTGAAGACATCGCTGAATCGGCGTCACACACGCCGATTCAGCGATGTCTGCAGGGAGTCCAGCGACGAAATAAAGTTCTGGACTTTCTGCAGCGACCAACGCTGGCACAGCAGGGGCCTGATCGCTGCTGCCTGTCAAACTGAACGATATCGCTAGCCAGGACGCTGCAACGTCACGGATCGCTAGCGATATCGTTCAGTGTGACGGTACCTTTAGTTGCTGCCCACTGCTCCAGTTTATTTATATCTTTTTGAATCCTCTCTCTTTCTTCTCTAGGATTAGCTATCCCTCCTTGCTTTGTGTCATCAGCAAATTTAATCAGTTTACCCTCAATTCCTTCATCTAAATAATTGATAAAGCTGTTCAACAATACAGGGCCCAGGACAGAGCCCTGTGGTTCCCCACTTGAGACATTCTTCCAACTAGATGTGCAGCCATTTACGACCACTTTTTGGGTCCGATCACTAAGCCAGTTATGAATCCAGCTAACAGTTGCCTTGCCCATTCCATACTGAGTCATTTTTTCTATAAAGTTTGTGTGAGATACTTTGTCAAATGCTTTGCTGAAGTCAAGATATACTATATCTACAGCATTTCCCTGATCCACCCAGTCAGTGAGTCTGTCATAGAAGGAAATTAAGTTAGTCTGACATGACTTATTAGTTGCAAACCCATGCTGACTCATGTTACATGTTGTTTAATAATTTGTTCAAAGATCATTCCTGATAAAGAAGTCAGACTCACCGGCCTATAGTTCCCTGGGTCCACCTTCTTCCCCTTTTTGAAGATAGGAACAACATTTGCTCTTCTCCAGTCTTCTGGAACTTCTCCTTTTCTCCCAAAATTTTCAAAGATTGTCTTTCTTTGTCTGTATTGGACCAAAGCAAAATAAAAAAAACGATGAAAGGCAAATTGGACATAATTTCACATAAGACCCCCAAAAATGGTCCGGAAAAAAATTTGGAATTCTGGAATTTTTGGACCACTCTTCTTTTGCAAACTGCTCCAGAACCTCTCATATTTGAAGGCGCCTTCTCTCAACAGCAATTGTAAGATCTCTCCACAGAGGTTCAGTGGGATTTAGATCTGGACCCATCACTTCAGTACTCTCATCACTTTGCTTCCATCCATTTCTCGGTTCTTCGTGATGTATGTTTGGGGTCATTGTCCTGCTGGAAGACTCACGACTTAAGACGCAATCCCAGCTTTCTGACACTGGGCATTACATTGCAACACAAAATCCTTTTAGTAATATTCAGACTTCATGATACCTTGTACATAGTAAAGGCACCCAGTGAACGAGGCAGCAAAACAACCCCAAACACCATATTTGATTGAAGGTACTGTTCTTTGTAGGACTCATTGCGTTTTAAGTAAACAGTAGAATGATGTGCTTTACCAAAAAGCTCTATCTTGGTCTCATCTGTTCACAAGACGTTTTCCCAGAAGGATTTTGGCTAACTCGCGTACATTTTGGCAAACTGCAGTCTTGCTTTTTATGTCTCTGTGTCAACTTGAATTTCTTTGGAACTTGTTTGGGGCTTACTCCAGCAGGAGCAAGGCGGTCACAGAGGTGCACGCCACTCGTCCACTGCACCATTTCATGAATCAGGAGCGTCTGTCTCCAACCCATTTCCCTAACAAGATGTCATCCCTCTCTATGCAATGAGCGGTGCTTGAAAGGTCACCAGCCGTGCCCCCACGACTGAAAGCCCGAGGCTGCCGGGAGTTCATTACCTCCAGGCAGTGGTACTCTTAAGTTCAGACGTTGGACAGTGTCAGAGTGCTATTAACCTCTTATCTGCAGGTTAATCATATTTCTTTACATGACCAGTTCCCGAGGTTGGCTTCTGTGTACATGCACAAGCTTTCCAGAAAGTTAGTCTATCTAAATAAGATTTCCGTTACAGCAAGACCGTGACGATTAAAACAACAAGGAACAGAAACGCTGATAAGACGACATTTATTAGGTAATTCCTACACAAACACGAGCAAATGCACTTAAAGGTTGGATCAGATATTTCATTTTTAAAGGCAACCTGTCATTAATTTCATGCTGCCCAAACCACAGGCAGCATGAATCGGAGCCTGGCTTTGCGGCATATGCATTTTACACCGAAACTTTGGGGTTAGAACCGTCAGATAGAGACCTGACTAAGTCCAGCACCTTCTCCCAGCCCCGGTCCATTTCCTGTTGATTGACAGGTCTCTTCCATGTGTGCACAAAGGGACGTGTCGAAAAGAGGAGCACTGTAAAGAGAAGGTGCCAGACTAGACTTGTCTCTCCTCGGTTGTTTTTTTCCAGACTATGTTTCCTATGAAATGCCACGGTGTCTCAGAGTAAAAATTACCTCTCTGCAATCGGTCAGCCGAGCTGTGATTTTTGCTGCCCGTGGTTCGACCAGCACAAATCTAATGACAGGTTCCCTTCTCATTATCAGATATTCCCCTGTATAAGCAGAGGAGTAAATGAAAGCTCCTGAGACCCAGTGCAAAGTTTGTAACAAGACCCCCCGCTGTTTCATGTGCTATTGCTAATATTGGTGTCTTCCTATGTGACACAATGGCCACATGAGGCACCAGCAGGGGTGTAACTACAGTCGGTGCAGGGGTTGCAATCGCTCCCAAGCCGGGGAGCCTACGGTCCCCAAAAGTCTCTTAGACCTATATGAAAAGACTAATGCTATTCTAGATTTGCAATTATTGGGGGCCCCATTAGAGCTTTTGCATCGGGCGCATGTTTTTCAAGTTATGCCACTGGGCACTAGGGTGCAATTGCGACTATTACCTCTGCACCCCCTATGGCTCAGATCATTTTACAATCGGAGAATCTTCCTGTGTAGTATCGGAATAAACCTCATACACAGTGAAGAATGTAAGTCCGCAAGGACAGGGTCCTCTCCCATCTGTACCAGTCTGTCATTGTAAATTTGTTTACTGTACACGATATCTATAATCCTGTATGTAACCCCTTTTCACATGTACAGCACCATGGAATTAATGGTGCTATATAAATAAATAATAATAATAATAATTACTATCTACCTGATTGTTATACCTGCTCACCCACAACCTTCAGGACTTCTCTTTGCGGAGTATTAGGCTACGTTCCCACAATGATTCTTTTACGCGGGGTATTTTCGAAAAAATGTAAGTAATCTTTTTTACGTAATGGGTGGAAAAAATCTGCAACACTAAAATTTCATCAAAAACTCATCATGGGAATGTAGCCTTATACTTTCCGGGTCACCTAGTTCAGAGAGCACAGTGATCGCTGGGGAGTGTGAATCCCGCTTTTATAGAATGGAAAATATCACACAGCGGGGGCCCAGCGCATTTTTGCTGGCAGTCCGGAAAATGTATTTAATTTAGGGCTTATTAGATTTGCCATGATATAATCTGCTAATAGACCTGGTTACAGCGAGTAAATCTGCACTGTGCATAATAGTCCGCTCACTTTGCTGCACCCTCCTAAAAAGTGTCACGAGGTATATACAACCCAGGGGCTGAAGAAATACAGGATGGAAAAATATTACTCATGGATTTAAAGGAGCGCTGAGCCTAAAGTTGACAGATGTTTAAAGGGGACCTGTCACCTTGGAAAATGCTATTACATTTACCTGCAGAGATAGGGTTAATCTGCAGGCTCTATAGCATTACAATGCTGCCTGGTCGCCTAACTGAAAGTGTGGCTTCTTGGAGAAAATTAACTTATTTCCTACTGAACAACTCCCTTAAGCTGTGTGCACACAGTGTCTTTTCAGCAGGGCCGGACTGGCCATTTGGCAATTCTGGCAAATGCCAGAAGGACCGGTCTGGTTGTGGGCTGCCTTGCTGCTGCATTGTTAACAAAATCTGTGTTATCAGGACACCCATACTGTTAAGAGTTGTGACGGAGCACAAAGTCGCTGACACCGTCACTTACCCCAGTAGGCCACGGGTATCATCAGACATATTAGTCTTGTAGTAAATCTCGTTTTCCCTCTATCCAGGGTAATATCTACTATATAAAGCTGAATGTGTGTGTGTGTGTGTGTGTGTATGTATGTATGTATGTCCGGGATTGGCATCTGCACCATCGCAGCTACAGCCACAAAATTTTGCACAGTCACACGTCTGGACCCCTAGAGCGTCATAGGCTATGTTGTGAGGCGAAATTTTAACCCCGCGCGTTCCAATTCACCAAACAATTTTGCCCCTATCTACATAATGGGGAAAAAGTGTAAGGAAAAGTGCTTGAGGCGTCGCAGCTACAGCCACAAAATTTTGCACAGTCACACGTCTGGACCCCGAGAGCATCATAGGCTATGTTGTGAGTTGAAATTTTAACCCCACGCTTTCCAATTCACCAAATAATTTTGCCCCTATCTACATAATGGGGAAAAAAGTGAAAGGAAAAGTGTTGGAGGCAAATTGACAGCTGCCAGATGTGAACAAGGGGGACTTAAAGAGTGAGAGCGATGGCGCCAAAGAGTATATACCGTACAGTTGCTAAGGTGGGGCCCCGACATGGGATACTCACCACACACGGGGATATGGACACACACAAAATGCGCCACACACTACCACGTGCTTGAACACATATACCACCCTCAGCACACATTTCACCACACATACACCAACCTCGCCACATAAAAGTCGAAACACAAAAGTCGCCGCTCAAATCTTGCCACGCGCAAAACTCGCCACATGCAAAAACTAGGCTCACGCAAAACTCACCACAAGTGCAAAACTCACCTCATTGATAACTCTCCACAAGCAAAACTTGCACACGCGGAAAAATTGCCACATGTACAAAAGTTGCAGCACATGCAAAAGTTGCCTCACACACAACTTGCACATACTCAAAAGGCACCACACCTAAAACTCGCCATGCGCAAAACTCGCCATGCGCAAAACTTGCTGCACACAACTTGCTACACTAACCTGTCACATGCAACTCGACACACAAAAAGTTGCTACATGCATGTTGCCACACAAAACTCATCTCACAAAAGTCGCTACATGCATGTCGCCACACGCAACTCAACACACACAACTTGACAAACGAAACTCGCCCTAAAACACACACAAGTCTGGTATTATCCTTCAAAAATAAAAATTAGATTAATAAGCAGACAAACTACAAGAGCAACAAATGTACCATATAGGAAATACGGCAGCTGTCAGTCACATGACCTGTCTATTATGTGTATGTGTGAGCTAATATATACTGCCAGGGGGAGGGCTTCCTGTTGGCTGGGGATTTATCAGGCTGCCAATTTAGCTTACAAATACTGAGGTAAAAATACTGAGCAAATAATGTGTGAACGAGGTCTAATACAGGAGGAGATGACACACAGGTATATACTATATACAGGGGAGATGACACACAGATATATACTATATACAGGAGAGATGACACACAGGTATATACTATATAGAGGAGATGACATACAGGTACATACTATATACAGGAGGAGATGACACACAGGTATATACTATATACAGGAGCAGATGACCTACAGGTATATACTATATACAGGAGGAGATGACATACAGGTATATGCTATATATAGAAGATGACATAAAGGTATATACTATATACAGGAGGAGATGACACACAGATGTATACTATATACAGGGGAGATGACACACAGGTATATACTATATACAGGAGGAGATGACATACAGGTATATACTATATATAGAAGGAGATGACATACAGGTATATACTATATATAGGAGGAGATGACATACAGGTATATACTATATACAGGGGAGATGACACACAGCAGGTATATTATATATACAGGGGAGATGACATACAGGTATATACTATATACAGGAGATGACATACAGGTGTATACTATATATAAGGGAGATGACAAACATGTATATACTGAGGTGAAAATGAAAAGGTGTGAGTGCAAAATGAGAGGAGTGATGGAAAATAGTGGAGTGATCGGAAAATGACAGATGTGAGGTCGAAATGACAAGTGTTAGGGGGGAATGAGAGGAGTGAGGGAGAAAATGAGAGGTGTAAGGGAGAAAATGAGAGATATGAGGGGGAAAATGAAAGATGTGATTGGGAAAATGAGAGGCGTGATGGGAAAATAAGAGAAGTGAGGTGCTATAACTAACCACAGATATTTACTATGCCCAGGCAACGCCGGGCTCTTCAGCTAGTTAGTAATATATCCCATCTGGTGCTTGGAGATGGAGAAAACATGGGCCTGTGTGATTTCAAATGCCAGGGCTGAACTTCAGCCTCAGTCCGTACCTGCTTTTCAGGTGGCTTCTGCCTGGAATCCATCTCTAAATGCGCCCCCATAAAATCAACATAGTGCACAGCAATGTCAAAACGGCAGTGTTGTGCACTATGTTCAGTTTATGGGCATTGGTTGAGATTTTGGACTGTATCCTCGCCAAAAAAAACTCCAAATTACAAACTCCAGGTGCACATAGTCCAAAGGTGCCCATGTGCCTACAGTAGCTGTTGGCCGAACACGGATTTGGCCAGCAGCTATCTCTCTCCATCTCGACCTACAAATTTTGCCGAGTGTGCATGATCATAATGGAGTAAATCACTGTCAGAAATTTCTCCCCATGGCTTACCTCTCCTAGGAACAAAAGGATTGGGTCTTGAAATTCATCACGGCTGATTCTCTGTTCTTCGGAAAGATCTATCAGGCTACCTAATGGTGTTCATACACCTCAGCCATTAGTTAATTACTTGTTTGGCCAACAGAACACTCCCCATTGAGTTTTCATTGTGTGGCAGTAGTGGTCATGTTACAGCAAGAGGAAGCGAGAGGACTAACAAGGAAGCAGGAGGACCAACAACATTACCAAGGAACTGCGAGGGTCCGGTAGACGGTTACAATTTTATTTTTTTAATTCCAGACTACTATTTTTCAATTTTTGAAATAGAAAAAATGGGACGAGCAACCCCATTAATGAAAAATGTTGTTTTAGGATGAACAGACGCAAATCGCAACCCTATAAGTGATGGTTACAAGAATTAGGCCGGGCACAGCCATGCGTGCACGTGTAGTCACTGTGTGTGGCGGTCTGTCCTTTGTGACCGGTATGAGACAAAGCACATGATCCGGGCCCGGACAGCCATTCTTGTGTGGGGAGAGTAGGATGTTTGTGGTGATAATTACAGGTCCGTGAGACAGACTGGAACTTTGTCATAACTCCTGCGGCCTCTGTTTGTTTCTGGCTGCCTTGGAAAAGTTAAAAGGTGACAGGATGTGTCATATTTCATCAGAGCAGGTTAATAAGTGCTCACAACTGAATGTCTCACTGCACCGTCCTGAAAAAGTTTTTCATTAAAGTTTCCAAAGTTCATAAAGTTGTAAATTATAATTCTATTCTTCTAACCAATATATGGCACACGTCACCACAACTCCCATAGGGGATGTCTCCAAGCTTACTAGGGCTACATCCTTGGTGCGGCAAGTACGTTCCCCTCTGTCATAAATCATCAGAAAATTATATATTGTTTAAATCAGGTGTATTTTCTAACAATTTTTGGCAATGTTTTTTATTCCATATCACGATCTTATTTTAAAAATAAAATATATACCGTATATATAAATTTAGCAATGTTCACAATACTTTACTTAAAGGGAACCTGTCAGCAGGTTTGGCCGATATGAGATACGGCCACAACCTTTCAGGGCTGATATATAACATTCTATAATGATATATATCTGACCCCAACCCGATCTGTAAGGAAAGAAAAAGACCTTATATTATACTCACCTGCGGGGCGGTCCTGTCCGAGAAGGTGTCGCTGTTCTTGGTTTGGCGCCTACCATTTTCTTACGATCGCCGCCTTCCTTCTTGCTTTCGTCATCCACATGAAGCAAGATCGTAAGAAGATGACATAGATACCACCAAAACATTTTAAAATCCGACAGATAAAATATGTCAGTGTGAAATTGGAGGCATACACAAATGCAGCCCATGGACATCTATGGGTGACGGGTTATGGCTGAGTACAGCCTTTAGAGAACTGTAATTTAGACATGTACATGAACCCTGGCCTTCATGGAAGAGGAGAAGGCAAGGACATATTCATTTATTGGTGTTTTTATTGGCATGTATGATATGTTGGTGCATGCTATGTGTTTGATGGGTGGAGGCAGATAAACCTACTTACAGGACTATAACTGTATAGAAAGTAATTAAAAAAATGTCTCAGACACTTCATGAATCAGTAGGATTTACAGAGAGGTAATAAAAAAAGAAGTGGGTAAAGTAATAGAGATCACGTAGGAATAATTGGAAATACGACTCAAACTGCCCATAGACATTAGAGGTTTAGATTTTTGGCACATCCTTTGGATATTGTCAAAATCCATGTCTACATGGGCTTTCAGACCCTCAATTGATGGCGGACGTGAGGAGAAAAACAAATTGGAAGGGTCGGAATTCTCTTGCCAGATTCTTTTCTTTGCCGAATTCTTTGCCCGACATTTCTGAGCGCCCGTGAAAATACAGGCCTATCTGGATGGGTTGAATGGCAAATTAATGAAAAAAAAAAACAACCAATAGGTTTCGAAAAACAACATCGGCGCCTTGTGCTTGTAAAACGTTTATATCCACCAATGTATTAAAGACGTGATGCTTAGATACCCAAAGCGCAATCCAATCTTGCAAACGGGAAGACAGCACAGGAACTTCCCGATCAATAGAAGGGGTGACACTAACCAAAATTAGCCCCCTCTCAACGTTTCTGGCTGCCTTTATGGTGCACACACCCCTTCTTTTAAGAAGCCGGCTTTCCAGATATTTCCAAGCATGAAGAGGAAAGAGAAATGGAAGAGATCATAGAGAAGTATATACATGGATACCATCGGTTCACTACTGTCCGCTCCCAGGTCTAATAGAACCAAGAGGACTGATGGCCGAAAAATAATGGCACCTTATTAATGGCCGTACAGATAACACTTTGATTAAAATAATCTGCAATTCCTGGAATTAAAGACTTCAAAAGAACTTTTTAAAGTTTTATCAGTCAATGCAAGTACCCTATATGGCGGCATACAACGTGTACATCTGTATGATGCTTCCTTAACGGGGCTGTCTCTTGCAAGATATTTATGGCGTATTTCTGGGATATGCCATTAATGTCTGATAGATGTGGATCCCAGCTCTGGGATCCACACCTATCTCCAGAATGGGGGGCCATCGATCCCCATTCTGTCTGCCATCACCAATGAGTCGTGCTACTTCATTGCAGTAGGGTTTCTGAACACACACAAATACTTTCGATCCCCATATCTATCAGACATTTATAGATGCAAAGGTAGGAAGGGAGAAAGGTTGGTGCTTTTATTTTCCAAAGAACCATCTGCTGGATGAAGCAGCACTTGCAGAACGACCCGCCACATACAATAGCAGCCCTAGCACATGCTGCAAACACGTTTTCTCCAATGTGCCGAGCGTCTGTAGAGAAAATCACTTTCAGCACAAGACTTCATTCACTATAAGTTCATGCTCAAAACTTATAACTCTACTCTCCATTTGGCTAAACAAGTCTACTTTACCACCCTCATCACATCTCTAGCCAATAATCCAAAACAACTTTTTGAAACCTTTCACTCCCTCCTGAGCCCCAAAGTCCAGAGACCCCCATCACCAACCTCAGTGCTAATGATCTGGCCACATATTTCCTACAAAAAATCAATTACATCTGTCAAGACATTTTTGCACAATCCCCTCAGAGCCTGGATCCCCCTTCCCACCCGCACCTCAAGTTCTCTTTCCGTCTTCGAGCCTTTCACGGAAGAAGAAGAGACCAGGCTCCTCACTTCTTCTCACCCTACAACCTGCACCAGTGACCCTATTCCCTCACATCTCCTTTAGTCTCTCACGCTAGCTGTCACTCCCGACTTAAACAAAAATATTTAACCTCTCTCTTTCTTCGAGTATCTTCCCTCTTCTTTTAAATATTCCATCATAACCCCTTTTCTTAAAAAAGCCATCCCTGGACCAGAACTACGCTGCTAACTACAGACCGCTCTCCAATCTTGCCTTTATCTACAAACGCCAGGAATGCTTGGTTCACTCCCGTCTCATACGGTATCTCTCAGGCCTATCACGTGCCCTCCGTTCTACAAATGATCTAAGACTAACATTCTCCTTAATCCGGTCCTCTGTCTCCATGACTTCTCTTGTGCTGTGCCAGTCTACTGGAATACGCTACCCCAAACGATACGACTAATATGTAGCCCCCATGTTTTTAAGCCTGATTTAAAAACACATCTGTTTAGGCAGGACTATCACCTCAACTCACTAACCTAACTCTCCCCTGTTCCCTCCCAAATGTTAATCATAATCTGCTCCTTCCTACTCATCTGTCTCCACATCCTCCCTGCCCCCAATAGCCCACGGTAACTGCACTTAGACAGATCCTGGCTGATGACTGGATCATGGGTGTTTTGTCAGTACATGTCCCCACTTAATTGTAAAGTGCTGTGGAATATGTTGGCGCTATAGAAATAAAAATGATTATTATTTTTGTTTGATATGGGCAACCAATCAAGTTTTCCCATACACCAGTTTTTGATGATTTCCCCTTTCAAAACGCCTGTATTCTGCTGTTGGCACCATAACATTCTCTATATATTGGTCTGGCACTACTATACACTGTCTGCGAAGTGCAGATAAGATACGTAATAGTGTCTCACACCCTGCATCTGACCTGACCTCATTACATGCTAATTTGTAGGAAAACCCTATACTCATAAGAAAGGAATCTGCTCCTGTGTGTGACCTCACTGATCCCTGACCCGAATATTTCTGTAGTGTCATATCTTTGTAGGTCAGAAGCCTCAATAGCTCCTTTCTATCTGTCTGATATAATTACTTGTAGTCGCTGTTCTGGAATATCCTCTCTTAGACCTCACAAGCAGCTTTTCCTGTTAGTCCTCTTGGAAATGTAGCAATAAAAATAGTTTTATTGGATTTGTAAATGAGGGGACCTTGGTGCTGTCAGGGTCTCAGTGCACCATATGTTGATTGACAGCTCTCGCTTTGGAGCCCTACACACACTGACCCTGGCTGCAGACAGGATCACACGCCGACAGAACGATGAGTGCATGGCCACATTGTGTGAGAGTGCGCTTGGCCCCTGAAGTCAGAACAGGCGCCTTTTCATCTCTCTCCCCTGTCAGCATCAGCCACCCACTGCTGTGTACTCCTGTGTGCAGCGAGCGGCCGCTGCAGATGAGAAAAAGGGATCAGAGCGCACTGTCACTGTGTGCTCTCTGCTCCTGCAGTGTCAGTGTGTGCACGGCTGGGGATATAACATGTCAATCAACATAAAGGGAGGTGTGAAGGATTGTGATTGACTAAACTGAGCCGTTTTCCAAGGGTGCACTAATGACCCCTCAATTTCAGGTAAAAAAAAGTAGTGAAATCTTTACTGCAGGTGTATGATTTTGACAGCAGATGTCCCCTTTATGAATGTATAAGTGGGATAATTTGGGAGTGACAGACTCCCGTTAAAGTGATCTACATTCATTTTCTCACTTTAGCATAAAGGCATATTTATCAACATGACTATTGGGAAAATAAGGATACTGAAGTTCCACTCCAATATACAACCCACTCAGAAATGTCCAATTTTGGGTGGGGTTCAGGCAAGTGCCACCCCTTTATGGCATAGGATATTCAAAAATTTGCCAAGAATATTTCAGAATAATCACAACAGTCCCGACAAAGTTGGAATTGTTGTCAACTATACGAATGAGCCCCAACGTTGATTTGCCATGTGATATGGATATAGACTTATAATGGGACACTGGTCACTTACCCCGACCACTGAGATCTGATGCCAAATCCATGGGTGTGGTGTCTGTCTGCTGTCCGGTCTGTGACATGGGGGCCATAGCGTACCTCATGTACCCTGTTGTGAATTTTGTGGTCAAGCTCCCTCCTGTGGTCATGAGTGGTACTTCAGCTGGTTCTGTCTATGAGCTTCCTCTGGTGGATGTGAGTGGGGCTGCGGCTTCTGAGTTTCCTTCCTCAGGTGACGAGGTTAAGTCGTTAGGTGCTGCTCTATTTAACTCCACCTAGTTCTTTGTTCCTGGCCTCCAGTAAATGTTCCAGTATTGGTCTTGCTTTCTCCTGGATCGTTCTTGTGGCCTGTCTGCCCTGCATGAGCTAAGTTTTGCTTGTGTTACTTTTGGTTGCTATATTTTCTGTCCAGCTTGCTATATTGTTTTTTCTTGCTTGCTGGAAGCTCTGAGACGCAGAGGGAGCACCTCCGTACCGTTAGTCGGTGCGGAGGGTCTTTTTGCCCCTCTGCGTGGTTGTTTGTAGGTTTTTGTGCTGACCGCAAAGCTATCTTTCCTATCCTCGGTCTGTTCAGTAAGTCGGGCCTCACTTTGCTAAAATCTATTTCATCTCTGTGTTTGTATTTTCATCTTAACTCACAGTCATTATATGTGGGGGGCTGCCTTTTCCTTTGGGGAATTTCTCTGAGGCAAGGTAGGCTTATTTTTCTATCTTCAGGGCTAGCTAGTTTCTCAGGCTGTGCCGAGTTGCATAGGGAGCGTTAGGCGCAATCCACGGCTACCTCTAGTGTGGTATGATAGGATTAGGGATTGCGGTCAGCAGAGTTCCCACGTCTCAGAGCTCGTCCTATGTTAGTAACTATCAGGTCACTTGTGTGCTCTTAACCACTAGGTCCATTGTGGTTCTGAATCACCTGTTCATAACAGTACTGGAGGCCCAAAGTACTAATGCTTCTCAATAGAGGGAAAAGAGAAGTTCTGAGACCATTTTTTTTTCTCTGTGCTGTGTTTTGTTTTTCTTTTCCCCTAGACATTTGGGTGGTTCAGGACACAGGTGTAGTGATGGACATTAAAGATCTGTCTTCTTGTGTGGATCATCTCACTGCAAGAGTACAAAATATTCAAGACTTTGTGGTTCAGAATTCTATGTTAGAGCCAAGAATTCCTATTCCTGATTTGTTTTCTGGAGATAGAGCTATGTTTCTGAGTTTTAAGAATAATTGTAAACTGTTTCTGGCTTTGAAACCCCGCTCCTCTGGTGACCCAGTTCAACAAGTTAAGATAATTATTTCTTTATTACGTGGCGACCCTCAAGACTGGGCATTTTCCCTTGCGCCAGGAGATCCTGCATTATGTAATATTGATGCATTTTTTCTGGCGCTCGGATTGCTGTATGATGAACCTAATTTAGTGGATCAGGCAGAGAAAAATTTGCTGGCTCTGTCTCAGGGTCAGGATGAGGTAGAGATATATTGTCAGAAGTTTAGGAAGGTGTCTGTGCTCACTCAATGGAATGAATGTGCGCTGGCAGCAATTTTCAGAAAAGGTCTCTCTGAAGCCCTTAAGGATGTCATGGTGGGATTTCCTATGCCTGCTGGTCTGAATGAGTCTATGTCTTCGGCCATTCAGATCGGTCGACGCTTGCGTGAGCGTAAAACTGTGCACCATTTGGCGGTATTATCTGAGCATGCTGAGCATGGACCTGAGCCTATGCAGTGCGATAGGACTTTGACCAGAGCTGAACGGCAAGAACACAGACGTCAGAATGGGCTGTGTTTTTACTGTGGTGATTCCACTCATGCTATCTCCGATTGTCCTAAGCGCACTAAGCGGTTCGCTAGGTCTGCCACCATTGGTACGGTACAGTTGAAATTTCTTTTGTCCGTTACTTTGATCTGCTCTTTGTCATCCTATTCTGTCATGGCATTTGTGGATTCAGGCGCTGCCCTGAATTTGATGGACTTGGAGTATGCTAGGCGCTGTGGGTTTTTCTTGGAGCCCTTGCAGTATCCTATTCCATTGAGAGGAATTGATGCTACGCCTTTGGCCAAGAATAAGCCTCAGTACTGGACCCAGCTGACCATGTCCATGGCTCCTGCGCATCAGGAGGATATTCGCTTTTTGGTGTTGCATAATCTGCATGATGTGGTCGTGTTGGGGTTGCCATGGCCTGGTAGTAAGTTTCCTAAAGGTCGACTGTTTAATTTGTCTGTGCCTGAACACACCGCTATGCGGAGTTACGTAAAGGAATCCTTGGAGAAGGGTCATATTCGCCCGTCATCGTCGCCATTAGGAGCAGGGTTCTTTTTTGTGGCCAAGAAGGATGGTTCGCTGAGACCTTGTATTGATTACCGCCTTCTAAATAAAATCACGGTCAAATTTCAGTACCCCTTGCCGCTGCTGTCTGATTTGTTTGCTCGGATTAAGGGGGCTAGTTGATTCACCAAGATAGATCTTCATGGTGCGTATAATCTTGTGCGTATTAAACAGGGCGATGAATGGAAAACAGCATTTAATACGCCCGAGGGCCATTTTGAGTACCTGGTTATGCCATTCGGGCTTTCTAATGCTCCATCAGTGTTTCAGTCCTTTATGCATGACATCTTCCGAGAGTACCTGGATAAATTCCTGATTGAATACTTGGATGATATTTTGGTCTTCTCGGATGATTGGGAGTCTCACGTGAAGCAGGTCAGAATGGTGTTCCAGGTTCTGCGTGCGAATTCTTTGTTTGTGAAGGGGTCAAAGTGTCTCTTTGGTGTTCAGAAGGTTTCATTTTTGGGGTTCATTTTTTCCCCTTCTACTATCGAGATGGACCCTGTTAAAGTTCAGGCCATTTATGATTGTCTCAGCCGACATCTCTGAAGAGTCTGCAAAAGTTCCTGGGCTTTGCTAATTTTTATCGTCGCTTCATCAATAATTTTTCTAGTATTGCTAAACCGTTGACTGAGTTAACCAAAAAGGGTGCTGATGTGGTCAATTGGTCTTCTGCTGCTGTGGAAGCTTTTCAAGAGTTGAAGCGTCGTTTTTCTTCTGCCCCTGTGTTGTGCCAACCAGATGTTTCGCTCCCGTTCCAGGTTGAGGTTGATGCTTCTGAGATTGGAGCAGGGGCTGTTTTGTCGCAAGGAAGTTCTGATGGCTCGGTGATGAAACCATGCGCCTTCTTTTCCAGGAAGTTTTCGCCTGCTGAGCGTAATTATGATGTTGGCAATCGAGAGTTGTTGGCCATGAAGTGGGCATTCGAGGAGTGGCGTCATTGGCTTGAAGGAGCTAAGCATCGCGTGGTGGTCTTGACTGATCACAAGAACTTGACTTATCTCGAGTCTGCCAAACGGTTGAATCCTAGACAGGCTCGTTGGTCGCTGTTTTTCTCCCGTTTTGACTTTGTGGTTTCGTACCTTCCGAGCTCTAAAAATGTGAAGGCAGATGCCCTGTCTAGGAGTTTTGTGCCCGACTCTCCGGGTTTGTCTGAACCGGCGGGTATTCTCAAAGAGGGGGTAATTTTGTCTGCCATCTCCCCTGATTTGCGGCGGGTGCTGCAAAAATTTCAGGCTAATAGACCTGACCGTTGCCCAGCGGAGAAACTGTTTGTCCCTGATAAATGGACGAGTAGAGTTATCTCTGAGGTTCATTGTTCGGTGTTGGCTGGTCATCCTGGAATCTTTGGTACCAGAGATTTGGTGGCTAGATCCTTTTGGTGGCCGTCTCTGTCGCGGGATGTGCGTTCGTTTGTGCAGTCCTGTGGGATTTGTGCTCGGGCTAAGCCCTGCTGTTCTCGTGCCAGTGGGTTGCTTTTGCCCTTGCCAGTCCCGAAGAGGCCCTGGACACATATCTCTATGGATTTTATTTCGGATCTCCCCGTCTCTCAAAAAATGTCGGTCATTTGGGTTGTTTGTGATCGCTTCTCTAAGATGGTCCATTTGGTACCCTTGTCTAAATTGCCTTCCTCCTCTGATTTGGTGCCATTGTTCTTTCAGCATGTGGTTCGTTTACATGGCATTCCGGAGAACATCGTTTCTGACAGAGGTTCCCAGTTTGTTTCGAGGTTTTGGCGAGCCTTTTGTGCTAGGATGGGCATTGATTTGTCTTTTTCCTCGGCTTTCCATCCTCAGACAAATGGCCAGACTGAACGAACCAATCAGACCTTGGAAACATATCTGAGATGTTTTGTTTCTGCCGATCAGGATGATTGGGTGTCCTTTTTGCCTTTGGCTGAGTTCGCCCTTAATAATCGGGCCAGCTCGGCTACTTTGGTTTTGCCGTTTTTCTGCAATTCTGGTTTCCATCCTCGTTTCTCTTCAGGGCAGGTTGAGTCTTCTGACTGTCCTGGTGTGGATACTGTGGTGGATAGGTTGCAGCAGATTTGGACTCATGTGGTGGACAATTTGACATTGTCTCAGGAGAAGGCTCAACGTTTCGCTAACCGCAGGCGCTGTGTGGGTCCCCGACTTCGTGTTGGGGATTTGGTTTGGTTGTCATCTCATTATATTCCTATGAAAGTTTCCTCTCCTAAGTTTAAGCCTCGTTTCATTGGTCCGTATAGGATTTCTGAGGTTCTTAATCCTGTCTTTTCGTTTGACCCTTCTAGCTTCTTTTTCCATCCATAACGTATTCCATAGGTCATTGTTGCGGAGATACGTGGCATCTGTGGTTCCATCCGTTGATCCTCCTGCCCCGGTTTTGGTTGAGGGGGAGTTGGAGTATATAGTGGAGAAGATTTTGGATTCTCGTATTTCGAGACGGAAACTCCAGTACCTGGTTAAGTGGAAGGGTTATGGTCAGGAAGATAATTCCTGGGTCTTTGCCTCTGATGTTCATGCTGCCGATCTGGTTCGTGCCTTTCATTTGGCTCATCCTGGTCGGCCTGGGGGCTCTGGTGAGGGTTCGGTGACCCCTCCTCAAGGAAGGGGTACTGTTGTGAATTCTGTGGTCAAGCTCCCTCCTGTGGTCATGAGTGGTACTTCGGCTGGTTCTGTCTATGAGCTTCCTCTGGTGGATGTGAGTGGGGCTGCGGCTTCTGAGTTTCCTTCCTCAGGTGACGAGGTTAAGTCGTTAGGTGCTGCTCTATTTAACTCCATTTAACTCCACCTAGTTCTTTGTTCCTGGCCTCCAGTCAATGTTCCAGTATTGGTCTTGCTTTCTCCTGGATCGTTCTTGTGGCCTGTCTGCCCTGCATGAGCTAAGTTTTGCTTGTGTTACTTTTGGTTGCTATATTTTCTGTCCAGCTTGCTATATTGTTTTTTCTTGCTTGCTGGAAGCTCTGAGACGCAGAGGGAGCACCTCCGTACCGTTAGTCGGTGCGGAGGGTCTTTTTGCCCCTCTGCGTGGTTGTTTGTAGGTTTTTGTGCTGACCGCAAAGCTATCTTTCCTATCCTCGGTCTGTTCAGTAAGTCGGGCCTCACTTTGCTAAAATCTATTTCATCTCTGTGTTTGTATTTTCATCTTAACTCTCAGTCATTATATGTGGGGGGCTGCCTTTTCCTTTGGGGAATTTCTCTGAGGCAAGGTAGGCTTATTTTTCTATCTTCAGGGCTAGCTAGTTTCTCAGGCTGTGCCGAGTTGCATAGGGAGCGTTAGGCGCAATCCACGGCTACCTCTAGTGTGGTATGATAGGATTAGGGATTGCGGTCAGCAGAGTTCCCACGTCTCAGAGCTCGTCCTATGTTAGTAACTATCAGGTCACTTGTGTGCTCTTAACCACTAGGTCCATTGTGGTTCTGAATCACCTGTTCATAACAGTACCCATGAGAAAATCAAGGAAGGTTAAGTCACATGACATGTGTACTCCGGTTTCCTCCCACATTCTAAAGACATACTGATAGGGAATTTAGATTGTGAGCCCCAACGGGGACAGTGATGATGTGTGCAACCTGTAAAGCGCTGCGGAATATGTTAGCGCTATATAAAAATAAAGATTATTATTATTATTATTATGACATAACATGGAGCTGTTCTTCCCCAACCTGGCCATACGCCTGAGACCTCTTTCTCTTCCGATTGCCTTATACATATGAACACTCGGCTCGGCTGAGCGTTCATGTGATTTCAATGGTGAAGATAAGAGGAAGCGCCTACCAGACACCTCTTCATTTTCCCAACATGAGTTGTTGGAGAAGACTTGAGATGCCCTCAGCCGATCCCACCGCCGAAATTCATCCAATGTGTTATGCGACGGACATATGTCCGTTCCAGGGCAGCTTCACAAAATTAAAATTACTTTTTTAGAAGGGGACAATATTGGAGTTTGCAGGATTTTAAAGGATTTTGCATTCATTGCTTTATATGGGAACGGAAGCAACATATGGTTGGGTCTGAGAGGTTGTGACTTGTTGTAGCTCATCATTTTAGATAATTCACTATATTATAATTTTGAGTATTATTCCCCTTTAACTTGACTGCTGTATGTATCCTTGCTGTTGGGTGAATATCCTTGGAAAACAACAACATAACCCCAATTCCTCAGCCGTCCTTGAGGTTGTCTCCTAGTGACGTCTTTGCTGCAGATACATCTCGAGACTGTTGATAAATCAGTGTAATCACAGGACACACTCAAGTCTCCGATCGCTGATCTTTATAAATATAGATTATCACCAAAAACTAAATAGTCCCCTGTAATTGTGCCTCCTATATGGGTGATGTGGAGCGGAATATTGTACTACAAGCCACGGGACTGATTATTATTGTTATTCCTTACTACTGATAGCTGCGAGAAGAATGCAAAATGTAAATGTCAGACCAAGGTGGCTATCTACAAAGCGCGAAAAGAATAGCAAATATTTAAATGTGCACCCCGATTCCTTTTTGTTGTCATATTTTTCCATTCAGATACAAATGTCTGGAGTTTGTTTTCCCATCTGATCTTTCCATACTGATTTGGTCTATTTCCCACCATTGTCTGTTAATAACATAGTGTCTCTAGAGACCAGCTAAAGGCCCCTTCACATTTAGCGACGCTGCAGCGATACCGACAACGATCCGAATCGCTGCAGCGTCGCTGTTTGGTCGCTGGAGAGCTGTCACACAGACCGCTCTCCAGCGACCAACGATGCCGGTAACCAGGGTAAACATCGGGTAACTAAGCGCAGGGCCGCGCTTAGTAACCCGATGTTTACCCTGGTTACCATCCTAAAAGTAAAAAAAAACAAACACTAGATACTTACCTACAGCCGTCTGTCCTCCAGCGCTGCGTTCTGCTTCTCTGCTCTCCTCCTGTACTGTCTGGGAGCCGGAAAGCAGAGCGGTGACGTCACCGCTCTGCTTTCCGGCTCACAGACAGTACAGGAGGAGAGCAGAGCACAGCGCTGGAGGACGGACGGCTGTAGGTAAGTATCTAGTGTTTGTTTTTTTTTACTTTTAGCATGGTAACCAGGGTAAACATCGGGTTACTAAGCGCGGCCCTGCGCTTAGTTACCCGATGTTTACCCTGGTTACCAGTGAAGACATCGCTGGATCGGTGTCACACACGCCGATCCAGCGATGTCTCCAGGGAGTCCAGCGACGAAATAAAGTTCTGGACTTTCTTCAGCGACCAACGATCTCCCAGCAGGGGCCTGATCGTTAGTCGCTGTCACACATAACGATTTCATTAACGATATCGTTGCTACGTCACAAATAGCAACGATATCGTTAACAATATCGTTATGTGTGAAGGTACCTTAAGACTTTGCTGCCATCTCCCTACTGGTCCCATGGCAGTCGTCCTGTCTGCATTTATGGGTAAATATGCTGTAGTTTTAAAATACTGTATATCATCTCGGAGCTGTAACGAAGGTTTCTCAGTCCTAGCAGAAATCTCTGAATGTATCCTCATTAATGTCATAAAGAGAAATTAAAATCCATAAGACATCTCTGGAGAGGGGACTGTTATGAACAGGTAATTCAGAACCACAATGGACATAGAAGTTCAGAGCACACAAAGTGACCTGACAAATACCAAAAACAAAGGACGAGCTCTGAGACGTGGGAACTCTGCTGACCGCAATCCCTAATCCTATCACACCACACTAGAGGTAGCCGTGGATTGCGCCTAACGCTCCCTATGCAACTCGGCACAGCCTGAGAAACTAACTAGCCCTGAAGATAGAAAAATAAGCCTACCTTGCCTCAGAGAAATTCCCCAAAGGAAAAGGCAGCCCCCCACATATAATGACTGTGAGTAAGATGAAAATACAAACACAGAGATGAAAAATAGATTTAGCAAAGTGAGGCCCGACTTACTGAATAGACCGAGGATAGGAAAGATAGCTTTGCGGTCAACACAAAAACCTACAAACAACCACGCAGAGGGGCAAAAAGACCCTCCGCACCGACTAACGGTACGGAGGTGCTCCCTCTGCGTCTCAGAGCTTCCAGCAAGCAAGAAAAACCAATATAGCAAGCTGGACAGAAAAAATAGCAAACAAAAATAACACAAGCAGAACTTAGCTTATGCAGGATAGAAGGCCACAGGAACGATCCAGGAGGAAGCAAAACCAATACTAGAACATTGACTGGAGGCCAGGATCAAAGCACCAGGTGGAGTTAAATAGAGCAGCACCTAACGACTTAACCTCGTCACCTGAGGAAGGAAACTCAGAAGCCGTAGTAGCACTCTCATCCACCGGAGGAAGCTTGGCCACAGAATTCACAACAGGGGACATATCACCCTCACATTGAACATATTAGATTAATTACAGCTAGGTAAGAGAGAAAGTAATATTAATTAGGGAAGTGAGAAAGAACTGATACTTCAACCTCCATTGAATCGGGGGCCTACTGCAGTGACCAGGTAATTGTAATAGGATATCTACTCTGGGAGCTATAACCACAGCTGGATTTCATTTATTCAGAGGCATAGAAGTGAAGGGGTTTCCTCTGTTCAAATGATTTTTCTGTGACGTTTTGCAGTTAGTGTTCAGTGATGAATATTGGGGTTTGCATCAATCCGATATTTATGGGAGATATATTTTTGGAGTTGTAACAAAGGGCTGAACATAACGCATTCACTCACATCACTGAAAGGCCTGCAGAACTCCAACTTAATAGCGGTCCAATGGATGGTGCTATTCATGCCATGTTTCATCCGTATAGACAGGTAAAATCACGATAAGAAACATGACTACAATATTTTATGCTTGGGACTTTCATGGGGAAAGGTGTCTTGTAAATTAGGATCTCATAAAATTCTAAAAGACCTAGCAAATCCCACAACTAATCCCCATATGAGCTCCCTAAGGGGAGGCACATGGGCGTAACCTTGAGCTAATAAAAATGAGTTTTTGTGTCTGTCTTGGTTCATTCTGGGAGACATAGTTCATACCATATGCTCACTGTGAGTTTCCCAATACCCGGCCTAATAGTGGAATCAGTTGCAGCCTCAACCATCACTTGTCAGTCAATTGTGTAATTGCCCTGACAATGGGAGGCTGCGAAGAATATTATTATTAGATGAGGGACAATATTACAGGAATGGTGGCCAATATGATGGACATTATTACAGAACGGGGGACATTAGTGTGGCGCCCCAGGGTCCTGGTCATCGCAGTGGTATTGCTTTCCTCTCGGGGAGAGTGATGCTACGTTTGGAGGCAATGAAGAATAACTGTATCCAGGTAACACAATGCATGCAACATGTTCACACTCCAGACCAGAAGGGGCAGCTCTAAGCCTGTTTAAGGTGAACTCCCCTATGAGAACATCCTGATCTGGAGGGAAAGAGGTCAGTTCCTGTCAGAGAGACAGAGGGAAAGGAAGGAGAGGAGCCCTGTGGCCTAAAGTGCTGCAGCTCCTAGGAAACAGACGGATAGAAAGCTGAACAGATTGCAGAGAGTGTGAAGGAAGTCGAAGGAAAGGATACCAGAAGGGAACCAGCCCTGTGAAGGTTGCCTCCTTCTGAGGTGCAAAATCCCGGTACCCTGAACACCGAGGGAGTAACGACCTTTATGCCTTACTCCAGAGACCGGCAGGACAGCTAATTGCAAGTTACCTGTCCGCCCTACACCCAGGTGGCAACCTATGGAGGCCGGGGCATGCTAGAGTCCCTATAAACAGCCTCAAGCCACCAGTCATATGGGTTTGTCCTATCCTATATGGGGAACAGAGAGAGAGACATTACATCTGTGAGGACCTTATGTGAAGCCATAGTGACTACACCACTACAGCGCAAGGGAAGGCTACTGATTTCCACCTGGACAAAGGGAACTCTGGACTTGCCTCCAAACCGGCCAGACTCTGCCTACCCTGTGGTCTGGTGCACTGGACTGTGGATGCTGAAGTCTTCAGTAAAGGTAAAGAGACAGCAACCTTGTGTCCTCGTTCTTCTCTGCGCCTCTCACCATCCACCATCTACACACCGGGAAGCCCTGGAGACATACTTCACCTGTGGGAAGGTATACCATCTAGCTGCCATAACATCACCCCAGCGGACCCCTTAAAGCAGCGTCGGTCATCCTGACCGAATACCACAGGTGGCGTCACGAACATTTCCCCTTTAAAGACCTTTCCCTTTTACACAGACGTCCCAGGGCCACGACCCGGGTCAGCTACCGGACATCCCCCTGTGAACCGAAGGACCCGGTACCGAGTACCCCACAGCCCCATGGGGGCGATCCATTATAATGGGGGCCTGTACATCTGACCATCATGCTTTTAGGGCTCAGGTCCAAATTTTGAATTGGGTCCCATATTACTCTTATTACACCCCTGGGAGGGCTCCAAGGCTTCATAATGAGGAGATCTCACATTATTCTAATCTAAAGCACTGCATGTCAGTGTGCTCTATTATATATGCAGGAACCCCCCCAATAGTCCAATAGATTATCTCAGTAAAGTGAAAAGTCCTAGATATGTGTACAAGTTGTTCTTGTTCTCTAGTCCTCTAGTTGAGTCACCGTCGCTTCCTCCTTCATAGTCAGGACAAAGAGCATGATGTGATTCCCTCTCTGCCATAACAGTGCATACAGAGAGGAAGCCAAAGATACAAATCACAGAATTACATCACGAGAATGAATGAGCCACCATTACTTTACGAGGAAGGCGTTTCATGCTCACCACTATGCCACTCGCTTGACAATGAGGTTCTGCATTTGTTGGATTTCCCTCTGTGTGTGGGCCAGGACCTGCTTGATGCTTAACCCCTTAAGCCCCAAGGGTGGTTTGCACGTTAATGACCGGGCCAATTTTTACAATTCTGACCACTGTCCCTTTATGAGGTTATAACTCTGGAACGCTTCAATGGATCCCGGTGATTCTGACATTGTTTTCTCGTGACATATTGGGCTTCATGATAGTGGTAACACTTCTTTGATATTACCTGCGTTTATTTGTGAAAAAAGTGGAAATTTGGCAAAAATTTTGAAAATTTTGCAATTTTCCAACTTTTTCCAAATTTTTATGCCCTTAAATCACAGAGATATGTCACACAAAATACTTAATAAGTAACATTTCCCACATGTCTAATTTACATCAGCACAATTTTGGAACCAACATTTTTTTTTGTTAGGGAGTTATAAGGGTTAAAAATTGACCAGCAATTTCTCATTTTTACAACACCATTTTTTTAGGGACCACATCACATTTGAAGTCATTTTGAGAGGTCTATATGATAGAAAATAACCAAGCGTCACACCATTCTAAAAACTGCACCCCTCAAGGTGCTCAAAGCCACATTTAAAAAGATTATTAACCCTTCAGGTCCTTCACAGGAATTTTTGGAATGTTTAAAAAAAAAAAAATATTTAACTTTTTTTTTCACAAAAAAATTTACTTCAGCTCCAATTTGTTTTATTTTACCAAGGGTAACAGGAGAAAATGGACCCCAAAAGTTGTACAATTTGTCCTGAGTACGCCGATACCCCATATGTGGGGGTAAACCACTGTTTGGGCGTATGGCAGAGCTCAGAAGGGAAGGAGAGGCATTTGACTATTCAATACAAAATTGACTGGAATTGAGATGGGACGCCATGTTGCGCTTGGCGAGCCACTGATGTGCCTAAACATTGAAATCCCCCACAAGTGACACCATTTTGGAAAGTAGACCCCCTAAGGAACTTATCTAGATGTGTGGTGAGCACTTTGACCCACCAAGTGCTTCACAGAAGCTTATAATGCAGAGCCGTAAAAATAAAAAATCATATTTTTTCACAAAAATTATCTTTTTGCCCCCAATTTTTTATTTTCCCAAGAGTAAGAGAAGAAATTGGACCCCAAAAGTTGTTGTGCAATTTGTCCTGAGTACGGTGATACCCCATATGTGGGGGTAAACCACTGTTTGGACGCATGGCAGAGCTTGGAAGTGAAGGAGCGCCATTTGACTTTTCAATGCAAAATTGACTGGAATTGAGATGGGATGCCATGTTGCGCTTGGCGAGCCACTGATGTGCCTAAACATTGAAATCCCCCACAAGTGACACCATTTTGGAAAGTAGACCCCCTAAGGAACTTATCTAGATGTGTGGGGAGCACTTTGACCCGCCAAGTGCTTCACAGAAGCTTATAATGCAGAGCCGTAAAAATAAAAAATCATATTTTTTCACAAAAATTATCTTTTTGCCCCCAATTTTTTATTTTCCCAAGAGTAAGAGAAGAAATTGGACCCCAAAAGTTGTTGTGCAATTTGTCCTGAGTACGCTGATACCCCATATGTGGGGGTAAACCACTGTTTGGGCGCATGGCAGAGCTTGGAAGTGAAGGAGCGCCATTTGTGTTGTGAATTCTGTGGCTGAATTCACTCCTGTGGTCACAAGTGGTGCTGCAGCTTCTGAGCTTCCTCCCTCAGGTGTTCTGGTGAGCTCGTTGACTGCTTCATTACTTAACTCCGCCTGATGCTGCTATCCTTGCTCCTTGTCAATGTTCCAGTGTTGGATCTGAGCTTCTCCTGATTGTTCCTGTGACCTGCTGCTCTGTATAGCTAAGTGCTTTTTGCTTTTTTGTTGCTTTTTTTCTGTCCAGCTTGTCTTTTGTTTTGCTGGAAGCTCTGAGACGCAAAGGGTGTACCGCCGTGCCGTTAGTTCGGCACGGTGGGTTTTTTTTGCCCCCTTTGCGTGGTTTTGCTTTAGGGTTTTTTTGTAGACTGCAAAGTTCGCTTTACTGTCCTCGCTCTGTCCTAGAATATCGGGCCCCACTTTGCTGAATCTATTTCATCCCTACGTTTTGTCTTTTCATCTTACTCACAGTCATTATATGTGGGGGGCTGCCTTTTCCTTTGGGGAATTTCTCTGGGGCAAGTCAGGCCTATTTTTCTATCTTCAGGCTAGCTAGTTTCTTAGGCTGTGCCGAGTTGCCTAGGTAGTTGTTAGGCGCAATCCACAGCCGCTTTTAGTTGTGTTTAGGATAGGATCAGGTGTGCAGTCTACAGAGTTTCCACGTCTCAGAGCTCGTTCTTGTATTTTTGGGTATTTGTCAGATCACTGTGTGCGCTCTGATCGCTAAGCTCACTGTGCTTCTGGATTGCCTTCATAACACCTGTCATTAGCAAACATAACAGTACAAGGAGCCAAACTAATGATTCTCAATAGAGGGAAAGAAAAAGTTCTGACATCATTTTTATTTTTTTTTTCTGCTCTGTGTTCACTTTTTTTTTTTTTTTTTCCCCCTAGACATTTGGGTGATTCTGGACACAGGTGTGGACATGGATATTCAGGGTCTGTGCTCTTCAATGGATAATCTCGTTATAAATGTACAAAAAATTCAAGATACTATTGATCAGAAATCTATGTTAGAACCAAGAATTCCTATTCCTGATTTGTTTTTTGGAGATAGAACTAAGTTTCTAAGTTTCAAAAATAATTGTAAGCTATTTCTGGCCTTGAAACCTCATTCTTCTGGTAATCCTATTCAACAGGTTTTGATTATTATTTCTTTTTTGCGCGGCGACCCTCAAGACTGGGCATTTTCTCTTGCGCCAGGAGACCCTGCATTGAGTAGTGTCGATGCGTTTTTCCTGGCGCTCGGATTGCTGTACGATGAGCCTAATTCAGTGGATCAGGCTGAGAAAAATTTGCTGGCTTTGTGCCAGGGTCAGGATGATATAGAAGTATATTGTCAGAAATTTAGGAAATGGTCAGTACTCACTCAGTGGAATGAATCTGCGCTGGCAGCTTTGTTCAGAAAGGGTCTCTCTGAGGCTCTTAAGGATGTCATGGTGGGATTTCCTATGCCTGCTGGTTTGAATGAGTCTTTGTCTTTGGCCATTCAGATTGGTCGACGCTTGCGCGAGCGTAAATCTGTGCACCATTTGGCGGTACTGCCTGAGGTTAAACCTGAGCCTATGCAGTGCGATAGGACTATGACTAGAGTTGAACGGCAGGAATACAGACGTCTGAATGGTCTGTGTTTCTACTGTGGTGATTCCACTCATGCTATTTCTGATTGTCCTAAGCGCACTAAGCGGTCCACTAGGTCTGCCGTCATTGGTACTGTACAGTCCAAATTCCTTCTGTCCATTACCTTGATATGCTCTTTGTCGTCGTTTTCTGTCATGGCGTTTGTGGATTCGGGCGCTGCCCTGAATCTGATGGATTTGGATTATGCTAAACGTTGTGGGTTTTTCTTGGAGCCTTTGCGGTGTCCTATTCCATTGAGAGGAATTGATGCTACACCTTTGGCCAAGAATAAACCTCAATACTGGGCCCAGCTGACCATGTGCATGGCTTCTGCACATCAGGAAGTTATTCGCTTTCTGGTGTTGCATAATCTGCATGATGTGGTCGTGTTGGGGTTGCCATGGCTACAAACCCATAATCCAGTATTGGATTGGAATTCCATGTCGGTATCCAGCTGGGGTTGTCAGGGGGTACATGGTGATGTTCCATTTTTGTCGATTTCGTCATCCACCCCTTCTGAGGTCCCAGAGTTCTTGTCTGAATATCAGGATGTATTTGAAGAGCCCAAGTCCGATGCTCTACCTCCGCATAGGGATTGTGATTGTGCTATCAATTTGATTCCTGGTAGTAAATTCCCTAAAGGTCGATTATTTAATTTATCCGTGCCCGAACACGCCGCTATGCGCAGTTATGTGAAGGAATCCCTGGAGAAGGGACATATTCGCCCATCGTCATCACCACTGGGAGCAGGGTTCTTCTTTGTAGCCAAGAAGGATGGTTCGCTGAGACCGTGTATTGATTACCGCCTTCTTAATAAGATCACTGTTAAATTTCAGTATCCCTTGCCATTGTTATCTGACTTGTTTGCTCGGATTAAGGGGGCTAGTTGGTTCACTAAGATAGATCTTCGTGGTGCATATAATATGGTGAGAATCAGGCAAGGAGATGAATGGAAAACTGCATTCAATACGCCCGAGGGTCATTTTGAGTATCTAGTGATGCCGTTCGGACTTGCCAATGCTCCATCTGTGTTTCAGTCTTTTATGCATGACATCTTCCGTGAGTATCTGGATAAATTCCTGATTGTTTACTTGGATGACATTTTGATCTTCTCAGATGATTGGGAGTCTCATGTGAAGCAGGTCAGAATGGTTTTTCAGGTCCTGCGTGCTAACTCTTTGTTTGTGAAGGGATCAAAGTGTCTCTTCGGTGTGCAGAAAGTTTCATTTTTGGGGTTCATCTTTACCCCTTCTACTATCGAGATGGATCCAGTTAAGGTCCAAGCCATCCAGGATTGGATTCAGCCGACATCTCTGAAAAGTCTGCAAAAGTTCCTGGGCTTTGCTAATTTTTATCGTCGCTTCATCTGTAATTTTTCTAGCATTGCCAAACCATTGACCGATTTGACCAAGAAGGGTGCTGATTTGGTTAATTGGTCTTCTGCTGCTGTGGAAGCTTTTCAGGAGTTGAAGCGTCGTTTTTGTTCTGCCCCTGTGTTGTGTCAGCCAGATGTTTCTCTTCCGTTCCAGGTCGAGGTTGATGCTTCTGAGATTGGAGCAGGGGCGGTTTTGTCACAGAGAGGTTCTGATTGCTCAGTGATGAAACCATGTGCTTTCTTTTCCAGGAAGTTTTCGCCCGCTGAGCGTAATTATGATGTGGGCAATCGAGAGTTGCTGGCCATGAAGTGGGCATTCGAGGAGTGGCGTCATTGGCTTGAAGGAGCTAAGCATCGCGTGGTGGTATTGACTGATCATAAGAACTTGACTTATCTCGAGTCTGCCAAGCGCTTGAATCCTAGACAGGCCCGTTGGTCGTTATTTTTTGCCCGCTTCGACTTTGTGATTTCGTACCTTCCGGGCTCTAAAAATGTGAAGGCGGATGCTCTGTCTAGGAGTTTTGTGCCCGACTCTCCGGGTTTATCTGAGCCAGCGGGTATCCTCAAGGAAGGAGTCATTGTGTCTGCCATCTCCCCTGATTTGCGGCGGGTGCTGCAAAAATTTCAGGCGAATAAACCTGATCGTTGTCCAGCAGAGAAACTGTTCGTCCCTGATAGGTGGACTAATAAACTTATCTCTGAACTTCATTGTTCGGTGTTGGCTGGTCATCCTGGAATCTTTGGTACCAGAGAGTTAGTGGCTAGATCCTTCTGGTGGCCATCTCTGTCACGGGATGTACGTACTTTTGTGCAGTCCTGTGGAATTTGTGCTAGGGCTAAGCCCTGCTGTTCTCGTGCCAGTGGGTTGCTTTTGCCCTTGCCGGTCCCAAAGAGGCCTTGGACACATATTTCGATGGATTTCATTTCTGACCTTCCCGTTTCTCAAAAGATGTCAGTCATTTGGGTGGTCTGTGATCGCTTTTCTAAAATGGTCCATCTGGTGCCCTTGGCTAAATTGCCTTCCTCCTCTGATTTGGTACCTTTGTTCTTTCAGCATGTGGTTCGGTTGCATGGCATTCCTGAGAATATTGTTTCTGACAGAGGTTCCCAGTTTGTTTCAAGGTTTTGGCGAGCCTTTTGTGGTAGGATGGGCATTGACCTATCCTTTTCCTCGGCTTTCCATCCTCAGACTAATGGCCAGATCGAACGAACCAATCAGACCTTGGAAACATATCTGAGATGTTTTGTTTCTGCAGACCAGGATGATTGGGTGTCCTTTTTGCCGTTGGCTGAGTTCGCCCTTAATAATCGGGCCAGCTCGGCTACCTTGGTTTCTCCATTTTTTTGCAATTCTGGGTTCCATCCTCGTTTCTCTTCAGGACAGGTTGAGTCTTCGGACTGTCCTGGTGTGGATTCTGTGGTGGATAGGTTGCAGCAGATCTGGACTCAGGTAGTGGACAATTTGATCTTGTCCCAGGAGAAAGCTCAACTTTTCGCTAATCGCAGACGCCGTGTGGGTCCCCGACTTCGTGTTGGGGATCTGGTTTGGTTATCTTCTCGTCATATTCCTATGAAGGTTTCCTCTCCTAAATTTAAACCTCGTTTTATTGGTCCGTATAGGATTTCTGAGGTTCTCAATCCTGTGTCTTTTCGTTTGACCCTCCCAGACTCCTTTTCCATACATAATGTATTCCATAGGTCGTTGTTGCGGAGATACGTGGCACCTATGGTTCCATCTGTTGAGCCTCCTGCCCCGGTTTTGGTGGAGGGGGAATTGGAGTATATTGTGGAGAAGATTTTGGATTCTCGTGTTTCTAGACGGAAACTCCAGTATCTGGTTAAATGGAAGGGTTATGCTCAGGAAGATAATTCCTGGGTTTTTGCCTCTGATGTTCATGCTTCCGATCTTGTTCGTGCCTTTCATGCGGCTCATCCTGGTCGGCCTGGGGGCTCTGGTGAGGGTTCGGTGACCCCTCCTCAAGGGGGGGGTACTGTTGTGAATTCTGTGGCTGAATTCACTCCTGTGGTCACAAGTGGTGCTGCAGCTTCTGAGCTTCCTCCCTCAGGTGTTCTGGTGAGCTCGTTGACTGCTTCATTACTTAACTCCGCCTGATGCTGCTATCCTTGCTCCTTGTCAATGTTCCAGTGTTGGATCTGAGCTTCTCCTGATTGTTCCTGTGACCTGCTGCTCTGTATAGCTAAGTGCTTTTTGCTTTTTTGTTGCTTTTTTTCTGTCCAGCTTGTCTTTTGTTTTGCTGGAAGCTCTGAGACGCAAAGGGTGTACCGCCGTGCCGTTAGTTCGGCACGGTGGGTTTTTTTTGCCCCCTTTGCGTGGTTTTGCTTTAGGGTTTTTTGTAGACTGCAAAGTTCGCTTTACTGTCCTCGCTCTGTCCTAGAATATCGGGCCCCACTTTGCTGAATCTATTTCATCCCTACGTTTTGTCTTTTCATCTTACTCACAGTCATTATATGTGGGGGGCTGCCTTTTCCTTTGGGGAATTTCTCTGGGGCAAGTCAGGCCTATTTTTCTATCTTCAGGCTAGCTAGTTTCTTAGGCTGTGCCGAGTTGCCTAGGTAGTTGTTAGGCGCAATCCACAGCCGCTTTTAGTTGTGTTTAGGATAGGATCAGGTGTGCAGTCTACAGAGTTTCCACGTCTCAGAGCTCGTTCTTGTATTTTTGGGTATTTGTCAGATCACTGTGTGCGCTCTGATCGCTAAGCTCACTGTGTTTCTGGATTGCCTTCATAACACCTGTCATTAGCAAACATAACACATTTGACTTTTCAATGCAAAATTGACTGGAATTGAGATGGGACGCCATGTTGCGCTTGGCGAGCCACTGATGTGCCTAAATATTGAAACCCGTCACAAGTGACACCATTTTGGAAAGTAGACCCCCTAAGGAACTTATCTAGATGTGTAGTGAGCACTTTGAACCACCAAGTGCTTCACAGAAGCTTATAATGCAGAGCCGTAAAAATAAAAAATCATATTTTTTCACAAAAATTATCTTGTTGCCCCCAATTTTTAATTTTCCCAAGGGTAAGAGAAGAAATTGGACCCCAAAAGTTGTTGTGCAATTTGTCCTGAGTACGCTGATACCCCATATGTGGGGGTAAACCACTGTTTGGGCGCATGGCAGAGCTTGGAAGTGAAGGAGCGCCATTTGACTTTTCAATGCAAAATTGACTGGAATTGAGATGGGACGCCATGTTGCGCTTGGCGAGCCACTGATGTGCCTAAATATTGAAACCCGTCACAAGTGACACCATTTTGGAAAGTAGACCCCCTAAGGAACTTATCTAGATGTGTAGTGAGCACTTTTAACCACCAAGTGCTTCACAGAAGCTTATAATGCAGAGCCGTAAAAATAAAAAATCATATTTTTTCACAAAAATTATCTTCTTGCCCCCAATTTTTTATTTTCCCAAGGGTAAGAGAAGAAATTGGACCCCAAAAGTTGTTGTGCAATTTGTCCTGAGTACGCTGATACCCCATATGTGGGGGTAAACCACTGTTTGGGCGCATGGCAGAGCTCAGAAGGGAAGGAGCGCCATTTGACTTTTCAATGCAAAATTGACTGGAATTGAGATGGAACACCATGCTGCATTTGAAGAGCCCCTGATGTGCCTAAACATTGAAACCCCCCACAAGTGACACCATTTTGTAAAGTAGACCCCCTAAAGAACTTATCTAGATGTCTTGTGAGAGCTTTGAACCCCCAAGTGTTTCACTACAGTTTATAACGCAAAGCCGTGGAAAAAGAAATTTTTAACACAAATTTCTTTTAGCCCCCAGTTTTGCATTTTCCCAAGGGTAACAAGAGAAATTGGACCACAAAAGTTGTTGTCCAATTTGTCCTGAGCACGCTGATACCCCATATGTGGGGTAAACCACTGTTTGGGCGCATGGCAGAGCTTGGAAGTGAAGGAGCGCCATTTGACTTTTCAATGCAAAATTGACTGGAATTGAGATGGGACGCCATGTTGCGCTTGGCGAGCCACTGATGTGCCTAAATATTGAAACTGTGGATGGATACCATGCTTGGCATAGGTGGCTTTCCTTCATAGGATGCTGCCCTTCCCGTGGTTGTTCCTTCCCGGGGAAAGGCCTGGCTATTCACTGCTTGCGTCGAGAAACACGTGATGGTGTCTCCGCAGCTTCTTTACCTGCATCTGCATATTTCCCATAAGGGATGGGGGCAGTGTTCTGGAATCACTGCGTTGAGAAACACGTGATGGTGTCTCCGCAGTGTTGGATGTTTTGGTCTCCCCGAGGCCAATCATCTGTGCCTTTATAGCCTTTTTACTAGGCACTGCTCCTAATAGCCAGATTCCTACTCCACACTGATGAGGGGCAAACACCCCGAAACAGTTGTCTGTGGATGGATACCATGCTTGGCATAGGTGGCTTTCCTTCATAGGATGCTGCCCTTCCCGTGGTTGTTCCTTCCCGGGGAAAGGCCTGGCTATTCACTGCTTGCGTCGAGAAACACGTGATGGTGTCTCCGCAGCTTCTTTACCTGCATCTAAATATTGAAACCCGTCACAAGTGACACCATTTTGGAAAGTAGACCCCCTAAGGAACTTATCTAGATGTGTGGTGAGCACTTTGAACCACCAAGTGCTTCACAGAAGCTTATAATGCAGAGCCGTAAAAATAAAAAATCATATTTTTTCACAAAAATTATCTTTTTGCCCCCAATTTTTTATTTTCCCAAGGGTAAGAGAAGAAATTGGACCCCAAAAGTTGTTGTGCAATTTGTCCTGAGTACGCTGATACCCCATATGTGGGGGTAAACCACTGTTTGGGCGCATGGCATGGCAGAGCTCAGAAGGGAAGGAGCGCCATTTGACTTTTCAATGCAAAATTGACTGGAATTGAGATGGAACACCATGCTGCATTTGAAGAGCCCCTGATGTGCCTAAACATTGAAACCCCCCACAAGTGACACCATTTTGTAAAGTAGACCCCCTAAAGAACTTATCTAGATGTCTTGTGAGAGCTTTGAACCCCCAAGTGTTTCACTACAGTTTATAACGCAAAGCCGTGGAAAAAAAAAAATTTCACACAAATTTTTTTTAGCCCCCAGTTTTGCATTTTCCCAAGGGTAACAAGAGAAATTGGACCACAAAAGTTGTTGTCCAATTTGTCCTGAGCACGCTGATACCCCATATGTGGGGGGGGGAACCACCGTTTGGGCGCATGGCAGAGCTCGGAAAGGAAGGAGCGCCATTTGGAATGCAGACTTAGATGGAATGGTCTGCAGGCGTCACATTGCATTTGCAGAGCCCCTAATGTACCTAAACAGTAGAAACCCCCCACAAGTGACCCTATTTTGGAAACTAGACCCCCCAAGGAACTTATCTAGATGTGTTGTGAGAACTTTGAACCCCCAAGTGTTTCACTACAGTTAATAACGCAAAGCCGTGAAAATAAAAAATCTTTTTTTTATACAAAAATTGTTTTTTAGCCCCCCAATTTTTATTTTCCCAAGGGTTACAAGAGAAATTGGACCCCAGACGTTGTTGTCCACCTTGTACTGAGTGCGCTGATACCCCATATGTTGGGGCAAACCCCTGTTTGGGCGCACAGGAGAGCTCGGAAGGGAAGGAGCACTGTTTTACTTTTTCAACGCAGAATTGGCTTGAATTGAGATCGGACGCCATGTTGCGTTTGGAGAGCCCTGATGTGCCTAAACAGTGGATACCCCCAATTCTAACTGAAACCCTAACCCAAACACACCCCTACCCTAATCCCAACCACATCCCTAACCCCAACTCCAACACACCCCTAACCCTAATTCCAACTATAACCCTAACCACATCCCTAACCCTGACACACCCCTAACCCTAATCCCAACCGTAAATGTAATCCAAACCCTAACCCTAGCCCAAACCCTATCCCTAGCCCTAACCCTAGCCCTAACACTAGCCCTAACCTTAACCCTAGCCCTAACCCTAGCCCTAACCCTAATGGGAAAATGGAAATAAATACTTTTTTTTATTTTTTTTATTTTTCCATAACTAAGGGGGGTTTGATTTACTATTTATAGCTGTTTTTTTTTTTTTGCGTTACCACATTTTGAGAGCTATAATTTTTCCATATTTTGGTCCACAGAGTCATGTGAGGTCTTGTTTTTTGCGGGACGAGTTGACGTTTTTATTGCTAACATTTTCAGGCATGTGACTTTTTTTATCGCTTTTTATTCCAATTTTAGTGAAGCAATATGACCAAAAAACAGCTCTTCATGAATTTCTTTTAGGGGGGCATTTATACCGTTCCGCGTTTGGTAAAATGGATAAAGCAGTTATATTCTTTGCGTCAGTACGACTACAGCGATACCTCATTTATATCTTTTTTTATGTTTTGGCGCTTTTATACGATAAAAACTATTTTATAGAAAAAATAATTATTTTTGCATCGCTTTATTCTGAGGACTATAACTTTTTATTTTGATGACGTTTTTAGTGGTACCATTTTTTTTATATCCGTCTTTTTGATCGCGTGCTATTCCACTTTTTGTTCGGCAGTATGGTAATAAAGCGTTGTTTTTTGCCTCTTTTTTTTTTCTTTTTTTACGTTGTTCACTGAAGGGGTTAACTAGTGGGACAGTTTTATAGGTCAGGTCGTTATGGACGCGGCAATACTAAATATGTGCACTTTTATTGTTTTTTTTATTTAGATAAAGAAATGTATTTATGGGAATAATATTTTTTGTTCTTTATTTAGGAATTATTTTTTTTTTACACAACTAAATATTTTTTTTTTTTACTTTATAACTTTGCCCCAGGGGGGGGCATCATGTTATTAGGTCAAAACGCTGATCTGACACTTTGCGTTGCTCCGAGGGTCTCAGGGAAGTGCGCAGGGAGGGGGCTTCCCTATACCGCCATACCGCGGAACACTGCGATCATGTTTGATCGCAGTGTGCCGGGGGTTAATGTGCCAGGGGCGGTCCGTGACTGCTCCTGGTACATAGTGTCGGATGTCAGCTGCGATAGTCAGCTGACACCAGGCTGCGATCGGCTGCGCTCTTCCCGTGGCCGATAGCTATGACGTACTATCCCGTCCCTGGGAATTAAGTCCCAGGTCACCTTGACGGGATAGTACGTCATATGGGATTAAGGGGTTAATTTGCGAGGCCATTTACATTTCTATCTATAAAATATCAGCAGTGCTCAGGGTGTCTCACGGCCTCAAATGAAAAGTAAAGGGAATCTGTCACCAGTTTTTTGTTGCCTAATGTGAGAGCAGCGTAATGTAGGAGCAGAGATCCTGATTCCAGTGATGTATCACTTTCTGGGCTGCTTGCTGTAGTTTTCATATAATAACTATTTTATCAGCAGGAGATTATCATTAGAGGACTAGTAAACCCACTGCCATGTAGTCTTCCATATTCATGAGCTCTGTGTAATCCCGTCCCCCACCACTGATTGGCAGCTTTCTTCTTATGTAAAGTGTACACAAAAATCGGCCAATCAGCAGTGTGGGCGGGGTAATACAGAGCTCAGCATTCAGAGACCTGCTAGATCTGCAGCAGCGAAAACAGTTATTCTATCACAACTAAAGCAAGCAGCCTGGAAATGGTACATCACAGGAATCAGGGCCTCTGCCCCTACATTATGCTGCTCTCAAATTAGGTAACGAAAAACTGATGACAGATTTCCTTTTATAGGCAACCATGGCTGAGTCTGCCACAGTAATAGCTGTCCTTTATTAGTCATTCTCATCACTGATGAGAAATCTGTATTAGTCTATGCCTGACGAAGGGACCTGAGTAGTCTCGAAAGCTTGCAATTTGTTACCATCTTTTCAGTTAGCCATTAAAAGGTATCAACCACTGAGGACTCTCAATTCTAAATATTTTTCTGTCTACTGGCTAACACGGTACCAAGATATATATCTTTCCTGTACCACTCTAATATACACACTCCATGTCTGCTCTCCATCATCTTCATGGACTTTGACTAGGCTACTCCAAAGTCTTAATTTTGTTTTTCTTAAGCCATTCAGAGCTGGACTTACAGGTGTGTTTTGGATTATTGTCCTGCTTCAATTACCTGTCCACAGCATGGGGTGCAGGCAATGATCCAAGGCCCCCCAGCCTGTGATCTGTATAACCCATGATTCCACTTTCGACAATATTTGTTTGCCAAACTGCACTTACAAAAACTACAGCTTATCTCGCAATAAAAACATGGCTGTTACAACGACGAACAAGTGAACAAAAAAACATTGTCTGCACAAGTACATCACAAAAATACAGTATAATAGTGTGTATTTTATATATGTGCATGTTTGTACTATGCATATGTGTATATTGTGTTGGTATCAGCACAGTTTTCTATATTAGGCTACGTTCACATTTGCGTTGTGCGCCGCTGCGTCGGTTAGGGTTATTGGAACAATAGGCACATTCTGCCACAATGACATCATCCTGAAATGAATATCATCGGTCTAGACCCCCGCTGCCCCTTGTACATAGCGTACAGTCCACACAGTGATCGTAAAGCTACTTGGGTGGGGTTATACTTCTTGAGCTAAACTATACACCAAGACTCCTGATGAGTCAAACATTATGTGTCAGTGTTTTGTGAAGGAATGGTTACTTTATGGGAAATTCTCTTTAAGAAAGAGACTGGGCAAAAATAGCCTGCATGCCAGAGTTCCAAGATGAAAACCGCTGCTGAGCAATAAGAACACAAAGGCTTGTTTCAGTTTTGCCAGAAAACATCTTGATGATCCCCAAGACTTTTGGGAGAATACTCTGTGGACTGACGAGACAGAAATAGAAATTTTTGGAATGTGCATTTTCCATTACATCTGGCATAAAAGTAACGTATGCATTTCAGAAATGGAACATCATACCAACAGTAAAATATGGTGGTGGTAGTGTGATGGTCTGGGGCTGTTTTGCTGCTTCAGGACCTGGAAGACTTGCTATGATACGATACGATATGATACACTTTAATGATCACGTGGGAAATTATGGTAAATGTGGTAAATGGAATCACAAATTCTGCTGTCTACCAAAAAATCCTGAAAAAGAATATCTGGCCATCTGTTTGTGACTTCAAGCTGAAGCGCATTTGGGTTATGAAGCAAGACATTGATCTAAACCACACCAGCAAGCCCACCTCTGAATAGCCTAAGAAAAACAAAATTAAGACTTTGGAGTGGCCTAGTCAAAGTCCTAACCTTAATCTGAGTGAGATGCTGTGGCATGACCTTAAAAAGGCGGTTCATCAACGGAAACATCTAACCTCCCGCCAATGTGGCTGAATTACATTTCTGCATAGATGAATGGGCCAAGATTCCTGCAGAGTGTTGTAAAACACTCATTGCCAGTTATCACAAACGCTTGATTGCAGTTGTTGCTGCTAAGGGTCGCCCAACCAGTTATTAGGATTAGGGGGCATTCACTTTTTCACGCAGGGCCCTGTAGGTTTGGATTTATTTTTCCCTTAGTAATAAAGACTTTTATTTAAAAACTGCATTTTTTAACTTACTTGTGTTATCTTTGTGTAATATTTACATTTGTTTGGTGATCAGAACCGTTTAATTGTGACAAACATGCAAAAGAATAGGAAGTCAGGAAGAGGGCAAACACTTTTTCACACAACTGTACATGACAAAAAGACATTCACACTGCAGATTTTTCCATCCAGCTTTGAGCAGCATTTGCCACTGATGTCAGCTTATTTGTGCCAGGGTAAAAGGGTTCCCTGGCACCTGTTAAGCATAGCAGTCCTACGATTAACGAACACTTATTACACAGTATACTGGAACAGTGTTTCGCTACATTTTTCTACCTTAGCATTGTGTGATGTGACTTCTTTGCTGAATTGTAGAAAGCGGTATTAGTGGTAGTACTGCTAGTAAGACTGCAACTCGTCCACGCCGGAGAATATAGGTCCTTCATAGATTTTGGATGGATGCCAATACAGTTGAAAGCAATGCTGAAAGAGAGACGGCTCTCCCTCATCAATCTCCCTTGGCTCCTGAGATCTGATGTCTCAGTGCACTGGGTGCGAATAACATCATTTCTTTGCGTCCGCTGTGCCGAGCAGTGAAGACAAAGCTTCAATCAAATATGATGCTTGGGGTTGTTTTGCTGCCTCTGGTGCCTTGACTGTGTGCAAATACAGTGGAGGTTCAAAGATGTCTTGGGTTGTTTTGCGGCCTCTGGCACTGGGTGCCTTGAATGTGTGCAAGTCATCATGAAAGCTGAAGATTACCAAAGAATTTGGGGTCGCAATGTAGTGACCAGTGTCATAAAGCTGGGTTTGTGTCCTAGGTCATGGGTCTCCTAGCAGGACAATGACCCCAAACATACAACAAGGAACACCCAGAAATGGATCAAAACAAAGCGCTGGAGAGTTCTGAAGTGGCAGCAATGACTCTGAATCTAAATCCCATTGAACACCGGTGGAGTCGAGATCTTAAAATTGCTGTTGGGAGAAGGCGCCTTCAAATCTGAGAGACCTGGAGCAGTTTGCAAAAGAAGAGTGGTCCAAAATTACAGGTGAGGTGCAAGAAGCTTATTGGGGGTTATAGGAAGAGATTGAGTGCAGTTATTTATTCCAAAGGGGGTGCAGCCAAATATTAAGTTGAGGGCAGGGCCGGACTGGCCATCTGGCAATTCTGGCAAATGCCAGGAGGGCCTGTCTGGTTTTGGGCTGCCTTGTCTGCTATGTCGTTAACAGAGTAGGTATTCTCAAGACACCCATATTGTTAAGAGTTGTGATGAAGCACAAAGTAGGTGACTCTGTCAATTAACACAGCAGATCTCTGGGCATCATTAGAAATATTGGTCTTCTAGTAAATCTTGCTTTCCTCAGTCCAGGGTAATATTAGTAATATATCCCATCTGGTGCTTGGGGACGGGGACAGCATGGGCCTGTGTGATTTCAAATGCCAGGGCTGAATTTCAGTCCCAGTCCGTACCTGGTTGAGGGTGCCAACAATTTTAACAAAATAAATATGTGTATAACAAAACATGAGAAATAATTCATTTTCTGGAACAATTTCAAGGGTGCCAACACTTTCGGCCATGATTGCATAGGTAACGTGCACAGGTAACAACTGCAGAGACCCAAAGAAACTATTCTCCCACAAAGTGACGCCACACCCGGATATTTTAATTATGACTCTTTTATTAAACTTTATAAATAACTTGCTTAAAGTCAACTTCAATTTGTCAATTTTCTCTTTTGGCTTAATAATTAAGGTCGCAGCTTATAACCCGGCAACATTTTGCCAACCAAACGGGTGTAGGGAGATTTACTGCCCTCTGGACTCCCGGCGCAGGTATCTTCACCAACCTCATAACCACCCATTCCGCTGCTGCGACTGAAAGAAGAAAAACATAACCACTCAAACAAAAGGGAGGGAGGGAGACAGGTCCGGGTCCAAGTGAGGGGATCCGGAAGGGCAGGAAGCAAAGCGCCGCCTCTTTTGAAAGGGGCTCCGCCCCCCCAATCAAGCCCGGCCCCCCCGGAGCGCAGCGACGTCACCCCGTGGGAGACCCGGTGAGAACCATGCCGAGGCCCCGCAGTCAGGGGACATCGGCAATAGCCGTAGTGTCCCGCAGACTGCAGAGACCCAAAGAAACTATTCTCCCACAAAGTGACGCCACACCCGGATATTTTAATTATGACTCTTTTATTAAACTTTATAAATAACTTGCTTAAAGTCAACTTCAATTTGTCAATTTTCTCTTTTGGCTTAATAATTAAGGTCGCAGCTTATAACCCGGCAACATTTTGCCAACCAAACGGGTGTAGGGAGATTTACTGCCCTCCGGACTCCCGGCGCAGGTATCTTCACCAACCTCATAACCACCCATTCTGCCACGGAGTAGCCCGTGACACGAGCTACGACCCACCCAACGAATGGAGCGCCTGAACTACGCCCTCTCTAAGCCCGTCCAGGAAGATGTCCAGACCCGCGTCATTGAGATGCACCCCATCTGGCAAGAGAAAACCAGAGTTGTCTCCTTCTAACCGGTGGTGTCTCACCACCACACCGTTCTTGAATCTGATGAAGCGAGAAATTCTCTGGTTAAGCGTGCGTCTGGATCTTTCCATGGCTCCCAGTTCCCGGGCACCTCGCCAGACCAATCTAGGGATCATCTCGGACCACACCAAACGCATTACAGGAAAGAAGCTTGGAAGTTTGTCCAGATTGGCTCTCATCAGGGTCAAAAGCTCAGCTAGAGGAAAAGAGGCCAAATCATTCCCACCGGCGTGGATAACCACCACTGTAGGCGAGGATGCTACTCTTGCGATTCGCACAATCTCCGGCAGGACTTGTGACCATGTTAAACCTCTTGTTCCACGCCAGATGACGTCCATCCCTGTAAGGCCAAGCGAACGACCTCCTGGGCATAATTCCGCACGCCGTGCTGCCCAGTATATATAAGAATGGCCCACCAGCCATATGCTGGGTCTCATACCATCTGAAACCAGAAACAAACAGTTGTTAGTAAAATGAAAAACTCGAAACGGAAAGGACAAGAGGGAGATCAACAATAGGGAAGACACATCTGAGAAAGAAAAACAACCTACTAGCGCATTCTAAGCAAAACTTATTGCAACACTAATTCCGGCCTGATATATCTGGTGAAACAGCGAGATCTCCATCTACCCACTCTCTGTATATCTGATTCAAACAGACCAGCCCTGGAGGCTTCCGTTGCCGCACCGATCCTAAATGAATGAGTACCGAATTTCGCTGCGGGCAAACCAAGAAACGTCAATGCCTGTCTAAGGATCGCTAGGAACTGACACGCAAACAGAGGGGAGCCGTTCTCATGGATGAATAATTGCAGCCCGTTGCCCCTAATCTGCATGTAACTTCTAATCAATGATAGCGGGCAAATTGATCCCTTGATGGCAAAAAGGGGGAACCAGATTCCCCTGCCTTCCTGGTCGGTTTTGGATCTGCGCACCCTTACCCTCAGCCCGTCGTCACAGATCACCAGGTCTTCCAGCTGCAGGCCGCCTGCCCTGCAGCGGGATGAGGGGAGGATCTCGCTAACCCGCATAGCCCCGAAGAAAGCCAGGCTGAAAGCCGCTGAAATCAACGTAGCCTCGTAAGTGGAGTCGCAAACCGAGCCCGATACCCTAACCAAATTGGACAGGAGAGTAAAAGAAATGGGCCTCCTTTGATCGCTGCGCGCGCTGGCCCGCCGCCAGCCTTTTAAAACCTGTGCAATTAAAAAATGTTTGGTAGAATCCGGCCAACCGCGCAGCTTAAAATGAAACGCCACCCCCGAAATGCGGTTGCGAGCCGCTGCTCCCGACACCCCCGACGCCTGCAAGCGCGCTAAAAAAGCCAATGTAACCTGGAGTCTCAAACTATCAGAGCTACCTACCGGTTTTTCGGCTGCCACCATACACCACTCATCCCATGCCTTACCGTATGCTTTCCATGTGGCAGGAGCGATGGAAGACCTTAACAAAGGAATCAGCTCTCCAGGGCATCCCAGACCGAATGCGGGCATCCCCGCATTTGCTGCTGTTCCCACGGCTGCTGACCATACCGCATCTGTGAATCAGAACAAAATAAATAAAATAATAAATAAATCTTTATTTTTATATAGCGCTAACATATTCCGCAGCGCTTTACAGTTTGAACACATTATCATCGCTGTCCCCAATGGGGCTCACAATCTAAATTCCCTATCAGTATGTCTTTGGAATGTGGGAGGAAACCGGAGTACCCGGAGGAAACCCACGCAAACACGGAGAGAACATACAAACTCTTTGCAGATGTTGTCCTGGGTGGGATTAGAGCCCATGACTCCAGCGCTGCAAGGCTGCAGTGCTAACCACTGCGCCACCGTGCTGCCCGGTTAACATTAAAGTTTAACATCCATAAAACCGACCTTTTCCACACTGTGGGCGATCGCCTTTAACCATGTGTTGTTCTCCAAGCATTTTAACACCGTGAACCCGATGACCTTTATGACCGGCAACGAGGAAGATGATAGGAAATTAAGGGCATGCGTGGCCTTGTCCGATTTCAGCCTCAAACACACACGTTTGTTGGCCAAAAACTGGCCCCAAAGCTCCATGGCAACCGCCAGGGGAAGCAGTTCCAGTAGCACCGAATCCTGGGTCCAGGTTCTGGTTACCCACGATTCGGGCCATGTGTCCGCGCACGTCTGTTCCCTAAAACTGACGTTGAAGCCCACCGCATCCACTTTACCGAGCCTGAGCCCTAAGCTATCACTGTCACATTCATTTTCCTGAAAATATGTTCTCCCGTTGTAGGAAAAGAGAAAACGCTGCCATATGATCAGATCGCTGCGCAATTGCGCCGTGATCCTGATCCTGTGGTGGGGTTGTTTCACGCCTTTCGTAGCCAAAATTAACCTGCGAGAGAAGATTCTGCCCATTGCCATTACCTTACAGGCAAAATTCAGGGATCCCAGGAGGGATTGCATTTGAACTAGTGTAACCTTACCGACCGTTAAACATCCCGCAATTAGTTCTTGCAGTTTTGATATCTTGTCTTGGGGCAACCTAAATTCCATTGCAACCGAGTCAATTTCGATTCCTAGGAATGTGATTACGGAGACGGGGCCGATGGTTTTTTCTGACGACAAAGGAACTCCAAAACAGGACATAACGTCCTTAAATTGGACCAGGGCATAATGACACACCTCCGAATTAGCCGGACCTACAAATAAAAAGTCATCAAGGTAGTGCGTAATTGATGGCAAACGCGTAACCTTGCGAGCTACCCACTCTAGAAATATACTAAACATTTCAAAGTAATGGCAAGAAATTGAGCATCCCATAGGCAGGCATGTATCGAAGTAGTACTTGTCCTTGAACATGGCTCCTAACAGGTGATAGCAGCCCGGGTGAACCGGAAGCAGCCGGAATGCAGACTCAATATCTGATTTGGCCATGAGGGCGCCTGGTCCTGCTTTTCTGACCATTTCAACAGCTCTGTCGAAAGGTATGTATGTTACCGTGGTGTCATCGTTGGGGATACCATTGTTCACCGATCTGCCTTTTGGGTATGACAGATGGTGGATAAGCCGGTACTTACCCAACTCCTTCTTAGGGACAATGCCCAAAGGGGAAACCCGTAGGTTAAAAAAAGGAGGAGAATCAAACGGGCCTTGAAAGCGGCCTGCTCTAATCTCTTTATTCAACTTGTCGTGTAAAATAGCCGGGAGTTCCCTGGCCGATTTTAAGTTATTTGACAACTGGGGTTTTTTTTAAAAAAATAAAAGGGATGAAAAAACCGAACGAAAAACCAAAACTTAGCTGCGCTGCAGCCGGTTTATTGGGGTATCTGGACAACCATGGTTCCATGCTTTTTACGCTCACCGGTGTCAGATGGCTCACCCCCCGCGGATGACTTGTTGCTGATCGATTTTTGAGGGGTTTTTGAGCATTTTGATGCAGAGTGGGGTCCCCCACAAGCGGAACATTCGTGCTTATACTTGCACAATCCGTAAAATTTGCAGTGGCCCTCGTTGAAAAGCCAACAAGTGCCTGGCCTACGTACGACTGCCGACCCAGCATTGCTGGCACTGCCGGCAGATGCCCCGGGAAAGGGCTGCATAGTCTTCTGGGCCATCATCAGCCGCAGCCATGAATCGGTGGCTTTTACCCCCCACCCCAAATGTGGATTGACAGCTAGCCTGTGGCGGAAATCCTCATCGTATCTCCACCAGGCCGAGCCGCCATGGGACTTATATGAACTGTATATGCTGTCCATATAAATGAGAAGCTCGGAGCATCGTTCTGGGTGTTTCTCTCCCATCACGCATCCTAGAACTGCGAAAGCCTGCAGCCAATTGTTGATAGTTTTGGCTACCTTCGGTTTTCTGTCATACACTCTCTCACCTACCCGTCTCTCCTTATCCACCGAGTGTTGCTCTGTGGATACGAGGGACCAAATGTCTATGAACTCGTTCGCCCAAATTTGTTCCTTTACGGCAATATCTAGGTGTGACCCCAGGGGTGGGACCCCGCAAAAAAGACCATCCTTGTAAATATCGGGGCGTGTGGGAGGTATTGTCTTAGGCTGCGCGGCGGGTTGCAACAGCCTGGGATTTACAAAAATCCTGCCGCAGCCCGCGCTAAATGGGGCCGCATCTGCTATATTACCCGTAATTCCCCTATCACCGCCCCAAGCACCAGTAAAGGCGTACTCACCGGGTTGTATACTGGGTTCCGAGCGACTCTGCTCCTGAGGTGCATGGATAGTAGCACCTCGCTGTCCGATCCGTGAAGTGGACCTGTGTTCCGACGCATCGTGATGACGAGAACGGCCGGATGAACTGCCCGAAGAGGATGGAGAGCGCCACCTTGACGCTCTAGACCGCCTGCTGCGACGGCTGGAATGGGACCTGTGGGAGCGTCTCCTCCTATCATATCGTTCCCTGCGCCTTTTTCTATGACGGCGGCCATGCCCGGATGACGATGACGCGCTGCGCGCGGAGCGGTTACTCGCGCTCTGAACGCCAACCAGAGCCAAGGTGCCAGCACCCTGTATGGGGAGTCCCACACCGGTTGCCATCGGCGATATGCCTGCCGAGGCGTTCAGATGTTCCCCCACCCCAGACGCTAAGTGAGATTGGGCTGTCTGACACCCAGCAGTAAGTTGGTGGGGTGTTGAAAAAATTACCGGGAATGAAGGGAAAGGGGACTCAATTCTCACCCCTGTGTGCCCAAACCCTGTCTGCTGTCCCATTATGGGGGCAGAATGCTCCTGTTGCTGGGCCGCTGTTCCTAACTCCTGTCCCTTCCCAGTATTATTCCCATTCCCTCCCAAAGGCTGTAGAGTAGGAGAGAACAAATCCTGTGACTCCCCCGTCCCCTCGTTCTCCTGTGATGATGCAGACACCGCTGAACCCTGAACCCCCCCCCATGCTAACAACTGCCCGAGACTCCTGTGCAGCTGGGGTGACTAAGTGCTGCTGCTGAGCGTTCCCTCCCCAGGGGATTAGTACCGCCGTATGAGCGGAGCTGACAAATCCTTGTGCTCCCCCCTCCTGCCTCTGCCCGACCGCCGCCGTCGCGCTGTGCTGTCTGCCCACGTGTGAGGATGCGCGCGCGCTTGAGCCGCGTGCGCTCCTCTTTGAAATTAATGGCGGGCTCAGACGTGCCGGCGGCCGGGAGGCTCTGCCAGATCGCCGCCCGACCGACGGCACCGCCTGGCTCGCTGCAGGGAGGGAGCCGCTCGCGGCCAATAGCGCCGCTAGCCAACCGCTACCCTCCCTGCCAATCTTCTCCCTCACCGCTTCCTGGAGCGGGTCCATTTTCCGGCAGCCCCAAGACAGGTCCGGGTCCAAGTGAGGGGATCCGGAAGGGCAGGAAGCAAAGCGCCGCCTCTTTTGAAAGGGGCTCCGCCCCCCCAATCAAGCCCGGCCCCCCGGAGCGCAGCGACGTCACCCCGTGGGAGACCCAGTGAGAGCCATGCCGAGGCCCCGCAGTCAGGGGACATCGGCAATAGCCGTAGTGTCCCGCAAACACGTTGTCAGTGAGGCCTCTCTGTATAATCTAAAGTCCTTTGTGAAGCCTGCAGGATTTCAGAAGTTGGAGGTGCAAAATACCTAAAATGAATAATCCTTTTTTTTTGAGAATGCCGCTCTCAGCTTCCCAGTTGTGTCCTTACAGGTCACTTCATTCCTCAGTTACATGCAGAAAGCTGTACATTTCATCATGCACATGCCGATACTCATTTCTTCCTGTGTCTCTCTACATGTCGTAGAACTGTTGTATTGTGCAATGTGTACAAGAAGCAAATCTCATTGACAGAAAGGGGCCCAAGTGCAAAAGTATGTGTCACCCTGCTCTCAGGAAGACGCAATATGATCCTCATAGAACTCGATGATCGATGATCCACAGAGAGCTCCTATCATGTGCCTCTTATTACTGACAACCCTCATAACAAGTGCCTTGACAAAGATACGGTCGCTGTCCCCATTGTAATTCACAGTTTCCAAAAATTATCTCTGTACAGGTGTAGAATAAGGAATCATATTAAAATATAACCTTTATTTATGAAAATTAAGAATACCAAAATTAATGTGACAAAAAAACAAACCACAAACCACAAACAAACAAGGGACCACTATCATCCTTTAAAAGTAAAGGATAGGAGCCAGGGAGATGCCTGATCCAGTCAGGTTGTGGTGATTTTCCTGCCTTGCTGCGTAGGTTGGTACCCTAAGACCTGCGCACTGGCGCCCCGGCTCCTTGACGGCTGACTCTTCTACCCCTATAAGGCCCTGTCAGGATAGAAGGGAGATGGGTAGGAAGGAGGAATATATACAGTGGGGAATTAGAGTATTTAGTCAGCCACCAATTGTGCAAGTTCTCCCACTGTGGCCTGTATTTGACATCATAGGTAGACCACAACTATGAGAGTCAAAATGAGAAAACAAATCCCAGAAAATCACCTTGTCTGATTTGGCAAGATTTATTTTTGCAAATTATGGAGGAAAATAAGTATTTTGTCACCTAAAAACATGCAATATTCTGGCTCTCATAGACCTGTAACTTCTTCTTTAAGAGGCTCCTCTGTCCTCCACTCATTACATGGCACCTGTTTGAACTTGTCATCAGTATAAAAGACACCTGTCCAAAACCTCAAACAGTCACACTCCAAATTCCACTATGGTGAAGACCAAAGAGCTGTTGAAGGACACCAGAAACAAAATTGTAGCCCTGCACCAGGCTGGGAAGACTGAATCTGCAATAGGCAAGCAGCTTGGTGTGATAAAATCAACTGTGGGAGCAATAATAAGAAAATGGAAGACATACAAGACCACTGATAATCTCCCTCGAGCTGGGGCTCCAAGCAAGATCTCACCCCGTGGGGTCAAAATGATCACAAGAATGGTGAGCAAAAATCCCAGAACCACACGAGGGGACCTAGTGAATGACCTGCATAGAGCTGGGACCACCATAACAAAGGCTACCATCAGTAACACACTACACCGCCAGTGACTCAGATCCTGCAGTGCCAGATGTGTCTCCCTGCTTAAGTCAGAACATGTCCAGGCCTGTTTGAAGATTGCTAGAGAGCATTTGGATTATCCATAAGAGTCATATGATCTGATGAAACCAAAGTAGAAACAAAACTCGCCGTGTTTGAAAGAGACAAACTGCTGAGTTGCATCCAAAGAACACCATACCTACTGTGAAGCATGGGGGCGGCAACATCATGGGGCTGTTTCTCTGCAAGGGGACCAGGACGACTGATCCATGTACATGAAAGAATGAATCGGGCCATGTTGTTATGATACGGTGGTCTAGGAGCAACATGGAATGAGCTCTGAAGGACGTGGTAACTGTACTGACCGCAGTCCCTAAGCTCAACACAACACTAGAAGTAGCCGTGGAATGCTCCTAACTCTCCCTAGGCATCTCGTCACAGCCTAAGAGCTAACTACCCCTAAAGACAGAAGCAGGAAAACTATCTTGCCTCAGAGAAAATCCCCAAAGGATAGATTAGCCCCCCACAAATAATGACTGTGAGTGGAGAGGGAAAAGACATACACAGAATGAAACCAGGATGAGTACAGGAGGCCAGTCTAGCTAAATAGATAGGACAGGATGGAATACTGTGCGGTCAGTATAAAACACTACAAAAATCCACGCAGAGTTTACAAAAAAAAACTCCACACCTGACTAAAGGTGTGGAGGGCAAATCTGCCTCCCAGAGCTTCCAGCAAGACAGAATAAATTCACACTGATAAGCTGGGCAAACATAGAAAGCACAGAATGGATAAGTCCACAATCAATGGACAGAAAAGAGCAAGCAAAAACTTAGCTTAGCTGAACTGGTCAGGAAAACAGGGAACTCCAAAGAGATGTGAATCCAACCAGAAACCATTTACAAGTGGCACTGGCTGAAGGAAAGAGCCAGGCATAAATAGCCGAGCAGAAGAGAAGATAAGTGGATGCAGCTGATGACAGCTAACTCCAAGGAGCAGCCATACCACTAGAAACCACAAGACGGAGCCCAAGAGCAGAACTCACAAAAGTGCCACTTACAACCACCGGAGGGAGCCCAAGAGCAGAATTCACAACACCATGTATCGTGAGATTTTGAGTGCAAACCTCCTCCCATCAGCAAGGGTATTGAAGATGAAACGTAGATGGGTCTTTCAGCATGATAATGATCCCAAGCACACCGCCAAGGCAACGATGGAGTGGCTTCATAAGAAGCATATGAATGTCCTGGAGTGGCCTAGCCAGTCTCCAGATCTCAACCCCATAGAAAACCTTTGGAGGGAGTTGAAAGTCTGTGTTGCCCATCGACAGGCCCAAAACATCACTGCTCTAGAGGAGATCTGCATGGAGGAATGGGCCAACATACCACCAACAGTGTGTGCCAACCTTGTGAAGACTTACAGAAAACGTTTGACCTCTGTCTTTTCCAACACAGGATATATAACAAAATATTCAGACGAACTTTTGTTAATGATCAAATACTTATTTTCCACCATAATTTGCAAGGTGATTTTCTGGATTTGTTTCTCATTTTGACATATCGGTGTTCTCAACATGCTATTGAGGTTGTTATTTACCCCTTCTCCCCGTTTATTACCCTTTTTTTTAAGCCATCTATATTTACCCATGATGGCATGATGTCTATGGCACCAATGGGGACAGAAGTGACAAGTGACAGCTGTCGGAAGCGTGGGCGCCATCTGCGCAGGAACATAGGGTGCCAACCCCCGCTGAACGGCAGGGCACATCAAGGGAAATTTTGCCCTCAAAATCTCTTATCTTACCTTCTTCTGTCATTATATGTTAAGCACATTTGCATTGTCTGCGGGGTGTCCTCATCCACCGTACAGTTGCAGGCGGAGGGGCCGTGGAGTCGCCAAAGAGGAGAAACCCTGTGCACAGTCCGGCCCCTGTGCATTGAAATCTAATTAGCAGAAAACCTCACGTGGTGATTAAAGAAGAACAATAAAGGGGATTTCTTCAATGTAATCCGTATTACAGCACCATTACAGCCAGGCCTTTACTTCACATCACAAAAATGTGCTGACAGGTTCTCCTTGAGAGGTATGGCAGAGGTTGCAGTCACACCTATGTCCTGGAGCCAAAAAGTCCAAATGGCCCAGGTAAGAAGACTGTACTGCGGAAGACACGTGATGGCTGGGGGCTCTGTGGGAGATTTTTGCATTAGGGCGCAGGAGGTTTATGCAGCCACCGTTACAAACCTTGTGACAAACCTTACTGGTAACAAACCTTACTGGTTGATCACTGTCCATCAGTAAGGCTAAGTTCACACTTCTTTTCCCTATAAAATCTGGTCTCGATTACCAAGTCATTGTCAGAGTTAGCAAATGCTGCAAGACATAGGAGTGGGAGAAGCTGGTGTTGTGAAGGAGTGCTTATTAGCGAGTGTTGCCTGGTTTGTACGTGTGGATATTCCTTATCCTTTCCTGTGTTTTTTTTCTTCCCTTTTCCTACACACCCTGGTGAATACCTCTGTTATATGTGAATGTATATTTTGTGTGTGTGAGTTTTCAGTTTACCCTTGTCTCTGTTACCCTGTCGGTCTGGTTAGTGTACCGCGGTGCACAGTAGCACCCCCTCTTCCCTGGGTGGGGGAAGAGGACAGACGAAGGACTAATCTAGGAGATAGGGCAAGGGTGCAGGCGCTGGTGTCTTCACCATCTGAAGTACCCTGGGGAAGAGGGTGAGCTAGGGTGCCCCCTAGTGATAGAGCCAAGAAAGGTGCCCCTGGTCCCAGTTCACTCGCCAGTTGAATCGTGACACCGTGTGTCGGAAAAAAAATCACGGAGACGTCCAGATTTTGATCGGAGTCAGTTTAAAATTGCCCATACAAGTCTACGGGTCAGTGCAAATCATGGACAGCACACGGACGACATCAGTGTACAGCTTTGTCATTGATTTTCCTCATATGTGAAAATCACTGATGACACACTGAGGCTATATGCACACAGTGTCTGTAAGATGCCGGTAATGCCACTTCAGGAAAACGCTGGTGTTCATTTCCCTGAAATGGTCTCGCTAGCGGTTTTACCATACCTCCCAAGTTTTCAAGAGGAGAAAGAGCAATGCTCCGCGGCTAATTTTGCCCCCTCCCCTGGCCACACCCCAATCCACAACCATTTACCATTTCTTTCTTCCCCGGCAGGAGGAGTTGTCAGAGGGTCGGTGGCGGGTGTAAACCCAAATCTGGGACTGTCCGCTGTATCCGGGACTAGAGATGAGCGGATGGATTCATCGGTCTCCCTCCAGTCCAGCGTCCAGGTCGGTGCTACCTGGCGACTAGACAGGAGGCTGCGAATCTCTTTCCTTCCGGCGTCCCCGGCTTGGCTTTTGATCACCCAGGGCCGGCGGGACGTCATCTGTGTATCCTGCTCTTCTCTAGTAGACACTTGTGGATTATTTTTTGTTCCTTCATTCACAGTCGGAGCCGCCAGAATTTTGTCATCTTTATGTAGCTTCAGCTTTACGAAATCTGGCTTTTTGTGTCTGTAAGGCCGTTTTCACACCAAACTACACAACAACAATGTTCTCTGGTTATTGCTGCATTTCTTAAGCCTTTCCCCCTTATTTGCTGCATTTTTTTTGTCTTTTTCACCTTATTTGATGCATTTTTGGTGCAGATATGAAGCCGCATTTTTATGTGTTTTTTATAGTACAGAAAAGCTTTGATTTTGCACTTAAAAATGTATCTGCAGTTTTCTCCATGTGCTTTTTCAGGCTCTACATAGAAGACAAGAGAAAAAAGCACCAAATCTGCACAGCTTAGCAGTGTGTTCAGACCACAGGGGGCGCAGTTTTCATGAAATCACATCCACTTTGCTGGACAGTTAAATACAGCAGAATTTCTGGGCAAAAAAGCAGCATTTACACTACATGTACAATAATCTGATCGCTGTGTTATGCGGGTTGTTCTGATTACAGGGACGACAAATTTGTCTATTATTTGCTGATTCGTCATGTTTATTATGATTATTTTTCAATATTTTTTAGTAATTTTATAGAAAGAAAAAAGTCTCTTATTTTCCCTCAAGAATACAGAGGCATAAAGATACACTGCCATGTACAGATGTATCTCTATGTAATCTGTCTGTGGAGCTAGAACCTGCAATACTGATCAGATATACAAATCTCTCCCAGTGACATCACCAGATCCTGTGCTTCAGTAGTACAAAGAAATACACAGCGGAGTGCTTGTCGCAAAATTAGAATATCATCAAAAAGTTAATTTATTTCAGCAGCTTGTACTGAGCAGTGTGAGATCTCAGCAGGAGGAGGAGGGACACTGAGGAGCTGTCAATCAGGCTAGGTTGGAGGAGATACAGTCATATACAACCATTTTGACCGGAATAATCAAAGTAAGAACACCGGCCTCATCAGGTCTTAGAGATCCATCTAATAATGTATGACATTTTTATTATGAAATCCGGTGACAATTGTAAAAATGAACTTTAACCCGGTGTCTGACATCTCTTCTCGGAGTATGACTGTGGCAGATGTAATTGACTTTTTCCTAGGCGTGCCACATTCTTGCGCTAAAGAGTCATTATCCACTGAAGTGAGGATGTCCGGATTCCAGGACAGCTCGCAACTCGCTATGTTCATCATGGGGGGAGTACTTAGAGATTGGATCCTGAGAAAGGGGCTAGGCAAGTAGCATTGGAAATGTCACCTTGCCACCTTCACTGTCAGATATTATAGGATTTAGCTGGAATTTTACTGAGGAATTTTAGGGAACAAAATACCTGTAACTTGAGCCGAGGAAAAGATTTGCAGGAACCTGGTAGTCTGTGGCTGTCGGATAAAACCCCTGCAAATCTCCCCTCCCTGCTGCCATCCCTGGCGCCTCTCCTGATTAATAGGCTTGAAGTGACTTCATACTTCCCTAATGATGACAACTCTACCTACAGCTGTACGAGGCCTCACACATTAGATGAAGTTTGGACGAACGTTTACATTTCAGCATAATGGATGTGCATAAAATGTGTCATTTCCTGAAAAAAAAACTCTCCCAGAATGAATGAGCTCACTGATGGATTCTCAGTTAACTCATTCAACATCAAGCAATGGACAGTGCAACACACCAGCTACTGAAGGCGAACGGTGCAAAATTTGTAATAAAATCCAATTATAAAAATGTTTTATTTTAGCCAAAAATATATGTATTTGAGTAACATAAAAAAAAAAAAAATTGTCACCCGTTCCCTAAAGCTGGACAACTACTTTTAACTGTGATCCAGAAAATTGTCGAATATACATGTTTTGGGGCAGTTCTGTCATTTTCACAACTTCTCTCCATTTCTTCTTTTTCTACTTTTTACATCTGAACCTGCTCCCTTCTTTCAGCCGTAGACCCCTCGTGTCCCCACTGTTTCCCATAGATTGTAAGCTCTTGCGAGCAGGGTCCTCAATCTTCTTGTTTTGAAGTGTTGACTATTTTGCAGCTCTGTAATGCCTGATATGATCAGTACATGTTCCTCCGGATTGTAAAATGCTGTGTACAGTCAATAAAGCTCTGGTTTGACATTAATCATTATAGAATATGGTCAATAATTGCACAATAAAAGTGTAACATAAACTATAATATAAATCTACTTTCACAAACAGTGTAAACCTACATGTAGAGCATTACAACAGAATAACCTGTCATTGTAACCTCCAACTCTGATGAACCTTCTGATAAGCTGTAGGCTGGAAAGTGAGCTGGTATTAGTGAGGAATCAATGTGTGCTGCACTGACATCTAGTGGCCACTATGGGAACTGCAATATTTAATAAAAGGCTTTAGCCACAACAGATTAAAATAAATACAAAAATGGATTCTTGTAGTATTGGATTTGCTTTTTTAAAAAAGTAATAATAAGTAAATTATTTAACTAATTATTAATTAATATAAATATTTTGTGCTAAAATAAGTTTTGCAATTGGAATTCTTTCAGAAGTTTTGCACGATTTGAATTTTGCAGGTTTTGTCTGTCGGCACAATGTTGCTGCCTGCATAAAAAGTCAACTGGGAATCTATCAGTGAAACTGTTATGACATTTTTGTAATTTTCTTAATTCCTTTTTATTTGTCTTTTTTAAAACTCCCATTTGCTTATTTATGATCACAAACTTAATCTGAACTTTCATAGGGTCATAAATCAGCTGAGAGGAGATCAGAAAAAATGACAGATAAAAGAGTTTTAAACTCTCCAATGAGCTCACTGAAGAAAACTCAGTTAACTCGCTATGCAGGCAGCAATTTGCAGAGTGACAAAAAGTCTGTTAAAGCAAAAAGTATTTTACAAATACTGATATCCATGGTTACGACCACTGATATAGTGACAGTTATTTAGTGAATTGCTAGTGGTCGTAACCATGGATACCTAAGGTCCTGCAATGCCTGCACATGAGGAAAGAGACATAGCGAATCAGGAGAACTATACTACATTTCTAATTGGCGGTATTTGCTACTCTTATTATTATTATTATACCTTCTACGTATTGGAATAGGATCTTGGAGATGGGAATACCCATATAAATTAAAATGACTCCAATTACTTTGCCAATCACAGGATTTCCACATCTGTGACAGCTACGGGATCCTAAAATGTGAAGGTCAAAAGACTCTTGAACTGGGACTGCCACAGGACCCGAAAAATAGTGATGGTGACAGGACCACCTTAATAGTTACAACAGGACTGTCACAAACAGTTAGAGACACATAACGGGCCCGGACCTCTAGTAACTATGTCATTAACTGACATCGAAAACAATGATCAACAGTGGTATTTAACATGTTAACGGCCGCATGTGGATCGCAAAACCACCCACGGCTGTTAGAGGCACATGACAGCTGATCAAATCCCCATTCGTGTAATCTGTGCAGCTGCTCAGGGGCCCAAGAAGTAAGGGGGATGAGTTATTGGACTGCAAAGCGCCCATGTTTTGTCTTGGCACATGGGTCCTCTTCTGTCTGTGTCCACCAACCACTGCCCATGGAATATTTTGCCAACTATCACTTTATTGGTGGTGATCCAAACAGTAGGACCTCTAACGCTCCTGAGAAGGAAGGAATCTATGTTCAGTTGAACATTGGTAGACTATCTTACGATAGGTGCAGACTGGTGGCAAGTGACCGTAGCCATGGCCCTACATGCCCATCTTCCCCGTCCCACCACCTCTTCAAATGTGTAAACGGCACCAGAAAAATTTTTGAAGTGGAATTTTGCTTCTAGGAGATATATGAACCCTTACTGGTCATGTATGGCTAATAGACACACTAATCAATGTAAGTCCCCTTTCTCACGTCCGTTTTTTGTGTCTATTTGCTGTCTGTTTTTAAGGGCCACAAATACGGTCACACACACATCCATTATATTCAATGGTGGTGCATACATATCAGGTTTTCACACGAACCATGTGTCCGTGTGAAAAACTCACAGACATGCCAGCTTTTTATCAGCAGCTTGAAGAAAATCTGTGCCGCATACATGTGTCATCAATGTGACACATACCGGTGCCTGGGAAGAAGCGGTACAGTTCACGCTGTTCCCAGGTGCCGGATGCTGAAGACAGTTCTGATCATTGTTGACTGATGTCCCTGAAATCAGCGTGGCCAGGAGACAATGATAGGAGTTTTATTCAGTGTACCTCCTGTATAAAATAAAGAATTAAATTAAAAAAAATGGGCTCCAGCGCAATTTTCATGACCTGCAGAGGAAAAGCCCACGGCTGGGGACTAATGTTAATAATCTGGGACAATATCCCATAAGGCTGTTCCCAGGCTATTAATAACAGCTCACAGCTGCTTAGCCTTTACCGGTGAATTTACATGGAGGGGAGGGGCGCAGAAAAAAATTATGTAGGGTCCCCCTATAATTTCAAACCAGCAAAGGCTAAACAGACAGCTGTGGATTGATATTAACAGCCTGGGAAGGGGCCAGTGATATTGTCCTCCTTCCAGGTTACCAACATCAGCCCTCAACCATCATAGAAATGGTGGATCCCAAAGATGCACCAAATCTGGCTTAGCCTTGCTCTGGTGTGGTGGCAAATGGGGTAATATTTGTTGGGTTGATGTCAGCTTTGTATTGTCAGCTGACATCAAGCCCAGGGGTTAGTAATGGAGAGACTTCTATAAGACACCCCCATTACTAACCCAATAGTAAGTTTTACACATTTTACACATTTATTTGAAAATAAAAAAGCAAAGTTATACTTACCTTTACACCTAATCCATTGAAGTCACCTGCATAAAAACAAAAATAATAAACAACCATATCCCTCACCTGTCTGACGTGAAGATAATGCCCCAATGCCCATGTCCCCTGTAAAAGAAAAAAAATAAAATAATCAACCATATCCCTCACCTGTCCGACGTGAAGATAATCCACACTGTCCCGTGCCATCTCTGCTACATCTGATTGTGAAAATGAATCGTGCCATGATGCGACAGTTCACTCTGAAAGCCAGGGCACAATGACCTGCTGCGAGCACAGCTTCAGTGACGAGCAGTGACATCATAGAGGTTATCACTGGGACGATGAACTGTGAGACAAGACGATGAACTGCAATGACCCCAATGAGATCACCGCTAGCACTGTGAGAAAATTCACCAGGACGTGTGAAGGAGGCCTAAAATAATGAAAAAAGTTCATGAAGAAAATCAACTATGTGGACTTTAATGGTCCTCATGGCTTATAGCTCCTTCATTGTTCACCCAGATCAGGAGTTGACCTTTCTTGTTCTCAGCGCTTACAGCTCCCTTGATGTTCACCCGGATCAGGAGTTGACTTTTCTTGTCCTTATGGCTTCCAGCTCCCTCAATATTCACCCAGATCAGGAGTTGACCTTTCTTCACGTCAGGGCTTATAGCTCCCTCAACATTCACCCAGATCATGAGTTGACTTTTCTTGCCCTTATGGCTTCCAGCTCCCTCAATATTCACCCAGATCAGGAGTTGACCTTTCTTCACGTCAGGGCTTATAGCTCCCTCAACATTCACTCAGATCAGGAGTTGACTTTTCTTGCCCTCAGGGCTTACAGCTCCCTCAATATTCACCCAGATCAGGAGTTGACCTTTCTTGTCCACTGGGCTTACAGCTCCCTCAATATTCACCCAGATCAGGAGTTGACATTTCTTGTCCCCAGGGCTTACAGATCTCTCAATATTCACCCAGATCAGGAGTTGACCTTTCTTCACGTCAGGGCTTAAAGCTCCCTCAACATTCACCCAGATCAGGAGTTGACCTTTCTTCTCCTCAGGGCTTACAGCTCCCTCAATATTCACCCAGATCAGGAGTTGACCTTTCTTGCCCTCAGGGCTTACAGCTCCCTCAATATTCACCCAGATCAGGAGTTGACCTTTCTTGTCCTCAGGGCTTACAGATCTCTCAATATTCACCCAGATCAGGAGATGACCTTTCTTGTCCTCAGGGCTTACAGATCTCTCAATATTCACCCAGATCAGGAGTTGACCTTTCTTGTCCTCAGGGCTTACAGCTCCCTCAATATTCACCCAGATCAGGAGTTGACCTTTCATGTCCTCAGGGCTTACAGATCTCTCAATATTCACCCAGATCAGGAGTTGACATTTCTTGCCCTCAGGGCTTACAGCTCCCTCAATATTCACCTAGATCAGGAGTTGATCTTTCTTGTCCTCAGGGCTTACAGCTCCCTCAATATTCACCCAGATCAGGAGTTGACCTTTCTTGTCCTCAGGGCTTACAGCTCCCTCAATATTCACCCAGATCAGGAGTTGACCTTTCATGTCCTCAGGGCTTACAGATCTCTCAATATTCACCCAGATCAGGAGTTGACCTTTCTTGCCCTCAGGGCTTACAGCTCCCTCAATATTCACCTAGATCAGGAGTTGATCTTTCTTGTCCTCAGGGCTTACAGCTCCCTCAATATTCACCCAGATCAGGAGTTGACCTTTCTTGTCCTCAGGGCTTACAGATCTCTCAATATTCACCCAGATCAGGAGTTGACCTTTCTTGCCCTCAGGGCTTACAGCTCCCTCAATATTCACCTAGATCAGGAGTTGACCTTTCTTGTCCTCAGGGCTTACAGATCTCTCAATATTCACCCAGATCAGGAGTTGACCTTTCTTGTCCTCAGGGCTTACAGATCTCTCAATATTCACCCAGATCAGGAGTTGACCTTTCTTGCCCTCAGGGCTTACAGCTCCCTCAATATTCACCCAGATCAGGAGTTGACCTTTCATGTCCTCAGGGCTTACAGATCTCTCAATATTCACCCAGATCAGGAGTTGACCTTTCTTGCCCTCAGGGCTTACAGCTCCCTCAATATTCACCTAGATCAGGAGTTGATCTTTCTTGTCCTCAGGGCTTACAGCTCCCTCAATATTCACCCAGATCAGGAGTTGACCTTTCTTGTCCTCAGGGCTTACAGATCTCTCAATATTCACCCAGATCAGGAGTTGACCTTTCTTGCCCTCAGGGCTTACAGCTCCCTCAATATTCACCTAGATCAGGAGTTGACCTTTCTTGTCCTCAGGGCTTACAGATCTCTCAATATTCACCCAGATCAGGAGTTGACCTTTCTTGTCCTCAGGGCTTACAGATCTCTCAATATTCACCCAGATCAGGAGTTGACCTTTCTTGCCCTCAGGGCTTACAGTTCCCTCAATATTCACCCAGATCAGGAGTTGTGAAATGGTAATAACAGGATTTCAGCAGGTGACCGTGTGTCCTTTCATGGGATCAGCATTTATTGCAATGCAAATGACACCTTGTGCTCCCCTACACAACCCCCGTCTCTCAACTCACTTTGTGGACTCTCACACTCTATCTTCATATTCAATACTGAAGACTCAAGATGCTACTCAAGATGTTTTGAGAATTTTGTTTCTGTTTTCCACTATTTGCATATCATTAACATGTCTGTCCATCCTGTGATTTCCATAAATCGAAGACTTTTCCTTCTTGTTATTGTAACTTCAGTTTTAAGGACTATTTATTGGGGTATTCTCAACTCCAAGATCCTATCCCAATATATACTAGGTGTAATAATAATTATATGCTAAATACCTTCAATTAGAACTGTAGTATAGTTCATCCGATTTACCATGTTGCTTACCTCATATGCAGACCATTGCAGTAGCTTAAGTGTCCATGGTTAAGACCATTCATATAGTGACAGATAAGTTGTTAGTGGTCGTAACCATGGATACCTAAGCTACTGCAATACCATTCACATAGCGAATCAGAAGAACTATACTACATTCTAATTGGAGGATAACAGTGCAGTCAGTGAGGAGGGAGGAGAACCTGCAATAAATATATATTAGTAAGTGCCACAGTATTAGGTCCTAAGCTTGATAGCACAGAGATAAAGTGGACTATTCCTTGTTCCACATTCCCGTGCTGCCCTGGTTGATCTTTTATTATAGTAAATATTGAACTATATTCAAAAATCTGGTATTAAATGATCTTTGTCCGCTCTGATATTTGCTCGCAGGTGATTAAACGGCAGGATGTCTTGGTGTTCCGAGATTTCATCCTTCGCTGACACAATCACCGGTACGTGTATGGACCCGGAAACGTGCCGTTCACCCGGACACTGGTCATGTGGGCCACTGCTGTAGTATGCAGCATTCCTTCTAAAACCCGTGACGGCGTCCGACAGCTGAGCTGTGACCGCGCTGGTGGAGACCATTAATCTTTTCTTTATGTAGAGCGTTATTATGGCGCTCGGGTAATCACGTCCCGTCTATCACGCTGTGCTCAGTACAAACATTGACATGACATCACATGTTTCAATGAACAACACAACAATAGAAATTCCAGCATTAAAAATATCACTCGCACTTAACCTTTTATACATTTTTTTTTATTTGTGTTGTTTTCACTTAAACAAATATCAAATTCTATGTTTTTTTTTTAAAACTTTGCAATAAACATTGTGTCCTTAAAGGGCTAGTCCACTTAAAGGGGTTGTCCGCCACTACTACTGTATTTCCTCATGTAAAATAATAACAGCTATGTTCACCTCCCGTGCCGTCCAAGCAATGTCAGCACCTGCTCTCCCGAGCTTTGAGTGACGATGTCATGTCACGTGAGCCCTGCAGCCAATCAGCGGCCACTTCAATCTCCCCTCCTTGGGTCATAACTGACATCCAGAGGAAGTTAGAGAGCAGCAGCAGCTTTCGCTTTTTCTGGATGTCAGTTTCGTCCATAGGAAGTGAGAGTGAAGTGGCCACAAGAATTAAAGGTGTATTCCCATCTACAAGATCCTATCTGAATACATAGTAGGTATAATAATAATAATAGCAAATATCTCCAGTTAGAAACATAGTATAGTTCTCCTGATTTGCTATGTCGGTAACCCCATGTGCAGGGCATTGCGGTAGCTTAGATATACATGGTTACGACCACTAACAACTGTCAGTTGTAACCATGGATACCTAAGCTACTGCCATGCCCTGCACATGAGGTAAGCAACATAGCAAATCAAAAGAACTATACTAAATTTCTAATTGGAGGTATTTGTTAATGTTATTATTATTACACCTACTACATATTGGAATAGGATCTTGGAGATGGTAATACCCCTTTAAAAGATCTGCTGCTAACATCTAGGTGCCTGATACAACTGGGGACGGGAAGAAAAACATTAGACTCGAACAAAGACGACCCAGGAAAACATACTCAGAAGGGAGGTAAGAACATTTCTAAAACAATCCACAGTGAGGAGATTGGAACAAAACAAAATCCTCTAAACTGCATGCTCGCAAACGCCAGAAGCCTGACAAACAAGATGGAAGAACTAGAAGCAGAAATATCTACAGGTAACTTTGACATAGTGGGAATAACCGAGACATGGTTAGATGAAAGCTATGACTGGGCAGTTAACTTACAGGGTTACAGTCTGTTCAGAAAGGATCGTAAAAATCGGAGAGGAGGAGGGGTTTGTCTCTATGTAAAGTCTTGTCTAAAGTCCACTTTAAGGGAGGATATTAGCGAAGGGAATGAGGATGTCGAGTCCATATGGGTTGAAATTCATGGAGGGAAAAATGGTAACAAAATTCTCATTGGGGTCTGTTACAAACCCCCAAATATAACAGAAAGCATGGAAAGTCTACTTCTAAAGCAGATAGATGAAGCTGCAACCCATAATGAGGTCCTGGTTATGGGGGACTTTAACTACCCGGATATTAACTGGGAAACAGAAACCTGTGAAACCCATAAAGGCAACAGGTTTCTGCTAATAACCAAGAAAAATTATCTTTCACAATTGGTGCAGAATCCAACCAGAGGAGCAGCACTTTTAGACCTAATACTATCTAATAGACCTGACAGAATAACAAATCTGCAGGTGGTCGGGCATCTAGGAAATAGCGACCACAATATTGTACAGTTTCACCTGTCTTTCACTAGGGGGACTTGTCAGGGAGTCACAAAAACATTGAACTTTAGGAAGGCAAAGTTTGACCAGCTTAGAGATGCCCTTAATCTGGTAGACTGGGACAATATCCTCAGAAATAAGAATACAGATAATAAATGGGAAATGTTTAAGAACATCCTAAATAGGCAGTGTAAGCGGTTTATACCTTGTGGGAATAAAAGGACTAGAAATAGGAAAAACCCAATGTGGCTAAACAAAGAAGTAAGACAGGCAATTAACAGTAAAAAGAAAGCATTTGCACTACTAAAGCAGGATGGCACCACTGAAGCTCTAAAAAACTATAGGGAGAAAAATACTTTATCTAAAAAACTAATTAAAGCTGCCAAAAAGGAAACAGAGAAGCACATTGCTAAGGAGAGTAAAACTAATCCCAAACTGTTCTTCAACTATATCAATAGTAAAAGAATAAAAACTGAAAATGTAGGCCCCTTAAAAAATAGTGAGGAAAGAATGGTTGTAGATGACGAGGAAAAAGCTAACATATTAAACACCTTCTTCTCCACGGTATTCACGGTGGAAAATGAAATGCTAGGTGAAATCCCAAGAAACAATGAAAACCCTATATTAAGGGTCACCAATCTAACCCAAGAAGAGGTGCGAAACCGGCTAAATAAGATTAAAATAGATAAATCTCCGGGTCCGGATGGCATACACCCACGAGTACTAAGAGAACTAAGTAATGTAATAGATAAACCATTATTTCTTATTTTTAGTGACTCTATAGCGACAGGGTCTGTTCCGCAGGACTGGCGCATAGCAAATGTGGTGCCAATATTCAAAAAGGGCTCTAAAAGTGAACCTGGAAATTATAGGCCAGTAAGTCTAACCTCTATTGTTGGTAAAATATTTGAAGGGTTTCTGAGGGATGTTATTCTGGATTATCTCAATGAGAATAACTGTTTAACTCCATATCAGCATGGGTTTATGAGAAATCGCTCCTGTCAAACCAATCTAATCAGTTTTTATGAAGAGGTAAGCTATAGACTGGACCACGGTGAGTCATTGGACGTGGTATATCTCGATTTTTCCAAAGCGTTTGATACCGTGCCGCACAAGAGGTTGGTACACAAAATGAGAATGCTTGGTCTGGGGGAAATTGTGTGTAAATGGGTTAGTAACTGGCTTAGTGATAGAAAGCAGAGGGTGGTTATAAATGGTATAGTCTCTAACTGGGTCGCTGTGACCAGTGGGGTACCGCAGGGGTCAGTATTGGGACCTGTTCTCTTCAACATATTCATTAATGATCTGGTAGAAGGTTTACACAGTAAAATATCGATATTTGCAGATGATACAAAACTATGTAAAGCAGTTAATACAAGAGAAGATAGTATTCTGCTACAGATGGATCTGGATAAGTTGGAAACTTGGGCTGAAAGGTGGCAGATGAGGTTTAACAATGATAAATGTAAGGTTATACACATGGGAAGAAGGAATCAATGTCACCATTACACACTGAACGGGAAACCACTGGGTAAATCTGACAGGGAGAAGGACTTGGGGATCCTAGTTAATGATAAACTTACCTGGAGCAGCCAGTGCCAGGCAGCAGCTGCCAAGGCAAACAGGATCATGGGGTGCATTAAAAGAGGTCTGGATACACATGATGAGAGCATTATACTGCCTCTGTACAAATCCCTAGTTAGACCGCACAAGGAGTACTGTGTCCAGTTTTGGGCACCGGTGCTCAGGAAGGATATAATGGAACTAGAGAGAGTACAAAGGAGGGCAACAAAATTAATAAAGGGGATGGGAGAACTACAATACCCAGATAGATTAGCGAAATTAGGATTATTTAGTCTAGAAAAAAGACGACTGAGGGGCGATCTAATAACCATGTATAAGTATATAAGGGGACAATACAAATATCTCGCTGAGGATCTGTTTATACCAAGGAAGGTGACGGGCACAAGGGGGCATTCTTTGCGTCTGGAGGAGAGAAGGTTTTTCCACCAACATAGAAGAGGATTCTTTACTGTTAGGGCAGTGAGAATCTGGAATTGCTTGCCTGAGGAGGTGGTGATGGCGAACTCAGTCGAGGGGTTCAAGAGAGGCCTGGATGTCTTCCTGGAGCAGAACAATATTGTATCATACAATTATTAGGTTCTGTAGAAGGACGTAGATCTGGGGATTTATTATGATGGAATATAGGCTGAACTGGATGGACAAATGTCTTTTTTCAGCCTTACTAACTTTGTTACTATGTTACTATGTAACTGGACACCATCAAAGGTCCTGTAGTCTGTGCCTTGATGGGCTAGGGCAGGGGTGGGGAACTTTTTTCCAGCCGGGGGCCATTTGGAAATTTCTAGCATCATTTGGGGGCCACATAAAAATGATCACCTTGAAAATGACCCCGGTATATTTAGTCAAACAATTAATTATGGTAACTCACCCTTAGGCCACGATCACACTATCAGTATTTGGTCAGTATTTTACCTCAGTATTTGTAAGCCAAAACCAGGAGAGGAACAAACAGAGGAAAAGTATAATAGAAACATATGCACCACTTCTGTATTTATCACCCACTCCTGGTTTTGACTTACAAATACTGATGTAAAATACTGACCAAATACTGCTAGTGTGTCGCCAGCCTTAATGTGACGGCTGGAACTGCTTCTCTTGGGTGCAGCTGTGTTGTTAGGTGATACTGATTATGCTGCTTCTCACAGCTGCTTTTCCAGGGGATGGCACGAAGATCACAGGGGGCACAGAAATCAAAGGGGGCACAAAGATCACAGGAGGGCACATAGCTGGGGGGCACAGAGATCACAGAGGGGCACAGATCACATGGGAGCACAAATATGACAGGGGATACATAGCAGGGGGGCACAGGGATCACAGGGGGGCACATAGTTCACAGTGGGGCATAAAGCTGGGAACCACAGAGATCACAGGGATGCACATAGCTGGAGGGCACAGAAATCACAGGGGGGCATATAGCTGGGGGGCATATAGCTGGAGGGCACAGAAATCACAGGGGGGCATGTAGCTGGAGGGCACAGAAATCATGGGGGCATATAGCTAGAGGGCTCAGAAATCACAGGGGGGCATATAGCTGGAGGGCACAGAAATCACGGGGGCATATAGCTGGAGGGGCAGAGACATCACAGGGGGAACAGGGATCACAGGGGGCACATAGCTGGGGGCACAGGGATTACAGGAGGTATATAGCTGGAGGGACGGGAGCGCATTGGCTGCTAACCCAGCCCACCCTGATGACATCATCATTCATGTGCAGGGCATGCAGCGTTCTGTAATGAATGCTGCGTACTGTGCACTTGGGGGTTAAAGGACCGGCAGCTGACAGGATACGGCTGCCGCCCGAGCATTGCGGACTCCAGGGACTTTCCCGCGGGCTACATGAAAAGCCGCATGCGGCCTGCGGGCCGGACGTTCCCCACCCCTGGGCTAGGGCTTTAGGTCTTGTACAGGCTGTACCTTTACAGTATTGGCCAGGGCTATTTTAGAATAACAAAGGCATCTACCAATTATTAGGCAGGTAGTTTTAATGTTATGGTTGATCAGTGAACCACTGTGGCAAAACTTTTACATAACAAGACTTTACTAAACTAAAAATTAAGAAAATAGGAGGGGCTCATATCATAGTTGCTGTTAGTCTCCCATCCCCCTTCCAGCACCAGACATTACATCCCCTATGTCCAGCAGATGGTTCATTCTGTACTAGTACCCATCAGATTACCACGGTACCACCGCGTGCACCTCTGATGTCACTCCCCTTATCCGGCTCAGACGGCGTCTTACCATCTGAGTATTCAGGTAGTGTGGTGTCCACTCTGACCACCTTGGTTGAACCGCTACAGACCACCTAATCTCTGTATCACCCAGCTATGCTGTTCCAAAGTATTGCTCATGAACTCAGCTCTGCTGCATCAAGGTTCCTGACTGCAACGCTCACTGCGCTGTACTGAGGTGCTGAAAACCGTATTTAACTGTTTCAAGGTGCTCTATGCACATTCTGTTCTGCTGTATCAATGTATCAAGATGCCTGTCTGCACACCCGTCTCTGCTGTCTGAAAGTACCTGTCCACATACTCGGCTCAGCTATACCGAGGTACCATCCTGCATTTCACCGTTCCCCGCTGTTCAGATGCCATCCAGTTCTCTTTTGACATGCCATCAGGCATATCCATTTCCACTTTTCCACACGACCAGCCTCTCCAGCTACACTGTCCTACCCACTGCCCCGTTTGGCCCGGCAGGGTTGGTAATGAAGAGATGTCTATAAGACGCCCCCATTACTATCCCCGTATTCAAAAGTATTTGCTACGTTTTTGTGATACGCAGCGAATACGCTTCATATATGAAGTTGTCTGCTGCATATTACTTTTTGTAAAACTTCACTCAAACGTCCCCAATGCATCCACATTTTAGTGCTCCCTATTATGCCTGAGATCCTTAGCACCTGGAGAACCACATTTAAATTACCGTAAGGCAGGGATGTAACTTTGAGTTACTAAAATCGTGTCGCGCTAATAGTACGTGCACGAAAATGTGACTGCATTACAATCATTGGGAGGAGGCACAAGTTATTTCGGAGTGATAACCCCCTGGATCCACATCTTTGCCCCCTGACTTTGAGCTACACGTTTTTTTATCCAGCTTTTACTGTTGTCTTCCCTGTTGTTCCTTAGCAGATCAGCAGTGCCCTCTAGAGGCGAGTTATGGAATCATGCAGTTTCAAAGTAATGTGAATGAACTTGACCTGATTTCTCATAAATTTCCATTGCTATAATGCAGATGTGCACTACTCCTTTACTATGGCCCAACAAAAAGTAATCACCAGCAGATACCGGACTCTACATGGCTACAATAATGTTGTGTCTGTTCTGGCACAACCTGTTAAAAAATTAGAAATTGGAAATCGGGACTATCCTAGAACCTGCTGCATTACAGGTTACTGTATTTTATCTTTCTCCAGGGGCCATTATTTCAGAATCCCTGGTTCTTAATTGGGTGGTCATCGATAAAATTTAGACATGATTTTTTTTCTAAATAGTGAAGGTTTCATCCTGCCACATGATAGACTCATTAATAGCTGAAATATCCTGCATGTCTATTGCTCCAGTCCCTGACAGCAAGCAGCTTGGATGGTATCTCAGTCATTCATTCTCTGAGCTGAAATATCCTGCATGTCTATTGCTCCAGTCCCTGACAGCAAGCAGCTTGGATGGTATCTCAGTCATTCATTCTCTGAGCTGAAATATCCTGCATGTCTATTGCTCCAGTCCCTGACAGCAAGCAGCTTGGATGGTATCTGAGTCATTCTATCTTCGGCATTGAATCCTGCATGTATCTATATATGTTAGTCATCCTATTATGCCTTTGTTTGTGGTTATAGATATTTAACTCACTTTTGCATGTCCTTACTCAGAGAGATCACATAACTGTTTCAAAGCGGTTTATGATCCATGTAGACCTGGACATTTGTTTATCTGATCACTACATTTATTGTGTCCTGTTGTCTCAACTGAGTTAGATTGATTGCTAACAAGCTTTAACCCAAAAAAAAAAAAAAAAGAAAGAGATCTAAGGGCTAGCCTTCTATAAATGTAGACTTAGCTTGGGGATGCATTCGTGCACTGTTATTCGTGTATTTTTATTCAAAGTACTTTTTTTCTAAGTACTCGGCAGTTATAACATGGCAGTAGGGCAGCAGACAGGTAAGAAAAACTAAATCTAATCCATATTCACTTGAAACAGCACAAATACTCACCATATTTATTTGTATAATCTATATCCTGACTGCCGCATTCACTCACATTCACCGCCCTTGCATTAACTCTTTACACTCCATCCATATCGGCCCCTCTGTCCTTGCCTCTCCTATGTATAGCACTCATGCTCTGTTCACATTGCTTAACAGCACAGATCCATTCAGTCCCACCATCCAACACAAGAGACGCTCTCACAAATCACTTAACCATCTGCTCACTCTTTCGATCCTCCTTCTTCTAGTCGCTGGAGACATATCTCCAAACCCCGGCCCCCCATATTATAGCCAGTCAAACCTCCCAATTGCTACACCCAGAAACCCCTCTAACCTTATTAATATTCCCTGCATGCCTTCTGTCTCTTTCAATTGTGCCCTTTGGAATTCTCGCTCTGTGTGTAATAAACTCTCCTTCATTCATGACTTCTTCCTTTCTAATTCTCTTAATCTCCTGGCTCTTACTGAAACCTGGATTCAGCAGTCAGACACCACTGCTGCTGCTGCTCTTTCATATGGTGGACTACACTTTTCTCATACCCCAAGATCAGACAACAGAGCAGGTGGAGGCGTTGGCCTGCTCCTTTCACCCAAATGTACTTTCCAAGTTATCCCCCAAGTACCCTCACTTGTCTTCCCTTCCTTTGAGGTCCATGTGGTCAGACTCTACGTCCCCTTCTCCATGCGAGTGGCGGTGGTGTATCGTCCTCCCGGCCCCTCTCATCAGTTCCTGGATCACTTTGCCACCTGGCTTCCACACTTTCTCTCCTGTGACACCCCCACCCTTATCATGGGTGATTTCAACATCCCCATTGCCTCTCCCCTCTCCCCATCTGCTTCTCACCTTTTATCGCTATCCTCCTCTTTTGGCCTCTCGCAGCATACTAACTCTCCAACACATGAAGATGGAAACTCCCTTGACTTGGTCTTCTCCCGGCTTTGCTCAGTGGATGATTTCACAAACTCCCCTCTCCCACTCTCTGACCACAACCTTCTTTCATTCTCTATCAAGAACTGCCTTCCCGCTCAGGTCACCCCCACTTTCCACACTTATAGAAACATACAGGCCATTAACACCCAGAAACTTATGAAGAACTTGCAGTCCTCATTGGCCCCAATCTCCTCCATCTCATGTCCTGATTCTGCTCTGAAGCATTACAATGAAACCCTGCAAAGTGCTCTGGATGAAGCTGCTCCTCCTATACATAAAACAACTCGGCACAGACGGCAACAACCGTGGCACACGCTGCAAACACGTTTCCTGCAGCGGTGCTCCAGGTGCGCAGAACGTCTGTGGAGAAAATCTAATCTACCCGAAGATTTCATCCATTATAAGTTCATGCTAAAGACATACAATTCTGCCCTTCACCTCTCCAAACAAACCTACTTCAACACCCTCATCACCTCCCTGTCCAATAACCCTAAACGTCTCTTTGACACGTTCCAGTCCCTACTCAACCCAAGAGTGCAGGCCCCAACCACGGATCTCCGTGCTGACGATCTGGCCAATTACTTCAAAGAAAAAATTGACCACATTCGACAGGAAATCATCTCCCAATCTCTTCATACCATGCACTGTCCTCCCTCCCCCACTGCATCTAGTTCACTCTCTGACTTTGAAGCAGTTACAGAAGAAGAAGTAATCAGGCTCCTTGCATCTTCTCGCCCGACCACTTGCACCAGTGACCCCATTCCGTCACATCTCCTCCAGTCCCTTTCCCCGGCTGTCACCTCTCACCTAACAAAAATATTCAACCTTTCCCTCACTTCCGGTATTTTTCCCTCCTCATTTAAGCATGCCATCATACATCCATTACTTAAAAAACCATCCCTCGATCAAAACTGTGCCGCAAATTATAGACCTGTCTCTAATCTTCCCTTCATCTCTAAACTCCTCGAACGCCTGGTCCACTCCCGTCTTACCCGCTATCTCTCAGATAACTCTCTTCTTGACCCTCTTCAATCTGGCTTCCGCTCTTTACACTCTACTGAAACTGCCCTCACTAAAGTCTCTAATGACCTACTAACAGCTAAATCTAATGGTCACTACTCCATGCTAATTCTCTTGGATCTCTCTGCAGCATTCGATACTGTGGATCATCAGCTCCTCCTCACTATGCTCCGCTCCATCGGCCTCAAGGACACCGTTCTCTCCTGGTTCTCCTCCTATCTCTCTGACCGATCCTTCACTCTATGTTTTGCTGGTTCCTCCTCCTCTCACCTTCCCCTTACTGTTGGGGTTCCTCAAGGATCAGTCCTAGGCCCCCTACTCTTCTCGTTGTATACTGCCCCTATTGGACAAACAATCAGTAGATTTGGTTTCCAGTACCATCTCTATGCTGATGACACCCAACTATACACTTCTTCTCCTGATATCACACCGACCTTTTTAGAAAACACCAGTGATTGTCTTACCGCTGTCTCTAACATCATGTCCTCCCTCTATCTGAAACTAAACCTGTCAAAAACTGAACTCCTCGTGTTCTCTCCCTCTACTAACCTACCTTTGCCTGACATTGCCATCTCCGTGTGCGGTTCCACCATTACTCCAAAGCAACATGCCCGCTGCCTTGGGGTCATCCTTGATTCTGACCTTTCATTCACCCCCCACATCCAATCACTGGCTCGCTCTTCTTACCTGCATCTCAAAAACATTTCTAGAATTCGCCCTTTTCTTACTTTCGACTCTGCAAAAACTCTTACTGTTTCACTTATTCATTCTCGTCTGGACTATTGTAACTCTCTACTAATCGGCCTCCCTCTTGCAAAACTCTCCCCGCTCTAATCTGTCCTGAATGCTGCAGCCAGGATCATATTCCTCACCAACCGTTACACCGATGCCTCTACCCTGTGCCAGTCATTACACTGGCTACCCATCCACTCCAGAATCCAGTACAAAACTACTACCCTTATCCACAAAGCACTCCATGGCTCAGCACCACCCTACATCTCCTCCCTGGTATCAGTCTACCACCCTACCCGTGCCCTCCGCTCCGCTAATGACCTCAGGTTAGCATCCTCAATAATTAGAACCTCCCACTCCCGTCTCCAAGACTTTACACGTGCTGCGCCGATTCTTTGGAATTCACTACCTAGGTTAATACGATTAATCCCCAATCCCCACAGTTTTAAGCGTACCCTAAAAACTCATTTGTTCAGACTGGCCTACCGCCTCAATGCATTAACCTAACGATCCCTGTGTGGCCTATTTAAAAAAAAAAAAAAAAAAAATAAGGTTCCTCGCATCATGTTCTCTTTCACTTTATGCAGTTAATAGCCCTCTGTGTCAGTACTGCTACATACTTAGGCAGTTAACTGGTTCATGCAGCTTTACATGAACACCTGAGCCTTACACTATAGCTGGTCCGAATAACTAAAGCAATTGTTACCATCCACCTCTCGTGTCTCCCCTTTTCCTCATAGTTTGTAAGCTTGCGAGCAGGGCCCTCACTCCTCCTGGTATCTGTATTAAACTATATTTCTGTTATGCTGTAATGTCTATTGTCTGTACAATTCCCGTCTATAATTTGTAAAGCGCTGCGGAATATGTTGGCGCTATATAAATAAAAATTATTATTATTATTAATATTGACATCAATAGCTTATACATGTAACTGTTAGTTTTACAATGAATGGTGTGAATAAGATTTTTGAAAACTGCATCCACTTGATTGGCGCAATACTTTTGGTCTGGTCCACAGCAATGGGCATGATTGGAAATTATTACTTAAGAACTGGTCAAGGATTCCCCGTAGGCCATGTTCACATGTCCAGTATTTGGTCAGTATTTTACATCAGTATAATGGTGACAGTCCTCAATGAGGAACACAATATACTTGATGGCTGCAGGTCACAATGAAGGGCACAATATGCTTTTTAGTTACAGTTCACAATGAAGGGCACAATATGGTTGATGGTTACAGTACACAGGGAAGAGTACAATATGGTTGATGGCTACAATCAATGAGGAACAATACAGTTAATGGTTACAGTTCGCAATGAAAGGCACCATATGCGTGATGGTTACATTTCACAATGAAGCACACAATGCGGCTGATGGTACAGTTCATAGTGAAGGTCACAATTTGCTTGATAGTTATAAAATGCTTCCAGTAGCATGGATTGGCTTCTTGGTTCTTGGTGGTTTAGGAGATTTGTATGTTATAGAACGTGCATTTACTTCATTCTAGTCAACTTTATCTCCTCACAGGACAGTGTTAACTAAGCAGAGACCAATCAAAACAGGTTCATTTCAACCTGCATCATGACATGCAACATATAATCTTTTTGTGAAATCAGAAGGAAGGATACTTTCTAAATTCTTGGCTTCACCTCCAAGAGCCATTGGGCTAACACTCTCCCTTCAGACCCCACCGGTCGACTAGCTTTACAGGTCACTAACAAACCACAGACCACTTACAGATAAACAGGGTGCTCAAGTGTATTCTCAATCACTATTGCAGTTCTTCTAAAAGCTGAAGCCTTTCACAACCCAGCCTGAACCAGCTATAACTCCCTCTAGGGCTCAGGTCCCACACAGCCCACTTGGTCCCTCAAGGTTGACTTACCACAAGGCAAATGTAATCACACAGCCTATGCCATCTACCATTTGTGCAATGGTTTCTCACAGGTCTGAAGTCTCCCATAGTCCACACGGATCTCCCAGAGCTAACCTCTCCAAGACTCAAAGCCGATACCACTACAACAACAGTTCGTTGTCTGCACAGATGTCCCCAAACTGTTCTTACTCAAGGCTGATGGCACTTATGGCCTACCGCAGATAAGCGATACTGCAACCGCACTTTTAGTCCTCTGGGTCCATACTCTACGGACTCTTTGAAACCAACTTGCCGCATTTCCACAGGATCCTCTTCACTCACTCTGGCCTCCAGCTCGCCAACTTTCCCAAGATGGACAAGTCAGAGTCTAGCAGGCACAAAGGCCATCAGGTTCTTAGGGCATGCTCCCTCATATATACCCCTCCTTTTATACCCCCTATTATTGGCATTATGTTGTACTGATTCCGCTCCACAAGACATACAGTACCTCCACCACGGGTGGACTCTTCTTAGGCCTTTGCTGCCATTTCCACCTTCTCCTATTAACCGGCAGTCATAAAATTCTGACTCCCGCTGTCAGCCACTATTGACATGGCACTTTGCAGCCCATCAGCCTACGAATCTTCTTACCAAATGGTGGAACAAAATCATCAAGACGTACAAATCATCAGATATTGTCAGTCAGTGGGTACAAATTCACTCTAGACTCAGAACTCCAGAATGCATAAGAATTCAAATAAAAAAATATATATAGTGAACCAATAAATTGGATTGTCACAATGCACCATAAGTGCCAACAAACAGTTGTATTTGTGGCAGATAGACATCTACTGCCCCTACTAATGCCAGCACCAGGCAGTCTGGAAGTGTCAGTTACAGCCCCCCCCCCCCGTATTAAGTGCCAGTACCTCATTAACAGAACAGGTACAAAGTCACTTTTTCCACGCATTGTGGGGCACCTGATGTCTAGAGATCGTTTGTCACATTGAACAATGACATACAGTGCCTTGTGAAAGTATTCGGCTCCCTGCAACTTTTCAACCTTTTCCCACGTATCATGCTTCAAACATAAAGATACCAAATGTAAATTTTTGGTGAAGAATCAACAACAAGTGGAACACAATTGTGAAGTTTAACAAAATTTATTGGTTATTTAAAATTTTTGTGGAAATTCAAAAACTGAAAAGTGGGGCGTGCAATATTATTCGGCCCCTTTACTTTCAGAGCAGCAAACTCACTCCAGAAGTTCATTGTGGATCTCTGAATGATCCAATGTTGTCCTAAATGCCTAATGATGATAAATATAATTTAGCTGTCAGCAGCTGCTTCCACTGATTGTCTTTTCTGCTCGGCTATTTAGCCTGGCTCTTTCCTTCAGCGTGTGTGTACTTGTCAATGGTTCCTGGTTGGATTCACATCTCTTTGGATTTCCCAGTTATCCTGACCAGTTCAGCAAAGCTAAGTCCTTGCTTGCTCTTTTCTGTCCACAGGTTGTGGACTTATCCGTTCTGTGCTTTCTATGTTTGTCCAGCTTGTCAGTATGAATTAATTCTGTGATGCTGGAAGCTCTGGGAAGCAGATTTACCCTCCACACCTTTAGTCAGGTATGGAGATTTTTGTAAACTCTGTGTGGATTTTTTGTAGTGTTTTATACTGACCGCACAGTATTCCATCCTGTCCTATCTATCAAGCTAGACTGGCCTCCTGTGCTCATCCTGGTTTCATTCTGTGTATGTCTTTTCCCTCTCCACTCACAGTCATTACTTGTGGGGGGCTATCTATCCTTTGGGGATTTTCTCTGAGGCAAGATAGTTTTCCTGTTTCTATCTTTAGGGGTAGTTAGTTCTCAGGCTGTGACAAGGTGCCTAGGGAGTGTTAGGAGCATCCCACGGCTACTTCTAGTGTTGTGTTGAGCTTAGGGACTGCGGTCAGTACAGTTACCACTTCCTTCAGAGCTCATTCCATGTTGCTCCTAAACCACCAGATCATAACAGTACAAGTGGCCAAAAATTAATTAAATGCATCTCAAAAGAAGGAAAAAATTCTGAGCCATTTTTTTTTTCTGTGCTCTGTTTTGTCTTTTTTTTCCTCTTGATCTCTGGGTGGTTCAGGATTTATGCTCTGGCATGGATGTTCAGGGTTTGTTTTCTCGTGTGGATCAACTTGCTGCAAGAGTACAGAGTATCCAAGATTATGCTGTCCAGACTCCGGCTTTGGAGCCTAGAATTCCTACTCCTGATTTGTTTTTTGGAGACAGATCCAAGTTTTTGAACTTTAAAAATAACTGCAAATTGTTTTTTGCTTTGAAACCCTGTTCTTCTGGTGATCCCATTCAGCAAGTTAAAATCATCATATCCTTGCTGTGTGGTGACCCTCAGGACTGGGCATTCTCCCTTGAATCAGGGGATCCGGCATTGCTGAATGTAGAAGCATTTTTTCAAGCGCTCGGATTATTGTATGACGAACCTAATTCTGTGGATCATGCAGAAAAAACCCTGCTGGCCTTGTGTCAAGGTCAGGAAGCGGCAGAATTATACTGCCAGAAATTTAGGAAATGGTCTGTGCTCACTAAATGGAATGAGGATGCTCTGGCTGCTATTTTCAGAAAAGGTCTTTCTGAAGCCCCTAAAGATGTTATGGTGGGCTTCCCTACGCCTACTGGTTTGAGTGAATCTATGTCTCTAGCCATTCAGACTGATCGGCGTTTGCGCGAGCGCAAAGCTATGCACCATATGGCAGTGTCCTCTGTTGTGAATTCCGTTCTGGAGCTCCCTCCTGTGGTTGCTAATGGTATTTTTGTGAGTTCTGCCCTTGGGCTCCCTCTGATGGTTTCGAGTGGAACTGCTGCTCCTTTAGATAGCTGTAGCAGCTGCCTTCACTAATCGCCTTGCCTGGGTTTGTTATTTAAACCTGCTCTGGGCTTTAGTCCATGCCTGCTGTCAATGTTCTTGGTTGGATTTGGTTCTCTCCTTGGAATTTTCATATGGCCAGTCCTTGTCTGCAAAAGATAAGTTTTTGCTTGTTTTTGTTTGTCCATTCGTTTGGACTCTATTGCTTTGCAAATATGTTTCTTTTTGTCCAGCTTGTCACTATGTCTTATTCAGGCTAGCTGGAAGCTCTGGGAAAGCAGATCTGCCCCTCCACACCGTGAGTCGGTGTGGAGTTCATTTTTGTAATTTCTGCGTGGATTTTGTAGTTTTTATACTGACCGCACAGTATCCTTTTCTCTCTGTCTATCTAGTTTAGTTTTGGCCTCCTTTGCTGAATTCTGATTTCATTTCTATGTTTGTCATTTCCCTCTCCATTCACAGTCAATATTTGTGGGGGGCTATCTTTCCTTTTGGGGGTTTTCTCTGAGGCAAGATAGCTTTCTATTTCCTTCTTTAGGGGTAGCTATTTCTTAGGCTGTGAAGAGGTGTCTAGGGAGAGTCAGGAACATCCCACGGCTATTTCTAGTGTTGTTGTTAGGATTAGGGACTGCGGACAGTAGAGATACCACCTTCTCAGAGCTCGCTCCATGTTGCGTTTTAGCCACCAGGTCATCTCAGTGTGGCCTCTTAACCACCAGGTCATAACAGTACAGCAGGCCAGAAATGAATTAAATGCATCTCAAAAGAAGGAAAAGAAAGTTCTGAACCATTTTTTTTTCTGTGCTCTGTTCTGTCTTTTTTTCCCTCTTGATATCTGGGTGGTGCTGGATATATGCTCTGGTATGGAGATTCAGAGTTTGTTTTCTCGTGTGGATCAACTTGCTGCAAGAGTCCAGAGTATCCAAGATTATATTGTCCAGACTCCGGCTCTAGAGCCTAGAATTCCTACTCCTGATTTGTTTTTTGGGGACAGATCCAAGTTTTTGAACTTTAAAAATAGCTGCAAATTGTTTTTTGCTTTGAAACCCCGTTCTTCTGGTGATCCCATTCAGCAAGTAAAAATCATCATATCCTTACTGCGTGGTGATCCTCAAGACTGGGCTTTTGCTCTTGAAACAGGGGATCCGGCATTGTTGAGTGTGGATGCATTTTTTCAAGCGCTCGGATTGTTGTATGACGAACCTAACTCAGTAGAGCATGCTGAGAAAACACTGTTGGCCCTGTGTCAGGGTCAAGAAGCGGCAGAGTTATACTGCCAGAAATTTAAAAAATGGTCTGTGCTCACTAAGTGGAATGAAGAGGCTCTGGCTGCTATTTTCAGAAAAGGTCTTTCTGAAACCCTTAAAGATGTTATGGTGGGCTTTCCTACGCCTACCGGTTTGAGCGAATCTATGTCTCTAGCCATTCAGATTGATCGGCGCTTGCGTGAGCGCAAGGTGGTGCACCATATGGCAGTATCCTCTGAGCAAAGTCCTGAGCCTATGCAATGTGATAGGATTTTGACTAGAGCAGAAAGGCAGAAATTCAGACGTCAGAATGGCCTGTGTTTTTACTGTGGTGATTCAGCTCATGCTATTTCTGATTGCCCTAAGCGTACTAGGAGGGTTCCTGGGTCTGTTACCATTAGTACTGTACAGCCTAAATTTCTCTTGTCTGTTACCCTGATTTGCTCATTGTCGTCCTTCTCTGTTATGGCATTTGTGGATTCTGTTGCTGCCCTGAACTTAATGGACTTAGAATTTGCCAAGCGCTGTGGTTTTTCCTTGGAACCTTTGCAGAGTCCTATTCCCTTAAGGGGGATTGATGCTACGCCATTGGCCAAGAATAAACCTCAGTATTGGACTCAGTTAACAATGTACATGGCTCAAGCACATCAGGAAACTATTCGCTTTTTGGTGTTGCATAATTTGCATGATGTTGTTGTGCTGGGTTTTCCATGGTTACAGGTGCATAACCCAGTGCTGGATTGGAGATCTATGTCTGTAACTGGTTGGGGTTGTCAGGGGATACATAGTGATATTCCTTTGATGTCCATTTCCTCGTCCCCTTCTTCTGAAGTTCCTGAGTTTTTGTCGGATTTCCAGGATGTATTTGATGAGCCCAAGTCCAGTTCTCTGCCTCCTCATAGGGACTGCGATTGTGCCATTAATTTTATTCCTGGCTGTAAGTTCCCTAAGGGCCGACTTTTCAATCTGTCTGTGCCAGAGCATGCCGCTATGCGGAGTTATGTAAAGGAGTCCTTGGAGAAGGGGCATATTCGCCCGTCTTCGTCACCGTTGGGAGCAGGATTTTTTTTGGTTGCCAAGAAGGATGGCTCCTTGAGACCCTGTATTGATTATCGCCTTCTCAATAAGATCACTGTCAAATTCCAGTACCCTTTACCTTTACTTTCTGATTTGTTTTCTCGGATTAAGGGTGCCAGTTGGTTTACTAAAATCGACCTTCGAGGGGCGTATAATCTCGTGCGTATTAAACAAGGTGATGAATGGAAAACAGCATTTAATACGCCCGAAGGCCATTTTGAATATCTTGTGATGCCATTCGGGCTCTCTAATGCTCCATCGGTATTTCAGTCCTTTATGCATGATATTTTCCGGAATTATCTGGATAAATTCATGATTGTGTATTTGGATGATATTTGGGTTTTCTCCGATGATTGGGAGTCTCATGTAAAGCAGGTTAGGATGGTATTTCAGGTCTTTTGTGCTAATGCGTTGTTTGTGAAGGGGTCTAAGTGTCTCTTTGGAGTTCAGAAGGTTTCTTTTTTGGGTTTCATTTTTTCCCCCTCGGCTATTGAAATGGACCCTGTTAAAGTCCAGGCCATTCATGATTGGACTCAACCTACATCTGTAAAGAGCCTTCAGAAATTTTTGGGCTTTGCCAATTTTTATCGCCGCTTTATTGCTAATTTTTCTAGTGTGGTGAAGCCTCTGACTGATTTGACGAGGAAGGGCGCTGATGTGGTGAATTGGTCCTCTGCGGCTGTTGAGGCCTTTCAGGAGCTTAAACGTCGTTTTACTTCTGCCCCTGTGTTGCGTCAGCCAGATGTTTCTCTCCCTTTTCAGGTTGAGGTTGACGCTTCTGAGATTGGGGCAGGGGCCGTTTTGTCTCAGAAAAATGCTGATGGCTCTTTGATGAAACCATGTGCTTTCTTCTCCAGAAAGTTTTCGCCTGCTGAGCGTAATTATGATGTCGGCAATCGGGAGTTGTTGGCTATGAAGTGGGCATTTGAGGAGTGGCAACATTGGCTTGAGGGAGCAAAGCATCGCGTGGTGGTCTTGACTGATCACAAGAATCTGATTTACCTCGAGTCTGCTAAGCGGTTGAATCCTAGACAGGCTCGGTGGTCTCTGTTTTTCTCACGTTTTGATTTCTTGGTCTCGTATATTCCGGGTTCTAAGAATGTGAAGGCTGATGCCCTTTCTAGGAGTTTTTTGCCTGATTCTCCGGGAGTTCTTGAGCCGCCTGGGATCCTCAAGGAGGGGGTGATTCTTTCTGCCATCTCCCCTGATTTGCGGCGGGTACTTCAGGAGTTTCAGGCTGATAAACCTGACCGCTGTCCTGTGGAGAAATTGTTTGTTCCTGATAGATGGACTAGTAGGGTAATTTCTGAGGTTCATTGTTCGGTGTTGGCTGGTCACCCTGGGATTTTCGGTACCAGAGATTTGGTGGCTAGGTCCTTTTGGTGGCCTTCCTTGTCGCGGGATGTGCATTCGTTTGTGCAGTCCTGTGGGACCTGTGCTCAGGCTAAGCCTTGCTGTTCCCATGCCAGCGGGTTGCTTTTGCCTTTGCCTATTCCTGAGAGGCCCTGGACGCATATTTTCATGGATTTTATTTCTGATCTTCCTGTCTCTCAGAAGATGTCTGTCATCTGGGTGGTTTGTGACCGGTTTTCTAAGATGGTCCATTTGGTGCCGTTGCCTAAGTTGCCTTCCTCCTCTGATTTGGTTCCATTATTTTTTCAGCATGTGGTTCGTTTGCATGGTATTCCGGAGAATATTGTGTCTGACAGAGGTTCCCAGTTCGTTTCTAGGTTTTGGCGGTCCTTTTGTGCTAGAATGGGCATTGATTTGTCTTTTTCTTCAGCTTTCCATCCTCAGACAAATGGCCAAATGGAGTGAACCAATCAGACCTTGGAAACCTATTTGAGATGCTTCGTGTCTGCTGATCAGGCTGATTGGGTGACCTTTTTGCCGTTGGCCGAGTTTGCCCTTAATAATCGGGCTAGTTCTGCTACCTTGGTTTCGCCTTTCTTTTGTAACTTTGGTTTTCATCCTCGTTTTTCTTCAGGGCAGCTTGAGCCTTCTGACTTTCCTGGTGTGGATTCCGTGGTGGACAGGTTGCAGCAAATTTGGACTCATGTGGTGGACAATTTGACGTTGTCTCAGGAAAAGGCTCAGCGTTTTGCTAACCGTCGTCGGTGTGTTGTTCCCCGGCTTCGTGTTGGTGATTTGGTCTGGTTGTCTTCTCGTCATGTTCCTATGAAGGTTTCTTCCCCTAAGTTCAAGCCTCGCTTTATTGGGCCTTATAAGATTTCTGAAATTATCAATCCAGTGTCTTTTCGTTTGGCCCATCCAGCTTCCTTTTCCATTCATAATGTGTTCCATAGATCCTTGTTGCGGAGATATGTGGTACCTATGGTTCCCTCCATTGACCCTCCTGCTCCGGTGTTGGTTGAGGGGGAATTGGAATATGTGGTGGAGAAGATTTTGGATTCTCGTTTTTCGAGGTGGAAGCTTCAGTATCTGGTCAAGTGGAAGGGTTATGGCCAGGACTATAATTCTTGGGTTGTTGCCTCCGATGTTCATGCTGCCGATTTGGTTCGTGCTTTCCATTTGGCTCGTCCTGATCGGCCTGGGAGCTCTGGTGAGGGTTCGGTGACCCCTCCTCAAGGGGGGAGAGGTACTGTTGTGAATTCCGTTCTGGAGCTCCCTCCTGTGGTTGCTAATGGTATTTTTGTGAGTTCTGCCCTTGGGCTCCCTCTGGTGGTTTCGAGTGGAACTGCTGCTCCTTTAGATAGCTGTAGCAGCTGCCTTCACTAATCGCCTTGCCTGGGTTTGTTATTTAAACCTGCTCTGGGCTTTAGTCCATGCCTGCTGTCAATGTTCTTGGTTGGATTTGGTTCTCTCCTTGGAATTTTCATATGGCCAGTTCTTGTCTGCAAAAGATAAGTTTTTGCTTGTTTTTGTTTGTCCATTCGTTTGGACTCTATTGCTTTGCAAATATGTTTCTTTTTGTCCAGCTTGTCACTATGTCTTATTCAGGCTAGCTGGAAGCTCTGGGAAAGCAGATTTGCCCCTCCACACCATGAGTCGGTGTGGAGTTCATTTTTGTAATCTCTGCGTGGATTTTGTAGTTTTTATACTGACCGCACAGTATGCTTTTCTCTCTGTCTATCTAGTTTAGTTTTGGCCTCCTTTGCTGAATTCTGATTTCATTTCTATGTTTGTCATTTCCCTCTCCATTCACAGTCAATATTTGTGGGGGGCTATCTTTCCTTTTGGGGGTTTTCTCTGAGGCAAGATAGCTTTCTATTTCCTTCTTTAGGGGTAGCTATTTCTTAGGCTGTGAAGAGGTGTCTAGGGAGAGTCAGGAACATCCCACGGCTATTTCTAGTGTTGTTGTTAGGATTAGGGACTGCAGTCAGTAGAGATACCACCTTCTCAGAGCTCGCTCCATGTTGCGTTTTAGCCTCCAGGTCATCTCAGTGTGGCCTCTTAACCACCAGGTCATAACAGTCCTCTGAGCAGAGTCCTGAACCTATGCAATGTGATAGGATTTTGACTAGAACAGAACGGCAGGAATTCAGACGTCAGAATAGGCTGTGTTTTTACTGTGGTGATTCTGCTCATGTTATTTCTGATTGCCCTAAACGTACTAGAAGGGTCGCTAGGTCTGTTACCATTAGTACTGTACAGCCTAAATTTCTTTTATCTGTGACCCTGATTTGCTCATTGTCGTCCTTTTCTGTCATGGCATTTGTGGATTCAGGCGCTGCCCTGAACATAATGGACTTAGAATTCGCCAGGCGTTGTGGTTTTTCCTTGCAGCCTTTGCAGAGCCCTATTCCTTTGAGGGGCATTGATGCTATTCCATTGGCCAAGGATAAACCTCATTACTGGACGCAGATGACCATGTACATGGCTCCTGCACATCAGGAAAATTGCCGTTTTCTGGTGTTGCATAACCTGCATGATGTTGTTGTGCTGGGATTTCCATGGTTACAGGAACATAATCCGGTGCTGGATTGGAAAACTATGTCTGTGACTAGTTGGGGTTGTCAAGGGGTACATAGTGACGTTCCTTTAATGTCAATTTCCTCTTCCCCCTCTTCTGAGGTCCCTGAGTTTTTGTCGGATTTTCAGGATGTATTTGATGAGCCCAAGTCCAGTTCCCTTCCTCCACATAGGGACTGTGATTGTGCTATTAACTTGATTCCTGGTTGTAAGTTCCCTAAGGGCCGACTTTTCAATCTGTCTGTGCCAGAGCATGCCGCAATGCGGAGCTATGTTAAGGAATCTTTGGAGAAAGGGCATATTCAGCCGTCTTCGTCACCATTGGGAGCGGGTTTCTTTTTTGTTGCTAAGAAGGATGGCTCCTTGAGACCCTGTATAGATTATCGTCTTCTTAATAAGATCACGGTCAAATTCCAATACCCCTTGCCTTTGCTTTCTGATTTGTTTGCTCAGATTAAGGGGGCTAGTTGGTTTACTAAGATTGACCTCCGAGGGGCATATAATCTTGTTCGTATTAAACAGGGTGACGAATGGAAAACTGCATTTAATACGCCCGAAGGCCATTTTGAATACCTTGTGATGCCATTCGGGCTCTCCAATGCTCCATCTGTGTTCCAATCCTTCATGCATAATATTTTCCGCAATTATCTTGATAAATTCATGGTTGTATATTTGGATGATATTTTGATTTTTCCCGATGATTGGGAGTCTCATGTGATGCAGGTCAGGATGGTGTTCCAGATCCTTCGTGATAATGCTTTATTTGTGAAGGGGTCTAAGTGCCTATTCGGAGTTCAGAAGGTCTCTTTTTTGGGTTTTATTTTTTCTCCCTCGTCTATGGAAATGGATCCTGTTAAGGTCCAAGCTATTCATGACTGGATTCAACCCACATCTGTGAAGAGCCTTCAAAAATTTTTGGGCTTTGCTAATTTCTATCGCCGTTTCATTGCCAACTTTTCCAGTGTGGTTAAGCCCCTTACTGATTTGATGAAGAAAGGCGCTGATGTGACGAATTGGTCCTCTGCGGCTGTTTCTGCCTTTCGGGAGCTTAAACGCCGATTTACTTCTGCCCCTGTGTTGCGTCAGCCGGATGTTTCTCTTCCTTTTCAGGTTGAGGTTGACGCTTCTGAGATTGGGGCAGGGGCCGTTTTTTCTCAGAGGCATTCTGGTGGTTCTTTGATGAAACCGTGTGCTTTTTTTTCCAGAAAGTTTTCACCTGCGGAACGCAATTATGATGTCGGCAATCGGGAGTTGTTGGCTATGAAGTGGGTGTTTGAGGAGTGGCGACATTGGCTTGAGGGAGCTAAGCACCGTATTGTGGTCCTGACCGATCATAAGAATCTGATTTACCTCGAGTCGGCCAAGCGGCTGAATCTTAAACAGGCTCGATGGTCCCTGTTTTTCTCCCGTTTTGATTTTGTGGTCTCGTGTCTTCCGGGATCTAAGAATGTTAAGGCTGATGCCCTCTCTAGGAGTTTTTTGCCTGATTCTCCTGGAGTCCTTGAGCCGGTTGGCATTCTTAAGGAAGGGGTGATTCTTTCTGCCATCTCCCCTGATTTGCGGCGGGTGCTTCGGGAATTTCAGGCTGATAAGCCTGACCGCTGTCCAGTGGGGAAGCTGTTTGTTCCTGATGGATGGACAAGTAAGGTGATTTCTGAGGTTCATTGTTCAGTGTTGGCTGGTCATCCTGGGATTTTTGGTACCAGAGATTTGGTTGCTAGGTCCTTTTGGTGGCCTTCCTTGTCGCGCGATGTGCGTGCTTTTGTGCAGTCCTGTGGGACTTGCGCCCGAGCCAAGCCTTGCTGTTCCCGCGCTAGTGGGTTGCTTTTGCCTTTGCCGGTCCCTGAGAGGCCCTGGACGCATATTTCCATGGATTTTATTTCGGATCTTCCTGTTTCCCAGAAGATGTCTGTTATCTGGGTTGTTTGTGACCGGTTCTCTAAAATGGTCCATCTGGTACCTTTGCCTAAGTTGCCTTCCTCCTCAGATTTGGTTCCATTGTTTTTTCAGCATGTGGTTCGTTTGCATGGCATTCCGGAGAATATTGTGTCTGACAGAGGTTCTCAGTTTGTCTCTAGGTTTTGGGCATTGATTTGTCTTTTTCTTCGGCGTTTCATCCTCAGACTAATGGCCAAACTAAGCGAACTAATCAGACCTTGGAAACCTATTTGAGATGCTTTGTGTCTGCTGATCAGGATGATTGGGTGGCTTTCTTGCCGTTGGCCGAGTTTGCCCTTAATAATCGGGCTAGTTCGGCTACTTTGGTTTCACCTTTCTTTTGAAATTTTGGTTTTCATCCTCGTTTTTCTTCAGGGCAGGATGAGCCTTCTGATTGTCCTGGTGTGGATTCTGTGGTGGACAGGCTGCAGCAGATTTGGACTCAGGTGGTGGACAATTTGACGTTGTTTCAGGAAAGGGCTCAACGTTTTGCTAACCGCCGTCGGTGTGTTGGTCCCCAGCTTCGTGTGGGGGATTTGGTTTGGTTGTCTTCTCATCATGTTCCTATGAAGGTTTCTTCCCCTAAGTTTAAGCCTCGGTTTATTGGTCCTTATAAAATTTCTGAAATTATTAATCCGGTGACTTTTCGTTTGGCTCTTCCAGCCTCTTTTGCCATTCATAATGTTTTCCATAGATCTTTGTTGCGGAGATATGTGGTGCCCGTTGTTCCATCAGTTGATCCTCCTGCCCCGGTGTTGGTTGAGGGAGAGTTGGAATATGAGGTTGAGAAAATTTTGGATTCTCGTTTTTCGAGGCGGAGGCTTCAGTATCTTGTCAAGTGGAAGGGTTATGGCCAGGAGGATAATTCTTGGGTTGTTGCCTCCGATGTCCATGCCACCGATTTGGTTCGTGCTTTTCACTTGGCTCGTCCTGATCGGCCTGGGGGCTCTGGTGAGGGTTCGGTGACCCCTCCTCAAGGGGGGGGTACTGTTGTGAATTCCGCTCTTGGGCTCCCTCCGGTGGTTGTAAGTGGCACTTTTGTGAGTTCTGCTCTTGGGCTCCCTCCGGTGGTTTTAAGTGGAGTGGCTGCTCCTTGGATTTAGCTGTCAGCAGCTGCTTCCACTGATTGTCTTTTCTGCTTGGCTATTTAGCCTGGCTCTTTCCTTCAGCTTATGCCACTTGTCAATGGTTCCTGGTTAGATTCACATCTCTTTGGATTTCCCAGTTATCCTGACCAGTTCAGCAAAGCTAAGTCCTTGCTTGCTCTTTTCTGTCCACAGGTTGTGGACTTATCCGTTCTGTGCTTTCTATGTTTGTCCAGCTTGTCAGTATGAATTAATTCTGTGATGCTGGAAGCTCTGGGAAGCAGATTTACCTTCCACACCTTTAGTCAGGTGTGGAGATTTTTGTAAACTCTCTGTGGATTTTTTGTAGTGTTTTATACTGACCACACAGTATTCCATCCTGTCCTTTCTATCTAGCTAGACTCGCCTCCTTTGCTACATCCTGGTTTCATTCTATGTATGTCTTTTCCCTCTGCACTCACAGTCATTATATGTGGGGGGCTATCTATCCTTTGGGGATTTTCTCTGAGGCAAGATAGCTTTCCTGTTTCTATCTTTAGGGGTAGTTAGTTCTCAGGCTGTGACGAGGTGCCTAGGGAGTGTTAGGAGCATCCCACGGCTACTTCTAGTGTTGTGTTGAGCTTAGGGACTGCGGTCAGTACAGTTACCACTTCCTTCAGAGCTCGTTCCATGTTGCTCCTAAACCACCAGATCATAACAGGAGAAGTTTAAAGCCGGATTTGGATACAAATGATTTCCAAAACCTTAAACATCCCAAGGAGCACTGTGCAAGCGATCATATTGAAATGGAAGGAGTATCATACCACTGAAAATCTACCAAGACCCAGCCGTCCCTCTAAACTTTTATCTTAAACAAGGAGAAGACTGATCTAAGATGCAGCCAAGAGGCCCATGATCACTCTGGATGAACTGCAGAGATCTACAGCTGAGGTGGGACAGTTTGTCCATAGGACAACAATCAGTCGTACACTGCACAAATCTGGCCTTTATGGAAGAGTGGCAAGAAGAAAGCCATTTCTCAAAGATATCCATAAAAAGTGTTATTTAAAGTTTGCAACAAGCCACCTGGGAGACACACCAAACATGTGGAAGAAGGTGCTCTGGTCAGATGAAACCAAAATGGAACTTTTTGGCAACAATGCCAAACGATATGTTTGGCGTAAAGGCAACACAGATCATCACCCTGAACACACACCATCCCCACTGTCAAACATGGTGGTGGCAGCATCATGTTTTGGGCCTGCTTTTCTTCAGCAAGGACAGGGAAGATGGTTAAAATTGATGGGAAGATGGATGGAGCCAAATACAGGACCATTATTGAAGAAAACCTGTTAGAGTCTGCAAAAGACCTGAGACTGGGACAGAGATTTGTCTTCCAACAAGACAATGATCCCAAACATAAAGCAAAACCTACAATGGAATGGTTCACAAATAAACGTATCCAGGTGTTAGAATGGCCAAGTCAGAGTCCAGACCTCAATCCAATCGAGAATCTGTGGGAAGAGCTGAAAACTGCTGTTCACAAACGATCTCCATCAAACCTCACTGAGCTCGAGCTGTTTGTCAAGGAAGATTGAGCAAGAATTTCAGTCTCTCGATGTACAAAACTGATAGCGACATACCCCAAGTATTAAGTTAAAGGGGCCGAATAATATTGCACGCCCCACTTTTCAGTTTTTGAATTTCCACAAAAATTTAAAATAACCAATAAATTTCGTTGAACTTCACAATTGTGTTCCACTTGTTGTTGATTCTTCGCCACCAAAAATTTACATTTGGTATCTTTATGTGTGAAGCATGATATGTGGGAAAAGGTTGGAAAGTTCCAGGGAGCCAAATACTTTCGCAAGGCACTGTATATGGGATAACTGGTCATTTGGGAGGTGTAGGCCATCACAATAGGTACTATATCAATAATGTAGAGGCACACCTAAGAGGAAGGAGATGTGTGACAAAAATAAAGGACTATGTGAGACGGTGAGATAGATGAAATGTGAGAAACGTAGATAAGCAGACAAGTTGTGTATGTGACAGACTGTGCTGGGGAATTGGGAACCGGAGGGATTGGAGAGAGGAGGGGGCCGCTGGAACAGGAGTAGGTGGGAGGGATGAGGCAGCGGCTGTCCCCTTCTGATAACATGATCTGCAGCATAAGATAGACCCTTGGACTTGGGTGTTTAGCTTTACTGACATGGTACTGAGAGCACAGTGAGAACAGCACCGAACGTTCAGCTGGCACAGAGAGAAGATTGGCCATGGGGAGCATCAGTAAGGAGCATAACCTGGGGACCGATGGGCGCCAGCTGCATGACCACTGTCTCAGCTCCGCCAACACCAGTGGTATGGATTTACGGAAGCTGAAGGATTACCATCATAGGTGAGTGACAATGTGTTCCTATTACTGAGGACAAGATGGACCAAGTCTTCTTCTGTCATCAGTTTCCAATGTTTCTAAAATGACCATCGATATGACAATATTTTAGCCAATCTGCCCAATGAGTGGGCACAGGAATAGCCGAATTTCCGGTATGACAAAATGGTATATTTTGGTTACTAGCCATCATCATAGTTGAAATTTATAGATACTCATAATTTTCATTGATCTCAATGGGAAATCTATAGTCTTCCAGTGCCATGAGCTAGCTGGATGAAATTTTGTATTTTGACCACTTTAAAGGGAATCTCATAAAGGTGAACCCCTCGATCTCCAAAGGGTACCATCATGATATTTCCCTCTTGGGGAAAGAATAACCATAAGATTTATACCTGTCGGATTTTTTGTTTCCCCAGGGAGGAGTAATGGAGGTGTCTAGCATCTTACCGCACATCATTCCTAGAAATAACACACCTGTTCGGTAGATAGGGTGCTGGGAACATTAAAGTGATGGTCAAAAAATATTTGTTAACATCAGCAAATGTAGATGTCAATGGGAAATAGACTTACGTAGATGATTTGGAAACTATTTCCAAGTGATTGCATCTTTCCAGCTGGATTAGTAGCCTTTGAATTGAGCCACCATGGAGATGTACTCAGCAAGGGATTTTTAATTTCTATGGTTTACTGCTCTTTGCCTAGGTCACCGGCCCCTGCTTCCATCAGAAGTGGCCGATCTTTTAGGTAAGGAGAGCAGCACTTACATACTCTCTACTATAGCGCTTACAAATGCTGCTCAGAAGCTGGAGCTCCGATGCTGCGGAGGCAAAGTTCAGTCATCAGGAGCGCACTATCCCCAGACAATCAGGAATCCGGGAGGCAGGGGAGAGGTGCGCTCCTGAAGATTAATCTTCAGAAAACTCTAGATTTTCCATGTATCTTCAATATGTTGAATATTGGCTGAATGCTTGTTCTGCAGCCCGGCTGAGCGATGGGGACAAAGGAACACACCGCTTCCCATGGTAGTTTCTTTTGTTCGAGGAGAGTAAAGTATGGGGCATGTTGAAGTCAGCACATCTCCATGCATTAGTTAGCTGCCTGATCCTGACCATCTAGTGGTCCTCCATCGGTACAGTGATGGACAATGGCTTTTGTATGTATTGGGCTCAGGTGATCCAATCAAAATCAGATGCAGGTTGTACATTATGACCAAAATTCCCCACAGCGTTGTGTATGGATCCAATTCAACAGCTAGAAGTGATTTGCTTGGATTAGCCCAAGAGGTTGTTTTCAGACTTTTCTAATTTGTCCTCTGGTCAGATCAATTGGTTATCTTCATTTCTGGAATAAGCAAAAGTAAATCTTAAAGTTTTTTTCCCCAAAAGTTTAAGATGCCACCTATTCATGGGATATATTCTGATTACCAGGGGTGTAACAACCGTGGTCACAGCGGTCACCATTGCGACAGGACCCGGTAGGTCAGGAGTGCTCCAACTCCAACGGAAACTTCAATTGGATGTTTGTCCTTGGACGGATATCAAGTTGAAGTGTATTGCACCTCACAGACCCATTGGGTTCATGCGCGACAATGCACGCTGCCAGTCAATGTGACGGGGATCATGGTAGTGACGTCGTGCGCTCCTATTCTTTATGGATGACTATGGGCTGTGCATTATACTTTATGGATGATTATTGGCTGTGAATTATACTATATGGATGATTATTGGCTGAGAATTATACTATATGGATGACTATGGGCTGTGCATTATACTTTATGGATGATTATTGGCTGTGAATTATACTATATGGATGACTATGGGCTGTGCATTATACTATATGGATGACTATTGGGGTGCACTATACTACATGGATGATTAATGGCTGTGCTTAATACTTTATGGATGACTATAGGCAGTATATTATACTTTATGAATGACTATGGGCTGTGCATTATACTTTATAGAGGACTATGGGCTGTGCATTATACTTTATAGAGGACTATGGGCTGTGCATTATACTTTATAGAGGACTATGGGCTGTGCATTATACTTTATAGAGGACTATGGGCTGTGCATTATACTTTATGGATGACTACGGGCTGTGTATTATACTTTATGGATGACTATGGGCTGTGCATTATACTACATGGATGACTATGGGCTGTGCAGTATATTATATGGAGGGCAATTGATGCATTATACTTCTATGGTGCCCCATGACTTCTATGTACACCCCGGGTAAGTGTAATTGTTTATTTTCTTCTATACATTAAAGAACCGTTTCATAATGGGGGATATATATACCAGGATAGGGAAGGATAATTTATATATATATATATATATATATATATATATATATATATATATATATATATATACAGTAAATATAGAGTATACTGTACATATATGTATAATTTAAGCAGAATTAGGGGGGCTCCAATTAAAAACCTGCACTTGGGCCCATCAGACCCTAGTTATGCCACTGCTGATCACTGAGGGTTTGATTGCTGGGATCTCCTGTGTCCTCAAGAACGAGGCTGTGCAGAACCTCATGTGACTGGAGCAGAGGTTAAACATGGCTCCCACTGTTTCATTCATTGTCTATGGGACTGTGAGAAATAGCAGAACGCTGTGCTTGGCTTTCTCCTGCTGCCCCCTAGCCAAACAGTGGATCAAAGGTAACCTAGGGGGTCACAATGTGATTCCATTCACCTGTATTGCGCTGACATGTAGCCGCAGCACAGCATTCTTAGTGATATTAGTGATACTCACTCGCTCCTGTCACCTGCATCTTAAAAACATTTCCAGAATCCGACCTTTTCTCACCTTTGAAACTGCTAAGACTCTTAAGCCCCCGTCACACAAAGCGAGATCGCTAGCGAGATTGCTGCTGAGTCACAAGTTTTGTGATGCAACAGCGACCTCAGTAGCGATCTCGCTATGTGTGACACGTAGCAGCGACCAGGCCCCTGCTGTGAGATCGCTGGTCGTGACGGAATGGCCTGGACCTTTTTTTGATCGTTGAGGTCCCACTGGGTAGCACACATCGCTGTGTTTGACACCTTACCAACGACCTCGTTGACGTCTCAGACACCGACACATAGGCGTGCATTTGCGTTGCCTTTTCCCCACCCCTCCACTCCGATTGGTGGTCGCTACTGCGTTCTGATTGGCGGTCATGCCTTCAACAGAAGGCGACATAGTAGCGCTTCCATCCTTTGTTCCTGACCACGTGGTGGTTTGCAGATCGTTGTAGAGTTCTCCGGCCTGCGACTCCTCTTCAATTTATCTATTCTTCAACGGTTCTTCAGACACCTATACTTTGTGCACGGTAGGTATCGTTTGGGGTCTCAAATGCGTTTTCATTTTTCTGTTGAAGGCATGACCGCCAATCAGAACGCAGTAGCGACCACCAATCGGAGAGAAAGGACGGAAGGGCTATTGTGTCGCCTCAGGCAGCCAATCAGAACGCAGTAGCGACCACCAATCGGAACTGAATGGGCGCGGAAAAGGCAACGCAAATGCACGCCTGTGTGACCAGGACGTCCCTCATCGAGGTCTGAATCGTCAAAATAGCTGCCATGTGACAGGGTCACAATGACCAACAACATCATTGTACAGGTCGCTACAGGTCCCCGCATCGCTGCTGCGTCGTTGGGAAGATCTCACTGTTTGACATCTCACCAGCGACCACATAGCGACGGAGCAACGATCCCTGACAGGTCGTATCGTTGTCGGGATCGCTTTAGCGTCGCTTAGTGTGACGGGGCCTTTACTGTCGCTCTTATTCATTCCCGTCTGGACTACTGCAACTCTCTTCTGATCGGTCTCCCTCTTTCCAAACTTTCTCCTCTCCTCTCCAATCCATCTTAAATGCGGCAGCCAGGGTCATATTTCTGTCCAGCCGCTTCACCGATGCCTCCATCTTGTGCCAGTCATTACACTGGCTACCCATTCGCTACAGGGTCCAGTATAAACTCATCTCTCTCACCCACAAAGCTCTCCACAGTTCTGCACCGCCTTATATCTCCTCTCTCATCTCTGTCTATCACCCTACACGTGCCCTCCGTTCTACAAATGACCTAAGACTAGCATCCCCCGTAATTCGAACCTCGCACCTCCGTCTCCAAGACTTCTCTCCTGCTGCGCCAGCTCTCTGGAATGCACTTCCCCAGACGATCAGACTGATACCTAGCCCCGACCTATTCAAGCGCGCTTTGAAAACCCATCTCTTCAAACAAGCCTACCGCATCAACTACTCAGTAAACTAAAGGTACTGTCACACTAGACGATATCGCTAGCGATCCGTGACGTTGCAGCGTCCTCGCTAGCGATATCGTCCAGTGTGACAGGCAGCAGCGATCAGGCCCCTGCTGGGAGATCGCTGGTCGGGGAAGAAAGTCCAGAACTTTATTTCGTCGCTGGACTCCCCGTAGACATCGCTGAATCGGCGTGTGTGACACCGATTCAGCGATGTCTTTGCTGGTAACCAGGGTAAACATCGGGTAACTAAGCGCAGGGCCGCGCTTAGTAACCCGATGTTTACCCTGGTTACCATCCTAAAAGTAAAAAAACAAACACTACATACTTACCTACAGCCGTCTGTCCTCCAGCGCTGTGCTCTGCTCTCCTCCTGCTCTGGCTGTGAGCGTCGGTCAGCCGGAAAGCAGAGCGGTGACGTCACCGCTCTGCTTTCTGGCTGCCCGGCGCTCACAGCCAGACCAGAGAAGCAGAGCGCCGAGGACAGACAGCGGTAGGTAAGTATGTAGTGTTTGTTTTTTTTTACTTTTTAGGATGGTAACCAGGGTAAACATCGGGTTACTAAGCGCGGCCCTGCGCTTAGTTACCCGATGTTTACCCTGGTTACCGGGGACCTCGGGATCGTTGGTCGCTGGAGAGCTGTCTGTGTGACAGCTCTCCAGCGACCAAACAGCGACGCTGCAGCGATCCGGATCGTTGTCGGTATCGCTGCAGCGTCGCTATGTGTGACGGTACCTTTACTTTACCCTGTTCCCTCCTTCCAAATATTATCTGCATGTGAATCTGCACCCTACTGTTCTTCTGTCTCCACACCCTCCATGCACGTAACTGCACTTGACACTTGACTATTGCACTTAAACACACAGGCTGATGACCGGATCATGCAGCTTTATATGAAAATCCCTATTTATTATAATTGCCAGACCTGAAATAACAAGCACTTTTCACCTATTGTGTCCCCCCATTTCCTTGTAGATTGTAAGCTTGCGAGCAGGGACCTCACTCCTAACGTCACTGTTTAAATTGTCTTACCTTGTATTGAATTTATTGTCTGTACATGTCCCCGCTTAATTGTAAAGTGCTGCGGAATATGTTGGTGCTATATAAATAAAGATTATTATTATTATTATTATTATTATATTTAGGCCTCATTAAGACACCTGTGATTTGCATACATGTCCCATCTGTCTTTTGGAGGATAGAACTTGTGCCCATTTTGGTCTTTGGGCATGTTCATATGTCCGTGTTCTTTAGGGACCAAGTATCGACAAAAAAATTGAAAAATGAGACATATTCACGTTTTATCACAGAGTCACAGATTAAATTTACCCATTCAAATCAATCAGTCTGTGACATGAAGGACGGGGATGACAGATGGACCAAAAATCTGAAAATCGGGTTTAGATCACTGATGAAAAAAGGTCATGTTTTTCTTGTATGCAAAAAATAAAGGTTGTGTAAATTAGATTATATATCTGTTATTAATTAGCCTGATTTTACAACGTACCCTGATACATGTCGGGTCACTGCTGGGAATCACTATGGTTTTTTCTTATATCCTTGCAGGATTTTTGTCAATCGGAGTTTGGGCCTGGAGAAAATAAAATGCTTTGGATTTGATATGGATTATACATTGGCAAGTAAGTTGTTTTTTGTTATCCCTAAATGTAAAACGTTAGAGTATCTCTGGAAAAAGGTGATGACAATGACTATATGTTTGGTTTCCGAGTGGTCTGCGCAAAATCATAGAAACGTGTCTGATTTTAATCCGACTGTCATATCAAAATCGACAATGTGTGTTTCTATTTCTGTGAAAAAAATGACAGCACTCGGATGGCATCTGACTGCGGCGCGATTTTCATAGACTGTTAGATGGGAAAGGAACCTGAACTGGCACTATCGCTGCACATTCCATAGAAATGTATTATATGTGTTTATTTTACACTGATTTTTTTCCCAGTGTATCGGTCCCCAGACTACGAGGAACTTGGCTTTGAGCTGCTACTGGACAGACTGGTTTCCATTGGATATCCTCATGAAATTCTGGAGTATAAGTACGATCCAAACTTCCCGACCAGGTGTGTGTCTTCTGATTTATTGGAATTGCTGAGTAAGGGTTCGGCCATCTTACCATCCGCCTGTCTCCGGAAGGAGAACGTTTACTTACCGTATTTTTCGGACTACAAGACGCACTTTTCCCCCCCCAAAAAAAGGGGGGAAGATAGGGGGTGCGTCTTATGGTCGTAATGCAGGCTTACCCGCAGTGGTGTGGTGGCGGCGGCAGAGGTGCGGCGGCAGAGGTGCGGGGATGATGAGCGGTATAGCGTGCGCAGGGTCCCTTCCACAGGTGAGGTGATGCAGCGGCCCGGAATGCAATGTGAGCAGCAGAGCCGGGTTAATCACCGGTTTATCGGTGGCGGCGGACATCTTCCTGAGGCCGCGCGTGCACAGATGAAGTGCTCTGCTTCCCGGGGCTTCAGGAAAATTGCCGCGGGAGGCCGCGCGTGCGCAGATGGAGATCACGGTGGCCATTTTCCTAAAGCCGAGATCTAAATCTGCGAACTCAGCTTCAGGAAAATTGCCGCCGCGATCTCCATCTGTGCACGCGTGGCCTCCCGCAGCCATTTTCCTGAAGCCCCGGGACGCAGAGCACTCCATCTGCACACGCGCGGCCTCAGGAAGATGGCCGCTGCCACCGATAAACCGGTGATTAACCCGGCTCTGCTGCTCACATTGCATTCCGGGTCGATGCGTTACCTCACCTGTGGAAGGGACCCTGCGCACGCCATACCGCTCATCATCCCCGCACCTGTGCCATCGCCACACCACTGCTGCAACCCCCCTATGAACACCAGGCCGTGGCGTCGCTCACCTAAGCAGGAAGGGACCCTGCTCAGGTGCACGCTGTACCGCATCACCCCACCTCTGCCGACACCATGCCTCCTGTGACCCTGTTCTGCCACTGCCAGCCATCAGGTAAGATACAGTAAATTCGGACAATAAGATGGACCCTATCTTATAAAAAAATCTTTTTTTCTGCAATTTTCACCCCAAATTTGGGGTGCGTCTTATGGCCCGGTGCGTCTTATAGTCCGAAAAATACGGTATGTCTCGTCCATGAGGTCAACCTATATGTTCACCGCTCATTATGTACATAGACAATGTCCACAGAAACCTGATAAGTAACATGAGATTACTTGAAAACACAGTATACAATCCAACCTTAAAGATAATCTGTCAGCAGTTTTTTTGGCGATGTAATCCGATAGCAGCATGATGTAGGGGCAGAGACCCTGATTCCAATGATGTATCACTTAGTGTACTGGGTGCAGCAGTTGTGATAGAATCACAGTTTTATCTGTTGTAGATCTAGCAAAGCTCAAATGCTGAGCTATGTATTACCCCACCCACACCCCTGATTGGTTACTTTCTGTGTACACTGAATAGTGGTAGAGAGCTGCTAATCAGTGCTGGGGTAGGGTTGGACTAGGAGGCACGAGGCCAGTTCTCCTGTAGTGATAATATCCTGCTGATAAAACACTGGCTGTATATAAACATTAAAACCCAGCTTAGTAAGTGATACATCGTTGGAATCAGGGTCTCTGCACCTTCATTATGGTGCTCTCCAATTACATAGCAAAAACCTGGTGACAGATTCCCTATAAAATCTTCTCCAAAGGTCAGTGTCTGCGCAGATTTTTTTTTTTACCACACTGCATAGATGGGATTTTCAATTTACTTCTATTGGACATACTGTATACAGAGTCGTTACAGCATATTCTATTTTTTAATGACTTGTTTAGTGTCATTTTTCATTATGTTTTTCCTTGTAGTTTATTACAGACATTTCTGAGATTGTTCATTTCGCCTGAATTTAGCTTGCAAAAAAAATGAAGTGATGCCAAAACAACTAATTTTCAGTTGCGGTTCATCTCCATCACACGTTTCTCACATTATAGGTGTAGTTCCCCATCCGACCTGCAGGTGGTGCGGTATAGTTTACCATTTATAGTAAATGTTTCCATTCACAGAGCTCTTGCCTTATAGAATAACATTGTACCGCTAGTGTCGAAAGCGGAGGAATCGCCTTGTCGTGTGACATCACCACATTTTTTTCCACGGTGTATTTACATGATCTGCTTCTAACTGATATGGTTATCCTGCCGCACGCACGGCGTGGTGTTATGCTCTCGTATACACATTGTCCAGTGCTGCACTGTAGTGCACTGACGATAAAGCGCTATCTGCCCTGTGACCGCAATTGTATTCTGCAAGATTGTGTGGTGTCAGATCAGAATGTCGCATTCCCCCACTGCACCTGCAGACTATAGATAAGGCATTGCGTTGTGCTAAACAGTGGTGTAGCGGGGGGCTGCTAGTGCCCGGGGCGAGGTAGGAATACCATCCCATAATCCAGTAATAATTACCCCATGAGTGCACCTCATTAATGCCCACTGAACTATTAAAGGGGTTTTCTGGTTTTGGAGAACCCCAGTCCCCAGCTGGAGTTTGATTTACCCCTGGTCCAGCGCTGAGTCTGTCATTGTCTGCAGCGCTGATATCACGTCGGCAGCTCTGCAGCCAATCGATATTCTTCTCACCTAATCAGTGCGGCCGAGTGCTCTTCTCTCCTTCCCACAGAGCGAGCCGGCACAGGTGCAGTACGCTGATGGCATCAGGACACCGACATCTTGTAGGCCGCAGGCGTACAACAACCGTTGCCTGTAGGAAGCCTCCCTGCTCTACCACAAGATCCAACATTATCAGTGTTGACGTCAATAAAGCTCAAAGTGGTGATCACCCAGACAGAGATCTAGGGCACGGGGGCAGAAATCCAGGACATGGCACTGCCCCGATTCTTCAGAGCTCTCAGCACCGTTACTTTCTTCTTTTTTTTTTCCTAATAAAGGGGTTTTCTGGTTTTGGAGAACCCCAGTCCCCAGCTGGAGTTTGTTTTACCCCTGGTCCAGCGCTGAGTCTGTCATTGTCTGCAGCGCTGATATCATGTCGGCAGCACTGCAGCCAATCGATATTCTTCTCACCTAATCAGTGCGACCGAGTGCTCTTCTCTACTTCCCACAGAGCGAGCCGGCACAGGGGCAGTACACTGATTACATGGTGCTGCTGGCATCAGGACACGGACATCTTGTAGGCCGCAGGCGTACAACAACCGTTGCCTGTAGGAAGCCTCCCTGCTCTACCACAACATCCAACATTATCAGTGTTGACGTTAATAAAGCTCAAAGTGGTGATCACCCGGACAGAGATCCAGGGCACGGGGGCAGAGATCCAGGGCACGGGGGCAGAAATCCGGGACATGGCACTGCCCCGATTGTTCAGAGCTAGCGACACCGTTACTTTCTTTTTTTTCCTAATAAAGGGGTTGTCCACTACTCAGACAAGGCCTCGTTAAATACTACATTCCCCAATGTGAAATAAAAACATCTTCTAGTCACCTCCTGCACTGGCAATGTCGGCACCTGGTCACACGGGGCTCATGTGACATACCTAAGCCACATGAGTGACCTTGCTCAGTCATCCAAGGTTCATCTGAGGTAAGTTAGGGCACCACAGCCGCTTACTGGATTCAGGGCTCACATGGCATAAAGAGCCCTGGGTTACACGACGCCGGCGTAGCTGTGCTGGTGTGGGAGGCCACTAAATGGTGTTTATATTTTACATTGAGGAGTGAAGTATTTAAGAAGAAGTTGTCCGGGTAGTGGACAACCCCTTTAGATTTTTGCATTCTTAAGAATTTTGCATCCGGTGCAGCCACCCCTGCGCCCCTTCCCTCATAATACATCGTGTAATGTCCTGATGGCGGTCCTGATGCTAAGTGAAAAGCTCAGCTCTGCTTTATCGGTCTACAATATGCAAATTTTACTGAATCCTCACGCCTTGTGTCTTCGGCAGGGGTCTGGTGTTTGACAGTCTCTATGGAAATTTGCTGAAAGTTGACGCTAATGGCAACGTGCTGGTCTGCACTCACGGTTTCCGCTTCTTAAAAGGGTGAGTTAAGAGAAGCCTGTGAAGAACACGCCAGTGACTGGCGTGACCATGCTCCGGCCCATCTACGGGACGGAAATAGGGTCTGGATCCAGAGTGACATGTTTGTGGGGTGCTGTCACTATCCTAAATTCTGTCAGAAGAGCCCCGGGGGTTTAATATTTCTATGCATAAATCCATTGTCCACCGGCCAGAATTCCTCCCGAGTCTCCACTTCGTCCTCTCTGTGAGCCGTCCTGACTCCACAACTTAATTACTGTACATATCAAACGACGTCCTAATTAGTGATGATGAGTCTAATAAGTATATTCTCTATTCCATAATATCACTGGCAAATACCAGTTCTTGTGTTATGATCTCCTGCTCCTAGAGTTCCAAGACAACAAATCTGCCCAGCGAGGGCATAAATCCCGCAGAGGCAGCCAGGGTGATTGCTGCAGGGCCCCCGGACAGAGGGACTAAGCCCTGGATCCCCATATCGCCTCTGCTTTTTAAGCTGGGTTTATATTCGGCTTACATTTGCCCCTAATGAACAATGATCGACGAGATAATTAGTCAATTAAGTTGCTTTTACATGGTCCGATGCAAACTATACGGGACCAAGTAAGGGGCTGACGCAGACAGAAGAGGACCCCTGTGCAGGAACAGTATATGGACCCTTGCAAAATGTCAGACTTTATTCAATTTCAAGAACTGATGTGAAAGTCAGGAGAAATGTAGCATAGACATGCAAATCAGGCTGGAAATGCACTGTGGGCATGTCAATGCACTTGTTTTACTTTTTTCAATGTCACTGACACGCCCCTAATGCACTTCCAGCCTGATTTGCATATGGGTTCTATGCTTTCATTTCTCCTGACTTGCATATCGGATCTCTACAATAAAAGGTATCGTTTTTATTGGTGGACAAGCTCTTATACAGTCATAGATCTACTTCTAGATGTAAAACTTGCTGACAGTTTCTAGAAAGTATATATTATTATTAACTCAAAGTATTTATTTTCTGCTGCTTATACAACACTCGGCAAAGGTTTTAGGCAGGTGTGGGAAAAATGCTCTAAAATAATAGTGCTGCGAAACCAATGAAATGAGCTGGACTGCAGTGGAGTGTAAAAGTTTGGGCACCCCTGGTCAAAATTACTGCTATTGTGAACAGTTAAGCAAATTGAAATGATCTCTAAAAGGCCTAAAGTTAAAGATTATACATTTCCTTTGTATTTTAGGCAAATATATCTTTATATGTTTTTTCCATCTTTTACATTTTAAATGTTAAAAAAAGAAAAAATGGTCCGATGCAAAAGTTTGAGCACCTTGCATAGTTAGTACCTAGTAGCATCACGTTTTGAAAGTATCACAGCTTGTAAATGCTTTTTGTAGCCAGACAAGAGTCTTCCAATTCTTGTTTACGGGATTTTCATCCATTCTTTCTTGGATAATTCTTCCAGTTCTGTGAGATTCCTGGGTCGTCTTGCATGCACTGCTATTTTGAGGTCTAGTCACAGATTTTCAATGAGGTTCAGATCAGGGGACTGTGAGGGCCATTGTAAAACATTCAGATTGCACCTTTTGAGGTAGTCTATAGTGGATTTTGATGTGTGTTTAGGATCATTATCCATTTGTAGAAGCCATCCTCTTTTCAACTTCAGCTATTTTACAGATGGTGTTATGATTGCATCAAGAATATGTTGAAATTTCATTGAATCCATTTTTCCCTCTACTCATGAAATATTCCCCGTGCCATTGGCTGCAACACAACCCCACAATATAGTTGATCCACCCCCATGCTTAATTGTTGGCAAAATGTTCTTTTCCTGAAATTCTGTACCCTTTTTTCTCCACACATTGGTCATTGTGGCCAAAGAGTTCTATTTTAACCTCATCAGTCCACAGTACTTGTTTCCAAAATGCATCAGGCTTGTTTTAGATGTTCTTTTGCATACTTCTGACCCTGAATTTTACAATGTGGACACAGGAGAGGTCTTCTTCTGATGACTCTTCCATGAAGGCCATATTTGTGCAGGTGTCTCTGAACAGTAGAACAATTTACCACAACTCAAGAGTCTGCTAAATCTTTCTCAAGGTCTTTTGCTATCAAGTGGCGGTTCTGATTTGCTTCTCTAGCAATCCTACGAGCAGCCCTCAGCAGTGAATAAGTCGGCGCCCATGCCGGGGAAGGGAGGAAGCGTGCAGGGACGTCGGTGCTACAGTTAGGCAGCTGCTGTTTTTTTGGCACAAGGTTAGAGAAGTCTGAGTTTTTATGGGAAATTTGCATCCCCTGGCCTTCCCTAACGATGATAGTGAACAAGCCATAACCCACCAGGCTAAAAGTTCACACTGCGTTAGCAGCAGCCCGTTCAGCGCATACGCTAACGGGCTGCTGTAACGCAAGTGCCGCCGTTTGCACAGCACTAGCGCAGATGGAGCATCTGCTAGCTCCATCTGCGCTAGCAGTGACAGATCCGGAAACACTGCAGCCCGCGTCTCGGGTCCATCACTCAATGATGGGACATCGCTAGCGCACGCCCATTGTGGGCGTGCGCTAGTGATGCATCTGCCATAGAAAGTAATGGCGGCATTAACGGACTATGTTACACCGCGTTATGCCGCGGTGTAACGTAGTCCGTTTAACGGGTCACATTAACGCAGTGTGAACCTGGCCTAATTAAGGTCTGAAACCTTGGTCAAAGTTATCTAAGCACATAAGTCTCCAAGGGTGCCCAATCTTTTGCATCTGCCCATTTTCCTTCTTGTAATTTTTAAAATGTAAAAAAATTACAATGCATTTTTTTTTTGCCAAAAATACAAAGGAAATGTGTCTTCTTTAAGTTTAGGCCTTTTAGAGATCATTTCATCTTCAACTTGCTTAACTGTTCACAATAACAGTAATTTTGACCAGGGGTGCCCAAACTTTTACATGCCACTGTAGAAGTTGGTAAATGTGCAAAGTGCAAGAGCACATTCACACTGTGGCCATTTCAAAAAAGTAAGAATGCTTTCAAGTGTAGAAACATTAACTGTTTTTTTTTCATCAATTACTAAAATGCCAATGGAACAAAAAGGAAATTGAAATCATATCAATATTTGGTGTGACCAGTTTTTAAAACAGCATCAATGCATCAGTTCTTCTAGGTACACTTGTACTTGCCCACAGTTTTGAAGGAACTTGGCAGGAAGGTTGTTCCAAACATCTTGGAATGCTAACCACAGATCTTCTGTGGATTTATGTTTTATCCATCAAGCAATACTATTAGAGAGGCGTCTGATTGGTTCAAAATTTATACTGAAGCGGGGAATGACTCCAAACATGCAGCCAATCTTCCGGGTCAAGCACAAGGAGTTCTGGAAGTGGTGATCCGGCCTCACAGAGCCCTGATCTCATCATCCACTCTTGTCTGGGATTACATGAAGAGACAGAAGGATTTGCGTAAGCGACACTGACAGAAGATCTGTGGTTAGTTCCCCAAGATGTTTGGAACAATCTCCTGCTGAGATCCCTTACAACCTGTGTGCAAGTGACAAGTATCTAGAAGAAGTAATGCTGTTTTGAAAGCAAAGTGTCGTCAGGTCACACCAAATAATGATTTGGTTTAGATTTCTCTTTTTTTCATTCACATTACATTTTGTTAATTGATAAAAATAAACTATCAATACTTACATTTTTTTAAAACATTCTTAATTTGAAGCAATTTATCCATGCCTGCTTACATTTATGAGCAGTACAGTATATCAACAACATGTTGTGCAGCGTTGCACACAGATTGTAATGACTATTCCTATTTCCTATACATACACACAGTGACCAGTTTCAAAGGTAACCAGGTTAACCATTGTATTTTGGGAGGAAGGGAACCGCTCTGATGTTGCCCGTAAAGGGATTGTCTGGCCTCAGGCTACAATACTGCAGTCACTCTATGTGACTGCAGACTTGTGAATAATTACATCATGCACACATTGGTGGACACTTGACCGCAGTATGTTATTTGCTTGCAAGCGGTCACATGCCGACTATATGGGCACAGCCTCGCTCAATGCAAGTGTAGTGAGCTAGGCAGGACAGGGCTAGTCGGAATGTGTCCGGAAGTATGCAAATCGTATACTTGTGGTCATATGCCCGCCCGCTCCTTACGCCAGATACTCACAGTGCACAGTGTCTGCGATGTGAGGAGTCACAAGTCTACGGTAATATGGAGTCAACTCACCTAGAGCAACTGCAGACTTGTAGCCTAAGGTCGGACAACCCCTTTAATTGTACTCAATGCGACAAAGCTGCACGTCCCTACTCACACATAGCACTCCTGTTATTTGTGATCCTATACAAAATCACACAATGATATAATATGTGCTGTACACGTACTAAGTATACGATACACTGACGATTTTGCAAGTTTTCCCACCTACAACGAATGGAGAGGTCTGTAAATTTTATCATCGGTACACTTCAACTGTGAGAGACAGAATCTAAAACTAAAAACCGGAAAATCACATTGTATGATTATTACACACTAATTTGCATTTTATTTATAGCAACAGTGTGCAAAATGATAGCCTTATCCAATAATTATAGGAGATGGCGCTAAGGCCCTAGTGCACTTGCCTGAATTGTAGAGGATGAGAGTTTGGGTGCCGTGTCCCACCACCCCGACGCGTGTTTTGTCCTACTTCCTCAGGGGGCATGATGTAATCTAATTAAAAGATGTCAGGAAAAAAATGTTCCAACCCCATTCCATTGTATTATTCAGGGCTGAGATCTGGATTAAATACCCCAATAAATTCATCCAGAGAGATGACACCAAGAGATATCATATCCTCAACACGCTGTTCAACCTGTCAGGTAAGTTAAAGTGTGCTGGTCACTTGGACATGATGCAGGCTACTGGTGTTTTCTCCAATCTGACTTTTTAACCCCTTGAAGTTTGAGCCATTTTCCATTTTTGTGCCTTTGTTTTTTTTCCCGCCCCTTCATCCAAGAGCCATAACTTTGAGGTACGAGTTATAGTTTTGAATGGTGCAATTACTGTCAGTGATTGATCTACATCTGGGGTGAGCAACTAATTTTCCTGAGGGGCCATATGAGGGATCGTGACTGTTGTGGAGGCCGAACCAATACGCTGGAATTAATTCTGCTCAATATTAATATTGACATATTAACTATAATTATTGATATTAATATTATCTCTTAATATTGAGCATAATTAAGTATGCTAAAATCCCCCTATATACTGTATGTGCTCACACACAGCCCTTTATATACCGTAAGAGCTCCAATATAGCCCCCCTATACACAGTATAAACCCTACCTATACTCCATATATACAGTGAGTGTGAACAGGTTGCGGGATGCAGTGATGGGCAGGAGGCAGAGCAAGGATTAACAATTTCAATTAACACTGGAATACTCCTCGCAAGGAGATAAACAGTTAACCGGGGGGTAGACAGCTCAAAATGAAAATAGTATAAAGGGTTAAAGAACAGTAGAGAAGGTATTAACAATACTTGTTGGGTTTACATTAGGTAGCCTTTACTGGTTATAAAAAAACACCAGCCCCTCAGCCTCCCCAGAAATGGCACATCAATTAGATCTACCATTTCTGTCGCTTAGCCTCGGCTCTTCCCGCTTGCCCTGGTGTGTTGGCAAAAAGGGTAATGGTTTGGGGGTTAATGTCAGCTGTTTTATGTCCGCTGACATCAAGCCCAGCAGGGTTAGTAATGAAGAGGTGGCTATAAGATGCCCCCATTACTAATTTCTTCCCTACATACAGCGTGAGCCCCACATAGCTTCCTTACAAGAAACGTGAGCCCCACATTATCTCCTATATACAACATGAGCCCCACATAGCCCACTATGTACAGTGTGAGCCTCACATAGCCTCTGACATACAGCATGTGCCCAACATAGCCTCTTTTATACAGCATGTGCTCCACATAGCCTCACGATATACTGTGTAAGCCCCTACATAGCCTCCCTATATTTAATATATATAGCCTTCACATATACAATGTGAGTCCTACATAGCCTTTGATATACAGCATGTGCCCCACATAGCCTCTGATATGCAGCATTTGTGCCCCACATAGCCTTTGATATACAGCATATGCCTCACATAGCCTCTTACATACAGCATGTGGTCCACATAGCCTAACTATATACAGTTTGAGTCCCCCACATAGCCGCCATATATACAGTGTGAGCCCCACATAGCATCCAATATACAGCATGAACCCCCTCATGGTCACCTATATACAGAATGAGCCCCCCACATAGCTCCATAGATACAGTGTGAGCCACATATAGCCTCCATATATACAGTGTGAGCCCCACATAGCCTCCATATATACAATGTGAGCACCACATAGTCTCCTATATATGGAGTTACCCCGACATAGACTCCTATATACAGCATGAGGCCCACATAGCATCCTTATATACAATGTGAGCCCCTAAATTGCCTCCCTACATAATGTGTGAGCCCCACATAGCCTCCCTTCAAGAAACGTGAGCCCCACGTAGCCACCTATATACAACATGAGCCCCACATAGCCTACTATATACAGTGTGAGCTCCACATAGCCTCTGACATACAGCATGTGCCCAACATAGCCTCTTTTATACAGCATGTGCTCCACATAGCCTCACTGTATACAGTGTGAGCCCCCACATAGACTCCCTATATATAGTATGAGCCACCCACATAGCCTTCATATAAACAGTGTGAGTCCCACATAGCCTTTGATATACAGCATGTGCTCCACATAGCCTCTAATATGCAGCATATGCGCCACATAGCTTCTGATATACAGCATGTGCCCTACATAGCCTCTAATATACAGCATGTGGCCCACATAGCCTCACTATATACAGTGTAAGTCCCCCACATACTCTCCATATAGACAGTGTGAGCCCCATATAGCCTCCAATATACAGCATGCGTAAGGCGGCCTCCGTATATAGGGTGAACCCCATATAATCTCCTATATACAGTGTGAGGCCCATATAGGCTCCTATATACACACAAATATCCCATACACATAAAAAAGCACATACTTAACTCACCCCTGTCTAATCAGCAGAGGCACGATAAAATTATGTCATTGCATCTGCTGTCTCACACGCTGATTGGTGAAAGATGAAGCCGGCGGCCCCATCCTCCACCAATGTATCACTGTTGTCTGCATGCTGACAGTACGCAGCGGAAGGATGGACAGCAGGCAGGGGAGGGCATGTTGCTGCCCGTGGGCACTGTTTCAACCCTTCTGCAGTCTCTGCCAGACTGGAACAGACAGAGAGCTGGATGTGGCCCATGGGCCGCACTTTGCCCAGGTCTGACCTAAATTATCTAAATTCCAGCTAGATACGGTCGGAGGTATAACACTGCCAACACCTACCATGAATGCAGTGGCCTTAGCTCCTGAGGTTATTTAGCCCTCACAGGGCCTTAAAACTGTTGGACACCATAAGGTTATCCTCTTGATTTTTATTTGTATGTACAGATGCTACCATGTCTGCCAGAACAATATGTACTGACACTTTCTTTCTCTGATTATCCGAAAGGGAATGTTTTGGCAGAAAATAAACTATTATTTAAATCAATGGACAAGAAAAAAGGTAGAGACCGCGCATAAGGGAGTGCACTAGAAATAACACACAATGAAAATAGTATGCAATGCCACAGCACATGGAGGCATATGATGAACCCAAAAAATCCCCTTAGACGCTGTGGGCCCTTTTGATCAATGAATCCTTCTGATTAGTAAACAGCGATACACAAATAGACTGGGCAGAATCACTGATGTAAATTAATACATTACCAGCAACAAAGTAAAATCAAATAGAATAGGATAGACCCCTCGGCATAGATGGTAACCGTACCTGTGACCCCTGTGTTTCACGGCGTCCCTGGATACGACGCCACCGGCCGGGGCCTTCCCTGGCTCCACGCAGCCTCCCTGCAGCGCCCTTGTGCGGTAGCATTCCGGTATTTGCCGACCTACCACCGCATACATATACCTGACGCCGGACACTCTACCTCACAGCGCCATGCTTAGCTCCGCACCTGGTACCGTGGTGCTTGAACTCCGGCTTATCATATAGCCACATCTAACGGCACATCTACAGCTCCCCCATGTGAAACACAGGGGTCACAGGTACGGTTACCATCTATGCCGAGGGGTCTATCCTATTCTATTTGATTTTACTTTGTTGCTCGTCATGTATTAATTTACATCAGTGATTCTGCCCAGTCTATTTGTGTATCGCCGTTTACTGATCAGAAGGATTCATTTGATCAGAAGGGCCCACAGCGTCTAAGGGGATTTTTTGGGTTCATCATATGCCTCCATGTGCTGTGGCATTGCATACTATTTTCATTGTGTGTTATTTCTAGTGCACTCCCTTATGCGCGGTCTCTACCTTTTTTCTTGACCATTGTTTACATCAGGGGTGGCGTCCACCTGTTTTGAGTCAAGCTGCTAAGGGTATTGTTGAGGTTCAGTAAGCGCTGGTGTGTTTATTACATAGATATTATTTAAATCAAGTTTTTGGGTTACTTTTTTTTTTTTAATTTGACATTGTCTTTTTGTCATATCGCAATGTTTAAGAAACAAATTAGCAGTCTTGCAGTTTTCACACTGACCAGTGCTGGGTATTCTGACAGTGCGCTCTGTTGCCAGCTTGTTATTGCTAATCTGAGCTAGTGTCGAGAGAGCGCACTGTCAGTCATTGTGCACATCGTACAGTGTACATCGCGCAGGGCTAGTCCAGCCATTTAAATGATTAAATGATTCTGCCTCTCTCCATAGAAACCTATCTATATGCCTGCCTGGTGGATTTTTTTACTGACTGCCCACGATACGTCAAGTAAGTATCTCTTTCCCACTCTGTATTGCGGCTCCTTAAAGCCTTATTTTCTTAATTTTTTAAAGAGAATGCGTCATCAGAAAATGACCTACCGTATATACTCGAGTATAAGCCGACCCAAGTATAAGCCGAACCCCCTAATTTTGCTGCAAAAAACTGGGAAACTTATTGACTCGAGTATAAGCCTAGGGTGGAAAATGCAGCAGCTACCGGTGAATTTCAAAAATAAAAATAGATGCTCCATACCATTCATTATTGCTCCATAAGATGCTCCATATAAAGCTGTGCCACATATAATGCTGCATACCGTTCATTATTGCCCCATAGATGCTCTGTATAAAGCTGTGCCACATATAATGCTGCATACCGTTGATTATGGCCCCATAGATGCTCCATATAAAGCTGTGCCCCATATATAATGCTCTGCACCGTTCATTATTGCCCCATAGAAGCTCCATATAAAGCTGTGCCACATATATGCTCTGCACCGTTCATTATTGCCCCATAGATGCTCCTTATAAAACTCTGCCATATAGTGCTCTGCACCGTTCATTTGTGCCCCATCGATGCCTCTTATAAAGCTGTGCCACCCGTATATATAATGCTGCAATAAAAAAAAAAATGCCATACTCACCTCTCTTGCTTGCAGCTCCACAGCGTCCCGTCTCGACGTCTCTCCGCACTGACTGATCAGGCAGAGGGCGCCGCGCACACTATATGCGTCATCGCGCCCTCTAACCTGAACAGTCAGTGCGGAGAGACGCCGGGAAGATGGAGCGGCGCCGGGAAGACGGAGCGGCGCCCGGCGTGTGGAACGGGGATAGGTGAATATGCGATACTTACCTGCTCCCGGCGTCCCACTCCTTCTCCCGGACAGATGGTCTTCGGTGCCGCAGCCTCTTCCTCTGTCAGCGGTCACCGTTACCGCTGATTAGAGAAATGAATATGCGGCTCCACCCCTATGGGAGTGGAGTCCATATTCATTTCTCTAATGAGCGGTCCCATGTGACCGCTGAACACAGGGGAAGAGCTGCAGCACCCGAAGACCATGGGACTGCAGGGACAGCGCCAGGATCGCCGGGACTAGGTGAGTATGCCTCAGCGCCCTCTCCCCCTCACCCGCCGACCCTGCCGCCCACCGTGACTCGAGTATAAGCCGAGAGGGGCACTTTCAGCCCAAAAATTTGGGCTGAAAATCTTGGCTTATACGCGAGTATATACGGTATTTTTTAAATAAGATTTTGGTGTATTTTTTTATTTATATTGGGCAATGATTTTTTTTACATGTCACAATCTATATTAAAAATAAAAAGTACAAATATTTCAATTTTCATGAACGTCCTAGAACTTTTTTAGATTCCTAATTTCCATTTTAAATTCTTATGCTTTTTGGATAAATATTATGATAATTTATTCCACTCTTCAACACTGAAATTGCAACACCAAAAATTAAAAGTAATGGAATTATGAAAATCAAGGGTTTAATAGACATGTTTCTACAAAGTGTCACAGCAACCGTTTTTCAACATACCACTAAGCCTGTGCTCCTGTGAGCAACCTGCATGGCCTAAATGTGCTACCATGGCAATCAGAGTCTCCAGACTTGGCTCCCATTGCACACTCTTGGGGCGTCATTGATCGGCAATTACACGGGAGCTGCCAGCGGGGGATCTTGATGATTTCCCCAAGTGCATTGAGAGAGGCATAACATTCCTCAGACAACCATTAATAACTTGACTGATAGTTTCCAAGGCTGCAAGTGCAGGGATTTCTGCATGTGGCGCTTATACTTGATAAATCGAGAAGTTTTGAAAATTTTGTTTCAATTTTTCAATGTCACGACTGTGTTGTTGGGTATCCCAGGACCAAGGGCTCTTTCCAGGTTTCTAACGCTAGGGGTGCCCTAGCTATCCCTAGACTACTTCTAATGATGAAGACGCCGGGGCCACGTACCTTGCTGAGCCCCTGAATCCACCCTTAGTCTGTTTCCCTTCCCCCCCAGGGAAGAAGGGAGTAGTAGTGCATGGCAATACACCAACTAGACTAACAAGGTAATACAAACAGGGATAAAGCAAAATACAAATCATACAAATATGCACACACAAATAACAGAGGAAAACACCGGGGAGTGGAGGATGGGGGAAAAACAAAGTAGGAGGAGAGGATTAGCACACAACCTAAACCATACAACAGTCTTAGATAAATCCACCAAACACCTTCTCAAACAACAACTCTCCACCAACTCCTGAACCATGCAGCATAAGCTAACTCTGGCAATGAGCGCTAGCCAGAGTCCAGATTATATAGGAGATGGGAGTAGCTACCAGAGAACACTTGAGAGCCTTAATGCAGAAAAACTTCCTGGAGCTCTCAACTGAGCAGATTAACCCCTGCACTACTAAAATAAATTTACACCATTTAATATGAGGATAAGTGCTTCTAGTCAGTGCAGGAGTAGGACAAATCAGACGCTATGGTCTTCTGGCTCCTCTCTGTTGCGGCAAACTTGTGACATTCACTATTTGCATATCAGTAACATGTCTCCATTCTGTTATTTCCATAATTCCACTACTTTCCTTCTTGGTGTTGCAATTTTAATGTCATGAGTGTTTTTCTGAGAGTTATACTTGCAGTGGGAACAAATATTTGCTTTATTACAGAGGTTTTCTTTACTTTTTATTGGTTCTTTTAGCAAACTTAAGCTTACAATGACTTGATAGATTCTACAATTCATTGCAATACTATAATATTGAAGTGTTTTGTGAAATTTCTTTTCTCCTATAAAGGGGAGTTTGCAGTATAAATATTACAGGGTCTCCACTAGGCCCCCCTAGCTGCCATGACAATGCTATTGGCACCCTCTGCTCCTAATAGTGAAGAGTGTCCTGCCTCGGGCAAGCCTGCCTGGGCTCTGCTACAGGAACAGGAATTCCCTTCCCTGTTAAACTGTTGGACCGGCCCACTTTTTAATTCCTTCTGTCCCTGAACTAACTTTATACAAATGCAGCTACATGGCATGTACAGCACATTAGACATTACACTTTATACATTACACATAAAACATGAGGGAACCATTAGGGTGCCGCTTGGGTGCAGTGGGTAGGAGAAAGGAGGCAACTGAGGTTCCCCGCCACCTCCTTACACCTCTTCCATACATTTGGTGCACATCCACCTTACATGTATGGCAGATGCCTTCAGCTGAACCCTGGGCAGTGTGGGCCCTTCAGGAATCTTGGACCCCAACACTTATAAGGTTTACAGCGGGCTGATACGAGCTCTGCCCGGGGCAAAAGACTCAACAGTCTCTTCTAGCTACTAGGTATTCATTAAAAAAGTATATATCCCATTAACACACAGAAATTTTTTGAAAGATGTCAAATTTATTGTGACAGCTTTTTAAAGTGTTTTTTTTCTTGAGTCAAAGCCAGGAGTGGAATCGAAATGGGATATAAAGAAGGGAATTCTACTTCTACTTCTTCTTTCTGGATCCACTTCTGGTCTTGGCTTAAAATAAAATGCATCAAAAACTTCAGTGGCATTTTTGAAACAATTCCACTGTGTGATAGCTGAATTTAAGATGATGGTATTATATGTTAGAAAACGTTAGTGATTTTATATCTGAATTCCCTTGTAGCTACGACACCGGATATCGCCATGGAAATCTGTTTATGTCCTACAAAAGTATGTTCCAGGATGTGAGAGAAGCCATGGACTACATGCACGACTCGGTGAGATCATGGGAGGGGTGTGGAGCTCTGACATATTATCTCGTCATCATGACTGTCAGCAACACACAGAGGAGCCCAATATGGAATAGATAAGAGCTTCCACTACTCTTCGCCTTTCTGTACGGAGGTGGAATTATCAATGGCTCAAGCCACTCCTCAGGCCTCATGTAGCGATGGATTTATCAGATCTTCTACATACATATCTCCAGAATACCACATAGAGAACAAGGCGCATCTCCATTATTTTTCAGAAACAATCCCAAGTTATCTTGCACGATAATATATTTTAGAACCATGGAGGGAAGATTGCGCCCAGGTCTGGACTACATCTTTTGGATCCTGAGGTCTTGAGATCATCGTGAGATCGTAGCCTAATATTGTCACGTCCTCATGGTAGATCTGGGAATTTGGAAATCACTTGTGAATCACAGGTTTTCCATTTAGCCAGTGTGTTTTATTCCCCATATTAAATGGATTTTGTTTCCTTTGGTGCTGAAGAGGTTACCAACCCTTTCTATGCTGGTTAGAGACATGCAGCTCCATCTCACAGTTGAACCTACTGTCTCATTTCCTCTTTCCTTAAAATCTTGCCAGACCTTCTCTTTCTTGTCAGTGAAAGTTTACTTGAGTTGGTGTGCTGAAGTTGGAGTTCATTGTTGCTGCTGGAGATTGTTGTCTGCTGTTTTAGGGTGTATGCTTTCTCCATGATCCTATTCCCATTTGGTTTGTACACTCCTACCCTTCAATATATTCCCCTGTCCCTTTGGTGACTGTTTTGCATATAAGTTGCTTTTTGTTATCCCTGTTCGTCTTACGTGTTTATACACTAGTATTTCTGTCCCAGGCATTCTGGATGAGTGGGAGGGGACAGCTTAGTATATAACATGAGAACAGTAAGGCTGGTGGCCCAAACCTCCTCACCTTTAGAGGTATCTTTGGAAGCAGGGATAGTTAGGGCCTCAGCTCTAGGAACAGTGCAGGACCCCTTTCCCTAATCACCTACAGTCACACCACGACAAATATACTGCAGAACTACAACAGGAGATAGCAGTCATAATACTTTGAGTAAATTTCTTATACGTAAAATGCACAGCATTTCGATGGTATTGGTATTATACACAAGTGATGGAGAACTTTTCAAGCTTTCTAGCTCTGATCTTCACTTTCTTTATCCTCCACCACAGGTAATACCTCATGTCCTCTCCTGGTTGGAATAGGAATTCCTTCAACCTCTGCACTCTGGCCCATAAGTAATCAGTTACTAAGAAATTGTTCTGAAACTTGTGTCACGGATCCCTCTCCATGGTGTCACTAATTCGTCACGTGCCCGCTCTCAGGACGTGACTTGGGGTTGTGCCTGCAAGGGTAAATCTATCTCCCCTCTCTCAGTCCAGCATTCAACCTCTGTCCTATGCTGTAATGGGAGCATAAATCACGCACCGACCCAGGCCACGGGCGATGAGTCCCGGAAATACTACTAATACTGTCCACCACTCAAAAGGCTCACACAGTTTAAGGCTATGGATTCTTTTAGAACATTCAAGGTTCAACTTGCTAAAGTTTTATGCTTTAACCCCTTAACCCCCAAGTGTGGTTTACACGTTAATGACCGGGCCAATTTTTACAATTCTGGCCACTGTCCCTTTATGAGGTTATAACTCTGGAACGCTTCAACGGATCCTGATGATTCTGTCACTGTTTTCTTGTGACATATTGTACTTCATGATAGTGGTAAAATTTCTTTGATATTACTTGCGTTTATTTGTGAAAAAAAATGGAAATATGGAGAAAATTTTGCAATTTTCCAACTTTGCCCTTAAATCACAGAGCTATGTCACACAAAATACTTAATAAGTAACATTTCCCACATGTCTACTTTACATCAGCACAATTTTGGAAACAAATTTTTTTTTGTTCGGGAGTTATAAGGGTTAAAATTTGACCAGCAATTTCTCATTTTTACAACACCATTTTTTTAGGGACCATATCTCATTTGAAGTCACTTTGAGGGGTCTATATGATAGAAAATAACCAAGTGTGACACCATTCTAAAAACTGCACCCCTCAAGGTGCCCAACACCACATTCAAGATGTTTATTAACCCTTCAGGTGTTTCACAAGAATTTTTGGAATGTTTTTAAAAAAAAATGAACATTTAACTTTTTTTCACAAAAAATTTAATTCAGCTCCAATTTGTCTTATTTTTACCAAGGATAACAGGAGAAATTGGACCACAAAAGTTGTTGTACAATTTGTCCTGAGTACGCCGATACCCCATATTTGGGGGTAAACCACTGTTTGGTCGCATGGCAGAGCTCGGAAGGGAAGGAGCGCCGTTTGACTTTTCAATGCAAAATTGACTGGAATTGAGATTGGATGCTATGTCGTTTGGAGAGCCCCTGATGTACCTAAACATTGAAACCCCCCACAAGAGACACTATTTTGGAAAGTAGACCCCCTAAGGAACTTATTTAGATGTGTGGTGATTACTTTGACCCACCAAGTGCTTCACAGAAGTTTATAATGTAGAACCGTAAAAATAAAAAATATTTTTTCACAAAAATGAATTTTTCGCCCCCAATTTTTTATTTTCCCAAGGGTAAGAGAAGAAATTGGACCCCAAAAGTTGTTGTGCAATTATTCCTGAGTACGATTATACCCCATATGTGGGAGTAAACCACTCTTTGGGCGCATGGCAGAGCTTGGAAGGGAAGGAGCGCCATTTTACTTTTCAATGCAAAATTGACTGGAATTGAGATGGGACGCCATGTTGCGTTTGGAGAGCCCCTGATGTACCTAAACATTGAAACCCCCACAAGTGACACCATTTGGGAAAGTAGACCCCCTAAGGAACTTATCTGGATGTGTTGTGAGAACTGTGAACCCCCAAGTGTTTCACTACAGTTTATAACGCAGAGCTGTGAAAATAAAAAATCTTTTTTTTTCCACAAAAATTTTTTTTTAGCCCCCAGTTTTGTATTTTCCCAAGGGTAAGAGGAAAAATTGGATCCCAAAAGTTGTTGTCCAATTTGTCCTGACTACGCCGATACCCCATATGTGGGGGATAACCACCATTTGGGCGCATGGCAGAGCTCGGAAGGGAAGGAGCGCCGTTTGGAATGCAGACAGATAGATTGGTCTGCAGGCATCACGTTGCATTTGCAGAGCCCCTGATGTACTAAAACAGTAGAAACCTCCCACAAGTGACCCCATATTGGAAACTAGACCCCCAAGGAACTTAACTAGATGTGTTGTGAGAACTTTGAACCCCCCCAAGTGTTTCACTACAGTTTATAACGCAGAGCCGTGAAAATAAAAAATCTTTTTTTTTCCACAAAAATTATTTTTTAGCCCCACGGTTTTGTATTTACCCAAGGGTAACAGGAGAAATTGGACCCCAAAAGTTGTTGTCCAATTTGTCCTGAGTAGGCTGATACCCCATATGTTGGGGTAAACCCCTGTTTGGGCGCACGGGAGAGCTCGGAAGGGAAGGAGCACTGTTTTACTTTTTCAACGCAGAATTGGCTGGAATTGAGAGCGGACGCCATGTCGCGTTGGAGAGCCCCTGATGTGCCTAAATAGTGGAAACCCCTGAATTCTAACTGAAACCGTAACCCAAACACACCCCAAACCATAATCCCAACCCTAACCCTAACAACGCCCCTAACCCAAACATGCCCCTAGCCCTAATCCCAACCACACCTCTAACCCCAACACACCTTTAACCTCAACACAACCCTATCCCTAATCCCAACCCTAACTCCAACACACCCCTAACCCTAATCCCAACCATAACCCTAACCACACCCCTAACCCTAATCCCAACCCTAATTCCAACCGTAAATGTAATCCAAACCCTAACTTTAGCTCTAACCCTAACCTTAGCCCTAACCCTAACCCTAACTTTAGCCCCAACTCTAACCCTAACCTTAGCCCCAACCCTAACCCTAACTTTAGCCACAACCCTAACCCTAACTGTATCCCCAACCCTAACTTTAGCCCTAACACTAACCCTAACTTTAGCCCCAATCCTAACCCTAAATTTAGCCCAAACCCTAACCCTAGCCCCAACCCTAACCCTAACTGTAGCTCCAACCCTAACTGTAGCCCTAACCCTAACTTTAGCCCCAACCCTAACTTTAGCCCTAACACTAACCCTAACTTTAGCCCCAATCCTAACCCTAAATTTAGCCCAAACCCTAACCCTAGCCCCAACCCTAACCCTAACTGTAGCTCCAACCCTAACTGTAGCCCTAACCCTAACTTTAGCCCCAACCCTAACTTTAGCCCCAACCCTAACCCTAACTTTAGCCCCAATCCTAACCCTAACCCTAATGGGAAAATGGAAGTAAATACATTTTATTATTTTTCCCTAACTAAGGGGGTGATGAAGGGGGGATTGATTTACTTTTATCGCGGGTTTTTTAGTGGATTTTTATGATTGGCAGCCGTCACACACTAAAAGACGCTTTTTATTGCAAAAAATAGTTTTTGCGTCTCCGCATTTTGAGAGCTATAATTTTTCCAAATTTTGGTCCACAGAGTCATGTGAGGTCTTGTTTTTTGTGGGACGAGTTGGCGTTTTCATTGGTACAATTTTCGGGCACGTGACATTTTTTGATTGCTTTTTATTCCGATTTTTGTGAGGCAGAATGACCAAAAAACAGCTATTCATGAAGTTCTTTTGGGGAAGGGGTGTGTATACCGTTCCATGTTTGGTAAAATTGATAAAGCAGTTTTATTCTTCTGGTCAGTACGATTACAGCGATACCTGATTTATATCTTTTTTTATGTTTTGGCGCTTTTATACAATAAAAACTATTTTATATAAAAAATTATTATTTTTGCATCGCTTTATTCTGAGGACTATAATTTTTTTATTTTTTCACTGATGACAAGATGACGTTTTCAGTGGTACCATGGTTATTTATATCTGTCTTTTCGATTGCGTGTTATTCCACTTTTTGTTTGGAGGTATGATAATAAAGCGTTGTTTTTTGCCTCTTTTTTTTATGGTGTTCACTGAAGGGGTTAACTAGTTGGACAGTTTTATAGGTCAGATCGTTATGGATGCGGCGATACTAAATATGTGTACTTTTATTGTTTTTTTTATTTAGATAAAGAAATGTCTTTATTGGAACAATATTTTTTTTTCTTTATTTAGGAATTTTTTTAGTTTTTTTTTACGCATGTAATTTTTTTTTTTTTTTACTTTTTTACATTGCCCCAGGAGGGGACATCACTGTATAGTGACAGATCGCTGATCTGACACTTTGCAGTGCACTGTGTCAGATCAGAGATCTGACAGGAACTGCAAAGCCACCTCCCTGCAGGACCCGGAAGGCCCCCCATGGCCATTTTGGATCCAGGGCCTGCAGGGAGGAGGAGGTAGGAGACCCTCGGAGCAACGCGATCACATCGCGTTGCTTCAAGGGTCTCAGGGAAGCACGCAGGGAGCCCCCTCCCTGCGCGATGCTTCCCTGTGCCGCCAGAATGCTGTGATCATCTTTGATCGCAGTGTGCCGGGGGGGGGGGTAATATGCCGGGAGCGGTCTGTGAGCGCTCCTGGCACATAGTGCCGGATGTCAGCTGTAATAATCAGCTGACACCCGGCGGCGATCGGCTGCGCTCCCTCCGATCGACTATGACGTACTATCCCGTCACTGGGAATTAAGTCCCAGGTCACCTTGACGGGATAGTACGTCATATGGGATTAAGGGGTTAATACAAAAAAAGATTCAGTGCTTACAGTAAGAAAAAGGTATAAAAATATGATAACAAAAAAACATACAGGTATGCAAAACAGTACAAAATAAGCTGGAGAAAACTTACAGAAACGTCTAACTTTGTAGTCTGCTTTCTGCTCCCTGAGAGAGGGTGAATATGGAGTTGGTCTATGTATGCAGGCCTAATTTATAGCTTCACTCTGGAGGGCAGATTTCTAGACCAGCCCCTCAGGTTAATATCCTAATTGCTTGTTTTTGATTGGACCGCGGCCGCTCCCCCAATGAATATATTATTTGCTCTGAGATTCCCTGTGTAAAAGTTCTCACAGATAGATGCTGTCAGGCTGTAATTGACATCTCTCTTCAAAGAGCTAGGAGGTGTCAAATGTTTCCCTTTTTCTTGGTTCCCAGCACGACCCCTGGCGAGAGTAGAGACAGTAGTCTGCCTTCTAAAGATATGTATGCTCTGACCTTTGTGAGGCCTGCAGTTTCAGGACATATGTTCAACTACTTCTAATTACACATATAACCCTGGACATATGTCACTACACACATATAGATATACACATATTTCACCACAACTTTCTATCCACAAATCTTCTGTTGCTAAACACACTCTCTAAGGCCGGGATCACACACAGCGAGATACGTCCGAGTCTTGCAGGTTAAAACCATGCTCTGGCACCGGCACTCCAGAGCGGAGTATGCGGCCGCACAGCAATACATGGAGCTGCACGCTCCGCTCCGGAGTGCCGGTGCCAGAGCTTGTTTTTAACCTGCAAGACTCGGATGTATCTCGCTGTAGTGTGACTCCGGCCTAAAGGCCCCTTCACATTTAGCGACGCTGCAGCGATACCGACAACGATCCGAATCGCTGCAGCGTCGCTGTTTGGTCGCTGGAGAGCTGTCACACAGACCGCTCTCCAGCGACCAACGATGCCGGTAACCAGGGTAAACATCGGGTAACTAAGCCCAGGGCCGCGCTTAGTAACCCGATGTTTACCCTGGTTACCATGCTAAAAGTAAAAAAAAAAAAAACAGTACATACTTACCTACAGCTGTCTGTCCTCCAGCGCTGCGCTCTGCTTCTCTGCTCTCCTCCTGTACTGTCTGTGAGCCGGAAAGCAGAGCGGTGACGTCACCGCTCTGCTTTCCGGCTCACAGCCGGTACAGGAGGAGAGCAGAGCGCAGCGCTGGAGGACAGACAGCTGTAGGTAAGTATGTACTGTTTGTTTTTTTTTACTTTTAGCATGGTAACCAGGGTAAACATCGGGTTACTAAGCGCGGCCCTGCGCTTAGTTACCCGATGTTTACCCTGGTTACCAGTGAAGACATCGCTGGATCGGTGTCACACACGCCGATCCAGCGATGTCTCCAGGGAGTCCAGCGACGAAATAAAGTTCTGGACTTTATTCAGCGACCAACGATCTCCCAGCAGGGGCCTGATCGTTGGTCGCTGTCACACATAACGATTTCATTAACGATATCGTTGCTACGTCACAAATAGCAACGATATCGTTAACAATATCGTTATGTGTGAAGGTACCTTAACTTGTAGCCTTCTCCTAATCCGCAATCCTTCTTATCTCCTCAGCAGCTATTCATCAACTCCTCACAAGCAGGAACTAGTTTCCCATGTGCCCATGTAACCCTTCCCAACCTGGGCTGGCTCCTAACAGTTAACACTATAAAGGCATACAATGCCTAAGGAGATATATTCTAGAAATTGTGACAAATATTTGATACTTTATTTACATATATTATAATTCTTACTATTATTTTTTTCATTAATATGCGGTCATGACTGTCTAATTTACTGATTCTATTACCATATTCTATATTTCAATAGGGTGTTCTGAAAGAAAAGACTCTGCAAGATCTGAATAAATACGTTCTCAAAGACGTAAGTTTTTTTCCAAGCAAAGAAAAACATGTAAAACAGAGTCAGATTCTCTTCATATTATAGAATACTCACCCAAATTATGCATTGTCCATTAATGAGGTTGTAAGATTTAAAGAGACAGTACACCAAGTTGTAGATACATATGCTTATATATTGTGGGAGAGATTTGCTCATGTATAGATCAATATAATCAAGGGCACCAAGGAACACGTGTGTGGAATCCACACTTGCGTGTTGGGCGCACTGTTCCCTTTATCGTCTTATTCAGACATTAGTTTCTTATGCGTAGAAGAAAAAAAATGGAATATTTTTCTGCAGTTTGCTGGATCCAATTTTCGTCCATGATTGGTTCGAGCGTTCATTTTTACCATCAGTGTAGCATCCGTTCTTCTCACCCGTTAAACAGTAAAAAACAAACAAAATGCAGATGACATCCGAGTGCGAACATATTTTTCGAGCATGCCCTAGGCACTCTGTTAGCACTTGAGCATGCTGAGTTAACACCTTATCCAAGCACCTTTGCTCATCACTACCCAGTACCTCTCCAGCATCACCACAGAGAACAGAAACCATTACATGATGCCCATTAAAATCACACGGCTGTCCGGGCAATGCATGTGCGTGTTGGGTCCTACATCACAAAGGCTGATAGACGAGGGTCCTTGAATGAGAGACCACCACCTCCTATCTATATATTTTTTTTAACTTATAGATAGCTGTTTATTTCGTTGCATGACTGCAATACATGATTTTTCCAGGAGAGAATCCATTTGCTGTTGAATCGTTTACGAGAGGTGGGAAAAGTTTTTCTAGCCACAAACAGCGATTACAAATACACCAACGTGAGTATGTCCGACCCTCGAAGCGCCGGTCACTCCCCGTAACCCGCACAGTGCCTCATATTCTGTCTCCTTCCTCCAGGCCATCATGTCCTACCTGTTTGATGATGGAATTGAAGATAAGGTTAGTCTGATGCCTACAACCTCATGGAATGAGTATCTGACGGATATTACATAGAGCTTACATCTAATATCTGTAGAGAGGTCTCTGGAGAAGTCAGATTCGTTAATAATTAGTTAAACATTTATATCCACACATCTTTTTTAGGTGGTCTGCTCTAAAACCCGCCTGAAAAAGCACTCAAAAATGCTCAACACTATGAACATATACAGTACAGACCAAAAGTTTGGACACACCTTCTCATTTAAAGATTTTTCTGTATTTTCATGACTATGAAAATTGTACATTCACACTGAAGGCATCAAAACTATGAATTAATGGATCGCCCCCAGATGCAGGGCCACGGGTTACTTGGTACCGGTCCTCTGCTGGCTCAGTTCTGGGGATGTCACGGTGGCTGGACCCGGTCCGTGACCCTGCTAAGGGGCGTCCAATAAAGGGTGATGGTGCGTAGTGCGAGGAATAACGAGGACACAGGGTTCAGTTTCTTTACCTTTTACTGAAGGTTTCAGGATCCTCAATCCAGGGCACTGTCAACAGGGCTGTCTGAGACCGGCCGGTCCGAAGGCACATCCAGAGTTCCCTTTGCAGGTGGAAATCAGTGTCTACCCACTAGCGCCTGTGTGTTGTAGTCCTTCCCTGCTGAGCTTTCAGGATAGTCCTCACAACTTCTGTTCTCGTTCTTTCTAGATCTTTCTCTTCTCCGTCCCCCAGGTATGTTATGGCTAGGACGCACCTTTATGACAGGTAGGCCTGGAGTTATTCTGGAACCCTAGTGTCGCCCCTCTCCCAGGATTGCCTCCTATGTCCTTCTTAGGTGTTATATTGTAATTAACTGTCCTGCCGCTGTTTGAAGTAATGCGTGGAGACTGTTACTTCCTCGGTGCTCCGGGCCACCGGCTATGCGCCTCAGTAGGATGTTGCCGTCCTCGGGGCACGACTCCTACTGGATCTTCTTTGTGCTGATCTCGTTTCTCACTGTTCCACAATATCTTTCGCTTCGTGTCTCTTTCTTAGGATACCGCCGCAAGGTAGTGCAGGCGCAGTTCCGTAACAATCTGTCCTTTCACTGGGTACCTGCCAGATTTCCCAGTTCTGACAGGTCCTCCCTGGAGCTCTCCCAGGCTTCGTTCTGCCTAACTTCCTGTCCAACCCCTAGTTTTACCAATGTGAAGAGTGGCCCAATAAATAAAGCCTTTTACTCCCCCTAGTGGCTGGAGTGTGAAGTGTAGTGTGTGCTTGGCGATACCTGGTAAGTAGAACTCCTTTAGTGCAGTCAGACGTACCATCACTCCCCTTAGTGGCAGAGCGACGTTACTGCAACGACCAGATCTCTGGGGCACTGCATTAACACATGTGGAATTATATACTTAACAAAAAAGTGTGAAACAACTGAAATTATGTCTTATACTTTAGGTTCCTCAAAGTAGCCACCTTTTGCTTTGATGACTGCTTTGCACACTCTTGGCATTCTCTTGATGAGCTTCAAGAAGTAGTCACCGGAAATGGTTTTCACTTCACAGGTGTGCCCTGTCAGGTTTAATAAGTGGGATTTCTTGCCTTATAAATGGGGTTGGGACCATCAGTTGTGTTGTGCAGAAGTCTGGTGGATACACAGCTGATAGTCCTACTGAATAGACTGTTAGAATTTGTATTATGGCAAGAAAAAAGCAGCTAAGTAAAGAAAAACGAGTGGCCATCATTACTTTAAGAAATGAAGGTCAGTCAGTCTGAAAAATTGGGAAAACTTAGAAAGTGTCCCCAAGTGCAGTGGCAAAAACCATCAAGCGCTACAAAGAGACTGGCTCACATGAGGACCGCCCCAGGAAAGGAAGACCAAGAGTCACCTCTGCTTCTGAGGATACGTTTATCCGAGTCACCAGCCTCAGAAATCGCAGGTTAACAGCTGCTCAGATTAGAGACCAGGTCACTGCCACACAGAGTTCTAGCAGCAGACACATCTCTACAACAACTGTTAAGAGGAGACTTTGTGCAGCAGGCCTTCATGGTAAAATAGCTGCTAGGAAACCACTGCTAAGGACAGGCAACAAGCAGAAGAGACTTGTTTGGGCTAAAGAACACAAGGAATGGAAATTAGACCAGTGGAAATCTGTGCTTTGGTCTGATGAGTCCAAATTTGAGATCTTTGGTTCCAACCACCGTGTCTTTGTGTGATGCAGAAAAGGTGAACGGATGGACTCTACATGCCTGGTTCCCACCGTGAAGCATGGAGGAGGAGGTGTGATGGTGTGGGGGTGCTTTGCTGGTGACACTGTTGGGGATTTATTCAAAATTGAAGGCATACTGAACCAGCATGGCTACCACAGCATCTTGCAGCGGCATGCTATTCCATCCGGTTTGCGTTTAGCTGGATCATCATTAATTTTTCAAAAGGACAATGACCCCAAACACACCTCCAGGCTGTGTAAGGGCTATTTGACCAAGAAGGAGAGTGATGGGGTGCTACGCCAGATGACTTGGCCTCCACAGTCACCAGACCTGAACCCAATCGAGATATTTGGGGTGAGCTAGACCGCAGAGTGAAGGCAAAAGGGCCCAACAAGTGCTAAGCTTCTCTGGGAACTCCTTAAAGATTGTTGGAAGACCATTCCCAGTGACTACCTCTTGAAGCTCATCAAGAGAATGCCAAGAGTGTGTAAAGCAGTCATCAAAGCAAAAGGTGGCTACTTTGAAGAACCTAGAATATAAGACATAATTTCAGTTGTTTCACACTTTTTTTGTTAAGTATATAATTCCACATGTGTTAATTCATAGTTTTGATGCCTTCAGTGTGAATGTACAATTTTCATAGTCATGAAAATACAGAGAAGGTGTGTCCAAACTTTTGGTCTGTACTGTACATTCCTATGTAAAAAAAAAAAAAGCCTTGTTCCTGTTTTCCCTCTTTTGAGAATCTTTTAACTGCTTCAAGTTTCCAAAGCCGCCAGACGGCGAAAAACGTGAGCCGACCATTCTTCAGGCGTTTTCTGCTCAGAAGGAGTTCTATACTTTATAGTAACAGTCAATGTGAAAGATTGGGCATCTTTTGAGTGTTTTCACACAGTTTTTGTTACAATGTTGAGAGGATAAAAAAATATAATTAAATGCCGGTACAAAAGATTACCCAAAATGCTGATAAAACAATTAAACCCATTGACAAATATGGTGAACAAGCGCTCAGGAAGCGGCCAAAAAGACATAAAAAAGACTTCAGGGAGAATAAAAGCACTGGTGATTCCTGAGGGGTCTTCTCTTTGAAAAACTCTATAAAAGACGTTGTGTGTACATACCCAAAGATGTTTCTGGCCTCTTAGTACAATAATCGTGCGTACTTTACATTCGAAATTTGCACTCGCTGACTCCTTTATGCCATGTATAAAATGTAAATGTGCTGTTACTTATTAGACCAACAAAAGTCATCACTGACATGGGAAGCTGCATGCCATGCCAGCAACCAACTGAAATAGACAAATGGGAGGAGCCCTGCTAGGAAATTAGCTTGCAAGAGGGCTGAAAATGAGTTTATCAGAAGTATGTCCCTATAAATCACAACAAGTATGGCACTTCAGACAATATATTACCACCAGTGCACTTACAATACAGGTAGACCAAAGAAGCGAACCATTTATAGGTTAAAACACTCACCTTTATTTTGAATATACACTGCTCAAAAATATAAAGGAAACGCTAAAATCCCACATCCTAGATATCACTGAATGAAATATTCCAGTTGTAAATCTTTATTAATTACATAGTGGAATGTGTTGAGAAAAATAAAACCTAAAAATGATCAACGTAAATCACAACTAATATCCCATGGAGGTCTGGAGTTGGAATGATGCTAAAAATCAAAGTGGAAAATGAAGTTACAGGTTGATCCAACTTCAGTGGAAATGCCTCAAGACAAAGAAAAGATGCTCAGTAGTGTGTGTGGCCTCTACGTGCCTGTATGATCTCCCTACAACGCCTGGGCATGCTCCTGATGAGGTGGTGATCTCCTCTCAGACCTGGACTAAAACATCCGCCAACTCCTCAACAGTCTGTGGTGCAACGTGACGTTGGTAGATGATGCAAGACATGATGTCCCAGATGTGTTCAATTGGATTCAGGTCTGGGGAACTGGCGGGCCAGTCCATAGCTTCAATGCCTTCATCTTGCAGGAACTGTTGACACACTCCAGCCACATGAGGTCTGGCATTGTCCTGCATTAGGAGGAACCCAGGGCCAATCGCACCAGCATATGGTCTCATAATGGGTTTGAGGATCTCATCTCGGTACCTAATGACAGTCAGGCTACCTCTAGTGAGCACATGGGGGACTGTGCGGCCCTCCAAAGAAATGCCACCCCACACCATTACTGACCCACTGCCAAACCGGTCATGCTGAAGGATGTTGCAGGCAGCAGATCGCTCTCCACGGCATCTCCAGACTGTCACGTCTGTCACATGTGCACAACAGTGTGAACCTGTTTTTATCTGTGAAGAGCACAGGGCGCCAGTGGCGAATTTGCCAATCCTGGTGTTCTGTGGCAAATGCCAAGCGTCCTGCATGGTGTTTGGCTGTGAGCACAACTCCCATCTGTGGACGTTGGGCACTCAGACCATCCTCATGGAGTCGGTTTCTAACCATTTGTGCAGACACATGCACATTTGTGGCCTTCTGGAGGTCATTTTGCAGGGCGCTAGCAGTGCTCCTCCTGTTCCTCCTTGCACAAAGGCTGAGGTAGCCGTCCTGCTGCTGGGATGTTGCCCTCCTACGGCCCCCTCCACATCTCCTGGTGTACTGACCTGTCTCCTGATAGCGCCCCCAGCCAGACACAGCAAACCTTGCCACAGATCGCATTGATGTGCCATCCTGGATGAGCTGCGCTACCTGAGCCACTTGTGTGGGTTGTAGAGTCCATCTCATGCTACCACGAGTGTGAAAGCACAACCAACATACAAAAGTGACCAAAACATCAGCCAGAAAGCATTGGTACTGAGATGTGGTCTGTGGTCCCCACCTGCAGAACCACTCCTTTATTGAGTGTGTCTTGATAATTGCCAATAATTTCCATCTTTTGCCTATTCCATTTGCACAACAGCATGTGATATTGATTGTCAAACAGTGTTGTTTCCTAAGTGGACAGTTTGAGTTCACAGAAGTTTGATTTACTTGGAGTTATATTCTGTTGTTTAAATGTTCCCTTTATTTTTTTGAGCAGCATATTATGAAAAAAAGTTAAGGCAACAAAAATAAAGAAAGCTAAAGAAAACAAAACAAAAGTGTCGAGTAGGGGGTATATATAAAGTCACATAAAAATAGAGGTGAATTTACAGCTCTGAGATTCAGTAACAATATAGAATAAGACTAATAAGAAGTAAATAATACTTATTATAAAATATGAAACATAGTAAATATGGTAGATTCTAATGAGAATACTTGGAGCTAGAGTGACCTGAGTACTGGTCTCAATAGTAACATAGTAACATAGTTAGTAAGGCCAAAAAAAGACATTTGTCCATCCAGTTCAGCCTATATTCCATCATAATAAATCCCCAGATCTACGTCCTTCTACAGAACCTAATAATTGTATGATACAATATTGTTCTGCTCCAGGAAGACATCCAGGCCTCTCTTGAACCCCTCGACTGAGTTCGCCATCACCACCTCCTCAGGCAAGGAATTCCAGATTCTCACTGCCCTAACAGTAAAGAATCCTCTTCTATGTTGGTGGAAAAACCTTCTATCCTCCAGACGCAAAGAATGCTCCCTTGTGCCCGTCAATAAATAAAAGGTTCACAGCATATGTCATTATATCAGGCTCTTAAACTTAGGATTCAATTATATCACATGAAGTGTGCAGCAAATATTCCATGCAGCAGAAAAATATTAAATCCTCAGTTAATGACTCTATAAAGAGTCCCAGAGCAATTGGGGATATAAATAAATAAATAGAGAACATTACCTGCCGGCAGAGTAGAATACAGCGAGCACAAAGAGACAGGGACCAAATACTAGAGCCAAGGGAGAGACCCCCCCTCACCCCAACGTACGTTTTGCCCTAGCTTCTTCCGGGGGCATCCAGATAAATGAGAGATGAATTATGGCGTGGGACAAATGGATTATCTTCTCGTCAGACAGGTGAGGAATATGGTGTTTTATTATTTTTGGTCTTTTATAGGGGATATGAGCATCAATGGATTATCATTGTACAGGTGAGGAATATGGTGTGTTTTTTTGGGGATCTTTTACAGCGGACATAGGCTTCAGTTCATTATAGGTGAAAAGGCGACTATATTTTTAAATAAATATGTAAAATAGGTTGTGGGGTTTTATTTCAAATAAAGGACTTTATCTTTGCTGTCTCTCTTTTACAATATGACTATGGGGTAAGTAATTGGGGTGTCTTATGGAAGCCTCTCCATTACTAACTCCTGGGCTTGATGTCAGCTGACAATTCAAAGCTGACATCAATCACAACCCTATTACCCCACTTGCCACTGTACCAGATCAAGTTGGAGTAGCAAGGCTAAGCGCCTGATTTGGCACATTATTATTATTATTATTATTATTATTTATTTATTTATTTATATAGCACCATTGATTCCATGGTGCTGTACATGAGGAGTTGCAGAAAAATTACAGACATCACTTACAGTAAGCAAACTAACAATGACAGACTGATACAGAGGGGCGAGGACCCTGCCCTTGCGGGCTTACATTCTACAGGATAGTGGGGAAGGAGACAGTGGGTTGGGGTGTTGTGGCAGCTCCGGTGTTGGTGAGGCGGTAGCTCCAGTAGTGGTGAGGAGGCAGCAGGGTCAGTGCAGGCTGTAGGCTTTCTTGAAGAGATGGGTTTTCAGATTCCGTCTGAAGGATCCGAATGTGGTTGATACTCGGACGTGTTGGGGCACAGAATTCCAGAGGATGAGGGATATTCGGGAGAAGTTTTGGAGACGATTAGGTGAGGAGCGAATAGGTGTGGAGGAGAGAAGGAGATCTTGGGAGGACCGGAGATCACGTGAGGGAAGATATTGGGAGATTAAGTCAGAGATATATGGAGGAGACAGGTTATGGATGGCTTTGTAGGTTAGCATTAGTAATTTGAACTGGATACACTGAGTATGGAATGGGAGCCAGTGAACAGATTTGCAGAGGGGAGAAGCTGTGGAGTAGAGAGGAGAGAGATGAATTAGTAAGGCAGCAGAGTTAAGGATGGACTGGAGAGGTGCGAGAGTGTTAGCAGGGAGGCCACAGAAAATGATTTTGCATACCTCCCAACCGTCCCGGATCCCGCGGGACTGTCCTGATTTTGACAGTCAGCCCCACGATCCCGGGCGGGACATTACTTGTCCCGCACTACGTGCCTAGGGCGGGGACAACGCAGGGGGCGGCACCTGAGCAAGGTTTGTGGCTGTTTTTTTTTTTTATAAAAGCTGGGTCACCTCCCGACCTACCCCGCCCAACCGCCCACCGCCCCGGCCGCCTCCCATCCACCCTCCTTGAAGACGATACTCAACCTGCTCCAGCGATGGTCTCGGCTTCTGCAGCGCTTCTGAATGAGCTGTCACGTTGTACCACTCATTAAGGTCTATGAATATGCGCATATTCATTGACCTTAATGAACGGTATCACATGACCGGTCACCCAGGGAGAAGGTGCTGTGCCAGGAGTCAGCACAGAGCGAGAGTGATGGCCGCGCGGTGAGGAACAGGTAAGTATAAGGGACGGGGGACAGGGTAGGGGGGATGAAGGAGGACGGTAGCCGCGCCATTCAAGATGGGAGCGTGGGGGGAGCATGTGGGGGGAGCGCGGGGGGGGTGGTGGAGAAATGAGCCATGCATACAGATACAGGAGGGGGAAATATGAGCCAAGCATACAGGAGGGGGTGGGAAATATGAGCCATACATACAGGAGGGGGGGGAATATGAGCCATGCATACGGGGGGGGGGGAATATGAGCCATGCATATGGGGAGGAATATGAGCCATACATAGGGGGGAGGAATATGAGCCATGCATACAGGAGGGGGGGGGGAATATGAGCCATGCATACAGGAGGGGGGGAATATGAGTCATGCATACGGGGGGGAATATGAGCCATGCATACGGGGGGGGGAATATGAGCCATGCATACAGGAGGGGGGGAATATGAGCCATGCATACAGGAGGGGGGAATATGAGCCATGCATACGGGGGGGGGGATATGAGCCATGCATACAGGGGGGGAAATATGAGCCATACATACAGGAGGGGGGGATATGAGCCATGCATACAGAGGGGAATATGAGCCATGCATACAGGAGGGGGGTCATTACACAGTATTAAGCATTATGTGGGATCATTATACAGTATGGAGAACTGTGCGTGGCCATTATACAGTATGGAGCATCATGTGCAGCCAGTATACAATATGGAGCACTGTGTGGCCATTATACAGTATGGAGAACTGTGTGTGACCATTATACAGTATGGAGCATCATGTGCAGCCAGTATACAGTATGGAGCACTGTGTGGCCATTATACAGTATGGAGCACTGTGTGGCCATTATACAGTATGGAGTATCATGTGTGTTCATTATACAGTATGGAGCATCATGTGCAGTCATTATACAGTATGGAGCATCATGTGCAGCCAGTATACAGTATGAAGCATCATGTGCAGTCATTATACAGTATGGAGCATCATGTGCAGTCATTATACAGTATGGAGCATCATGTGTGGCCATTATACAGTATGGAGCATCATGTGCGGTCATTATACAGTATGGAGCATCATGTGCGGTCATTATACAGAATTGAGCATCATGTGGGGTCATTATACAGTATGCAGCATCATGTGGGGTCATTATACAGTATGGAGCATCATGTGTGGTCATTATACAGTATGCAGCATCATGTGTGGTCATTATACAGTATGCAGCATCATGTGTCGTCATTATACAGTATGGAGCATCATGTGTGTTCATTATACAGTATGGAGCGTCATGTGTGTTCATTATACAGTATGGAGCGTCATGTGTGGTCATCATACAGTATGGAGCATTATGTGCAGTCATTATACAGTATGGAGCATCATGTGCGGCCATTATACAGTATGGAGCATCAGTGCGGTCATTATACAGTATGGAGCACTGTGTGAACATTATACAGTATGGAGCATCATGTGCGGCCATTATACAGTATGGAGCATCATGTGCGGTCACTATACAGTATTGAGCATCATGTGGGGTCATTATACAGTATGCATCATCATGTGCAGTCATTATACGGTATTGAGCATCATGTGGGGTCATTATACAGTACGCAGCATCATATGCAGTCATTATACAGTATTGAGCATCATGTGGGGTCGTTATACAGTATGCAGCATCATGTGTGGTCATTATACAGTATGCAGCATCATGTGTGGTCATTATACAGTATGCAGCATCATGTGTGGTCATTATACAGTATGGAGTGTCATGTGTGGTCATTATACAGTATGGAGCGTCATGTGTGTTCATTATACAGTATGGAGCGTCATTTGTGGTCATCATACAGTATGGAGCATCATGTGCAGTCATTAAATAGTATGGAGCATCATGTGCGGCCATTATACAGTATGGAGCATCAGTGCGGTCATTATACAGTATGGAGCACTGTGTGGACATTATACAGTATGGAGCATCATATGCGGCCATTATACAGTATGGAGCATCATGTGGGGTCATTATACAGTATGCAGCATCATGTGCAGCCATTATACAGTATGGAGCACTGTGTGGCCATTATACAGTATGGAGCACTGTGTGGCCATTATACAGTATGGAGCATCATGTGCGGTCATTATACAGTATGGAGCATCATGTGCGGCCATTATACAGTATGGAGCATCATGTGCGGCCAATATACAGTATGGAGCATCATGTGCAGTCATTATACAGTATGGAGCGTCATGTGCGGCCATTATACAGTATGGAGCATCAGTGCGGTCATTATACAGTATGGAGCACTGTGTGGACATTATACAGTATGGAGCATCATGTGCGGCCATTATACAGTATGGAGCATCAGTGCGGACATTATACAGTATAGAGCATCATGTGTGTTCATTATACAGTATGGAGCATCATGTGCGGCCAATATGCAGTATGGAGCATCATGTGCAGTCATACAGTATGGAGCATCATGTGTGGTCATTATACAGTATGGAGCATCATGTTTGGTCATCATACAGTATGGAGCATCATGTGTGGCCATTATACAGTATGGGGCACTGTGTGGCCATATTTTTTTGTTTATAATTATTGTATATGAAACAGTGTGATCAGCAATGCTAAATGGGTGTGGTTGGGACGTGGATATGGGTGTGGCTAATTATGAATGGGTGTGGTCAGAGGCGTGGCCTAAAATTTGCCTTTGCTTTGCGCGCCACAAACTTTGTCCCTCTTTCCCATCTTCAAAAGTTGGGAGGTATGGATTTTGTAGTAGTCGAGGCAGGAGATGATGAGGGTATGCACAAGCACTCTAGTAGATTGAGGGTTGAGGAACGGACGGATCCTGGAGATATTTTTGAGCTGGAGGCGACAGGAAATGGAAAGAGCTTGAATGTGCGGTTTGAAGGACAGGGCCGAGTCAAGGGTTACTCAGAGGAAGCGGACCTACGGTACGGGGGAAAGCGTGATGTCATTAATTGTGATAGATAGATCATGTAAGGAAAATCTGTGAGATGGAAGAAAGATGATCTTGGATGGATGTGCAATTTTTGGGGTAGCTGAGGGATGATGTTGGTAGCTTGGGAGGGGAGCAATATCCCTGGCCCCTTCCCAAACTACCGTATTAATATTAAACCACAGCTGTATGTTTAGCCTTTGCTGGTTTGAATTTATAGGGGGATTCTACGTCATTTTTTTTCTGGGGTCCCCTGTAAACTAACCTGTAAAGGCTAAGCAAACAGCTGTGAGCTGTTATTAAGAGCATGTGAACCTTTTGGAACATTGCCCCCTTACCCAGATTAGTAACATCAGACCCCAACCGTGGGCTTTCCCAGTACTGGCTATCAAAATTATGCGGGAGCCCACACATTTTTTTAAATGAATTCTTCATTTTACACACGATATACACAGCAGGTGCTGAATACAACTCCCATCATTTTTGCCTGGTTGTGCTGATCACAGGAAGACCAGGAGTCTTCAGCACCAGGTACCTGGGGAAAGCCACCTGTACCGCTTTTACTAGGCACCGGTACGTGTCATATGGACAGCACACAGATGGAGACACACGGACAGCAAACGGATACACGGATGTCACACAGATGTCACATTCTGAATACAGATGGCACATGGACACGGACCACGGATCTCACCAGTACTGGTTTTTCCTGTACATGAATCACCAAGACAGGTGAAGGAGGCCTTAGGCTAGGCTCACACACATACTGAGCATTGCATCAGGGTTTCCGTCATATTACGAGAAAAACAGGATTCCATTGGAAACCCTGACAGAGCCCTGAGATGGATGGAGTCGCTTTTGGCAATGTCTGGCCTCCATCTTGGCAGCGTTAATTTTCTTCAGATGTTCATAAAAGTGTTTTGTATTTCTGTGTGTGAACATAGTCTAATAGAGCACACAAGGGAGGTGAAACTAGTCTTTCTGCTTCTTCTAATGACTGTAAAGTGGTGGAGACCACATTGTCACACTAGGAAAGATAGAGGGGGGGCTGGAGGAACGGAGTTAAGAAAAGCCCCCCATGACTGCGTTGCCAAGGGAACGCAGGGGAGCAATTTTTAAATATGAAGGCAGGGAAAAGCGATTGGTCAGGGGTTGGGGAGGAGTAGAGGGGTGGCCTAGTGGGGGTGGGGGCGGGTCATGGGAAAGTGCGGGAAAGGGGGCCATTACTGGCAGAGCATCTGACCTGAGAAGACGTCACATCAGACCGGAACAGAAGTTCAGGATGGCCTCAGTGGATGTGATCCTGGGGCAGCTGCGTGAGATGGCGAGATCGCGGCGGGGAGGCTGGCTGGAGGATCAGCTGGCGTCGTTGCTGGGCAGTCCGGGAGCCCAGGGGACAAGATCCAGGAGGACCCGTCCCCCAGAGCGACTGTCGCCGGAGATCGGAGGGCGCGGCAACCGCCGGCCACGGAGCCCCTCTCGGGACCCTGCGGAGCGTGCGGGCCGGCGATCACCTACTCCCCCCGGCCCGTCCTCCGGCAGGAATCCACCCGCCGGCGTTGCCGGCGCAGGCCCAGGGAGGAGAACAGGCCGCACCGGAAGTGCCCGGCGGACTTCCGGTTCGCGGCACCAACATGGCGGCACCCAGCAGGAGCGGTACCCGGCGAGCAGCGGCGGTGTCTGCGGCGCCGGCCACATCCCCGGCGACGAGGAGCAGGACACAGGGAGCAGTGGGACGAGCCAGCAGCAGCGGAGTGGCGGTGGGTACCTCGGGGTTTGTATCACCCCGGGTGCCTGGCAGAGGCGGCGCGGCAAGAGGCAGAGCAATGGGCAGGTATACCTCAACCCCGCAGCCTGGCCCAGCACGGCGGGGAAGAATGTCGGCAGCGGCCGGGGCTCGCGGGAGAGCCCGGCAAGAAGACAGGTCCGGAGTCGGGCTGGCGGCGGCCAGGTCTAGGTCACCCAGAAGATCCAGGGAAAGTTCCAGCTCACCTGCTCCGGTCCCCCCTGGTGACGTGGAGGCCAGGGGCGCGGGCCTGGAGCAACACAGCGGCGCGGAGGATTCCGGTTCCAGGAGCGACCCGCGGGAGTTCGGTGATCGCACGGCTGGCGGGGACACAGCACCCGCGCAGCTTGGTGAGTATGAAAATGAATCTGTTGCGGGGTGGCATAGTGTCGCTCGGGTGGGGGATAGTTGGTATGGTGGTGTTAATTCGGCGGGGAGTGGGGGGCTCAGCACCGCGGGGGTCCCGGGGGTCAGAGAGCTTTTGGCGGGTATGTCCCAGATTTTGAGGAGATTGGATGGGGAGGGCCGGGATAGTGTGCGGTCGTCTCCGTTAGGGGCTTGGTTGCCGGTTTCTGGTACGGGTTCGGGAGGGGGAGGCGGATCCGATAGGGCGAATGGGGTGGAACAGGCGACATCGGCGTCGGTGTCGGTACAGACGAATAAGGAAAAAGGGGATAGAATCAAGTTGGATGATAGAGCTAAGGGGGAGGTTTATGTGTGTTTTGAGGGGCCGTTGGGTGCTCATTTAAAAAAAGAGGTTAAGGAGAAAATATGGAAGGATGAATATGTAGAGATTTTTTCCTTGTTGCCTCTGGAGAAGTTTAATCTGGATAAGGGTAAGAAAGAGGATAGCAAAAAGGAGGAGGAGGAGAAGAGGCGTTGGCGATTGATACCGCAGACGTTTGCGAACTGGCAACAGGCGTTTTTTATTTTGGCGGGAGTTATAGGCGAGAAGTTTCCGGAGAACTGTACTGGTTTGTTCTGCTATGTCGATGCGATAGGGGAAGCATACAGGGCGTATGGGGGCCAGGCGTGGTTACGTTACGACGAGCAGTTTCGGCAGAGGAAGGCTATTAGGCCTGAGATAAAGTGGGAACAAAAAGACATAGGTTTGTGGTTGAAGGTAATGGCCCCGACGAGGTTTGGGCAGTCCTTTCATGGGGGTGGAGGGAGTAGCGGTCAGCAGTCAGGACAAGGAAGTGGGGGTCAGGGGTCGCAAGGGGTTAAGGACAAAACAGGGACGTGTTGGCAGTTCAATGACGGCCAATGCAAATATGGCAGCACATGCAAGTTCAAGCATGTTTGTTCCCACTGCGGAGGGGCCTCACATGGAGCGGCCAAGTGTTTCAAGAAAGCGAGGGGTAAACCAGGAGTGGGAGGCGGTCATGGGGGTGACACCGGTGAAGGTTCTAAGGATGGCCCCTTATCTAAGTAGGTATCCGGATAGGGAAAAGGCTAGGTTGCTGTGTGAGGGGTTTTCTGAGGGGTTTAGAATTCCTCATCCGGCTCATGCTATCCCCTTTTCTAAGAAGAACTTGAGGTCGGCTAATTTGCAGCCGGATGTGGTTACGGCTAAATTGGCGAAGGAGGTTGAGCTGGGGCGCATGGCGGGGCCGTTTAGTGATTTACCTGTGGAGGGGGTGGTTGTGTCACCGCTTGGGGTGGTTCCTAAAAAAGAGCCCAACAAGTTTCGCCTTATTCAGCATCTGTCTTATCCGAAGGGCCAGTCAGTTAATGACGGGATAGCGGATGATCTCTGCTCTGTGGTGTATACCTCTTTTGATACTGCCGTGCAATGGGTGCGGAGGTATGGCACAGGTGCATTAATGGCTAAGACAGATGTTGAATCGGCTTTTCGGTTGCTTCCGGTTCACCCCGATAGTATCCCGCTGTTGGGATGTTTTTGGAATGGGGGGTTCTACTTGGATAGGTGTTTGCCGATGGGTTGTTCAATTTCTTGCTCGCTGTTTGAAGCCTTTAGTACTTTTCTGGAGTGGGTTGTTCGGGACGTTTCCCAGGTTCCGTCGGTAATTCATTACTTAGACGATTTTTTGTTTGTTGGCCCCCGGATTCTTTGTTGTGTGGCAATTTGTTGGCTACGATGGAGTGGGTAGCAGGTCAGTTTGGGGTGCCTTTAGCGCGTGACAAAATGGAAGGTCCTGTTACGGTGTTGAGTTTTTTAGGAATTCTCATAGATTCGGAGAAGATGGAGTGTCGCTTGCCTGAGGAGAAGCTGTTGGCCTTAAGGCAAGAGGTAATGAGATGCGAGAAGCTGCGCAAGGTTACGTTGAAAGAGCTTCAGTCACTGTTGGGGCGGTTAAACTTTGCGTGCCGGATCATGCCGATGGGCAGGATATTTTGTAGGAGATTGTCGAGAGCTACGGCCGGAGTGCGGTCTGCGCATCATTTCGTACTCTTGAAAAGAGAGCACAGGGAGGATTTGGTGGTTTGGAGGCGTTTTTTGGACAATTATAATGGCAGGGCCCTGATTCAACAGGAGGATTTGAACGATTTCGATTGTGAAATTTTTACGGACGCGGCTGGTAGTGTCGGATACGGGGCTTATTGTGCTGGAAAGTGGAGTGTTGGGGGATGGCCGGATTGGTGGCGTGATGCGGGGTTTACAAAAAATTTGGCGTTGTTGGAGCTGTTTCCAATTGTGGTTTCGGTGTTCATTTGGGGCAGTACGTTTCAGGATAGGCGGATACGTTTCCATTGTGATAATTCGAGTGTGGTGTCGGTGATCAATAGTTTGTCATCTTCATCTCCTCCGGTAATCAAATTGGTTCGGGAGTTAGTTTTGCGGTGCTTGGAGTTGAATACATGGATTTCAGCTGTACATGTTCCCGGTGTGCAAAACTCTATAGCCGATGCTCTGTCTCGTTTGCAGTGGGAGCGTTTCCGGGAGTTGGCTCCAGAAGTGGAAGATGCAGGAACGACATGCCCTTCTCATTTGTGGCAGATAGTTGCGGACGAGGAGGACGGCTGATACAGTCGTCAGTGTCGGGAAGGACGTGGTCAGGTTATGAGGCGTCGTGGCATTTGTGGGAAGGGTGTTTGGAACAGTTGGGTTCAGTCGAATCAGATGATGATAGGGTGATGGCGTTGTTGCTTTTCATCGGTTCGGCGGATGAATGGGGTTGGTCCGTATCAAAGTTGAATAAATTTATAGCTGGGGTTGCTTTTGGTTTCAAGCTTCAGGGTTCTGTTGATGTTACTAAGGAATTTCTGATTCGGCAGGCATTAAAAGGTTTTAGAAGGGGTTTTTCAACGTGTGATACGCGGCGGCCCATATCGTTCGGGATGTTGGAACGTTTGGGGGTAGTTTTGGGGGAAGTTTGTAGTTCTGATTATGAGGCCGTGCTGTTTCGACTGGCTTTTTCGCTAGCCTTTTTCGGGGCTTTGAGAGTAGGGGAGCTGGTTTCTCCTAGCAGGTTCACAGCTGGGGGTTTGTTGGCGGAGGATATTGAATTTTGGTCAGGTGGGGTTGCTTTTTGGATCCGGCGGTCAAAGACTGATCAGTTGGGGAAAGGAAGGCGTGTGGTTTTAGGAAAAGTGATTGGGGGGGCGATGTGCCCTCATAGGTGTTTGGAAGAGTATTGGGGTTTGGATCCGGATAGGTCGGGCCCACTTTTGCGGCATCGTCAGGGCGAAATTTTATCGCGGTTTCAGTTTACGGCTGTTTTGAAACAAGCGTTGACAATTTTGGGCCTGGATCCGTCGTTATTTGGGACGCATTCCTTCCGAATTGGGGCAGCATCTGAGGCTGCTGGTTTGGGGCTGGGTCCGGAGGTTATTCGGCGTATTGGTAGGTGGTCGTCGAATCGTTACTTATCTTATGTGCGTAATTGATTTGTTATTTGTTAGTGGGGGTATTAATCATTATTGTATTTTGCAGGGCGGACCCCACTTCTGGCGTGGATTTTCGGACATTCTTTCGTGCACTGGGGGGCGATTCGTGCTGATGTTAGACATGATGGTAGGCAATTGGGATTTCAGAGGGAGGCGGTGGTGGTCCGTTGGTTGGGTTTTCGGGGCATGTCCTGGCGCGGGTTTTTGACCGAATTTTCTCGATCGGTTAGTTTGGATCGTTCTCCGGATATTGTTGTTGTGCATTTGGGTGGTAATGATTTGGGGTCTAAGCCGGTGAGGGAATTAATTCGAGATATAAGGTACGATTTTTTGCGATTGTGGGTATCCTTTCCAGGGATGGTTACGGTGTGGTCCGACATTGTGCCCAGAAAAACGTGGAGGGCAGCACGCTCTATGAAGGGTATCAATAGGGCCCGGGTAAAGTTAAATAGGGCTGTGGCGAGTTTTGTTTCTCGGAACGGGGGGATGGCGGTTCGCCATTTTGAGTTGGAAGCTGGTGTGGGAAATTACTGGAGGAGTGATGGCGTTCATTTGAACGATATTGGTTTGGATTTGTGAATGTTGGCAATTCAAGAAGGGGTGGAGAGGGCCAAGGCGGTGGTGGGGCACTCGCGAGCCTGAGGTGTTCAGTGCTGCTCGTGGTTGGCGGGGGGCGGGGTTCTTGGAGTTGGTTTCATGGGGCTGATCTGGCTTTGGTTTACCGGCTCTGGACGGGGATTTGACCTCGGGAGCTTTGGGGTTGGTTTGCCCGGTAAACGGGTTACATGGTGCCCTCGAGTTGGTGGTTACGGCTGAGGGTAAAGAAGGGGTTTTTTCCATGTTGGTTTTGGGCTTTGCCTATTGGGTGCCAGATTTATTAGCTCCAAGAACCCTCCCCTCAAGTTTTATATAAATGTATAAATGGTTATGTTTGTTAATTAATAAAATGACCGCTGTGGCCAAATTATCCAAAGAATTAATTGTTGTGTTTTATTTAAGAGAGCCTTAATTAGGCCTGGCAGGCGGGGTATAAGGATCAACGCGGTAAGAGAGGTATGGTAGCTCGGAGGTCCCATTTTGGAATACGCAGTCAAGAGGGGGGGCTGGAGGAACGGAGTTAAGAAAAGCAACCCATGACTGCGTTGCCAAGGGAACGCAGGGGAGCAATTTTTAAATATGAAGGCAGGGAAAAGCGATTGGTCAGGGGTTGGGGAGGAGTAGAGGGGTGGCCTAGTGGGGGTGGGGGTGGGTCATGGGAAAGTGCGGGAAAGGGGGCCATTACTGGCAGAGCATCTGACCTGAGAAGCCCACCCTCCCTCCCTTGTTTTTGGTGTAATGAGGGAATAGTTGGGGATTTTAAGTGCTAAATTTGTTTTTGTAAAGGTCGTTTTTTGCATTATTGTCACAGTGGCTGGTTGGCGGGGGGCGGGGTTCTTGGAGTTGGTTTCATGGGGCTGATCTGGCTTTGGTTTACCGGCTCTGGACGGGGATTTGACCTCGGGAGCTTTGGGGTTGGTTTGCCCGGTAAACGGGTTACATGGTGCCCTCGAGCTGGTGGTTACGGCTGAGGGTAAAGAAGGGGTTTTTTCCATGTTGGTTTTGGGCTTTGCCTATTGGGTGCCAGATTTATTAGCTCCAAGAACCCTCCCCTCAAGTTTTATATAAATGTATAAATGGTTATGTTTGTTAATTAATAAAATGGCCGCTGTGGCCAAATTATCCAAAGAATTAATTGTTGTGTTTTATTTAAGAGAGCCTTAATTAGGCCTGGCAGGCGGGGTATAAGGATCAACGCGGTAAGAGAGGTATGGTAGCTCGGAGGTCCCATTTTGGAATACGCAGTCAAGCGTTTGCACGCTCTGTGAGCTTGGTCATCACACTTCTGTATATGATGGCGATATTCCCCCTAGAGACATGGCTCGATGAGAAAATATGCAGCACCATGTGTTGGGTGCATAAGGCCAAAGGTTGACTCACTGTAAGAAAATGTGTCCATCTTCATCTCAGAGGAGATAAGTTCTGAGCTGCATCGTATCTCCATGACAGGTGAAGACCAGCATAGATATTGTGTGGTGTCCTACAACAAAACAACAGGTGCAAGTATTTGGCTTATTTTTAGTAGCCCACTCGGGTAAAATCTCACTTCAAAGGAAGACTGGAAATCCCCCATAACCCAAAGTGTTTTCTAGAAATGCTTTATTGGGGCAGATATTAACATGGGAATTTATCATACACCGAGAGGAAAATAAAGTATAATAATGTGGTTATCAGACCCAGCTTATCGTAAACCCTGCATGGCATATAAGGCTGGTTTCACATTTACGTTTTTTGCCACTGCGTTTTAGCGCAAAAAAAGCATGCGTTTTTTTCCTATATTTAACATTAAAAACGCATGCGTTTTTTTGTACGCGTTTGGCCGCGTTTGACGACGCATGCGTCATTTCTATGCTTGCGTTTTGTTGCGGAAATGCAACATGTAGTAATTTCTAGAGGCGTTTTTTTACCGCCAAAAATCGCATGCGTTTTTTTGCGGCAAAAAAACGTATTGCTGTCTATGTAAACGCATGCGTTTTTAAGCACATGCATTTGGTTGCGTTTTTTAACGCATGCGTTTCCATAGAGAAAAACAAGTCTACACACTGATAAGCCACCCCCCACCATCAAGGTGATAAAGGGATCCAAACCCTAACCCTAAACCTAGGGATCCAAACCCTAACCCTAACCCTAGGGATCAAAACCCTAACCCTAGGGATCAAAACCCTAACCCTAACCATTTCTATTTATAGTGGGTTTTCTAGTTGATTTTTATGATTGGCAGCTTTTTATTCCCAAAAAAAAAATTCTCATCATGCGTACCAAAAACGCAAACGCAGGAAAAACGCATGTAAACGCATAAAAACGCCGCATTTTTTTTACCGCATGCGAAAACGCATGCGTCTAAAAAACGCAGCGTTTGTACGAGTTTTTTTCACCACCTGCGTTTGCGTTTTAAACGCTGCGTTTTTAAACGCAAATGTGAAACTAGCCTAAACCTGTTCATAAGGGTTCGGTGAGATGAGTCTATTATTGAGATATGTGCTGTCCAAGTAAAAATCAGATAGTACATGGACCGCACACGGACCAACAAAATTCTGTCAGGCTGTCCAGATGACTGAGAGCCCGTGTTATTAAAATCGGAGCGCGCTCTTCCTTATCAAATGAGATTCATCTATACAATTTTATTGGTGCCCCAAAAAATCATATGCTATGCAGATCATCCACATAAGATCCAATTTTAGCTAATACCTTGCAATTATTGATCTAGAAAGCTGCATTTGATCTTGTACATTTTAGAATGTTCATGTATAAAAAATGGACACACAAGATGGCACGTTGTGACAAGCCTAAGGCTATATTCACTTGACCATATAAAAAATTGTCTGATTTTCATCCAGAAGAAAACTATTTTTCATCTGTATTTTCATCCGTTGGAATCCATTTTTATATATTAGTGAATACAATTTATAAGTCCAAATCCAGTTTCCTGTGTTAAGAATTGCAAAGTATACGGATGGATTAGATGCTACACAGTTGAGCCTTAGGGGATCCGATTTTTTTGCGTTCCCATATGTTTAACTCATCCGAAATCTGTATGAGTATAGTCTGTGCTGAGAATGTTTTTACACGGACACTCGATCCTCCGAAAAACATAATTGAATAACCTTGGTCTGAGTGCTGTCTGTGTGATGTCAGTAGGGTCAAATATACGGTTGTGTGAACTTAAGGTACCTTCACACTAAACGATATCGCTAGCGATCCGTGACGTTGCAGCGTCCTGGCTAGCGATATCGTTCAGTTTGACACACAGCAGCGATCAGAATCCTGATGTGATGTCGTTGGTCGGAGCAGAAAGTCCAGCACTTTATTTGGTCGCTGGACTCCCTGCAGACATCGCTGAATCGGCGTGTGTGACACCGATTCAGCAATGTCTTCACTGGTAACCAGGGTAAACATCGGGTTACTAAGTGCAGGGCCGCGCTTAGTAACCCGATGTTTACCCTGGTTACCATCCTAAAAGCAAAAAAAACAAACACTTCATACTTACCTTCCGCTGTCTGTCCCCGGCGCTGTGCTTTCCTGCACTCACTGTGAGCACAGCGGCCGGAAAGCAGAGCGGTGACGTCACCGCTCTGCTTTCCGGCCGCTGTGCTCACAGCCAGTACAGAGAAGCAGAGCGCCGGGAACAGACAGCGGAAGGTAAGTATGAAGTGTTTGTTTTTTTTACTTTTTGCCCTGCGCTTATTAACCCGATGTTTACCCTGGTTACCGGCATCGTTGGTCGCTGGAGAGCGGTCTGTGTGACAGCTCTCCAGCGACCAAACAGCGACGCTGCAGCAATCCGGATCGTTGTCTGGATTGCTGCAGCGTCGTTTAGTGTGAAGGGGCCTTTAGCCTCAAAATAAGGATTTACCTTACATTCAAGGAATGCAAAAATATGGAGTTACAGACCCTATAGGTATGGTAATTAACATTAGAAGTAGTTGTCAGAAGTATGTTCGGTAAACACATATAATCTATCTTCAGCTCGTGAGACCACCATAGATCATGAGATCGGGGTTTCAGAAGTTCCCTGTGTGAATAGAGCGGTAGTGAGCATGTGCGACCATTTGTAGTCTAGGATGTGGTGGTCACACATGCTCACTACTGGTTTATTCATACAAAGGACCTTGGGATCAGCGGGGGTCATAGCAGCCGACATGAGAAAGCAGTGTTCACACATTCAGTATTTTGTCAGTATTTTACCTCAGTATTTGTAAGCCAAAATCAGGAGTGGAACAATTAGAGGAAAAATCTAATAGAAACATGTCACCACTTTTGTATTTTTCACCCATTTCTGATTTTGGCTTCCAAATACTGAGGTAAAAAAGTGACCAAATACTGAACTTGTGAACATGGTCTTACACAGATGCTCACTGTATAGACAGTGAATGGACCTTCAGAGGCCATGACTTGTTGGTCAGCAGAAATCCAACACTACTGGATTTCTGTGAGGCACCATCCACTATCATTTCTTGCGATGTGCCATGTACCTCACATCCCAGTTATCTGGATGGGCCTGACTGTATAATGGTTTAATCGCCCATGATGGGACATTGGGGACTTGGACCACCTCCAGTTTGGGTGGTCTCCTAGTTATTAGGTTGTCATGTGCAGGAATCTACTATTGTGTGAGATTATAGGAATGACGAGCGATGAAGCGGCAGCTGCAGAGAATCCCCCTGATGCCGCCACAATCCCATGTAATACTACAACAATTACTACAGGGTTTGTGTAGGATTCCTGTCCTCATAACATTATTTCAAGGTCCCATCTACTAGGGTTACAGGTAATTGGTTTGTTGGACCCTTTAAATACAGGCAGCAGATCTATTTCAGACAAAGGCAGAACATTACGGATAATTTGTGTTTGAGGTCACTTGTAATAGAAGAACATCAGCTGCTGCAGATATCTGAATCTTGGGTTATATCCCCGATGGACTCTGGTATATATGAGGGCAACAACATGTGATGGGGCTGTCCAGCCTCAGGATACAAGTCTGCAGATACTCTATGGGACTGCAGACTTGTAAATCCTCACATCGGGGATACTGCGGATCAAATGTGTCCAGTCAAATGAACAATTCTATGAAATAAATGGATAAGACTTTCATGATCAATATGCCATCTATGTGTCAGCTGAATGCTATCCTATTTTTTTTTTACTGTTTTGAGGGTAAAAGCTTTGATATATTTTTTTTTGCTTACAAGAAAACCAGATACCCTGATGGTAAAATTAACGGTTCAAAAATGGCTGATGATCGAATCTATTGCACTTATGAAAAACGGTCCATTCTTGTATGCAAAAAAAATTAAATAAAAACGGACGTCTGTATGAATTTTTTCCAGATCCCTGCAGCAAAGTGGCGTAGTTCTGCAACTACAGAATGCTTTCATAAGAAAATACAGTTCAAATACAGATTCATTTTTTATTACAATTTGTTGTATATTTGCTTCTTTATCAGATTCCATCCTGCTCCGTATGGCATTCTGCATTTTTATCTGTATTTATTCCATTTCTGGTTAAAGGAATGATAACATTTTGGTGGCTTTTGTAAGTTTCTAAAATACAGATGATAAAAAAAAAACTAAATCTCTAAGTGTGAACTATGCCAACATGTAGTTTGAAATCCAACCCGTTGACTTCTATGGGCTAAAACAGATCTAATAAAACATTCTTGTATTGGAAAAAAAATCCAGGTGCATAGAATAAAAGGTTTTTTTTATAATGGAAATTGGGGATAAAAACATTTAAGTGTATGAAAGACAAAACAAAACAACAGAATTAGTATAGATGCGTAATATGCAGCACTAAGGGGCAGATTTATCATAGAGGACTTGTGGAACACTTTGATGCATTGTAGTAACAGGTATAACTAGGCAGCAGATGACTCTAGGATTTATGACTCTAGGTTTTCTGCAACCCTACCTGATTTCTGCGCGGACCCATTCACCATCATTTCTTGCGATGGTGGCAAAGGGACATTACAACCTTATGTCACCAGACCTTAATCTTAACGTCAAGCACGCTTGACAAAGACTTGTATTGTCGAAACGTTGAATGTATTTGGCAGAATAAAAGAAGATTTATTCACTTCACTCAAGTTCGGATGTTGTCCCCCTTTCTACTCTTCTCATGGTTGATGTTTCCACGTGAGCTCCTTGGAATTTTTGGACGTGCATCTATCCATGGGTTGATGACCTGGTTTCATGGATGTCTCTGATGTTTGCTGGGAGCAAAATTCTACATTGACTTGATATTCTGTTGTGTGGTCACTGTGGATTTGTTCCGTTGTCGCATCTTCACTACATGATGCTGACGGACGTAGGAGCAACATTAAACTTTCTATTTCTCTTCTTCCTTCGAATAGTATGACCCCAAGAAGAAAATATGGCGGTCCTACTTTGATCTGATTGTTGTGGACACCAGGAAACCGCTCTTCTTTGCAGAAGGAACCGTTCTTCGCCAAGTCAATACGGTAAGAGCCATTATGGAGACAACTTTTTGTTGGTTCAACTCTCAGTTTTTGAGCTAGAGGTTTAGTCCAGAAGAGCTGAGTTCTCTCTTGTCACCTACTCTTGTAGCTGTTCTTAAGAATTTCGAATTTCTGAAAGTGGTGAAGTGGGCTTTGGTAACTTATCTTTTGCTTCTGATCTCAGCAGACATGATTAGTTTGCTTCCATAATTCAGTATTTGGCCTGCCAAACCAGGTTCTCCGACTCAACTATCTACCTTGACTGATTTCACCAGCCATGTTCCATGGCTTCTTAAAGTGTCAGACAATGACTCTGCTTCCAAAAAGTGAGAACTTTCTTCCAGGAGAAAGTTAATTTGAATGTATTTTTTCCATAAAACATTGACTTCAAACTCAGCTCGCTTCCATTACCCCCAAAAGAACTAATAGGCAAATGGGTAATTTGTAAGCATGGCCAAGAATGACCTCTTATGGAATAAAGATGGGGGTGTCCTCCCTGGAAAGTCATCCAAGACATTGGCTTCTGGGCCTGAATGTAGAATCTGTAACAGATCCCCCCACCTACCAGGTGTCATTTATAAAACTGGTGTCTTATTATGTGGTGGAGGAGCCCTGGGGCCTCGTCGGGGTCCAGGACCCGGGTGCTACTTGGGCAAAAGTGTTATGACTTTTGGCATTTTTATGCCAGGTCTCTTAATGAACTCCAGAGCACTGTTTATGAAGCCTGCTGTGCAAAATGCCAATTTTGATGAATCAATGCCTAGATGTAGAGCTGCAATCATTTTCATTGTTGTTTTATTTTAGGATAATGGGAAGCTGCGAATTGGAACGTACACTGGACCCCACCAGCACTGTGCCGTGTACTCAGGAGGTAGGTGGTCCTTTCTCTATTAAAAGGAATATGTTAGCAGGTTTTTGCTATGTAATCTGACAGCAGCATGATGTAGTGGTTGAGACACTGATTCCAGGGATGTGTCACATACTGGGCTGTGTTTCTGTCCCAATAAATTTAGTGCTTAGTCAGCATTAGATTATCACTGTCTGACTAGCTGTCGGGTGCCTGCTAGTCCAGCCATGACCCCACCAGTGATTAGCAGTAGTGATGAGCAAACGTGCTGATATAAGGACTTAATCGAGCATGCTCGTGTGCTAACCAAGTGACTTCGGCATGATCGAATAATAAGTTTCGAGTCCCTGCGGCTGCATGTCTCGCAGCTGTTCGTCAGTCGCAAAACACATGCAGGGATTGCCTAACAAACAGGTAATCCCTGCATGTGTTGTGACTGTCGAACAGCTGCGAGACATGCAGCTGTGGGGACTCAAACATATTTTTGGAGCACATCATAGACACTCGGTTAGTACCCGAGCATTCTCAGATAACACCTTATGCGAGCACGTTCGTTCATCACTAATTAGCAGCTCTCTGTCAATATACAGTGTACACAGAAAGCTAGAAAGCTGCCAATCAGTGGTGTGGGCGGGGTTATACACAGAAAGCTGCCAATCAGTGGTGTGGGTGGGGTTATACACAGAAAGCTGCCAATCAGCGGTGTGGGTGGGGTTATACACAGAAAGCTGCCAATCAGTGGTGTGGGCGGGGTTATACACAGAAAGCTGCCAATCAGTGGTGTGGGCAGGGCTATACACAGCTCAGCATTCTGAGCTCTGCTAGATCTTAAGCAAAGAAAACTGTGATTCTTTCACAACTTCTGCACCCAGTAAACAAAGGGACACATCGCTGGAATCAGGGTCTCAGCCCCTACATGATGTTGCTCTCAGATTACATAGCAAAAATCTGCTGACAGGTTCCCTTGAAGCCAATATGTCTATGTGCGCATCAATTGGGTTTACTGCTGCGAGTTCACACTCAGGTGGTTTTCTCTGTACATTGTGGTTGGTGTGTTTTCTTGTCTGCAGGATCCTCGGACATTGTATGTGACCTTCTTGGGGTGAAAGGAAAAGACATCCTGTATGTGGGGGACCACATCTTTGGTGATATCCTGAAGTCTAAAAAAAGACAGGGATGGAGAACATTTCTAGTGGTGCCCGAACTGGCCAAAGAGCTGAACATCTGGACTGAGAAGAGTGGTGGGTACCTGCCTACAGACTACTTATGTAGTTAATTGAACTTATAGGGGTATTTGCTCAGCAGATCTGTTTGGTTTATTAATTGTGTATGTGTGGTGCCCCAGGGTCCTGGTGGTCACAGTAGCATTGCTTTCCTCACGGGGAGAGTGATGTTACGTTTGGAAGCGATGAAGGAGATCTTTTATCAGGTAACCACCATACACACAACATGTTCACACTCCAAGCCACAAGGGGGAGCTTTTTATCCTATTTACTAGGTGACTCCCCTATATATATATTGTGGCTTGGAGGGAAAGTGAGATTAGATTGTCAGAGAGACAGAAGAGAGCAGACCGACATAGAGTGTCACAAGGTCTGAAGGGGCCGTGTAGTCCGAAGCACTACAGCTCCTGGAAAGAGACATACAGAAAGCCGAACATTGTTCAATGAACGTGCAGGAGAGCAAAGCACAGGAGAGTAACATCAGGGGAGACCAGCTAAAAGCAGGCTGCCTCCTTCTGAGGAGCAGATAACCGGTAGCCGGACCACCGAGGTTGTGAGGACTCTACGACTTACATCAGAGACTGGCAGGACAGCTGAACTGCAAGTTACCTGTCCGCCTTAATACCCAGGAGGCACGGTGACACACATAGAGCCCGGGGCGTGCTAGAGTCCCTGTAAAAAGGCTCAAGTCACCAGTCATACTGGTTATGTCCTATCCTATATGGGGGACAGAGAGAAGAACTGTGAGGACCTTATCTGAAGCCATAGGCACTAAGGGACTACAACACCACTGCGCTAGAGGAAGGCTTTTAACTCCACCTGGTAAAGGGGACTCTGGATTCACTTCCGGACCCTGCCTGCCCTGTGATCTGGTGCCCTGGACTATGGCTGCCTGAAGTCTTCAGTAAACCAGGTAAAGAGACAGTAAACCCGTGTCCTTGTTCTTTACTGCGCCATTCACCATCTTTCATCTACACACCGGGAGCCCTGGGGAAACACTTCACCTGTGGGAAGGTACACCATCTAGCTGCCATAACATCACCCCAGAGGACCCCTTAAAGCAGCGTCGGTCCCCTCTGACCAAATACCACAGGTGGCGTCATGAACATATACTCTATTCACCAAATCCCTTTAAAGACTTTCCCCGTTTTACATGGGCGCTCAGGGTCACGGACCGGGTCGCCACCGTGACATCCCCCTGTGAACACCGGACCCGGTACCGAGTACCCGACAGCCCTGGCGGGCGACTCATCTGCCGCATGTGAAATCCAACTGCTGGTAGCACCCCAACAATCCTAGGAACAGGAGAATCTGGTCCCTATTCCCAATGAAGATCGGCCCGATGTGGGGGACCACATCTTTAGCTGTAGACTAAAGACCAGCCAACATAAAAGAAGACATATATTTTGCAGTAAAATATGCGGAAGTACTTACCTTTGATAACTTCCTATTTTTTTCAGAGCTTTTCAATGAGCTGAAGAGTCTGGACATCTTTCTTGGTCAGATATACGAGTAAGTCTTCAGTCTAAGTATAAACGTGGCATCACCTGTATATTACATTATATTAACATATTGATATACGGCCCGTAGCCAGTAGATTTAATGAGCTCTCCAGGATCAGTGGGGAGACTGTGTTTTTTTTTAAGGGGTTGTCCAAAGACATCCTCTTTTCAACTAGAGCTATTTTACAGATGGTGTTACGTTTGCTTCAAGAATTTGTTGAAATGTCATTGAATCCATTCTTTCCTCTACTTGTGAAATGTTCCCTGTGCCATTGGCTGCAATACAACCCCAAAGCATGATTGATCCACCCCATGCTTAAAGGTTGGCAGGTCATTCTTTTCCTGAAATTCTTTGCCCTTTTTTCTCCACACATACTGTAACTTTGATCATTGTGATCAGATTTCTATTTTACCCTCATCAGTCCACAGACTTGTTTCCAAAATACATCATGCTAGTTTAGATGTTCTTTTGCATACGTCTGACGCTGAATTTTATGGTGAGGACACAGGAGAGGTTTTCTTCTGATTACTCTTCCATGAAGGCTGTATTTGTGCAGGTGACTCTGAACAGTATAGCAATGTACCACAACTTCAGAGTCTACTAAATGTTTCTGAAGGTCTTTTGCAGTCAAGTGGGAGTTCTGATTTGTCTCTCTAGCAATCCTACGAGCAAGTTTCACTGAAATGTTGCTTGGTCTTCCAGACCTTATCTTGACCTCCACTGTTCCTGTTAACTGCATATTCTTAATTACATTTCCAACTGAGGAAAGGGCAACTTGAAAACACTTTGCTATCATCTTATAGCCGTCTCTTGCTATAAGGCTAAAAAGCTTATTCTCACCTCCCATGCCGGAGGCTTTCCAGTGGTGTCGGCACTCGGGGCTCTTGTGAGGTTGCATGACACGTGGTACCTGGCACCCAATCAGCACTGGCGTCACCGTCTCCACCTTCGTATGAATTGAAAATGAAGAGGAAGTCAGAGATCAGCTGCAGCCCGGATTTCCTTTTCATGTTCTCTTCATGTTCACCGCTGGAACGGCGCAGACACGAGAGGTTAGTATAAGCTTTTTTATTTTCTCAGTGCCCAACATTTAGATTGAGAAGGGATTGTCCTAGTAGTGAACAGCCCCTTTAACTTTGGGCCTTTTAGAGATTATTTAATCTTCAACTTGCTTAACTGTTCACAAAAACAGTAATTTTGACCAGGGGTGCCCAAACTTTTTACATGCCACTGTATCAGAGATCAGGGTAATAAAAGTTAAAGTCCTATAGAGGGACTAACTAAAAAAAAAAGTAAAAAAAAAAAAAGTTTAAAAAAAGTATAAATACCAAAAAAAAATAAAATTTACAAAATAAATAAAAGAAATGTATACCCAGAAATATGCATCTTTATGTAAAAACAAAAATAAACAAAAAAGTATACATATTTGGTATCACCAGGTCTAGAACGAATTGGTCTGTAAAATAGTCACATTGGTTAACCTCTTCAGTGAACACCGCAAAAAAAGAATAAAACACTTGGGAAAAAACTATGCTTCTTCATCATACTGCCATATAAACAGTGGAATAAAAAAAAGATGAATGAAAATAAAAATGTTATAGCTGAAAACATCATCTTGCCCCTGCAAAAAACAAGCTGCCAAACAGCTCCATCGGCAGAAAAATAAAAAAGTTATAATTGTCAGAACAGAGCGATGCAAAGACAAATGTGTTTTTATTTTATAAAATAGTTTTTATTGAAAAAAAAAACTGCAAAACATAAAAGTAATTATATAAATGGTTTTTGTTAATTGATCCCCCAAAAATCGGAATAGAAAGCGATCAAAAAATGTCATGTGCCCAAAAATAGAACCAATAAAAACTTCAACTCGTCCCGCAATAAACAAACCCTCACATGACTCTGTTGGCAGAAATATAGGAAAATTATAGCTCTCAAAATATGGTGATACAAAAATTTGTGTTGCAAATAAAACCATCTTTTAGTGTGTGACAGCAGCCAAACATAAAAACCCGATATAACTCTGGTATTGCTGTAATCGCACCGACCCAAAGAATAAAGTCATCTAATTATTTATACCGCATGAGGAATGGCGTAAAAACTAAATAAAAGCAATTCTACACCTGCTGTTGATTTTCTCATTCTGCCTTCCAAAGAGCGCAGTAAAGCTCGACATTTATCCTGCACTCTGCGCTGAGCACTTACACCAGGGTTTTCATGTAACTCTCTGAAATACGTGATTCAGATGGAACCCCTGGCAGAAGAATCCCTATAATTAGATATATGGAGTCACTGTGGACTGCATGGGATCCAGCGGTGTCTGTCTTTTTAGGCGTACATAAAAGCGCAGTCCACCACAGTTTTGTGCACCTCTGAAAAGAAGGACACAGCCGAACAGAGGCCAGACGGAGTCCAGAGAAACTCTACTGCCTCATTATAGTGAAAGGATCCCTCAGGTATTTTATCTAAATCATGTCATTCAGAGATTTAAAAGGAAACCACGATGTTAGAGCTCAATGTAGAGTGCAGGATAAATGTGAGCCAACATGTAATGTAAAATGTTCCCAATAAAAGCTTCAACTCAATCCACAAAAAAATACAAATCCCCACTCAGGTCCGCCATCTGTTAATGGAAATATAGGGGGCTTCCACATTACTGGTAACACAAGGGTTCTGGAAAAGCTCTACGGTTCCTCACTCCCAAAAGAAATCCAGTGAATTCTGCGCTCCAAAATCCAAATGCCCCCTCCCGTCCGAGCCCTAAAGTGTGCCTAAACCAGAATTGGTGTCTAAAAGTTTGGCATTTCTGTAGCGATGAGAGCCCTCTTAATTTACGGTTGCATGTCTTCAGAAGCACGAGTTGGGCATAATGCACTGGGCACTATAATAGTAATTTTGCAATTTTCACTCAGCAACATCCACTGTTGCTTGGAATCAAAATCATCACTACACTCGTAGATAAATTCCTAGAGGGATGTAGTTTCAATAATGGGGTCATTTAGCACTTAGGGGCTCTGTAAAATGGAGTCTGCAACCTATTCTAGGAAAATTTGCGCTCCAGGAGTCAGATAGCGCTCCGTCCCTTCGAGTCTTGCCATGTGAGTATGGGACGTTCCCATGTTCACCAGAAGTGGTGTGCCAAATTTTGGTGCCATTTTTACCCATTTATCTGTGTGAAAATGTAAAATCTGGGGCTAAAACAACATTTTTGTGGTAAAAATGTAGTTATTTTTTCATCACTAACCAATGGTATAAAATTTTGTGAAACACCCGTGGAGTCAATATGATCACTGCACCCCTAGATAAATTCCTAGAGAGGTGCAGTTTTTAAAATGGTGTCTCTTATGGAGTGTCCTGGCACCTCAGGGGCTCTCCCAGTGGGTCATGGCACCCACAAACCATAACAGTAAAATCTGCACTATAATATGGAGCTCCTTCCCTTCTGAGCTTTGCACTGTGCCTGAAAACTATTTCCCGATTACATGTAGGGTATTGGCGCACTCAGGAGAAATTGCACAACAAACTGTGAGGTCCATTTTTTCCTATTCTAAAAATTAAAACCTTGGGGCTAAAACAGCATTTTTGCGGTCAAAATGTATTTATCCTTTTTTCACCACCCAATTGTATAAAATTCAACATGCTCACTGCACTCCTAGGTAAATTCATTGGGGTGATGTTTTTAAATGGTGTCACTTATGTTGGGATCTGTTACCTCAGGGGCTCTGCCAATGTGACATGGCCCCCCTCAAACCATTCCAGCAAAATCTCAACTCCAATATGGCGCTTCTTCCATTTTGAGATTTGCACTGTGCCTCAAAAGTAGGGTGTTTTTTTTACCACATATGGCATATTGGCATACTCAGGAGAAATAAAATTGTACCATTACTATTGTCCCCACTGTAAAATAAAAACTGGCCAATGCAAAAAAAATGGTAATTTTCCAGTGACTCAGCCCCCCAATGTTATACAATTCATTGAATTGCCTGATTGTTAAAAATGGTCATTACACCCTTCGATGAATTCCTTGAGGGGTCTAGGCTCTTCAAATGTGACATGGCATCCAAAATCTATTCCAGGCAAAATTGTGTTACAGAATTCAATTGGTGCCCCTTTCCTTCCAAGCCCTTCCGTGCACCTAAACGGTAGTTTTGTGCCACCTATGAAGTAGAGTTGAAATTGCATAACAAATTGTATGGTCCATTTTCTTCTTTTACCCTTGAGAAAATGAAAACTTTGGGGCAAAACCAATTTTTTTTTGTGGGAAAAATATATTATTTCATTTTCACGGCTCAGCGTTATAAAATTCTGTGTCCCACCTGTGGGTTCAAGGTGCTAATCATGGCTCTAAATACATTTCTTGAGGGGTGTAGTTTTATAAAATTTGGTCACTTGTCAGAGGTTTCTACTGTTTAGGGACATCAGGGGCTCTCCAAACACGACATGGCGCCCACTATCTATTCCTGCCAATTTTGCACTCCAAAAGTTGAAAGGTGCTCCTTCCCTTCCGAACCCTGCCATGTGCCCTAACAGTAGTTTTTCACCACATATGGGATATAAATGTACTCAGGAGAAATTGCAAAACAAACAATTTTCTCCTGATAACCTTGTGAAAAATGCAAAATGTGGGGCTAAAGCAACATTTTTGTGGGAAAAAGTAAAATTTTCATTTTTTTCTTCCACATTGCTTTAGCTCCTGTGAAGCACCTGAAGGGTTAATAAACTTCTTGAATGTGGTTTTGAGCACTTTGAGAGGTGCAGTTTTTAAAATGGTCTCAATTTAGGCTATTTTCTTTCATATATGCCCTTCAAATGCGATGTGGTCCCTAAAAAAAAAAAATCGGTTTTGTAAATTTTGCTGGGAAAATTAGAAGAAATTCCTGATAAATTTTAACCCTTCTAACTTCCTGACAAAAAAAAGTTGTTTTTTTTTTTACAAAAATTACACTGATGTAAAGAAGACATGTGGGAAATGTTATTTATTAACTACTAGATGGTGGCCCGATTCTAATGCATCGGGTATTCTAGAATATACAGTGGGGCAAAAAAGTATTTAGTCAGTCAGCAATAGTGCAAGTTCCACCACTTAAAAAGATGAGAGGCGTCTGTAATTTACATCATAGGTAGACCTCAACTATGGGAGACAAAATGAGAAAAAAAAATCCAGAACATCACATTGTCTGTTTTTTTAACATGTTATTTGCATATCATGGTGGAAAATAAGTATTTGGTCAGAAACAAAATATCATCTCAATACTTTGTAATATATCCTTTCTTGGCAATGACAGAGGTCAAACGTTTACTGTAAGTCTTCACAAGGTTGCCACACACTGTTGTTGGTATGTTGGCCCATTCCTCCATGCAGATCTCCTCTAGAGCAGTGATGTTTTTGGCTTTTCGCTTGGCAACACGGACTTTCAACTCCCTCCAAAGGTTTTCTATAGGGTTGAGATCTGGAGACTGGCTAGACCACTCCAGGACCTTGAAATGCTTCTTACGAAGCCACTCCTTCATTGCCCTGGCGGTGTGCTTTGGATCATTGTCATGTTGAAAGACCCAGCCACGTTTCATCTTCAATGCCCTTGCTGATGGAAGGAGGTTTGCACTCAAAATCTCACGATACATGGCCCCATTCATTCTTTCATGTACCCGGATCAATCGTCCTGGCCCCTTTGCAGAGAAACAGCCCCAAAGCATGATGTTTCCACCACCATGCTTTACAGTAGGTATGGTGTTTGATGGATGCAACTCAGTATTCTTTTTCCTCCAAACACGACAAGTTGTGTTTCTACCAAACAGTTCCAGTTTGGTTTCATCAGACCATAGGACATTCTCCCAAAACTCCTCTGGATCGTCCAAATGCTCTCTAGCAAACTTCAGACGGGCCCGGACATGTACTGGCTTAAGCAGTGGGACACGTCTGGCACTGCAGGATCTGAGTCCATGGTGGCGTAGTGTGTTACTTATGGTAGGCCTTGTTACATTGGTCCCAGCTCTCTGCAGTTCATTCACTAGGTCCCCCCGCGTGGTTCTGGGATTTTTGCTCACCGTTCTTGTGATCATTCTGACCCCACGGGGTGGGATTTTGCGTGGAGCCCCAGATCGAGGGAGATTATCAGTGGTCTTGTATGTCTTCCATTTTCTAATTATTGCTCCCACTGTTGATTTCTTCACTCCAAGCTGGTTGGCTATTGCAGATTCAGTCTTCCCAGCCTGGTGCAGGGCTACAATTTTGTTTCTGGTGTCCTTTGACAGCTCTTTGGTCTTCACCATAGTGGAGTTTGGAGTCAGACTGTTTGAGGGTGTGCACAGGTGTCTTTTTATACTGATAACAAGTTTAAACAGGTGCCATTACTACAGGTAATGAGTGGAGGAAAGAGGAGACTCTTAAAGAGGAAGTTACAGGTCTGTGAGACCCAGAAATCTTGATTGTTTGTTTCTGACCAAATACTTATTTTCCACCATAATATGCAAATAAAATGTTAAAAAAACAGACAATGTGATTTTCTGGATTTTTTTTCTCAGTTTGTCTCCCATAGTTGAGGTCTAACTATGATGTAAATTACAGACGCCTCTCATCTTTTTAAGTGGTGGAACTTGCACTATTGCTGACTGACTAAATACTTTTTTGCCCCACTGTATATGTAGTTTATTTATGAAGTTTTCAGAATAATGCAATTTATACACAGGATTCAGCTTGCCGGGCGCGACCAATTAGCGAAGCGTGGTTCAACTTCCGCGCCAATTCGCGGCCGGACTGCGCCAGTCCCTGATTGATCGCGGCTGGGCGTGACCAATCAGTGAAGCCAGGGCCTGCTCCAGGTTTTTGAGGGCACCGGGCAAAAGAGTCTCAGTGGGCCCTCCTCTTTAACACATACCACTGTTATGAAAGGCAATTCAGTACCACAATGGACATAGCGGTCAGAGCACATACAGTGATCAGACAATAACCCAAAATCATAGAACGAGCTCTGAGACGTGGGAACTCTGCAGACCGCAATCCCTAATCCTCTCCAAACAACACTAGAGGCAGCCGTGGATTGCGCCTAACTCTGCCTATGCAACTCGGCACAGCCTGAGAAACTAACTAGCCTGAAGATAGAAAATAAGCCTACTTTGCCTCAGAGAAATACCCCAAAGGAAAAGGCAGCCCCCCACATATAATGACTGTGAGTTAAGATGAAAAGACAAACGTAGAGATGAAATAGATTCAGCAAAGTGAGGCCCGACTTTCTTAACAGAGCGAGGATAGAAAAGGTAACTTTGCGGTCTACACAAAACCCTAAAGAAAACCACGCAAAGGGGGCAAAAAGACCCTCCGTACCGAACTAACGGCACGGAGGTACACCCTTTGCGTCCCAGAGCTTCCAGCAACAAATTAGACAAGCTGGACAGAAAAAATAGCAAACAAATAGCAAAGAAGAACTTAGCTATGCAGAGCAGCAGGCCACAGGAATGATCCAGGGAAAAGCAAGTCCAACACTGGAACATTGACAGGAAGCCAGGATCAAAGCATTAGGTGGAGTTAAGTAGAGAAGCACCTAACGACCTCACCAGATCACCTGAGGGAGGAAACTCAGAAGCCGCAGTACCACTTCCCTCCACCAACAGAGGCTCACAAAGAGAATCAGCCGAAGTACCACTTGTGACCACAGGAGGGAGCTCTGCCACAGAATTCACAACAGTACCCCCCTTCTTGAGGAGGGGTCACCGAACCCTCACCAGAGCCCCCAGGCCGACCAGGATGAGCCACATGAAAGGCACGAACAAGATCGGGAGCATGGACATCAGAGGCAAAAATCCAGGAATTATCTTCCTGAGCATAACCCTTCCATTTAACCAGATACTGGAGTTTCCGTCTAGAAACACGAGAATCCAAAATCTTCTCCACAATATACTCCAATTCCCCCTCCACCAAAACCGGGGCAGGAGGATCAACAGATGGAACCATAGGTGCCACGTATCTCCGCAACAATGACCTATGGAATACGTTATGTATGGAAAAAGAATCTGGAAGGGTCAGACGAAAAGACACAGGATTAAGAACCTCAGAAATCCTATACGGACCAATGAAACGAGGTTTAAACTTAGGAGAGGAAACCTTCATAGGAATATGACGAGAAGATAACCAAACCAGATCCCCAACACGAAGTCGGGGACCCACACGGCGTCTGCGATTAGCGAAACGTTGAGCCTTCTCCTGGGACAAGGTCAAATTGTCCACTACATGAGTCCAAATCTGCTGCAACCTGTCCACCACAGTATCCACACCAGGACAGTCCGAAGACTCAACCTGTCCTGAAGAGAAACGAGGATGGAACCCAGAATTGCAGAAAAATGGCGAAACCAAGGTAGCCGAGCTGGCCCGATTATTAAGGGCGAACTCAGCCAAAGGCAAAAAGGACACCCAGTCATCCTGATCGGCAGAAACAAAGCATCTCAGATATGTTTCCAAGGTCTGATTGGTTCGTTCGGTCTGGCCATTAGTCTGAGGATGGAAAGCCGAGGAAAAAGACAAGTCAATGCCCATCCTACCACAAAAGGCTCGCCAAAACCTCGAAACAAACTGGGAACCTCTGTCAGAAACTATATTCTCTGGAATGCCATGCAAACGAACCACATGCTGGAAGAACAATGGCACCAAATCAGAGGAGGAAGGCAATTTAGACAAGGGTACCAGATGGACCATCTTAGAAAAGCGATCACAGACCACCCAAATGACTGACATCTTTTGAGAAACGGGAAGATCAGAAATAAAATCCATAGAGATATGTGTCCAAGGCCTCTTCGGGACCGGCAAGGGCAAAAGCAACCCACTGGCACGAGAACAGCAGGGCTTAGCCCGAGCACAAATCCCACAGGACTGCACAAAAGCACGCACATCCCGCGACAGAGACGGCCACCAAAAGGATCTAGCCACTAACTCTCTGGTACCAAAGATTCCAGGATGACCAGCCAACACCGAACAATGAACCTCAGAGATAACTTTATTGGTCCACCTATCAGGGACAAACAGTCTCTCCGCTGGACAACGATCAGGTTTATTAGCCTGAAATTTTTGCAGCACCCGCCGCAAATCAGGGGAGATGGCAGACACAATTACTCCTTCTTTGAGGATACCCGCCGGCTCAGACAAACCCGGAGAGTCGGGCACAAAACTCCTAGACAGAGCATCCGCCTTCACATTTTTAGAGCCCGGAAGGTACGAAATCACAAAGTCAAAACGGGCAAAAAACAGCGACCAACGAGCCTGTCTAGGATTCAACCGCTTAGCAGACTCAAGATAAGTCAAGTTCTTATGATCAGTCAATACCACCACGCGATGCTTAGCTCCTTCAAGCCAATGACGCCACTCCTCGAATGCCCACTTCATGGCCAGCAACTCTCGGTTGCCCACATCATAATTTCGCTCAGCAGGCGAAAACTTCCTGGAAAAAAAAGCGCATGGTTTCATCACTGAGCAATCAGAACCTCTCTGCGACAAAACAGCCCCTGCTCCAATCTCAGAAGCATCAACCTCGACCTGGAACGGAAGAGAAACATCTGGTTGACACAACACAGGGGCAGAAGAAAAACGACGCTTCAACTCTTGAAAAGCTTCCACAGCAGCAGAAGACCAATTGACCAAATCAGCACCCTTCTTGGTCAAATCGGTCAATGGTTTGGCAATACTAGAAAAATTGCAGATGAAGCGACGATAAAAATTAGCAAAGCCCAGGAACTTTTGCAGACTTTTCAGAGATGTCGGCTGAGTCCAATCATGGATGGCTTGGACCTTAACAGGATCCATCTCGATAGTAGAAGGGGAAAAGATGAACCCCAAAAATGAAACCTTCTGCACACCAAAGAGACACTTTGATCCCTTCACAAACAAAGAATTAGCACGCAGGACCTGAAAAACTGTTCTGACCTGCTTCACATGAGACTCCCAATCATCCGAGAAGATCAAAATGTCATCCAAGTACACAATCAGGAATTTATCCAGGTACTCTCGGAAGATGTCATGCATAAAGGACTGAAACACTGATGGAGCATTGGCAAGTCCGAATGGCATCACTAGATACTCAAAATGACCCTCGGGCGTATTAAATGCAGTTTTCCATTCATCTCCTCGCCTGATTCGCACCAGATTATACGCACCACGAAGATCTATCTTGGTGAACCAACTAGCCCCCTTAATCCGAGCAAACAAATCAGATAACAATGGCAAGGGGTACTGAAATTTAACCGTGATCTTATTTAGAAGGCGGTAATCTGTTGTGAGTTCTGTTTTTGGGCTCCCTGATGGTACTGGGTGATTTGTGTTCTGCTGTCTCTGGTGTCCACCTGTTCTATTAGGATTTGGGAGTTTCCTATTTAACCGGGCTTTCTTGTCATTTCCCCGCCGGCTATCAAGGTTATCAGAGTGTTTTGTTACCTCAGCTTCTGGCTTCAGTAATCTTCAGGACAAGCTAAGTTTTGATTTTCTTGTTCCACGTTTTGCTTTATTTTTGTCTTGTCCAGCTTGCATATAATTGTTTCTTTGCTGCTGGTTGCTCTAGTGGGCTGTAATTGCTCCTCATGTTCCATGAGTTGGAACATGAGTTCAAGTAATTACAGGATGGTTTTTTGAAGGGTTTTTTGCTGACAGCGCAGTTTACTTTTGTATCCTCTGCTATCTAGTTTTAGCGGGCCTCATTTTGCTGAATCTGTTTTCATACTGTGTATGTGCCTTCCTCTCATTTCACCGTCATTATATGTGGGGGGCTGCTATTTCTGTGGGGTATTTCTCTGGAGGCAAGAGAGGTCTGTGTTTCTTCTAATAGGGGAAGTTACATCTTCGGCTGGTGCGAGACGTCTAGGATCAACGTAGGCACGTTCCCCGGCTATTGTTATTTGTGTGTTCAGGTTTAGGGTCGCGGTCAGCTCAGGTTCCATCACCCTAGAGCTCGTTGGTGCTTGTCCTTTTGTGATTCCCTGCCATTGGAATCATGACAGTAATCTATACAAGGTCTCAGCGAACCATCCTTCTTGGCTACAAAAAAGAACCCTGCTCCTAATGGTGACGATGACGGGCGAATATGCCCCTTCTCCAGGGATTCCTTCACATAACTGCGCATAGCGGCGTGCTCAGGCACGGATAAATTAAACAGTCGACCTTTTGGGAATTTACTGCCAGGAATCAAATTGATAGCACAATCACAATCCCTATGCGGAGGTAGGGCATCGGACTTGGGCTCATCAAATACATCCCGGTAATCAGACAAGAACTGTGGAACCTCAGAAGGGGTGGATGACGAAATTGACAGAAATGGAACATCACCATGTACCCCCTGACAACCCCAGCTGGACACCGACATGGATTTCCAATCTAATACTGGATTATGGGCTTGTAGCCATGACAACCCCAACACGACCACATCATGCAGATTATGCAACACCAGAAAGCGAATAACCTCCTGATGTGCAGGAGCCATGCACATGGTCAGCTGGGTCCAGTATTGAGGCTTATTCTTGGCCAAAGGCGTGGCATCAATTCCTCTCAATGGAATAGGACACTGCAAGGGCTCTAAGAGAAACCCACAACGCTTAGCATACTCCAAGTCCATCAAATTCAGGGCAGCGCCTGAATCCACAAATGCCATGACAGAATACGATGACAAAAAACAGATCAAGGTAACGGACAGAAGAAATTTTGACTGTACCGTACCAATGGTGGCAGACCTAGCGAACCGCTTAGTGCGCTTAGGACAATCAGAGATAGCATGAGTGGAATCACCACAGTAGAAACACAGCCCATTCAGACGTCTGTGTTCTTGCCGTTCAACTCTGGTCAAAGTCCTATCGCACTGCATAGGCTCAGGTTTAAGCTCAGGTAATACCGCCAAATGGTGCACAGATTTACGCTCACGCAAGCGTCGACCAATCTGAATGGCCAAAGACATAGATTCATTCAAACCAGCAGGCATAGGAAATCCCACCATGACATCCTTAAGGGCTTCAGAGAGACCCTTTCTGAACATAGCTGCCAGCGCAGATTCATTCCATTGAGTGAGCACGGACCACTTTCTAAATTTCTGACAATATACCTCTATCTCATCCTGACCCTGACAAAGAGCCAGCAAATTTTTCTCTGCCTGATCCACTGAATTAGGTTCATCGTACAGCAATCCGAGCGCCAGGAAAAACGCATCGATATTACTCAATGCAGGATCTCCTGGCGCAAGAGAAAATGCCCAGTCCTGAGGGTCGCCGCGCAAAAAAGAAATAACAATCAAAACCTGTTGAACTGGATCACCAGAGGAGCGAGGTTTCAAGGCCAGAAATAATTTACAATTTTTTTTGAAACTCAGAAACTTAGTTCTATCTCCAAAAAACAAATCAGGAATAGGAATTCTTGGTTCTAACATAGATTTCTGATCAATAGTGTCTTGAATCTTTTGTACTCTTGCCGAGAGCTGATCCACAAATGAAGACAGACTTCTAATGTCCATCGCTACACCTGTGTACTGAACCACCCAAATGTCTAGGGGAAAAAAAAGGCAAAACACAGTGCAAAGAAAAAAAAAATGGTCTCAGAACTTCTCCTTTCCCTCTATTGAGAATCATTAGTACTTTGGGCTTCCTGTACTGTTATGAAAGGCAATTCAGTACCACAATGGACATAGCGGTCAGAGCACATACAGTGATCAGACAATAACCCAAAATCATAGAACGAGCTCTGAGATGTGGGAACTCTGCAGACCGCAATCCCTAATCCTCTCCAAACAACACTAGAGGCAGCCGTGGATTGCGCCTAACTCTGCCTATGCAACTCGGCACAGCCTGAGAAACTAACTAGCCTGAAGATAGAAAATAAGCCTACCTTGCCTCAGAGAAATACCCCAAAGGAAAAGGCAGCCCCCCACATATAATGACTGTGAGTTAAGATGAAAAGACAAACGTAGAGATGAAATAGATTCAGCAAAGTGAGGCCCGACTTTCTTAACAGAGCGAGGATAGAAAAGGTAACTTTGCGGTCTACACAAAACCCTAAAGAAAACCACGCAAAGGGGGCAAAAAGACCCTCCGTACCGAACTAACGGCACGGAGGTACACCCTTTGCGTCCCAGAGCTTCCAGCAACAAATTAGACAAGCTGGACAGAAAAAATAGCAAACAAATAGTAAAGAAGAACTTAGCTATGCAGAGCAGCAGGCCACAGGAATGATCCAGGGAAAAGCAAGTCCAACACTGGAACATTGACAGGAAGCCAGGATCAAAGCATTAGGTGGAGTTAAGTAGAGAAGCACCTAACGACCTCACCAGATCACCTGAGGGAGGAAACTCAGAAGCCGCAGTACCACTTCCCTCCACCAACAGAAGCTCACAGAGAGAATCAGCCGAAGTACCACTTGTGACCACAGGAGGGAGCTCTGCCACAGAATTCACAACATACCACGATTCATGATGCACAGATACAGCAGAGAAATATAGCACAGCCAAGTAGCATACAGCCCATGTAGTATATAACACAGCCCACGTAGTATATAACACAGCCCACGTAGTATATTGCCCAGCCACGTAGTATATAGCACAGCCCCGTAGTATACAGCACAGCCCACGCAGTATATAACACAGCCCACGTAGTATATAGCACAGCCCACGTAGTATATTGCCCAGCCACGTAGTATATAGCACAGCCCCCGTAGTATATAGCACAGACACGTAGTATATTGCCCAGCCACGTAATATATTGCACAGCCATGTAGTATATAGCACAGCCATGTAGTATATAGCACAGCCATGTAGTATATAGCACAGCCATGTAGTATATAGCACAGCCACATAGTAAATAGCACAGAGACGTAGTATATAACACAAGCCACGTAGTATAGAGCACAGCGATGTAGTATATTGCTCAGCCATGTAATATGTACCACAGCCACGTAGTATATAGCAGAGACGTATTATATAACACAGCCCAGGCAGTATATAACACAGCCCACGTAGTATATAGCAATGTGGGCACCATATCCCTGTTTAAAAAAAAGAATTAAAATAAAAAATAGTTATATACTCACCTTCCGTCAGCCCCCGGATCCAGCCCAGGCGTTTACCGATGCTCCTCGCGACGGTCCGGTTCCAAGAATGCATTGCGGTCTCGCTACGTCATCATCTCGCGAGACCGCAATACATGGCCCGGAGCGTTGCGAGGAGCAGCGGGAAAGGCGACCGAAGGTGAGAATATAATGATTTTTTATTTTGTTTATTATTTTTAACATTAGATCTTTTTACTATTGATGCTGCATAGGCAGCGTCAATAGTAAAAAGTTGGTCACACTGGGTTAATAGCAGTGTTAACGGACTGCGTTACACCGCAACATAATGCGGTGTAACGCAGCCATTAACCGTGTGAGCGCTGATTGGAGGGGGCACTGACAGAGAGTAGGAAGGGGCGAATTCGCGGCCGGTCTGTGCCCGTCGCTGATTGGTCGCGGCTGCCAGGCCGCGACCAATCAGCGACGTGGGATTTCCGTGACAGACAGACGGAAGTGCCCCTTAGACAATTATATATAGATTTTGTGTGATAGAACTTTCTGATTAAAGGTGTAAAAGTTAAAAGTTTAAAAAAAATGTGAATTTTTTCCAAAATTCTGATATGTTCATAAATAAACACAAAAAGAAATCGACCTAAATTTACCACTACCATAAAGTACAATGTGTCATGACAAAACATTCCAGAGTTATTACCTCATAAAGTGACACTGGTCAGAATTGTAAAAATTGGCCTGGTCAGGAAGGTGAAAAGAGGCTCGGAGGTGAAGAGATTAATAATCTGCCTATCGACAGTTGTTCAATGGCTGTAAATATGTGTGAGGGACGGTCAGGGCAGTAGTCATGGCCACCAGCATCTGCAACAGTGGGCCCTGGCCTCCCATCACATAAACACGCTGCTCATCACTCAGCATGCCTGCTGCACCTTTCACAGCTCCATCAGGGTCCTCTGTACGTTTCTGGAGGACTTCCAGATCCACTTTAGAAATAACGGAGTCACAGTCCAGTTCAACTTTTAACGGAGCAAGTTTACTGAGACTTGTACACAGCATATTCATATCCTTTCCAGCATCATCATCATCAGGGTTCACAACATACAACTTCTCTTCTCTCCCTTCACTTCTCTCTCTACCACTAAGCTCGTTTCCGGGACAGACCGTACCTTCCGTATCCTCAGTGTCTACCCTGTGCAGGCTTAATCTGTTAAAGGGCCTCCACGACCGCTTCGCCCCAGTCCTGAGGGCATCCGCCCACGTGATAAGCTGCCACATCCTGGGTAACCTGCCTGAACTGCTTGGTCTTCTGGTGGCAACTGCAGACCCACTTATTCTGCACTGCCCACCCTGCTGCACTGCTGTAGATCCCTCTGTAACAATCCTGGTCATGAATATATGTTGGGCCTTCAGCTTGAGCTGAACGTTGCGTGACACGATGTTGCCCAGGGCTAGCCAGCCCTCCTGAGCCGATGGGCGCCCTCACCCCGACTGACCCCTATCAGGAAGTCCCTCCTAACTTATCCCACTGTGCCCCTCCTATGTGAACCATAACTATTTCCCATGTTCAACTATGCCCCATCTAGTGGCCAATCTGAGGTAATTCACCCTACTAGCCAAAGAATGTACAAAACACAATTTAGTAAATATACTGCAGTAATGCACATATATACAACATCATGAGAACAAGGGATGTTTGCACGATCCCGGCACATCCCTCACATATGCCCTTATGATATAAAGCCAAACTAAATCTCCACTTGCACACATCAGTTTTGGGGTTCTTGCATAATTGCAAAGTGGGACACGTAGTAGTCTGCATAAGAGGCCCCTGACAAGTGGTCTAGGAGGTAAAGTTTTTCCTTAACAACCTTGCCAAGTTGGTGATTTTTGTTTGACTTTATATCATAAATAATGTGGAAAGGCTGTTTAAAGAGTCAATTTTGACTTCTAGGATTGTTAATTACAACAGGCCGCATTAGCAGTTCCGCTCTGTACAGAGGTTATTTGCAACTTAAATGCCCCAGGAAGCATTGCATTGCCTATAAGTCTCCTTACACCAGCTAGGCAGTTTCATTAAAGGGAATTTGTGACCATTTTTTGCTACCCCATCTGAGAGCAGCATAATGTAGGGGCAGAGACACTGATTCCAGAGATATATAACTTAATGGGCTGCTTGATGCAGTTTTGATAAAATCACTGTTTTATCTGCTGCAGATCAACCAGTTCTTGGAATGCTGAGCTCTGTATAACCCCGCCCACACCACTGATTGGCAGCTTTCTGTGTACACTGTGCATAGCCTGCCTATGAGTGGTGGGGGGTGGGGTTGGAATACATGGCAGCAAGTTACTAGTGCCCTAGTGATAATCTTCTGCTGGTGAAACAGTGATTTTATCAAACCTACAGGGATCAGCCCAGTAAGTGACACATCGCTGGAATCCATGTGACTGCCTCCTTGTTATGCTGCTTTCAGATTACGTGGCAAAAACCTGGTGACAGATTCCCTTTTAGAAGAATTTCTACCCCTTAGATCTTCGCTAGCCTAATGCTGACTTTATCTTATATTGTATTGCCTGGTGTTATATGGCAGGATCACAGAACAGCAGATAGATGAAAATACTGGAATTATAGGAAAAAAAAACACCGGTTAAAGATTAATGTCTAGACCTGGAGCATGATATATTGATGGTTGCACTTGACACTACATTTACTAGTGTTTTGTTTCAGACGTGGGGAGACTGAATCATGAACCAGATCATCAGATGACAGATTAGCGGAAACCATCTCTCTGTCTATTAGAGGAGCATTTTTACTAGTGTGAATACGCAGGAAATAATTACTATTAATATCCATAATCAGTCTAGTTACCTAATTATCCTTGTATATTCATGTTTCCTCCAGACACATAGACAGCGGCAGCTGTGAGCAGCCAAATATCAGCTCCATTCAGAAGAAGATTCAGGTAATGTGACCCCTCTGCTGTCTGCGAGTCAACGACCTGTACATGTCTGTCTGCGCATGTGTATATACAATATATAAAAGCAAATATTGGGGCAAACCTCTTAGGCTGGGTTCACACTTTGCGGTTTTTACCGCGGAACCGCCGCGATTTTGATGCTGCGGGTCCGCAGCAGTTTCCATAGCGTTTACAGTAACATGTAAACCCTATGGAAACCGCAAACCGCTGTGCACATGTTGCGGGAAAAACCGCGCGGGAACGCAGCGGTTTAAAACCCGCAGCATGTCACTTCTTTGTGCAGAATCGCTGCGATTCTGCACCCATAGGAATACATTGAACCGCTTACTTCCCGCATGGGGCTGTGCCCACGTTGCGGGAAGTAAGCGGATAATGTGCGGTTCCTACCCGGGGTGGAGGAGAGGAGACTCTCCTCCAGGCCCTGGGAACCATATTTGGGGTTAAAAAATAAAAAATCATGTTATACTCACCCTCTGAAGTCTCAGCGCTGCACGCGGCCGTCCGGTCAGAGTTGCTGTGCGACCAGGACCTGCGGTGATGTCGCGGTCACATGACCGTGACGTCACGAAGGGTCCTTCTCGCACAGCATCTTTGGAACCGGACCGCCGGGTGCAGCGCCGAGGAGATCGGGACGTCAGAGGGTGAGTATAACCAATTTTTATTATTTTTAACATTACTATTGATGCTGCATATTGCTGCATATGCAGCATCAATAGTATAGGCGGAAACCCGCAGCGGAAACCGCGGAACAAACCGCGATAAATCTGCAGGGAGAACCGCAGTTGTTTTGCCCTGCAGATTTATCAAATCCGCTGCAGGAGAATCCGCAGAAGGACAACGCAAAGTGTGAACATAGCCTTAATCTTAAATTTGGGTTTTTCCTTCAGTCCCATTGCCCCCAGTGTATAACCGCAGTACCCCCGCCATGCCGTCTGCCTTTACTAACATGTGACAGAATGGGTGGTAAAGATCTCACTGATACCAGTGCGGTGCTGTAATTGGGGCCACTGGGGTAACAAGTCTGATCATGGCATTTTTTCCCTCCTAAATCTTACCCCATCATCTGTGAGTGATAATATTGAGATGGGAAGGAACCGCAGCATCTCAGCCACGAAGTGGAGACCCCGTAACGTTACAGAGCAGGGTCACCAAGTGCTGAGGAACAGAGGACAGGAAAGTTACCATGCTTTGCTGACTTCATAACTGTCCAGGCCTCCTCTGGTATTAAACTCAGCACAAACTGTCAAGATCCAGGCCGGGTTTTGGTTTTGCCTTTCCTTTCCCGGTCTGATCTTGTCAGGGGTTAACTTTCCCTGCCTCGTTCCCATGTCCGGTCTGCTATATCTTGGTGCTGCTACCTGTCCGCAGTGCCAGTTATATTGTTTGCCTTCGGCGGCGTTCTAGCTGGCTCTGGTGAGTCCCTGATCTGTCCTGCTGCGCTTTTCTGACCCGACCCATGTCTGTTTACCTTCCTTCTAGCTGTTCCTGCCCTTTTCCCTTGTGCGTTTGGATTTCCCGATACTGACTTTTGCTTGGCTCTGACCTGATTCTGTCTCTTCCTTCTGGTATTTCTGCTACTGACCTGTACTGATCTTTTGCTCTTGTCTGACTCTGCTCCATGGTTATCTCTTGATACTGCGTTATCTCCTGGTATTGACTCGGCTCTCTGACTACTCGGCTGCCACCTCAGTACTACAGCGTGACACAAACATTGCGCCCCCGCCTGGAGATTCATGGCAAAGCAGCTGCATGCAGCCTTAAATCATCAAGCACAATACCAAGTCTTGGATGGAGTGGTGTAAAGTCACCACCACTGGACTGTGGAGCAGAGGAAACATGTTCTGTGCAGTGATGGATCACACTTCTCTATCTGAGACCACCGGTGGTTTGGTGAATGCCTGGAGAATGTTACCTGCCCAACGGCATTGTGCCAGCTGTAACGTTGATGGAAGAGGGATATGCTCTGGTGTTGGTTTTCAGGGATCGTCCTCTTAGTTCCAGTGAAGGGAAATCTTAATCCTTCAGCTTACCAGGGTATTTTGTACAGTTGTTGCTTCAAACTTGGTTGGGCAACTTTCGTTTGGAAGAACTTGACCGTCCACACAGAGCCTGGGCCTCAACTCTACTGAACACTTTTGGATGAACTAGATCGGAGATTGTGATCCCGGTCTCTCCTCCAACATCAGTGTCTGACCTCAAATGATCATTTGGATAAATGGGCTGAGATTCCCATAGACACCTCCAAAATCTTGTAGAAACCTTTCAAAGAAGAGTGGAAGCTGTAATAGCTGCAATGGTGGACAACCCCATAGTAAAGCCTATGGATTTAGAATGGCAGGTCATAAGATCTCCTGTAGGTGTAATATGCTTTTGTCCTTATAGAGTATATTATGAGTAGTTCACCAGTAGTTGCATTTCTTGTAAAAGTGTGATCTTCTTCACAGAAAATTACCCAAGAGATGGACTCATGTTACGGGAAGATGGGCAGCCTGTTCCGCAGCGGTTCCCGGCAGACGCTCTTCTCCAGCCAGCTGATCCGTTACGCAGACCTGTACGCGTCCTCCTTCCTCAACCTCCTGTACTATTCCTTCAGCTACGTGTTCCGAGCGCTTCCTGTACTGGTTTGTATCTGGACCAGCCCCGGCTATATGACCATGTAAATCCAACATTGATGTCACATAGAGGGAACACTCACAAAGTACAGCTCTGACGTAGTGCTCTGATATGGGATAAACGAATCCTCATGGCGTCCCCCATCCCCAGTGATGGTCCAAGACCCTCTCCCAATGGTCACCTAGGGGAATTTTGCAGACTCTTCCAACACAAATGTCACCCTATGGACTGCAGCGAGTGAAATCTCCGACATAAACGGCCACATTGTGGATATAAACTCACTCCACAGCATAATTTCCGTGCAGATTTCTACAGATCATAGATCAGATTTGTTAACATCTCATCCACTTTGCTGCTACAAAAACCATGCCGAGGATTTTCCACCTGCAAACCCAGAAAGCATGGATGCAGTGCAGGCAGTGTTGTCATACCCTAAATTATCTAGTGCCGGTGGTCACATATAATGAGAAGCTCAGCCAGACAACCCCAATCCTCTTGTCTTATGGGGGAGAGAGTGATTCAGAATCATAATAATAATTTTTATTTCTATAGCGCCAACATATTCTGCAGGTCTGCAAGAGGAGTGAGGGTCTTGCTGCTCACAAGCTACAATCTATAAGGAAATAGGGGGACACGATAGGTAGAATGGGCTGTCAGGTACGGTCCAGACATCATTATAATAAATAACGGTTATCATATAAAGCTGTATGATCCGTCATCAGCCAGGATCTGTCTGAGTGCAGTTACCGTGGGCTATTGGGTGCAGGGAGGATGTGGAGACAGATGAATAGGAAGGAGCAGAGTTAAGGCCCCTTCACATTAAGCGACGCTGCAGCGATACCGACAACGATCCGGATCGCTGCAGCGTCGCTGTTTGGTCGCTGGAGAGCTGTCACACAGACCGCTCTCCAGCGACCAACGATCCCGAAGTCCCCGAGTAACCAGGGTAAACATGGGGTAACTAAGCGCAGGGCCGCGCTTAGTAACCTGATGTTTACCCTGGTTACCAGCGTAAAAGTAAAAAAAAACAAACACTACATACTTACCTACCGCTGTCTGTCCCCGGCGCTGTGCTTCTCTGTACTGGCTGTGAGCACAGCGGCCGGAAAGCAGAACGGTGACGTCACCGCTCTGCTTTCCGGATGACCGACGCTCACAGCCAGAGCAGAGAAGCACAGCGCCGGGTACAGACAGCGGTAGGTAAGTATGTAGTGTTTGTTTTTTTTTACTTTTACGCTGGTAACCAGGGTAAACATCGGGTTACTAAGCGCGGCCCTGCGCTTAGTAACCCGATGTTTACCCTGGTTACCAGTGAAGACATCGCTGGATCGGTGTCACACACGCCGATCCAGCGATGTCCACGGGAGATCCAGCGACGAAATAAAGTTCTGGACTTTGTTCAGCGACCAACGATCTCCCAGCAGGGGCCTGATCGTTGGTCGCTGTCACACAGAACGATATCCTTAACGATATCGTTGCTACGTCACAAAAAGCAACAATATCGTTAACGATATCGTTATGTGTGAAGGTACCTTTAGGTTAGTGAGTGGAGGTGATAGGCCTATCTAAACAGATGTGTTTTAAAGCACGCTTAAAAACATGGGGCTAGATATTAGTCAGATTGTTTGGGGTAGTGCATTCCAGAATACTGGCGCAGCATGGGAGAAGTCTTGGAGACAGAAGTGCGAGGATCGGATTATGGAGGATATTAGTCTTAAATCAGTTGCAGAACGGAGAGCACGGGAACAGCGATAGACAGAAATGAGGGAGGAGATGTTGGGCGGTGCAGAACTGTGGAGGACTTTGTGGGTGAGAGAGATGAGTTTGTATAGTATTCTGTAATGAATGGGTAACCAGTGCAAGGACTGGCACAGTGTAGAGGCATCTGTGAAATACCACCCTAGCTGCTGCATTCAGGACGGATTGGACAGAAGAAAGTTTGGTTAGAGGGAGGTCGATCAGAAGAAAGTGAATAAGAGCGACAGTAAAAGTATTTGTAGCTTCAAAAGGTGAGAAACGGTCGGATTCTGGATTTGCTTTTAATGTGCAGGTGACACGAATGAGTGGATATGAGAAATAAAAGGACAGATCTCTGTCAAATATGACCCCAAGACAGCAAGCTTGCTGCTTGAGAGTTATGGTTGAACGATCCAAGGAAATTGCAAAGTCGGCCATAGGTAGGATAGTAGAGGGAGAAAACACAAGTTATGTTTTGGAGAGATAGGAGGAGAACCAAGAGAGAACTGTGTTCTTGAGACAGAGTGGAGCACAGTGAGGAGGAGCTGGTGATCCACAGTGTCAAATGCGGCAGAGAGATCCAGGAGAATCAGCAGGAAGAAGTGACCACTGAATTTTGCTGTTAATAGGTCATTAGAAACTTTAGTAAGGGCAATTTCAGTAAAGTGTCAGGGGTGGAAACCAGATTGTAAAGTGTCGAGAAGAGAAAGAGTAGATGAGACAGGAGTGTACCAAGCATTCCAGGAGTTTAGAGATAAAGGGAAGATTAGAGAGCTGTCTGTATTAGCAGCATAGTTCTGGTCAAGGGATAGCTTTTTAAGTAAAGGGGTTAATGATGGCATGTTTGAATGATGAGGGAAAGATACACGAAGAATGAGAGGTTAAATATTTTAGTTAGGTGGGTAGTGACAGCTGGGGAGAAGGACTGAAGAAAATGTGAGGGTGTAGGGTCACTGCTGCAAGTTGTAGGGCGAGAAGAAGCGAGGAGTCTGGTCACTTCTGTGTCAGTCTCAAAGATGGAAAGTGAATTTGAGGTTGGAAGGGGATCTTGGCTCTGAAGGGATTGTGCAAAAATGTCTTGATCCATATGATTGATTTTTTGAAGGAAATAAGTGTCCAGAATGTCAGCACTTAGGTTGTTGATGGGCGTCAGTACTTTAGGGCTAAGGAGGAATTGGAAGGTTTCAAAGAGTTGTTTTGGATTGTTGGCTAGAGATGTGATGAGGGTGGTAAAGTAGACTTGTTTAGCCAGATGGAGAGTAGAGTTATAAGTTTTGAGCATGAACTTATAGTGAATTAAGTCTTCTGCTGAAAGATGCTCGGTACACCTATGCTAAGTCTTGACATAAGAGATGGAAATGGGAGCTAAAGTTATCTGTAGATTGTTCATAAGCTGCAGGGTATAGATTTCACATGGATTTCTGTGTGTGGTACGTGGGGTTGTCTTGGGTGTTGAGACAGTTCTTGACAGAGAAAGAAGGAAGGTTGTGGCCAGAGAGTGGGAGAGGGTAGTTAGTAAAGTCACGCAGCGAGCAGAGCCATGAGAAGGCAAGGTCCAGAGTATTCCCGTCCTCATGTGTAGGAGAGTTAGTAAGCTGTGAAAGGCCAAAGGAGGAAGTTAGAGAAAAAAAATGAGAGGCAGATGGGGAGAGCGACTCATCAATGTGGATGTTAAAATCCCTCATGATGAGAGTGGGACTTTTACAGGATAGGAAGTGTGGAAGTCAAGTGGCAAAGTGATCCAGAAACTGAAGGTAGGAGCCAGGAAAGCGACACACAACTGCAACTCGCAGGGAGAAGGGTTTGAAAATTCTGACGGTGTGGACTTCAAAGGAAGGAAACATAAGTGAGGGAACCGGGGGGAAGATGGCCTGGAAAAGTCATGGTGATGAAAGGAACAGACCAATACCTCCATGTTGTCTGCTCTCAGGTCTGGGGTATATGAAAATTGTAGCACACAATATGAAAGAGCAGCCACGTCGGTGGTGTCTGACTGCTGGGTCCAGGTTTCAGTGAGAGCCAGAAGGTTAAGGGAATTTGAAAGGAAGAAATCTTGGATGTAGAGTTTATTGCACAATGACCGTGAGTTCCAGAGGGCACAATTAAAAGAGACAGTAGAAGGCATGTACTGAACATTTATAAGATTGGCAGGGTTTCTATGTGTAGGAGGATGAGTGTTAGATATAGTAGTGTACAGAGGCCCAGGGTTGGGAGAGATGTCGCCAGCAACTAAGAGAAGGAGCTGGAAGAGAAAGATCAGGTGTTTCAATGATTTGTATGAGCGTTTTGCGCGCTCTATGGTTGTGGTATATGGTTTTGCATGATTGAGACCTGTCAATAGGGCCTCAGAGTTATACATGGGAGAGGGGCTAATGTACTGATGTATAGAGACTGTGTAGAATATGTCAAAAGGCAGTAGAGTAGAAAGGAAACAGCAGCCACAACCTATATGAAGTAGAGAGACATGGAAATAAGATGGTGTAGTACAACTGAACAAGGAGCATGTTTGTTTGCATATCTGGCATAGCTTACCTGTCTCCTGCCCTGTCCACTTGCCATGTTTTACTGGCGAGACACTTTAAAATTTTTGGACGTAGAGTAAATTCTTGTTGTAGTGCAGGCCAGATATTAAGGCCCTGATTTATCCAGCAGTTTTTGCCTAAAATATGGCATAAAGCCTCATTCACAGGTATATGAAGCACAGCATGTACTGGCCTCGGGTCTCTTGATCCAAACTTGACAGCCTCATGCATGCCTAGGAGGCTATCAAGCTCAAGTCAGAAGATCCGTAGCCAGTCCGGACATCGTGTTTCATAGACCTCTGAATTAGGCTTACAACTGCTTGAAATGTTGAAAAATTCTTCCAAAAGTTGAAGTTGCACCAACGTTTTGCAACTTTTGGAGTTTTTAAAATAGCAGTTTTGATTAATGTGTGCCCAAGAATCAACACATTACAATCGATTTCTCCTCACCAGCTTCTCACGAGTTGATAAAATCAAGAGAGCAGAAGGGGACGCTATAACATGTATGAACAATATATCCACACACTGAAGCATTTGGAAAAAAAGCAAAAACACCTATGCCACAATGTAAAATCTGTAACAGGAGGCCTCAGCTGTTCTGAACCATGACAAGCTTTTTGGTATGAGCTAGTTTGTGAGGCAAGAGACGCTTGTCGGCAGGCTAGGTATCCAAACCCTGAGGGTTTTTCTGTGAGACCAGCACCCTATGTATTGCCCCTTGTCATTTTAAGATTTTTTTGTGTGTTGCTCAAACTGAATAGTGGATGGTCACAAAAGATGGGCATCAGTGGGGTAACCCATGTAATTAAATACCCTAATGAAACAAGTCTTTAAGGTCATTTCATATTTGACATGTATCATCAATGCAAACTTTAATAAAGTAAAGTAAGAATAGGAAACATAATCTTACATAGTGAATAGAGTTGAGAAAAAAAGATATGCACTGCCCTGGTCCAACGTCCAGTCCTGTCCTCCATCATGACAGATGTTGTGTAGCATATCAAGTGCAAGAGGTGCCCAGGACTCCAGGTGCAGAAGTCAAAACTGCTTTGATGTGGCTGATTAGGAGTGTTGGGGTGGACACTGGACAGGGCAGCACATATCTAGCAGTAATAGGTTTCTATGTTATTTACGGTAATACCTCCCCTATGACAACTTTTCATATGTTATTGCTTCCAGATGCCACATGAATCCACAATGGACCATGTAAGTGGAGCAGATGCCAGCAAGGTTCTTGGTCAACATCTGAAATATATCAAAAGGGAACATGTAAGTACGGGACATGTGTAACCTCCGATGTGGTTAAAATTAAGAAAATATTGAGCCATATGGCTACCTGAGCCTTAAGAAAAATAAAATGGACTCCTAGTAGTCAGACTGCTGTATTCATGATGGTGGTCCACCCTGCTGTGGTGCATTTGCATGTATACATGGCGGTGTTGGTCTGTGGCGAGGGGAATGTGAAGGTCAAATGTGAACCCATGTTAGGCTTTGCCTTGTACTGACTTCTATTATTAAAACCGTATACCGTAATTACTTTATTTTTCGGACTATAAGACGCACCGGACCATAAGACGCACCTAGGTATTTTTCTGGATGGATGTCAGGTTTACATAAAGATATTAGCACAGATTTACTATTGTACGTGTGCCATGACTTCGGTGGAAAATGCGTCAAATTTTCATGCAAATTTGGTATAGTTTTACATCTGTTTCTACTATGTCTAGCGGCTCACACGAAAAATTGGAGTTGACTTCATGAGGAGTCGTGCTGCCTTGCTAGAAAGGAGCTTAAAATGTCTCAAGCTATGTGCACACGTTGCGGATCCGTGTGCGGATTTTTCCGCACCATTTTTGAAAAATCCGCAGGTAAAATGCACTGCGCTTTACCTGCGGATTTACCATGGATTTTCTGCGTTTTTTGTGCGTATTTCACCTGCGTTTTGCCACCTGCGGATTCCTATACAGGAGCAGGTGTAAAACACTGTGGAATCCACACAAAGAATTGACATGCTGCAGAAAATACAACGCAGCGTTTCCACGCTGTATTTTCCGCACGATGGGCACTGCGGATTTGGTTTTCCATAGGTTTACATAGTACTGTAAACCTGATGGAAAACTGCTGCGAATCCGCAACATGTGCACATACCCTCGATGTGCACCAAATTGTGCCAAAATTAAGGAGCAAAAAAAAAAAAAGGCTCAAAATGAGCCAACAAAAAGTGGTAAAAAGTTAGATAAACAGGTCTGAAGCTGTGGCTACTCGGTGACTTTGGCTGCATCGCAGGTCGTGAGTCCGAAGATCGCCACTAATCGCTGCACAGTGCAGATAAATGGGGTTGCATTGTGATCCATAAGGTACAAGCGAGTCCCAAAATATCCAACTGGTTCTTTTCAAAACTTCCTTATCATGATGCTATACCTTGTGAGTTGTAATGTGACCCCGTTCACCTGCATAACATTGCAATGTAGCGATGGTGTACAGCAATCTATGGCAGTGCTATCAATGTCAGAGCCAAAGCCGCCGTGCACCAAATCTATCATCCGGCATATTTTCGAAGTATGTAGTCTAAAGAGGGACCAGGATTAGTAAATCTGTCCCAGCGTTGTGTGTAATAGTAACCCTTCCACCATTTTTGTTCTCCTGATTCAGGTTCAAGACGATTGGCTGCAGCTGGTGAACACCGCCAGGTTAAGTCTTCACGACTCGCCAACATTAAAGCCTGAAACTGAGAAAACTCCCCCTAGCGTCATGCTGTACTAGTCCTGAGCAGCCATCGGCGGGACGGGCACATATGGGATTAGATCAGAAACTTGCTGAAAAACTCATGGCAGAAGGCAGCTGGAGGGGCAATAATCACACACCGTGCGTTGAGAAATGATGGGAGTTGCAGTTGTTATAGGAATGAACTCAGTTTACAGGACATTTTTTACACTATATATAACGCCTGGTCTACAGCATCGGATAAATGGGCAGATTTGTGTGTGGCACTGAATAATTGCAGATAAATAATTGCTTTTCATGAAAAAAAAAGGAAAATCACAACAAATTACAAGCCTCTTCTGTTAAAATGTTACATTTTGCAATTTTTCCAATTTTTATTCCTTCACAATCGGAATGACGGTCATTACAGCCGGCAAAGGGGTTGTCACTTAGCCATTTTGAACTCCAAAAATGCTATTATGGAGCACTACAAACCTATAGATTATCATTTTTGGTCATATTCATAAATGTATTAATGTTGAGAATCTCAATAATCACGAGAAAGAGGGTCCCAAAGTCTCCTGCGAGAATAGATCAGTAGTGAGCACGTGCGACCACTGTTTCTAGGATGGTGATCGCACATGCTCAATGCTCATTGACCTGTGCGACTTTGGGTTCCTGTCCTCAGGATCAGCACCGGGCATCAGGATCATACATTTATTATCTATCCAGTATTAATAGGATGACCCCCTCTAAAGGTGCGTGACAAGAAGGAGCGGAGAACTAGGGTTTTCAACCTCTGGACCATGTTGTTAAGCTTAGGCCTGAAGACTGTCAGCTTTTGGTGGAATTGATTCAAGGTGAGTCCAGAAGATTTTCTAAAAGTGGATGTCAGATTTAAACAAGGTTAAAAACCATTGCACCAGACAAAAAAAAAAGCATTTTGCTTGTTTGTCGGGCGTTTGCCTATGTATACTCGTCTATATCTAAGAAGTAACAGAGGATCGCCGCTCACAGTCCCAGAAAAATAAGATTAAAGCACCAACTCCAGTGATACTGGAGTGGTGCCACTAATCTAAGTTCCCTGCCCCTGGTAATATACTCACCAGTCGCAGTCTTCAGCTCTTCCCAGCGCCGCTCCTTGAACGCACCGCCACTTGTGACGGCAGCTTCTGACTGAAGGTAAGTTGGGGGTAACAATCACAAGCTCTCAGTGTAAGTCGATGAGGGCCTCGTTCTGCATCTGACAAACTTGCATTGTTCACCCAGCAAACACTGGAGCCACCCGGCCGGTCACAACTAACAGGAGACGACCGGAGCAGCGCAAGGACAGAAGAAGACGGCGACTGGTAAATATATTACTAGGGGCATGGAACTTACATTAATAACACCACTCTGGAGTGGTGCTTCAAGGATGCAGACAGGTGAGGGATGACATTGTGGGACTGCTGGAAGGGAGCCTTTCTGTGATTCCAGGGTTTTTCAGCATAAAACAGATCGACTGGGAGCACTCAGCCATTTGTATGCGGCTACATTCACCCATCTGTTGTACCTATCATGTCCTGTGTTTTTTGAGCCCCCTTCACACATCTGTTGAATATTCGGTAACAGAAAAAATAGTACTGGTTTCATCAGTGTCTTTGGATCAGTGTGCCATCAGCATGCCCATGTCATCAGTGTGCCAGAGTCATCAGCGTGTTATTAGAGTTTTGTCAGTGTGCCATAAGCGGGTCATCAGTGTGCCAGTGTCATCATCGTGCTAGTCTCATCAGTGTGCCGCCAGTGTCAGTGGGCCATCAGCGGGTCATCTGTGTGCCAGTGTCATCAGTGTGCCATCAGCGGGTCATCAGTGTGCCAGTGTGATCAGTGTGCCATCAGCGGGTCATCAGTGTGCCATCAGTGTGACAGTGTCATCAGTGTGCCATCAGCGGGTCATCAGTGTGCCATTGTGATCAGTGTGCCATCAGCGGATCATCAGTGTGCTAGTGTCATCAGTGTGCCATTAGTGGGTCATCAGCGGGTAATCAGTGTGCCAGTGTAATCAGTGTGCTATCAGCGGGTCATCAGTGTGCCAGCTGTTTTTTTCCAGTATGGTTTAAGAAAAATCAATTCCACAGCTTCTCCTATACTCTGCAATGTTAGACATATACAGCACATGGATGACACACAGAGCGATGTACGTGTCTTACACGGACACATAGACTTGTATTGGCCCTTGTCATCCGAGCTGCAGGTAAAGAAAGGGTATTATTATTATGATTTATTTATATAGCACCATTAAAGGGAACCTGTCACCCCCAAAATCGAAGAGGAGCTAAGCCCACCGGCATCAGGGGCTTATCTACAGTATTCGGTAATGCTGTAGATAATCCCCCGATGTATCCTGAAAGATGAGAAAAAGAGGTTAGATTATACTCACCTGGGGGGCGGTCCGGTCCGATGGGCGTCGCGGTCCGGGGCCTCCCATCTTCTTATGATGACGTCCTCTTCTTGTCTTACACTGCGGCTCCGGCGCAGGCGCACTTTGTCTGCCCTGTTGAGGGCAGAGCAAAGTACTGCAGTGCGCAGGTGCCGGGCCTCTCTGACCGCCCCTGGGTGAGTATAATCTAACCTCTTTTTCTCATCTTTCAGGATACATCGGGGGCTTATCTACAGCATTACAGAATGCTGTAGATAAGCCCCTGATGCTGGTGGGCTTAGCTCCTCTTCGATTTTGGGGGTGACAGGTTCTTTTTAATTCCATGGTGCTGTACATGAGAAGGGGCTACATCAAAATACAAATATCACTTACAGTAAAACTAACAATGACAGACTGGTACAGAGGGAAGAGGACCCTGCCCTTGTGAGCTTACATTCTACAGGATTATGGGGAAGGAGACAGTAGGTCAGGGGTTGCAGTAGCTCCGATGGTGTTGAGGTGGCCGTGTGGTCATTACAGGTTGTAAGCTGAAGAGATGGGTTTTCAGGTTCCGTTTGAAGGATCCAAATGTGGTGGATAACTGGACCTCTTGGCGCACAGAATTCCAGAGGATCGGGGATATTCGGGAGAAGTCTTGGAGGCTATTGGGTGAGAAGCGAATAAGCGTAGAAGACAGAAGGAGGTCTTGAGAGGACCAGAGATTACGTGAGGGAAGATATTGAGAGATTAGTTTGGAAATATACGGAGGAGAAAGGTTATGGGTGGCTTTGTAGGTCAGTGTTAGTAGTTTAAACTGGATATGCTGGGAAATTGTGAGCCAGTGAATAGATTTGCAAAGAGGGGAGTGTAGCGAGGAGCGAGATTAATTAGTTGGGCAGCAGAGTTAAGGATGGACTGGAGGGATGCGAGAGTGTTAGAAGGTAGGCCACAGAGGAGGATGTTCCAGTAGTCGAGGTGGGAGAGGATTAAGGCATGCACAAGCATTTTGGTAGAGGGTGTTAGGGGTCGAGTTCCGGCCTCTGCACAGGGAAAATCTCGAGCCATCTCCGCTCCGGTCTCCCATCCATCTCCAGCCGCAGTGGAGCCTGCTCAGCAGAGACGTCGGTCCCAGCGTCTGGCTCAGCCTAATACGGTGCGGATGATTACTGCTGCCTTTCCAGGTTCAGCCATTGTAACCAGTACTGGTCAGCGGCGAGCAGACGTCTCTGGGACTAAGTCCTGCTTTTCCCCTTCTAAGCATGCCCAGGGTAAGACCTCTCATTGGAGGTCGGGGGTCACATGCTCAGGTACTGCAGCAGCTCCCATTGGTCATCTAGGAAGGCCCTGACGTTGCTCAGGTACTGCAGTAGCTCCCATTGGTCCTCTAGGAAGGTCTTGAAGTTGCTGCAGCTATAAAAGGTTCGCATGGCCGCACGGCCATGCGCTAGTATCAACTAACTTATGTAGCAAACAACAACAAAGAAAAAAAAAAAGTCCGCACCACCTGCTCGCTTAAACCACTAGCACACACAATATGACACAGCTGGTGTTCTGTTGTTCATAGCCATGACGGAATCCTGGTGCTCATTCAAGAAAAAAGTTCAGTCCAAGCAAATGAGAAAAAGAATTTGGAGAAGAGCACTCACCATCCGTAAAACATCCAATCTTTATTGTGACATCAAGCCAACGGCAGGACAGATAGGGATAACGTGTGCTTCCAACAGACGACGGCCGTTTCGCGCTACCGCACTTCCACGGGTCTTGATGGTGAGAGAGGAAGGGAGGGCCCCTATAACAGGAACCATAATGAGGCTACCGCCCATCCTCTAACGTCATCAGCATGATAGAAATCCTACTTATCAAATAAAAAAGCTTTAAAACATTTCATAGAAAATGCATAAGAATATAACGAGCAAATACAACATCGCATAACATAGGCAGAGAGACCTCACAAAAACACGGACATATCTGTCCTTTCATTTAAACCTGTAGGTCCCGTAGCATCAGCACGCAGAATCCACCTGCCTTCCCTTCTAAGAAGGAGTCTATTATGGTCACACCCTTGCTCTGGCAGGGCAACCTTCTCTAAACCAGCAAACCGCAACAATGTCGCATTAACTTCATGGTATGCCCGCATGTGGTTAACAAGTCGAGGAACTCCCTTGCCAGACCCAATGGAATTAAAGTGTTCCGTAAACCTAGCAAAAAGGGGACGGATAGTTTTCCCAATGTAATAAAAGCCGCAAGGACAAAACAGCACATATACCACATGCGTGGTTCTACATGATATAAAATCCCAGACCTTATGCTGAATGGGGCCAATCTTAATCACCTTGTCTGTTATGTGGTAAGTGCAAAATTTGAAATTACCTTGTGGAATGCCTGCTTTTAGCCAATTTTCCGGCTCAATATTGACATTATTGCGTACCAACAAATCTTTGATGTTCGTTCCCTGGCGGCAGGCAAACAAAGGACCCCTACTGCTAAGTTCTAATAAGTCGGGATCCTTTTCCAGAATGTGCCAGCTTTTCCTGATAGCTGATCTGATGTAACTGTCCATAGGACCATATTTAAAACTAAATGTAAACCTTTTCTGCAAAGTCTCCTTATATTTGCTGTTGTTCCCCCTTGATTACCAACATTAAACAAACTCTTCTGCTCTAACTAGGGCATTATCCAATACAGGGCGAGGATATCCCCGATCTCTAAACCTATGGTAAAGCTCCTGAGATTGTCTATGAAATTCATCTTGACTACTATTGATCTTTTAACTCTTAAAAATTGACTAAAGGGGGGAGAATTTTTCGTGTGTTGTGGATGGGCGCTTTCATAATGCAACAAAGAATTTGTGGCCGACGGTCGAAACACTTCAGTCTGAATAGTCCCGTCCTGCAACCACAATCTAACATCTAAAAACTCTAGACTTAACCCTCCAAACACTGATGTGAAGTTCATATTCATCATATTAGACCACCCCAAATGCTCAACAAAGTTGGAATGTTTCCCGATCCCCTTCTCATACCATGAACACGTCATCCACAAACCTGATGTACAGTTTTATATGCTTCAAGAAAGGGAGGGTTACTGTCTGCATAAATGTATCTTTCTTTGAAAACTACCAAAAATAGGTTAGCTAAGGGCACAAGCGACAGGCGTGCCCATGGCGGTCCCTTCCGTTTGTAGGAACCATGAACAGCCAAATCTGAAAGCATTGTGTGTCAAAATGAACTGTAAACCATCACATATAAATCTTATGGTTCTACTGTCCGTATGTGTGTGAGCAAGAACTTTTATAACCAATTCAACGCCCAAACGCTGCGGGATGCGGCTATACAGGCTCTCTATGTCAATTGAAGTCAATGAAAAACTTTCCTGCCACATAAAATCTTTAAGGACTTGCAAAAATTTTTTTGTATCGCGTACATACGAAGGGATATCAGGAAGCAATGGATGTAATAACCAATCCAAGTAACGCGACTACGGTTCTGTAAGCGATCCAACCCCCGACACTATGGGGCGGCCAGGTGGCTCAACCAATGACTTGTGGACTTTAGGAACGTGATACCAATACGTTTTTTTCGGGAAATCTGGAAACAGTTTTTCCGCTTGTTTTTTAGATAAAACACCCGCTTCCACATAAGACCTCAATAACGAACGTAGTACATTTTTGTATTTAGTTGTAGGGTCTGACTTCAATTTCAGATAAGTTTCAGTTCTAGATAACGGCCTGTAAGCCTCCTTTGTCCGCTGAGCGGACCACAACATCAGACCAGCCCCTAATGTCCATTAAGGCACGTTTCTCAAACAATGTTAAGTTAGATGGTAATTTACGGTAAATCAAAGCTTCTACATCATTGATGACTTGTTTTTCAAAGACATCAATAAGGTTGCCCGGAGCAACTGGGGGCACATACGTTGATGCGTGATGATGTCCGGTTGTTGCTCAGCCTCACTGACCCCAAGGGGACTGAAAAAAGCCTTTAGCTCCTTCCGCTGTACCTTTTACAGGGGGAGTGAAATCAACGTATATGTGTCCCCAGTTCCTCCGCCGATGCTCATCAGCGCCCCGCTCCGACGTTTGCTCCTGTAGTGTGGCTCTCCGCCCATAACATCAGGCTGCGTGTTGAGTCCACTAAGTTTGCACCTCGCTACTTGGGTTCCTTCAAGGTCCTTGAACAGGTTAACCCTGTGGTCTACCGTTTGGCCCTTCCTCCACGCCTAGATATCACCGACACCTTTCAAGTGTCCCTCTTGAAGCCCGTATACATGTCCCGAATTTCAGAGTCATCTGTCGGGACATTGGGTTTGTCTACGGACGATTACGAGGTGAACGCTATTTTGAGGTGCAAGGTGGTACGTGGCAAGAAATTTTATTTGGTGGATTGGAAGGGTTATGGCCCAGAGGACAGGTCTTGGGAGCCTGCTGAGCACATTCGAGCTCCGCAGCTCATTGCGGCCTTCGTGTGTAGTGAGGTCCAAGGAGGGGGGGTAATGTTAGGGGTCGAGTTCCCGCCTCTGCATAGGGGGAATCTCGAGCCATCTCCGCTGCGGTCTACCATTCTTCTCCATCAGCAGTGGAGCCTGCTCAGCGGAGACATCGGTCCCAGCATCTGGCTCAGCCTGATACGGTGTGGATGATTACTGTTGCCTTTCCAGGTTCAGCCATTGTAACCAGTACTGGTCAGCGGCGAGCAGACGTCTCTAGGACTAAGTCCTGCTTTTCCCCTTTTGAGCATGCCCAGGGTAAGACCTCTCATTGGAGGTCGGGGGTCACATGCTCAGGTACTGCAGCAGTTCCCATTGGTCCTCTAGGAAGGTCCTGACGTTGCTCAGGTGCTGCAGTAGCTCCCATTGGTCCTCTAGGAAGGTCTTGAAGTTGCTGCAGCTATAAAAGGTTCGCAATGCCATGCGCTAGTATCAACTAACTTACGTGTTCTGCGCCAGTGTGGTCATTTGCATGTGGTTTCAGAGTTCGGCTGAAATAAGCCCCTAGAATACTGGCACCTCTGGTGAGGAGTTTTGTGTGAATGGATTCAGGGCCCAGCTGAAATAAGCCCCTAGAATACCGGCGAGGAGTTTTGCGTGTGCTATTCTGACTGCATGACCACTGTCCGCTCTATTTGGTAGCTGTGTTCCTCTGTGAGGTTAACAGGGCACAGCGTTCTCTTGTCTTTAGTGACTCTGTGCAGTAACAGAGTTCACTTATACCGCCATATAGTACTGTCAGTTACTAGCAGCGGGTTTTACTCCTGCACGGTGGACCCCGGGTTGCGAACGCACCGATTACTCTTTAAATATATATTCGGTGCGTTCCGCCAAACCCTAACAGAGGGGTGAGGAAAGGACGGATTCTGGAAATATTTTTGAGCTGTAGGCGACAGGACGTGGCGAGAGCTTGGATGTGCGGTTTGACGGACAGGGCAGAGTCAAGGGTTACTCCGAGGCAGCCGATTTTGGGGACAGGGGAAAGTGTGATTTCATTTATTTTGATATATTAGGTAGGGAAGATATGCAAGATGGAAGAAAGATAATTAGTTCTGATTTGTCCACATTGAACTTGAGGAAGCGAGAGAAGGAGGAGGATATGGCTGATAGAGATAGACACTCTAGGATTCTGGATAGCAGAGAGGTGACATCTGGGCCAGAGAAGTAGATCTGAGTGTCATCAGCATATAGATGGTACTGGAAGCCATAGGACCTTATGAGTTGTCCCCGGCCGAGTGTATACATAGAGAAGAATAAGGGCCCTAGGACAGAGCTTTGAGGGACACCAACAGAGAGGTGGTGAGATGAAGAGGTAGTATGGGAGTAGGAAACGCTAAATGTACTCATCTGGTTCTCCTCCCATATCTCTGTAGTAAGAGCGGTTCTGCGCTTATATCTCTGTAGTAAGCTTCGATCTGCTCCCATATCTCTGGAGTATTCTCCGTTCTGATCCATATCTCTAGTAATCTCGGTTCTGCTCCCATATCTTTGAAGTAAGCTTGGTTCTGCTCCCATATCTCAGTAGTAAGCTTGATTCTGCTCCCTTATCTCTGTAGTAAGCTCGGTTCTGCTCCCATATCACTGGAGTAAATCTGTTCTGCTCCCAAATCTCTGGAGTGAGCTCCGTTCTGCTCCCAAATCTCTGGAGTGAGCTCCGTTCTGCTCCCAAATCTCTGTAGTAAGCTCGATTCTGCTCCCATATCTCTGGAGTAAATCTGTTCTGCTCCCAAATCTCTGGAGTAAGCTCCGTTCTGCTCCCAAATCTTTGGAGTAAACTCTGTTCTGCTCCCAAATCTTTGGAGTAAGCTCTGTTCTGCTCCCATTTCTCTGGAGAAAGCTCTTTTCTGCTCCCATATTTCTGTGGTAAGCACTGTTCTGCTCCCATATTTCTGGAGTAAGCTCTGTTCTGCTCCCATATCTCTGGAGTAAGCTCCGTTCTGCTCCCCAAATCTCTGGAGTAAGTTCCGTTCTGCTCCCATATTTCTGAAATAAGCTCTGTTCTGTTCCCATTTCTCTGGAGTAAGCACTGGTCTGCTCCCATATTTCTGTGGTAAGCTCTGTTCTGCTCCCAAATCTTTGGAGTAAGCTCTGTTCTGCTCCCATATTTTTGTGGTAAGCACTGTTCTGCTCCCATATTTCTGGAGTAAGCTCTGTTCTGCTCCCATATCTCAGTAGTAAGCTTGATTCTGCTCCCTTATCTCTGTAGTAAGCTCGGTTCTGCTCCCATATCTCTGGAGTAAAACTGTTCTGCTCCCAAATCTCTGGAGTAAGCTCCGTTCTGCTCCCAAATCTTTGGAGTAAGCTCCGTTCTGCTCCCATTTCTCTGGAGAAAGCTCCGTTCTGCTCCCATATTTCTGTGGTAAGCACTGTTCTGCTCCCATATTGCTGGAGTGAGCTCTGTTCTGCTCCCATATCTCTGGAATGAGCTCCGTTCCGATCCCATATCTCTGGAGTGAGCTCCGTCCTGATCCCATATCTCTGGAGTGAGCTCTGTTCTGATCCCATATCTCTGGAATGATGTTGTGAATTCTGTGGCAGAGCTCCCTCCTGTTGTCACAAGTGGTACTTCGGCTGATTCTCTCTATGAGCTTCCGTTGGTGGAGGAGAGTGGTACTGCGGCTTCTGAGTTTCCTTCCTCAGGTGATGTGGTGAAGTCGTTAGGTGCTGCTCTATTTAACTCCACCTAGTGCTTTGATCCTCGCCTCCAGTCAATGTTCTAGTATTGGACTTGCTTCTTCCTGGATCGTTCCTGTGGCCTGCTGCTCTGCATAGCTAAGTTGCTCTTGTGTTATTTTTGTTTGCTGTTTTTTCTGTCCAGCTAGTTTATTTGGTTTTTCTTGCTTGCTGGAAGCTCTGGGACGCAGAGGGTGTACCTCCGTGCCGTTAGTCGGTACGGAGGGTCTTTTTGCCCCCTTTGCGTGGTTGTTTGTAGGGTTTTGTGTTGACCGCAAAGTTACCTTTCCTATCCTCGCTCTGTTCAGAAAGTCGGGCCTCGCTTTGCTAAATCTATTTCATCTCTACGTTTGTCTTTTCATCTTAACTCACAGTCATTATATGTGGGGGGCTGCCTTTTCCTTTGGGGTATTTCTCTGAGGCAAGGTAGGCTTATTTTCTATCTTCAGGCTAGCTAGTTTCTCAGGCTGTGCCGAGTTGCATAGGGAGCGTTAGGCGCAATCCACGGCTGCCTCTAGTGTGGTTGGAGAGGATTAGGGATTGCGGTCAGCAGAGTTCCCACGTCTCAGAGCTCGTTCTATGTTTTTGGGTTTTTGTCAGATCACTGTATGTGCTTTGACTTCTATTTCCATTGTGGTACTGAATTACCAGCCATAACAGAATGAGCTCCGTTCTGCTCCCAAATCTTTGGAGTAAGTTCTGTTCTGCTCCCATTTCTCTGGAGAAAGCTCTGTTCTGCTCCCATATTTCTGGAGTAAGCTCTGTTCTGCTCCCATATCTCTGGAGTGAGCTCCGCTCTGCTCCCAAATCTTTGGAGTAAGCTCCATTCTGCTCCCATTTCTCTGGAGTGAGCTCTGTTCTGCTCCCAAATCTTTGGAGTAAGCTCCGTTCTGCTCCCAGTTCTCTGGAGTAAGCTCCGTTCTGCTCCCATTTCTCTGGAGTAAGCTATGTTCTGCTCCCATTTCTCTGGAGTAAGTTCCGTTCTGCTCCCATATTTCTGTGGTAAGCACTGTTCTGCTCCCAAATCTCTGGAGTAAGCTCTGTTCTGCTCCCCAAATCTCTGGAGTGAGCTCCGTTCTGCTCCCAAATCTCTGTAGTAAGCTCGGTTCTGCTCCCATATCTCTGGAGTAAATCTGTTCTGCTCCCAAATCTCTGGAGTAAGCTCCGTTCTGCTCCCAAATCTTTGGAGTAAACTCTGTTCTGCTCCCAATTCTTTGGAGTAAGCTCTGTTCTGCTCCCATTTCTCTGGAGAAAGCTCTTTTCTGCTCCCATATTTCTGTGGTAAGCACTGTTCTGCTCCCATATTTCTGGAGTAAGCTCTGTTCTGCTCCCATATCTCTGGAGTAAGCTCCGTTCTGCTCCCCAAATCTCTGGAGTAAGTTCCGTTCTGCTCCCATATTTCTGAAATAAGCTCTGTTCTGTTCCCATTTCTCTGGAGTAAGCACTGGTCTGCTCCCATATTTCTGTGGTAAGCTCTGTTCTGCTCCCAAATCTTTGGAGTAAGCTCTGTTCTGCTCCCATATTTTTGTGGTAAGCACTGTTCTGCTCCCATATTTCTGGAGTAAGCTCTGTTCTGCTCCCATATCTCAGTAGTAAGCTTGATTCTGCTCCCTTATCTCTGTAGTAAGCTCGGTTCTGCTCCCATATCTCTGGAGTAAAGCTGTTCTGCTCCCAAATCTCTGGAGTAAGCTCCGTTCTGCTCCCAAATCTTTGGAGTAAGCTCCGTTCTGCTCCCATTTCTCTGGAGAAAGCTCCGTTCTGCTCCCATATTTCTGTGGTAAGCACTGTTCTGCTCCCATATTGCTGGAGTGAGCTCTGTTCTGCTCCCATATCTCTGGAATGAGCTCCGTTCCGATCCCATATCTCTGGAGTGAGCTCCGTCCTGATCCCATATCTCTGGAGTGAGCTCTGTTCTGATCCCATATCTCTGGAATGATGTTGTGAATTCTGTGGCAGAGCTCCCTCTTGTTGTCACAAGTGGTACTTCGGCTGATTCTCTCTATGAGCTTCCGTTGGTGGAGGAGAGTGGTACTGCGGCTTCTGAGTTTCCTTCCTCAGGTGATGTGGTGAAGTCGTTAGGTGCTGCTCTATTTAACTCCACCTAGTGCTTTGATCCTTGCCTCCAGTCAATGTTCTAGTATTGGACTTGCTTCTTCCTGGATCGTTCCTGTGGCCTGCTGCTCTGCATAGCTAAGTTGCTCTTGTGTTATTTTTGTTTGCTGTTTTTTCTGTCCAGCTAGTTTATTTGGTTTTTCTTGCTTGCTGGAAGCTCTGGGACGCAGAGGGTGTACCTCCGTGCCGTTAGTCGGTACGGAGGGTCTTTTTGCCCCCTTTGCCTGGTTGTTTGTAGGGTTTTGTGTTGACCGCAAAGTTACCTTTCCTATCCTCGCTCTGTTCAGAAAGTCGGGCCTCGCTTTGCTAAATCTATTTCATCTCTACATTTGTCTTTTCATCTTAACTCACAGTCATTATATGTGGGGGGCTGCCTTTTCCTTTGGGGTATTTCTCTGAGGCAAGGTAGGCTTATTTTCTATCTTCAGGCTAGCTAGTTTCTCAGGCTGTGCCGAGTTGCATAGGGAGCGTTAGGCGCAATCCACGGCTGCCTCTAGTGTGGTTGGAGAGGATTAGGGATTGCGGTCAGCAGAGTTCCCACGTCTCAGAGCTCGTTCTATGTTTTTGGGTTTTTGTCAGATCACTGTATGTGCTTTGACTTCTATTTCCATTGTGGTACTGAATTACCAGCCATAACAGAATGAGCTCCGTTCTGCTCCCAAATCTTTGGAGTAAGTTCTGTTCTGCTCCCATTTCTCTGGAGAAAGCTCTGTTCTGCTCCCATATTTCTGGAGTAAGCTCTGTTCTGCTCCCATATCTCTGGAGTGAGCTCCGCTCTGCTCCCAAATCTTTGGAGTAAGCTCCATTCTGCTCCCATTTCTCTGGAGTGAGCTCTGTTCTGCTCCCAAATCTTTGGAGTAAGCTCCGTTCTGCTCCCAGTTCTCTGGAGTAAGCTCCGTTCTGCTCCCATTTCTCTGGAGTAAGCTATGTTCTGCTCCCATTTCTCTGGAGTAAGTTCCGTTCTGCTCCCATATTTCTGTGGTAAGCACTGTTCTGCTCCCAAATCTCTGGAGTAAGCTCTGTTCTGCTCCCCAAATCTCTGGAGTAAGTTCCGTTCTGCTCCCATATTTCTGAAATAAGCTCTGTTCTGGTCCCGTTTCTCTGGAGTAAGCGCTGGTCTGCTCCCATATTTCTGTGGTAAGCTCTGTTCTGCTCCCATATCTTTGGCGTAAGCTCAGTTCTGCTCCTATGTGTGCAGCACCATAGCTTATAATGGGTACGTGTGGTATCTGTGAAAAAATATGGATATAACACATCCCTGAAATGCGGACACATGAGGGAGGCTCTAACCGGACCCGTCTGACTCTCAGCACTTCCTATCCTCATCCGTTTTTGGATGTAAAATGGGAGACATCAGTGTTTCCTTTTATCCGTGAAGGGTCCATGGATAAACAGAGGCAGACAGTTACCGGCTTCAGGTTTGAAAAATGGATGAGGGGAAAAACGAATGTAAGATAAAAGCGTCCGCTTACACAGAGGTAAGAATGGACACAGCTGCATGAATGTGGCATCAGGCCCATAGACCTGTACGGGGGCAGCTCAGGCTCGGCCATGCTCCATACTGATCTCACTGTACATGTGCCGAACAGACAGCAGTACAAATCCTGGTGAGCATGCAAACATGGCTACCGAAAGCAGCGGTGCCGAAATAAACTGATTACACAGCAATGAGAATGATTCCCAGGGAACCGGTCACATTGTACCTGGAGTCCGATCTGTGGACATCACGGTACAGATAACCTGAGTGGATGATATATAGATTTATGGGGAAAGATGCAAGATGACTTGTATGCTAATGCTATTCATTGAAATCCCTGGTGTTTGTAGAACAGTCCACTGGGTGGGTCTACTAGTGATTGACAGCTATCTCTGCATGCACAGCCATACAGGAGAGGCGTCCTGCCTGCAGATCCATTTCCAACATGTCAGATCCCCTTTGTAGCACTGCTCAGCTACACTATGTTATGCAGGTCAAGTCTGTTTTCTATCCATCTTTATTGTGTTTTGTTTTTTTAAATAAATGTACAAATTATATTCCTAGATGAACCTACGGTAGAATTTAAGTGTATGTGATACTTCTGGAAGTAGAGTGTGAGAATAAAAAATGACAAGTCCATGACATCTTTCATTTTGCATTACTATATGACTTAAGGAGAGCCATCATCTCTCCTGCCGTGTCTCTCCTAGTAAATGTGTGTACACCCCAGGGTCAAGATCAAAGGCCCAAGCGCCATGGGACAGACCCCTCCCCCACCACTTAAAGGGTACCTGTCACTTCCAGAAACTCCATTTACCCGCATATATAGGCTAATTTGCAGGTAAATAGCATTTAATTCCTATACAACTGATTTACTGGAGCAGTGGCTGCAGGGAGAAATGAAGATTGAAGTTATATTCTCCCTGCAGCTGCCGGCTTCCGGTCATCAGGGTGGTGCAGGGCTCCTAATGACTAACATCAATTTCTAGAAAGCTGTAGAAATAGAATTTAAATGGAAAAGGTGGAGCGGATACGGTGGGAGAACTGCTGAGCTCTGTGACTAAGCGGCGAGGAGGAGCCGTTTGTGTACTGCAGAGGGGCACACTACAGGACTAGGAGGTGACATGACATATGCCATCTAGGTCACCACACACTGCCTACAATAAAAGGGATCATGTCATAAGATTCCCGAATCATGGGCAGCATGAAGCAGAGCTTGTCTGTGCGATTGCATGCAGGTGTATTTTACTCGAAAACACTACCGTTTTGTAGAGAAAGCATCGAAGATCCGGCCGAGGACAAAAGTCCTGACGAGTCCGGTGCTGCCCCCGGTATTCCATAAACAATAATAAAGATTATTTCTGATCACTTGCCCGTCACCTCCATCCTCACCACCTTCCCCAGGTATTAGTATGGCACCCGCACGATCAGAAACCTACTCCAGCAATAAACCTGAGGAGGTTCTGATAGAATTTACACCACTTTTCTGGACAACATTACGGTGAACTTGGGTTGCGGTTGGCCACAATCTCACACTAAACCACACTTTCAAAAAAAAAAAAAAATTAAGATTAAAATTAAAAAAATAGTCCATTCTTTACTTCTTTCCAAATCAGCTTTACTTTGGATTTTTAATTAAAAAAATACTGCAATAAAAACTTGGTCAATTTCTTACAAATACTGGGTTATAAACATTTCTATGGTTGCCTTCCATATCCAACTATGTAAAAAAATATGCAAAGTGAGGCAATAATTTACTAATAGGGTAGCTCTTTTTTTTTTTTTTTAATGTGCACTTCAGAGCGGTATTTTGAAGCCCCCACTAATTGGTCAAAACCTAGCACAGACCCCTGATGGATAATTTTTTTAATGATAGTTACCTTCTGAAGGTGTTTTCCACCCATTTTGCAAAAGTGGCCAGAAGGAAGGGATGTTGTAATCAGGGCTGTGGAGTCGGAGTTAGTTTTGGTTGGAGTCGTTAGAAATGTACCGACTCCAGCTTTAAAAAAAAATGTATTAATATTTCATAATTGAACTTTCATATGAATGTTATAAATGTTACTCAAATTTATATGTTCTATCAAGCTATGAACAACAGAGATAAGCAGTTCTGCTGGAGATAGAGACATTTCTTAAGGTACCGTCACACTAAGCGACGCTGCAGCGATACCGACAACGATGTCGATCGCTGCAGCGTCACTGTTTGGTCGCTGGAGAGCTGTCACACAGACAGCTCTCCAGCGACCAACGATCCTGAAGTCCCCGGGTAACCATCGGGTTACTAAGCGCAGGGCCGCGCTTAGTAACCCGATGTTTACCCTGGTTACAGTTGTAAATGTAAAAAAACAAACAGTACATACTTACATTCCCGGTGTCTGGTCATGTCCCTCGCCTTCAGCTTCCAGCACTGACTGAGCGCCGGCCGTAAAGTACAGCGGTGACGTCACCGCTGTGCTGTGCTTTACAGCTGGCCGGCGCTCACCAGTCAGTGCGGGAAGCTAAAGGCGAAGGACCTGACCAGACACCGGGAATGTGAGTATGTAGTGTTTGTTTTTTTACATTTACAACGGTAACCAGGGTAAACATCGGGTTACTAAGCGCGGCCCTGCGCTTAGTAACCTGATGTTTACCCTGGTTACCAGTGAAGACATCGCTGGATCGGCGTCACACACGCCGATTCAGCGATGTCAGCGGAAGATCCAGCGACAAAATAAAGTGCTGGACTTTCCCCAGCGACCAACGATCTCCCAGCAGGGGCCTGATCGTTGGTCGCTGTCACGCATAACGATTTCGTTAACGATATCGTTGCTACGTCACAAAAAGCAATGATATCGTTAACGATATCGTTCAGTGTGACAGTACCTTTACTTCTTGTGTGTCACTGGTCTCCACTGCCCTTATCTAATCTTATACTTGGTTAACCTCATGCTGCCCCAACCCCCCTACTTACAATGTATGAAACTGAAAATGTGTTGCAAATTCTTAGTAGAAAAGCTCCTCCTCTAGACTAGATGTTTGGTGTGCGTCTTCCAAGCATCTCACAGCTGCTACTCAGAAGAGGAAGACTGTAAGAAGTATTATCCTTTCAACAAACTTTGCATCAGTTAACTGTGAGTAGATGAGGAATAACAGTATTACTGACCACTATATCAGTTGTACGACCTGGCAATAATTTTGTACAATTGTTTTTAGGAAAAACAATTGTCATTTGGATTGTGAATGCAGAATTAAAAACCTGAGAATGTCAAAGAAGCGTCACATTAAATCAGCTGAATTTGAACATTTCACCATCACTCAAGATCGAAAACATTATGTCTGTCAGTGTATGACAAATGATCCAGACGAAAACAAATTCTGTGAAGCCAAGATCAGTGCATATTCAGGCAAAGATAAAAATGCTCCTACCAGAGCTTCTAATCTAAAGAGACATTTACAGCGCTTTCATCCAGAAGTACTGAAAGAAGTGGATGAGAAAGACTGCATCCAAACCAATGAACCAGTGCCCAGCTCTTCCAGCCAAACAAAGGAGCAGAGAACTTTGCAGCCATCAGTTGCAAGATATTTTGTCAGTGACAAAGTTAATGTGACAATGACCGTAGATACATTTAAAAAACAGATCATAGAGCTTGTTGTAAAGGATAGTGTGCCTATTTCATTATTTTCACGACCAGCTTTTGTGTGTCTGAATGGGGAAATGGCCCGCAAGCTTGGTGTTTCTGGAGAGAGAGAGAGTATTAGAAAATTAGTAATCGAAGAAGCTTTTAAACAAAAGGAAGAACTTAAAAAACTCTCAAGGGATGCTTTCTGTTTCTTAAAATGGATGCCTGCACACGTCACAGAGTGAACTATTTTGCCATCAATGTCCGATTTGTTTGAGACAAAAATGAAATAGTTACCAAGACATTGGCAGTAAAAGACACCAAAGCTCATCACACCAGTGAGTTTCTCCAGGTCTTGGTGGAAAAGGTTCTGCAAGACTATGAACTTAAAAAAGAGCAAGTTCTTTCTGTCGTAACTGACAATGCTTCAAATATGATAAGTACTATTAAGCTAATGAATGAGAGTAATGATGGTGACAAGCAGCTAGAAGAACATTCTGGGTCCACAGACGCAGAAATGTTTGAAATAGAGGAACACAGTATTGTAACTGAGGGGCAAACTGAAGTTGCTTCAGATGAACAGCAACATGATAGTTTAGATGATCTTGTTGAAACTGTCAATACGTTCTTTCATTCATCACATGCGCTGTGTTGTGCATACGCTACAGCTGGCTATAAGAGACAGTCTGCAAGAAGAACATGCTGCTGCACTGATTGGCAAGATGAGAAAATTGGCTACTGTTGCCAAAACCCCTAAAGTTGACTCAATTTTGAAGAGACGTGCTGGAAAAGGGGCAATTATTGATCAAGCCACACGATGGGGCAGTACTTAATGATTCAGCGCTTGGTTGAACTGAAAACCTTTCTTGTAGACATGGCTAACCCTCAACTGACGCTAAATGAAAGTCAGTGGAATCAGGTGACTGAGCTGGAAAAATTGCTAGAGCACCCATTTACAGTGACTAAAAAATTACAAGCAGAGGACTTAACTCCAGGTATTTTCTTAAAGGAGTGGAAGAACCTGATGTTTCACCTGTCCCAAAGAGGAGGGTTAATTGCAAGTGGCATTGCTACATCAATGAAACGGAGAGAGGAGCGACTATTACAAAATAACATTCTTTTGGCAGCTGTTTATGTAGCCCCAATGCATCGGATTCTTCTAGATGATCAACAGCTAACTAAAGGAAAAGAAGCTCTGTATGAAATAGCAGTGAGGATGAAAGGGTTGCAGAACAGTGAGGAGGAACAAGAAGAATTTGGTCGTCCTGCCACATCTTCACTCTCATCAACTGATGAAGAATTTAATTTTGAAAAATATTTGGATCACAAGGACCGTGCAAAGCGTTCCCGCATAGAAGAGTCATCCCCATCAAAGAACACAGCCAGTACATTTCAGCAGAATTTTTCATGTGCACTAAAAGAAATTGAGAAATTTGACCATTCATCAAAAATAACAGTGCAACAAGCGATTCCTCTGTATCCTGAGATTGTCAGAGATGTTGCCCGAGTGGTTACCGCTTTGCCACCAACCCAAGTTAGTGTAGAGAGGTTGTTCTCTGCTCTCAAAATAATTAGATCAGATTTGAGGGCATCCATGAAGGAGGATCTGACAGAGGCAATACTTTTTCTGAGGTCAAATTTATAGATTTCTTATTAACTGCATAACAGCGTTTATTGCATATTTACTTACAAGAGTTTAGAAAAGTTTATAAAAGTTATTTGCTATATTCTAATAAATATAGTGGTCTGATTACTTATATGATGGTGAGAAACTGAATAAGCAACTGAATTTATTGTTACAAATTGGCCATTTATGAAGGAGTCGGAGTCGCAACTGGGGCTTACCGACTCCACAGCCCTGGTTGTAATCTAAAAAAAGGTTACCTCTCTGACCCCCAGCCACCGTAGCAGCCACTCCGGTGTCCCCCAGGACCAGAAATGATGAGATCTTGTCCATACAGTAAACACTTCTGCTCCCAACAAAGACCACCAAAGCAGCGGGGAGCGGGAAAGGTAAGGAACGCATCTTATTTTAGCCCCCTCCTACAATAGGACGTCAATAAACGTCCTGGGCAGGGGTCCGCAAGTGTGGAGGATGCTGAAAAGCCGAGCCCCCTTACGCACAATCTCCCATCAGCCTCCAGTATTGTGATTGCAGGCTATGACAGCCGGGGTCTCGTGGTACCCCGTGACCACAGGTTGAGCTCCATAGGAGACCATGATTTTCCCTACATACTGCAACACTGTAGTTGCAGGTTCAAATCCTCTAAGGGGACAAAAACAATTAGAAAATAAAATTCCAATCTCACTCTCCCCCCCGATAAAAATAAAATAAAACATATTTGGTATCACCACATCTCCAAAAGTCTAGTCAAAGTATAGAAAAACTTTTTTTGTGAGCTTTCCTCTGTAAAATTAAAAAAAAACAAAAAAAAAAAACACGCAATCAAAATCTTGTATGTACCCCCTATTGGTATAAAAAAAAATGTCAACTCACCTCACATAAAACAAGCCCTCACACAGATCCATCAATGGAAAAATAAAAATGTTACAGGTCTCGAAAAACAACGACACATAGCACAAACTATTTTCTCTCCAAAGCCCTAATTTTTTTCCCAGGACTTAAAGAGAACCTGTCACCAAGTTAAAAGTGTCCAGTTTCATATTTTATTCTCTTCAGAAGTGCTCAGTTTAGTTTTTTTTTTAATCTGCAATATAGTTCCAGAGATTTTGGCCTTTTTACTTCGTACATGGAGAGGGGGGAAAGCATTTAAGTTAACAGGGAGGGCAGATCAGATGTTGTAGCTAGGAAGGAATGAACAGCAAAAGCAGGCAGTTTACTGGGGAAGGAAGGGAAAGATTACTTTCTCCACCCATACATGGCTTATGTTAAGAGCAGAGAGGAGGGAGAATCACACACTTCTCACCAGTGGCTGTCAGTACAAAGGAGAAGAGATTCACTATTCATCTGTCGGCAGAGAAATCTCTCCAGGAAAGAAACTGTGCTGATACATTAAAGCTATGTAAAGACAGCAGTCTCCTGGACACATAGACCTCAGCAAGCATTACTGAGAGGGAAAGTCTGAAACCAGGAAATAAACTGCGGATCAGAAGGTCTGAATGAGCTTTTACATAAAAAGTGTTCCTTACAGGCAGCTATACAGCAGAATCTGCTACATGTAATATAGTAGCGTGTCAAAACACACTGTATATATTTCATCTGACAGCACAGTGTCTAGTATTGTCACGCACAGGATCCTGCCAGCAGATGGCACTAGACCTCTCAAAGTGCTGATTCTATTTGTGCAATTGTCTTTTTAATAAAAGGGGACAGTGTTCAGTCCTAAGAATCGAGGGCATGAAGCCCACAGCCATATGCATGAAGCTAGACAGACGTCACAGTGCACTGCCGCCATCACACCGGTGCCTCCTGCTGATCCTCCGTGGGGTCTTTGTTCATTAAGCTAATGACGTTGTGGTCCGCTTCCTCTGGCAGTGCCTCATTCCTCATGTACAAGTAGGCATCAGCATCTGCCTTGTCCAGGAGCTCTTCCAAGGAGGCCACCACAGGGTCATGTTCCTGTACCACCTCTGGGTACTGCGACGCTGACTGATAGATCCGCAGCGACCTCCTCACTGGAGTAAGACGCTTCCACTCCTGGCCACTTCCAGGAACCATCTTCTTGCTATTTAAGGAGAAGTAAAAGAATGAAAATCTAGACACACATCAGAAAGCTGGACAATGCGTTAGGTTAGGTCACACTAGAGAATTTTACGGACGTATGAGAGGCGCAAAAACTATGCATTGCACATGGACCAATGATTCTTTGTGCTCCTATCTGCTGTATATTTCGCAGCCGAATTTTATGGGGGTAGAAAATGGCAGCATGCTGCGTTTGTCAGCGTAATGCGCAAAAATCCACCAATGAAAGTCTATGGGTGCGAGAAAAATACGGATTACACACGGACCAGCAGTGTAACGAGAAATACGTAGCGGTGTTCTATAGAAAAGCCGGCAATTCAGTGCGGTGTACAGTAAAATCACACTGACAGGTTACAATAGATAAAATGTATGTATGTATGTATGTATGTATGGTACAGACCAAACGTTTGGACACACCTTCTCATTTAAAGATTTTTCTGTATTTTCATGACTATGAAAATTGTAAAATTCACACTGAAGGCATCAAAACTATGAATTAACACATGTGGAATTATATACTTAAAGGGAACCTGTCACCCCCCCCAGGTATTTGTAACTAAAAGAGCCATCTTGTGCAGCACTAATGCTGCATTTGGACAAGGTGGCTCTTTTAGTTATGCTCCTGGCATACGCTGAAATAAACACTTATAAAATGCGCCCCCCTCATACTGTGAAATCACCAGGGAGGTGGGTCTTTCCCCCCCCCCCCATCCTAATTAGACGCAGCACAGCCGTCATTCATACCCCTTGGCACCGGGCGCCGCCTCCTCAGCGTTGTTTGAATCTGTCCCGAAGCCTGCACTGTTATGGTATCCCTTGGGCATGCGCAGTAAGCGCTGCCCATCTTCTAACATCATTTGATGTCAGGCTGACTGCGCCTGTCCGGCCGCGCTGCCCGAGATCCCGCCCTGCAGTGTCTTCTGATTTATTCACACTGCGGGGCTGGGATTCATGGGCATGCGCAGTGCATAGCTTCACCTCACTCCGCCTTCTTCAGACTGTGCCAAGTCATCGCTGTGGCATGCGCTTAGGGATCAGCTGACGCCACACAGTCTGAAGGTGGAGGGAGATGAGTGAGAGGCGAAGATATGCACTGCGCATGCCCATGAATCCCAGGCCCGCAGTGTGAATAAATCAGAAGACCCGCCTCCCTGGCAATTTCACGGTGTGAGGGGGCACATTTTATAAGTGCTCATTTCATTGTGTGCAAGGAGCATAATTAAAAGAGCCACCTTGTCAGAATGCAGCATTAATGCTGCACAAGTTGGCTCTTTTAGTTACAAACGCCTTGACAAGTTCCCTTTAACAAAAAAGTGTTGAACAACTGAAATTATGTCTTATGTTCTAGGTTCTTCAAAGTAGCCACCTTTTGCTTTCATGACTGCTTTGCACACTCTTGGCATTCTCTTGATGAGCTTCAAGAGGTAGTCACCGGGAATGGTTTTCACTTCACAGGTGTGTCCTGTCAGGTTTAATAAGTGGGATTTCTTGCCTTATAAATGGGGTTGGGACCATCAGTTGTGTTGTACAGAAGTCTGGTGGATACACAGTTGATAGTCCTACTGAATAGACTGTTAGAATTTGTGTTATGGCAGGAAAAAAGCAGCTAAGTAAAGAAAAAACGAGTGGCCATCATTACTTTAAGAAATGAAGGTCAGTGAGTCCGAAAAATTGGGCAAACTTTGAAAGTGTCCCCAAGTGCAGTGGCAAAAACCATCAAGCGCTACAAAGAAACTGGCTTACATGAGGACTGCCCCAGGAAAGGAAGACCAAGAGTCACCTCTGCTTCTGAGGATGTTTATCCGAGTCACCAGCCTCAGAAATCGCAGGTTAACAGCAGCTCAGATTAGAGACCAGATCAATGCCACACAGAGTTCTAGCAGCAGACACATCTCTACAACAACTGTTAAGAGGAGACTTTGTGCAGCAGCCCTTCATGGTAAAATAGCTGCTAGGAAACCACTGCTAAGGACAGGCAACAAGCAGAAGAGACTTGTTTGGGCTAAAGAACACAAGGAATGGATATTAGACCAGTGGAAATCTGTGCTTTGGTCTGATGAGTCCAAATTTGAGATTTTTTTGTTCCAACCACCGTGTCTTTGTGCGACACAGAAAGGTGAACGGATGGACTCTACATGCCTGGTTACCACCGTGAAGCATGGAGGAGGAGGTGTGATGGTGTGGGGGAGCTTTGCTGGTGACACTGTTGGGGATTTATTCAAAATTGAAGGCATACTGAACCAGCATGGCTACCACAGCATCTTGCAGCGGCATGCTATTCCATCCGGTTTGCGTTTAGTTGGACCAGCATTTATTTTTCAACAGGACAATGACCCCAAACACAGCTCCAGGCTGTGTAAGGCCATTTGACCAAGAAGGAGAGTGATGGGGTGCTACGTCAGATGACCTGGCCTCCACAGTTACCAGACCTGAACCCAATCGAGATGGTTTGGGGTGAGCTGGACCGCAGAGTGAAGGCAACAGGGCCAACAAGTGCTAAGCATCTCTGGGAACTCCTTCAAGATTGATGGAAGACCATTCCCGGTGACTACCTCTTGAAGCTCATCAAGAGAATGCCAAGAGTGTGCAAAGCAGTCATCAAAGCAAAAGGTGGCTACTTTGAGGAACCTAGAATATAAGACATAACAAAAAAGTGTGAAAAAACTGAAATTAAGTATGTAATTCCACATGTGTTAATTCATAGTTTTGATGCCTTCAGTGTGAATGTACAATTTTCAGTCATGAAAATACAGAAAAATCAAATATGGCCAATCATATAATAATATGCCCTGGAAGTTGAACCCCTTTTGGTTAAAATTAATGGACTCTAATGATAGAACGGTTGACCAGCTGAATTGTTTTAATTCAACTCACCCGGAACCCCAAAATCTTGGCTTGTTCTGGGATACTCTAAAAGCCTATTTGAGGGGGTGTTTGTCCTCCACAATTTCCTACATTAAAAGGGTGACGGCGAGGGAAGATGATGAGATAGAGCAGCGGCTGAAAGACTCGGAGGCTGCCTATATATCTAGTCAAACTAGTGGTAACAGGGCTGAGTGGCTTGCTTCTCAGAGGTTATATGTTCAACATGCGGACACCAAGTCAAAACGCAAATTATTCTTTACCCGTCAATCCTACTTCGAGCTAGGGAACCAGGCTAGCACACTCCTTGCCTTCTTAGTACGCCAACATAATACCTCCAATACTATACTACAAATCCGCACACTCGATGGCACATTGGTGTCCTCCACGGATAAGATACTTCAGTGTTTTCATGATTACTATGAGACGCTGTATAAATCTGGTAGTGGTCTTGATGTCTTTGAGTGTCTGGATTATCTATCAGATATAGTGTTTCCTTTGTTGAGTCCAACCCAGCGGGCCTATATGGACGCTGAATTTACCATGGAGGAAGTAGAACATGCTATGGCGGATATGGCCACTGGGAGGGCCCCTGGGCCGGATGGGTTTCCTATTGAGTTTTACAAGAAATACTGTGATCAACTGGCACCACTCTTATTGAAGGTACTTCGGGAAATATGGGAGGGAGGACCTGTGCCCGAAACATTTTATGATGCAAATATTGTTATGCTCAGGAAAGAGGGGAAGGATCCTCTGGAATGTGGGTCATATCGTCCTATATCGTTGGTAAATGTGGATTATAAAATCTTTACTAAAATTCTGGCTACTAGACTGAACGCAATCATATTAGACCTTATACACCCTGACCAGACTGGCTTCATGCCTGGAAAAAGCACCTCCATCAATATTAGACGGGTTCAATCAGTGATTCAGTATAGCTCCCTAGAAACAGATAATAACTGGGCACTAGCATCGTTAGATACAGCCAAGGCTTTCGACTCTCTCGAATGGCCCTTTCTATCTGCATGTCTGAGGAAATACGGTTTTGGGGACAAATTTTTAAGAGGGATAGATATACTATATAGGAAGCCCAGGGCACGTATAGTTGTGAATAATACCATTTCTGAGCCCTTTTCCCTTTATAGGGGAACTCGCCAGGGATGTCCTTTATCCCCGGCCCTCTTCGCCTTGGCAATAGAGGCCTTGGCAATACGCATAAGAACCTCTGATGGTATTAAGGGAATAAATATTGCGGATCGAGTGGATACCATCGGTCTCTATGCTGACGATATGGTGATATTTATGGACAAAGTAGAGGAAACGTTACCACAGGTGATTGCGACTATAGATAAGTTCAGTAAATTTTCAGGGCTATATATAAACTGGGATAAATCTGCCTTGTTCCCTCTCTCACATACCCAGGCACCCTGCCTCGAAACTCTCTCGCCGCTCCCCATTGTATCCAGTTTCAAATATTTAGGTATTCACATGTCCAAATACAGCCAATTAGATCTACAACTTAATATCTACCCACTATTAGATTTGGTTAGAATTAAATTTTCAACCTGGAACAAACTCCCGCTCTCGGTTGCCGGCCGAATTAATCTAATTAAAATGATACTGCTCCCTAAGCTTAACTATTGCCTTCAACATAGTGCCGTGCCCATACCCAAACACTTCTTCGCAAGGTTAAACTCCCTGGTTACATCCTTTATATGGGGGAAAACTAGGCCCAAACTTAAATTGTCGACATTACAGAGGCCGAAGCAGGGGGGTGGGGCGGCTTTGCCAGATTTCTACTTATATTATCTCGCCGGCCAGGCCAAGGCGATAAATAAATGGATGCCTAATAATTCCCTGCCTAACTCGGAGAGTCATTTGCTCCATGGTGCCCGGGCTGATTGTCCACTGGGGTTTCTAGAACTAGAGAAAGTTAATGCCCCCTGTTTGTTACAGTTGCACCGGCTGGCACGATCAATATGGAGACAAATTAAAAAAGTTACTGGATTTGTAGATGTAGTGGCTGAAATGCCTCTATGGAATAATAGTTACTTTCCGGGACTGTTGAACCATCCATCCACTAATTTTTGGATCTCGCATGATGTTCTCTCGGTGAGAGATGTATATAACCAGGGGGTCTTTGCATCCTTTGTACAATTACAGAATACCCACAGTGTTCCGAGGTCTCAGTTCTTCCGTTATTTACAGCTAAGATCAGCCTTTCAATCACATATGCGGAGTATGGGTGGGGATCGAGCTATTTCATCCTTACCTTTGATAGGTATTCTCAACTCACAGGGCCCTCAAGGACTTATTTCCTCCTTATATACTTATTTGTTGTCCATGGGAGATGGGTCTACTATAAATTCCGTCAAAGGGAAGTGGGAGGGACTTCTTCCTGATGTATCGGGAGAAGAATGGGAGGATATTTTGGAGTCCCCAACTAAAGTCTCTCCCTCAATTAATAATAAAATGACTCAATTATATATTCTGCATCAGTCTTATTTGACCCCGGTACGGCTTTTTAAAATGGGCCGCTTCCACTCGTCGGATTGCTTGAGGTGCCATTCGGGTGATGCGGATTTCATCCACATGATTTGGAAATGCCCTGTTATTCGTCAGTATTGGAGTGAGGTGACGTCTTTTTTAACATCCTTATTACTGATCCCTGTCCCACTTGAACCACTGATCTGCTTATTTGGGGTGTGGGATGCGGAAGCTTGGGATCATTGCACCGGAATATTTCTACGAGAGTCACTTTTTATGGCACGAAAGGTGTTAGCATTACGATGGATGGGTGGTTCTTGCCCGTCTCTCAGAGCCTGGGTTGATCTGGTGAATTCGATTATCCCGTATGAGCGTACACTATATCAAAATAGAGGATGCCCAGGCAAGTTTGAAAAGATTTGGGGTAGATGGAACTCCTCTTATAATACTTTATAATCCTCATTAGCTTGGCTACTATGTGGAGGTTGGGCTCGTGGTTTGGGGGGCATCACTTACGGGGTGAAATCTGTATTAATTTTCCTTTGGCGGCGCATTATTGCTATTGTTAAGTTAATGTAGTTAAATGTTGTATATTAGGTGATTTGTAAGACGTCAGTGATTTAACATACACAGTTTGTCACTTTTGTAATACTTTTAGATATAATAATGCATGACCCCTATCTGTATTTCATACTGTTACTAATAATGACAAATGCAAACGTGTGTATTGTGCAGTTTATTCTGGAATTAATAAACGAATTTAAAAAAAAATACAGAAAAATCTTTAAATGAGAAGGTGTGTCCAAACTTTTGGTCTGTATAGTATGTATGTATGTATGTATGTATGTATGTATGTATGTATGTATGTATGTATGTATACATATACATACAGTAAACCATTTCATATCCCTTATTTTTTTTTTTACATATTCCTCACTAATAAGGTTAGTAGTGTGTGTGTGCAAAATTTAGGGGCTCTAGGTGTTAAAATAAAGGGTTAAATCACGGAAAAAAATGGCGTGGGCTCCCGCACATTTTTCTCCACCAGAGTGGTAAAGCTGTGGTCATAAGTTTGATGAATGGGTATTACCTGGAAAGAGATGTAATCTGGAGCTTTACCGCAGAGCCTTGGTCACATACGCTTGTTCCCATACAGGGGGTCTTCGCCTCTTCTGTATGGTTTGTAAATGGCGTTAATTGGAGGTCCTCATAATTTCTATTTTCCATCTCCTCTTCAGCTGGTAAAGGTCCAAATGTGACCACTATGGAAGACAAGTCATGGGCATTATATGACGCCCTCCACCCTGGCGTAGGACAACAAAAATATAGGAACATCAATCACCTTTCGTCTTCTTGTTCGTGTTCTTCATGATGTCAAACACAACTTCTCTCAGCTCATCGACTGGCTGTGAATAAGACAGAGGGGCAATAGATTACTGCACCTGTGCTTAAAGGGGTATTCTAATCGTGGGTACAAAGTATCTCTAGAGGACTGTGAGACCCCATTCGTGTCATCCGTCCCCACACAACTCCTCCTGGCTGTGTAGAGAAATGTCACTCAATGAAAGGGATTGATGTAGTCCGAAGCATCACAGCACAACACAAGTACTGTGCCCCTTCATTCTTAGGATCATCAAGGGTCCCAGAGGTCTGACCACATCCGATCATAAAGGGATGTCATATCTTAGCCTTTTACCATCACTTTATGAGATAAGAAAACTTCTTTAGCACAAGAAAGCCTGCTGATCACAATGAGGAACAGAGGAGCACACTTCAGTACGAGAAGCGAGGCCTATACAAGACCTTCATGTCTTTGATGGCATACCTACTGTCGATTTACCGTTCTCTTAACTAAGCTGGAATACGAGGTTTCTGAAAAAGTAGCTACACTTAAAAAGTAGTGATGAGGGAACATGCTGGGAAAACATGTTCCAGTCCCCGCGGCTGCCTGTCTCGTGGCTGTTCGACAGCCTGAACACATGCAGGGATTGTCTGTTAGGAGTTTAAAAAGTTATGGCTCTTTGAAGAAGAAGAGTAAAAAACAAAAATGCAAAGATGAAAAAAATAGCCCGGTCCTAATGGGTTCAGATCTTTAAATCTAGCGCTTTAATGCCGTGCAGTGTCCTATAGTGGCCGATACTCACCGTGGCCCCAAACTGCACCCCTTGTTTGTACACGTCAATCACGTCATAGACGCCTTCCCTCTCCAGCAGCCGGGCCTCACACACCCAGTACTTAGCAAACTTTTTGGCTTCAGGGACCTTGTCCAAGGCTGCGCGAATATCATCTCCTGGAATTCCCTTCAATGTAAGGAAGCATCAGTGACTATAGATCATATACAGCTTTATGGCCGCCCTGCACGAGAATATGAAACGGTAGGAAAGGCCAATTATGAGCACAGAAAGCGGCCAGACCCCATTATCTTCTATGAGATGATGCAGAAGGCCTTTTCTTAGCCCGAGCCCTGGCGGACCACCTCTACCTGCTCGATGAGTTGCAGACACTCGCTAAGAGTCTGGCTGATTTTCTGTGACAGCGCCAGCAGCTCCTCCTCTTCCTCGATGCCCTCCCATAGAGAACGGTTACAAGGGTCTTGCTTTTTCGCGGTGGGGGGTCTCTTCGGTGGCAGCACCATGGGCGGCCTCTTGTACGACTTCCCCTTAGACCTTTGCCACTCTTGTAACTTCTGCCTAATACAGAGAAGACAATAATGTTACAAGGAATCTGTACGATGTGGTGTGAAATCAGCTTCTCAATGTCTCGCATCTGCTTCCAATGGGGAGAGGGGAAAAGCTTTATTTGCCTTGAGAACAAACACATGGAGAGTTCCATTGCTGAACATTTAATACACAGGTTTGGCTGATGTTCATCTGAGGCTGGTTTCACATTTGCGTTTTTTGCCGCTGTGTTTTAGCGTAAAAAAACGCATGCGTTTTTTTCTATTTTTAACATTAAAAACGCATGCGTTTTTTTGCATGCGTTTTGACGACGATGTGTTTGGTCACCTGAAAAAAAGTTCTCGGTCCCCCGGCTTTAAAACAAAACAATCAGTGGTTTATTCACTCTCCCCAGGTCCCGCACTGACCCTCCATCACTGCTCCTGGTGTTCATTACTGGTGACAGGGCTGCTGCCAATTAGTGAGCTCAGCAGGTCGTTGAGATCGATTAGTGGCAGCAGCACTTTCAATGTGACATTTGCGCTGCAGACAACGGTAGACACTGAAAGCAGAGGCAAAGACTTGGAGCTGGACCCGAGGAGGGTGAGTAAATTACAGTTTGTTTTCTTTAAAACAAATTGCAGGAGGGGAAAGGGGTTTTCTGAAACCGGATAACCTACTTTGGTTACCTGCCAGTGAACTGCGTGTGGGAAGCTCAGCTCATCAGACGCTGCTGAGGGAGGAAAGAGAAAGAGGAGGGAGATGGGGGCAGGACACAGGAGGTGGCGCACAGACGCAAGAGATTGGGATGATGGACGGCTGGGAGGCGACTGCAACAGGGGGAGACGCCATACCTCTGGGACTCTATACAGGTATGGGGCGCAATTTATAAAAGTCAATATTTCAGTGTTACTAGGGACCAGAAACAGAAGAGCCACCTTCACAGAATGCAGCCTTAGTGCTGCTGAAGGGGACTCTTTTACTTAAAACACCCGGGGGGCAGGTTACAAGTTCCCTTTAAGGCAACGCTTTGCAGCAGAAAAATGCAACAAAACTTACATGAATTCTCATATGGATTTTGTTGCAGATTTCACCCTTTGCACCTCGATAATGGATTTGACACGGACAACATGATTTAGAGACCGGCTACATTTTTGCAAGTAATGTTTTACTCTGAAACACTCCAACGTTTCACAGAAAACGGGTCTTGTGTGCGGCCGGCAGGTATCTGCGCATGTCTGCTCAAGACCTAGTGCACGGCCACACATGCACTGACAGCAGCCCCCTACAATGTGGAAATGAGAGGTCCTGGATATCCCCTATAAGACATAATTATTATGTTTTATCCAGAAGTGACATAACTATTGCACAGGATTATGATGATGCCTAATATGTGTCTGTTCATTACTATTAAAGGGGTTGTACATTTTCAGGTGAATAGGATCACGGGCAGGTAGTGCTTTAAAATAACAAAGCAAGCATTACTTACTGAAGCCCCCCACCCCCGGACCACTTAAGAACCATCTCTCTACTGGTACTTGTTGTCAAAGCTACAGCATGTCCCGGCTGTAGCCAATGTCTAGCCCCTAGGGGGTATATGGCACGAGATCAATGATTGGCTGCAGCGGTCACATGGAGCATATGGGACGTCACCTCTTCTTTCAAACAAGAAGCTTCAGGGACGCAACAACTAAGACTCTTATCCACTAAAACACTGAGCAGCAGGGGCGAGTCTAGTCTACATGTGACCACCGCTGTGCTGTGAGAGCCGCTGCCTGATAGCAGTTCCCATGTTGGGTCACAGGAGAGGCTCCAAATTAACAGACCACCATATTTCCTAGTGGATCCCCATGTCAGGTCTACATGTGTTCTGACAATATAAGGACTGTCACATACTTGCGGTCTTCTGCAGTCATTCTGGGGGTCTGCGGTCTGCTGATGGCGTCAGGGGCTGTCAGGTTGGATGGCTTAGTGATGGTTTCCTTAGATATACCGGTCACACCTTGCTGCTTGATCTCTTTCACTCCTTCGTGTTTACTGTGCAGACCCGTGGATCCATCTACCATTTTGTTGCATCCGGTGGTCACGGTGCTTCTCCGATGTCCTACCTGCTTATTCAGAGGCTGAGTCCCTTGACCCTTGGATCCATCTACCGTCTTGTTGCATCCGGTGGTCACGGTGCTTCTTCGAGGTCCTACCTGCTTATTCAGAAGCTGAGTCCCTTGACCCCTGTATCCATCTACCGTCTTGTTGCATCCGGTAGTCACCATGCTTCTCCGATGTCCTGCCTGCTTATTCAGAGGCTGAGTCCCTTGACCGTTGGATCCATCTACCGTCTTGTTGCATCCGGTGGTAATCGTGCTTCTCCGAGGTCCTACCTGCTTATTCAGAGGCTGAGTCTCCTGAGTATTGGACAGTTTCTTTAAAGAGTAATCCACAATGGCTGGTCTTGTCTTAGGAGCAGACACCGGAGCCGTAGTCCTTTTCTTAGGAGCCATGGTCACTAGTTGGGTTGTGGTTGGCTTGGTAGAGTGAGTGGTTGCCTGCCGATTACCCTCCGGCCGCTCCTTGCTCACATTTGGTGGTTGTTTTGTGCCGTCTTTCCATGAAGACTTAATCAGGAAACTTCTTTCATTTGCACGTTGACTTTTAGCTCCAGACAGGCTTAATCTAGAAACTATGCGGATGTGGCCACCGCTGGCCACTGGCTTACCGGTCCTACAGCCATGAGGGAGGCTTTTTGCCCTGGCGGTGGCCTGCGTTATGGTTTTCGTTACAGCCTGTTGCTTGGCGGGAGCTATTCTCTGCTCGCCCCTCTTGGACGGGTGACCTGTGCCTAGCCCTGGTGCGTGCCCACCTCTCATGGCCGGAGAAGTCTTGTCCACCACACAGATTTCATGTTTCTCCCCATCTTGTGTTTTAGTCAATATCACGGTTAATGTGACCTCAGAGCCTTCTTCCTTCTTAGAGTGGGAGGTGGGGACGGATGACGGGTGTATCGTCTTGGCTGTCTGGTGCCGCTGGTTAGGTGTCTCCCTTGGCACATTGGTTTTCGGTGGTAGAGGTTTTCTGGATGAAGCTTTATTCACAGACCTGTTGGATGACTGCTCGGTGGGAATCTTTCCAGTACCCAATCTATAGGGATGGGATCCAGCGTTTAAGGGTTTGTTTTTATTCGATTCGAGAGCGAAATGTGACCTTTTCTTAGGAGCAGATTTCTCACCGATCTACAAATAACACAAATTATTGGCATCACACAGTAACAGTAGAACAATACTGTACATGGCAGAACGGACGGCTTTTACTTTATCCCCCCTGCAGAATTTCCATTTTCAGTCTTTATCTGCATAAAACAACTGATGACCAAGTGTAACATCCAGATACATTTACCGCCATTAATGCGGATTTTATTATCAATCTTTTATTGTACATCCTGATTAAACGCATTCACATAAGAGACAAAAGTTCTACTAAAGTAAGAACATTGTGGCCCTCTTAGGCTGCGTGTCCACGATCAGGATGGCCGGCGGTTTCGTCGGAGCAGCAAACCCGCTTTGCGGTAAGCTCCGCCCCCTTTCTGGGACGCGATGATGCCGGATGTGTTCATTGCACACATCCAGGATCATCACACCCCACCATAGGGCCCTGTGCTATATCTTGCGGCGACGCAGCGTCGCCGCAAGGGTATATGGACATGCTGCGATCTTAAAAGATGCGCCGCATGTCCGGAGTCACAGGGCCGCCGCGTGCGTGTTACACGCATAGTGGAGACGGGATTTCATTCAATCCCCTCCACTATGCTGTAACATCTGGACGCTGCGTGTCTGACGCTGCGGCTCTATGCAGCTTCAAACACGCAGCGTTTCCTGCACGTGGAAACATACCCTTAAAGAGAACCTGTCAAGTGAAAAAACTTAATATGGGGGTTAATCTGCAGGTTAGTAGCGTTCTGAACCTACCGGTGCCTGCACCAAGAGCCCCACTGCCAGGAGGAAATTACCTTTATTCCACCCGATAGCTTTTGGAGTTTAGTCATAGGGCCGCGCCGCTGCGGTTTCAGTCACCGATCTGTGCATATAAAGTGGCGGCTGCCCCCGCACTGACTGACACTCACTCAGCATCATGGCCGGCTATCAGGCAGTGTTGGGGGTCAGGTTACAGCCGCCACTCTATATACAGAGCAGTGACTAAACACGCACCGGCGCCAGCTCCATAACTGGAGGCCGAACTCTGCCAAGGGGAACAAAGTTAATTTCCTCCCGGCAGAGGGGTTCTCCGTACAGGCACCGGTCATGTTCAGAATGACATTAACCTGCAGATTAACCCCATATCTGCAAGTTAATACCATTTTTTTATGTGACAGGTTCTCTTTAAGATTCATAACTTTTTATTTTTCTGTCGACATGCCAGTATGAGGGCTTGTTTTTTGGGGGGGACGAGTTGTAGTTTTGAATGACGCCATATAATGGACTGGAGAACAATCCCAAGTCAAGATTTTACAACCTCATTATGATTATAGTGATAGTAATTTTATAAAAGGACGTTCTTTGGTTGGAATACCGCAAAAAAAAAATCTTTTAGTTGGTATATTCTGAGAACACTAAGATCCCGATTCAGAGCTAGCGCCAATAGCAGCAGTTACTTTCTGGATCTGTCTGTATAACACAGCCGGCACCCATGTTGTATGGAGAAGGCTCAGTAAACAATGGGTTAAGTTGTCAGTGGATCAAAATTAGTTGGACCTGCTGAAATAGATGGATAGATGTTACTGTGCATCATCACTCACGTACCTGTTTAGAAGACTCTAGTGGCCGTGTTGTCTGTAGATTGGTGCAATCTTTTAGATACGGTCTGCACAAAGACATGGAGAGAAACATGTAAGAATCCAGAGAGCAGCCATCACCCGGCTCCTGCTCTGCAATAACTGTCGGCTCTCACTACATTTTCCAATCACTGATGTACAATTTCAATTAAGACTTAAAGGGGCTGTTCTGGGAGAACAAGTTCTCACCTATTCCCAGGATGGATGATAAGTTGGCGATCGGCGGGGATGGGACCGTTGGGATCTGCACCGATCAGCGAAGTGGGCACTTAAATCACTGTTACCAAGAAGTGGACGTGCGCCTGCTCCACCTCCGCGCCATTCATTCCCTTATTGGGCAGATGAGCGCAGTGCTCGGCTTTTTCTGCCAACCTCAGAGAATGGATGGAGTGGCAAGTAAGGCATCAGACCTGCCTTTGTGTTTAGCCTTTTTTTTTTTTTTTTTTTTTATAAATCGGACCATTTGTAATTGAAATGCTCATGATTCCAACACAATTTTTCTTTAAACAATAAAGTACAAATGACTTGAAACCGAATCATTCATGTAAGAGTGAAGGATTTAAAAATTGCAGCGCAGAGCAGGGAGCCCACCCAGGCAACGATCTGCTCCAATCTGCAAGGTGGGCACGAGACTCCCGGATTCTCACTTACCCCGCTGGCATCAGGAAACCCTCCAGTGTTTGGCACAAATCTGCTGATCCATGAATAGGCCGCTGTATCCTGTTCACACTGGTGACAGCAGCTCTTTACTACATGTCCGTTTCTGTCATTTGTGTGCTATAAGGAGGTCCTCCCTCCTTATATACTCGTGTGCCTTGTTATCTGCTCATGTTTAATGTATTTGTCTATATTTGCCCCGTATTCACATGTAAAGCGCCATGGAATAAATGGCGCTATAAAAATGTATAATAATAATAATAATAATAATATCCATTTATTTTTATGAATGACACTAACACATCTATAGCTCCTTTCTGACTTTTTGTGGACTGATGATATACTGATAGACAAAAAAAAATCAGACATGTATGAGGTTGATGAAATTTGCAGACCAAACAGCCCGTACAAGTGACTGGGTCTATGAAAAAAAAATAAAGTGCTCAGATGCCATCAGTGGCTGGTAGCAGCACTATCAGGAGGTCTCCAACAGCGGCTTCTTCCTGCACCCCCAAATAGGAATCATGGTTCGGGCCTCTGACCTGCTGCTCCATCTCTCATCAAATCCGCCATCAGTGCAGGTCCCAACTGTCGGACACCCATCGATCAATAAGTTATCACAGGTGTTGAGCGAACGTGCTGGGATAAGGTGTTATCTCAGCATGCTCTTGTCTTTAGCGTGCTTGAATACTATGTTCAACTTGCCGCGGCTGCATGTCTCCTGGCTGTGCGACAGCCTGTTTGTTAGGCAACCCCTACAAGTGTTGTGGCTATTGAACAGCCGCGAGACATGTAGCTGCAGGGACTCGAACATATTATTCACGTACACTGAAGAACCGAGCATGCTGAGATAACACCTTATCCCCAGCACGTTCGCTCATCACTAGTTGTTACATATCCTATGGAGAGGAGATGACTTGTTTTAACCTGATGGGAAAAAGAACCGTAAGCACTACCCTGTGAAGGTGCCCGGGTAGGATCCCACACCATATATCAATATAAAATAAACCCGGCACTCAACTTATGGTGAATCTCTTGGGATTTATTAACAAGAGAGAAGATAAACGTTTCGGCCAATATTGGCCTTCCTCAGTAACGTACTGCCAATAGGAGCGGTGAAAGGTGAGGCAGTGAAATTCTGCCAGTGCTGTGAGTTCAGGAAGTAGATAGAAGCAGGCTCACAGGGTCCGACCAAAACAGGGTCTGGAATAGCGTGGGTGGCCTGAGAGGAGCTGTGGAACAGATTAGTCCATGCGACGCGGTGTCCACCGCTTGTCTGCCGCTCTGGCTCAAGCACGCTAAAGACCCTGTTTTGGTCGGACCCTGTGAGCCTGCTTCTATCTACTTCCTGAACTCACAGCACTGGCAGAATTTCACTGCCTCACCTTTCACCGCTCCTATTGGCAGTACGTTACTGAGGAAGGCCAATATTGGCCGAAACGTTTATCTTCTCTCTTGTTAATAAATCCCAAGAGATTCACCATAAGTTGAGTGCCGGGTTTATTTTATATTGTTTTAACCTGATGGCCCCTTTAATGGGCTGACTCATCCCGTGCCCACGATAAGCGGACACTTACTTGTTGTTTGGAGGTTTCAGCTTCCCTTTTGCTGCCAAGTATTCGAGCAGCTTCAGCCGCAGCTCCTCTGCAAAGAAACAAAAGGATGTCATATAGGTTCTGGAAAATAACAGGATCTAGGACGGCTTTGTGACCCTTTCATCAGATCTGCCTTTATCTGTTCACAATAGTATTAACCTAAGGAAAACCACCTAAATGTCACATTTGGGTCAGGAGAGCCGCCGGCCAGTCCGAGCACCGCGATGCCATCTGCCTCAGAGTTATACGGCCGTTTGATGAAAATGGAGCGTTACTGCGCATGCACGACAGCCACATGACTCCTCCATACGGGTCCAGAGCTGGAGGGCCTTTTTATTTAGAGCCAGTGTTTATGTTTTTTTTTTTTACAATGGGGTGTGTCTTTAGGCTGCTCTGCATAATTACACTGTGAGCCCCCCTTGGAAAAGACCACTAAATCAGCACTAAAAAAAAAAAAGCTCCATATCTCAAAAACTGCATAGCGGATATTAAACTGGGTCACTTTTGAACTGGCAACAAGTCATCCTTATGTTTTAAAGGGGCACAGAAAACCCCTTTAAAGGGAAACTCCGTAGATCAGGTCACTGGGAGGCCCAGGAGCTATCCTAAGCCTATAGGACCTCACCCTCAATGGGGCAAAGCTGCACATGCCTGACTTCATTCTGTATGGGAGAACACTGCGCTCCGCTCCTTCCTGCCGTCCCATAGACAATGAATGGAGCCGTGGTTGAGCCTGTGCGCCTCCTCTACACTCAGGACAGAGATCAGTGAAGTGCCGCTCTTGTGGCCTGCGGGGGATGAGGGGGTCACTGTGGTTGGACCCCAGGCATCAGCAAGTTACCCTACTATTGTTAGGGGATAACTATATTTGGCATAACCCTTGAAAGGGAACTTGTCAATCAAAGCATGATCAGATCTGGCCGGCAACTCCCAGCGCCGCTCCCGGTGACTGGCAGGTCTCCAGTAGTGTTGAGCGATACCTTCCGATATCAAGAAGTATCGGTATCGGATTGGATCGGCCGATATCCAAAAAATATCGGATATCGCCGATACCTGATACCAATGCAAGTCAATGGGATACAAATATCGGAATGTAAATAAGCCCTTTCTGTCCTTCTACATCCTGTTCCGGAGGGGGGGGGGGGGGGGGGGGAAGAGTGTGGGCGGTGCGTGGGCGGACACTGTGCGTGTCTGTGTGTGCGGGCGGGGTCTGTGCGGGCCTGCCGGGGATCTGTACGGGCGTCTCGGGGCTCTGTGCGGCCTTGCCGGGGCTCTGTGCAGGCATCGTCCGATGGGACTATGAGTCCCATCGGACGATGCCTGCAACAGTGACAGTGATTGACACATTAGCCAATGATGGGACAGTAGTAGTCCCATCATCCGGCTAATGTGTTGAATGTAAAAAAAAAAAACATACATGCAACATACATAATACATACATTACATTCATACAAATTACATACAATACATACATGCAGACATACAGTACATATAACATAGAGTACATACTCACCATTACTTGTCACTTTGTTCCCCGAAGCCAGTGTCACCTGTAAAAAATATTAAAATAACAAACAACCAATATACTCCCTGTCCGCAGAACTCCACGAGTGTCCCACGACGATCTCCTGTAGAGAACGGCAGCATCAGCTGAGGCGACCGCTCTCTAGGGGCTCCAGGGATACAATGATGGGAGGAAGGTATCCTTCCGCACTGTATTCCTCCGCCGCTGTAAATAAAAATAGTCCCTAGCCTCACTTTTGGCATTGCTGTGTGAGAAAGCAGTGACATCACCCGTATAATACCAGTCCTCCATAGTCCAATTAGTAACGAGTGTCCAACGACGATCTCCCCTATAGAACGGTGACATCGGGTGATGTCACTGCTCTATAGGACCCTCAGTGACACACTGACAGGAGACAATGGCTCCTGCAGTGCATCACTGAGAGGTTACCTTAGGACAAAGTCTCACTTTATGGCAATTGCTGCGTGGGAAAAGTTCTCACACAGCAATGCCAAAAGTGAGGCTAGGGACTATTTTTTTTTTACAGCGGTGGAGGAATACAGTGCGGAAGGATACCTTCCTCCCGTCATTATGTTCCTGGAGCCCCTAGAGAGCGGTCGCATCAGCTGATGCTGCCGTTCTCCACGGGAGATCGTCGTGGGACTCGTGGAGTTCTGCGGACAGGGAGTATATTGGTTGTTCGTTATTTTAATCTTTTTTACAGATGACAGTGGCTTCGGGGAACAAAGTGACAAGTGATGGCGAGTATGTACTCTATGTATGTATGTATGTAGTATTTTTTTTTTTTTTTACATTCAACACATTAGCCGGATGATAGGACTACTACTGCCCCATCATTGGCTAATGTGTCAATCACTGTCACTGTTGCAGGAATCGTCTGATGGGACTTGTAGTCCCATCGGACGATGCCTGCAGACCCCCGGCAGGCACGCACAGACCCCCGGCAGGCACGCACAGACCCCCGGCAGGCACGCACAGACCCCCGGCAGGCACGCACAGACGCAGTCTCCGCCCACACTCCATTATAGTGCATCATTGCACTATTGAAACTTCCAATTCCAGTATCCGATATCGCAAATATATCGGAACTCAGTATTGGAATTCCGATGCAGCGAATATCAGCAGATACCCGATATTTGCAGTATCGGAATGCTCAACACTACTCTCCAGCCATGTACACACATGGGAGCGACCCCAATCACCGGGAGCGAGGAGCCAGCGGGACCGGACATGTGTCAGTTCTCCTTATGGTCCCTGATCGGCTCCTCACACTGGGCTCTGACTCACGGTGACCGTGGTTTGGTTAGAATGCACTGAGTGACAGTATCCTCTCAAAGGGGCTTCATCCTGACCTTTACTTGCCCTCCCCTGGTCCGGCAGGGGGTCTCCGCTGCACCTGGTGTCTGATACTGTCTGCAGCACAGGACTGGAGGCAACAAACACCAAAAACACCAGGGAATCAGCGCTGGACCGGGGGAGGGTGAGCAAAGCTGGGTTTGGTTTTTGTATATCACTGATCCTATGGGCAAGAGGAGTAGAGGAAACCCAAGTAACTGTATACAGAGGCGTTACATAAAGCAGCGCACAGCACGGAGGGCAGCGCGGACCGCTCCATGCTCAGTGACCCGCACCCCCGTCACGCACGGCCGCCCTCACCTTGAGCCGCGAGCTTCTTCATCGCTTCCATTATATTTCTTATTTTCTTAGTTTCTGTCGCGCTGAATTCACTTTCCTCACAACCGCCGTAGTTCAAACTAAGCAGCCAATCAGCTTCCGCGTTCTAGACACCAACAACCAATCGCCTTTTTGCTGTTTTTTCCTTCCTCTATTAAACTTTATTGATATCAACAAAGTAAACAGCAGCGCAGCTAGCGGGGATTGGATAGCTGCAGCGCAAGGCGTGTACCTTATTGGAGAGTCTTATTTCACAATCCATCCTGATTGGATAATAATTGTAAGTGGGCGTGGTAAGAGCTGGTAGTGTTTTTAACAGTGTGAAAGCCATAGCTAGTACTGTTAGACCAGGGCTGGCGGCGGGCTCTTTGTGTCGGATCATTCGCTGGTACAGCGTTGTGCTTATACCGCAGGCGCACTAGTACAGCCTGCCGCTGTCTTTCAGGTAGGTGGACGCCGATGGTGTTGTCATGGCAGCCGGTGTCCGCCATGTTTGTACACCCATGAAGCGCAGCCTACCTCACGCCAATGGTGTTGTCATGGCAGCCGGTGTCCGCCATGTTTGTACACCCATGAAGCGCAGCCTGCCTCCTAGAGGTGGATCGTGTTACAACACACTGCTGTAGTGTGCAGATGAAATAGTATTTATCCCATGCAATGAACGCCAAAATGTAAGAAAAAAGGGAACCTGCTAACAAGAATGAACTTAAAGGGGTTGTCCCCTTCAGATAATGTTCGTCCCCCAGCTCCAGTTTGTTTTCAAGCAATGCTCTACTCACCTTTCCCAGGTCCGCCGGTGAGTCTCCCGCTGTCTGCTATTGGTTCACGTTGATAGTGTGGCAGCCAATCGGTGACCTCAGCCCGCGTAGACAGGACGTCCCCTTCAGAGGCGCTGGGCTCACTGATTGGCTGCCACAGCCAATACCAGACACCCGCGGAGTAGCAGCAGAGACTGACCGGTAGACCAGGGAAAGGTGAGTAAAGTACAATGTGTTATGTTTTAAGACACTGCAGCCAGATATCTGAAAACGAACAACCCCTTTAACCTCTAAGTGACAGAGCCAGTTTTGACCTTAAAGGGGTTGTCCACTACATGGAAAACCCCCGCTAACACTAAATGTTCCGTTTGTCCGAAGGCGGAGACAGTGACGCCATCGCTGATTGGGCGCCGGCATCATCACAGCCCTGGGGAGAGCGAGTGCCGACACCGGTGGAGTAGAGGTAACACGGGAGGTGAGTACAGACTTAGGCCATGTTCACACCATCCTTTTTTTTCATGCGGAATCGCCGCGATTTTCCCGCTGCGGGTCCGCAGCTGTTTTCCATGCAGGGTACATTACAATGTACCCTATGGAAAACAGGAACTGCTGTGCCCACATTGCGGAAAATCGTGGAAAAAGCCGCGCTGAATAGCCGCGGTAAAAAAGAAGTACCATGTCACTTCTTTTTGCGGAACTGCAGCGGTTCTGCACCCATTGACCTCCATTGTGAGGTCAAACCCGCAGTAAAACCCGCAGATGAAAAATATATCTGCGGGTTTTACTGCGGTTTGTAGTGCAGAACCGCTGCAGTGTGGCTGCCCCCCCCGTGCCCCAATCCCACCCCCCCATGCTCCGATGCCACCCCCCATGCTCCGATGCCGCCCCCCCGTGCTCCGCCGCCCCCCCCCCCCGTGCCCTCATCTCCCCCCCTTATACTTACCCGGCCTCCGGTGTCCGTCCGGCCGTCTTCTCCCTGGGCGCTGCCATCTTGCAAAATTGGCGGGCGCATGCGCAGTGCGCCCGCCGAATCTGCCGGCCGGCAGATTCGTTCCAAAGTGCATTTTGATCACTGAGATAGGTTATATCTCAGTGATCAAAATAAAAAAAAAATAGTAAATGACACCCCCCCCCCCTTTGTCACCCCCATAGGTAGGGACAATAAAAAAATTAAGAATTTTTTTTTCTTTCCCACTAAGGTTAGAATAGGGGTAGGGTTAGGGTATTTTCAGCCATTTTAACCCTAAAAAACTTCCTAGAAAACACACAGACTCTGCATAGAAAACTGCATAAAAAACGCATCAAAAAACGCACCAAAAAAGCACCAAAAAAAGGACCTGCGTTTTCTGCCAAGAGCTGCGGTTTTTAGTCCTGAAAAAAAAGGAGGGAAATCAGGAACGTGTGAACATAGCCTTAATTATTTTATCGGAGCCACCATTTAATTTAAGAAGGGGTTGTCCTAGTAGTGGACAACCCCTTTAACCCCATAACCCCCGGAACTTTTATCAGTTTTGCGTTTTCATTTTTCGCTCCCCTCCTTCCCAGAGCCATAACTTTTTTATTTTTCCATCAATATGGCCATGTAAGGGCTTATTTTTTGCAGGACGAGTTGTACTTTTGAAGGACACCATTGGTTTTAGCATGTTGTGTAGTAGAAAACGGGAAAAAAATTCCAAGTGCGGTGAAATTGCACAAAAAAGTGCAATCCCACACTTGTTTTCTGTTTGTCTTTTTTGCTAGGTTGACTAAATGCTAAAACTGACCTGCCATTATGATTCTCCAGGTCATTACGAGTTCATAGACACCTAACATGTCTATTTTGTTTTTTATCTAAGTAGTGAAAAAAAATTCAAAACTTTGCTAAAAATAAAAAATGTGCCATTTTACGATACCCGTAGTGTCTCAATTTTTCATGATCTGGGGCCGGGTGAAGGCTTATTTTTTGCGTGCTGAGCTGACGTTTTTAATGATGCCATTTTGGTGCAGATATGATTTTTTTGATCTCCCGTTATTGCATTTTAACGTAATGTCGCGGCGACCAAAAAAACGTAATTTTGGCGTTATGAATTTTTTCTCGCTGCGCCGTTTAGTCATCAGGTTAACACTTTTTTTATTGATAGATTGGGCGATTCTGAACGCGGTGATATCATATATGTGTAGGTTTGATTTTATTTTTATTGTTTTATTTTGAATGGGATGAAAGGGGGGTGATTTGAACTTTTATATTTTTTACATTTTTTTAATATTTTTAAAAACTTTTTTTACTTTTGGCATGCTTCAATAGTCTCCATAGGAGGCTAGAAGCTGGCACAACGCCTCTATATAGCAGATTTACTCACTTGTTATGAGCGCCGACCACTGGGTGGCGCTGACAGCAAGCTGGCACTGACAACCATAGAGGTCTCCAGGAGACCTCAGGTTGTCATGCCAACACATCGGTGACCCGTGATCACGTGAAGTGGGTTACCGGTGTGCGTATTTCTGACGCGATTGCCTGAAGCACTTCTTAAATAACGCTGTCAGAGATTGACAGCGGCATTTAGCTAGTTAATAGCCGTGGGTGGATCGCAACTCCACCCACGGCTATTGCGGGCACATGTGTTATGATCTGGTGGCCTATGAGCAGCATGTGACGTACTCTGGAGAAGGTGGTACCTGTACTGACCGCAGACCCTGAACTTAGCACCGCAACTAGAAGTAGCAGTGGGATGTACCTAACACTCCCTAGACACCTTGACACAGCCGGAGGACTAACTTCCCCTAAAGATAGAAACGGGAAAACTATCTTGCCTCAGAGAAAATCCCCAAAGGATAGACAGCCCCCCACAAATATTGACTGTGAGAGGAGAGGGAAATGACATGCGCAGACTGAAATCAGGATTAGCAAAGGAGGCCTTTCTAGCTAAAAAGAAAGAATAGGACAGAGAACTATGCGGTCAGTATTAAAACACTAGAAAATATCCACCACAGAAAATAGAAAACTCCACATCTGACTAAAGACATGGAGGGTATATCTGCATCTCCAGAGATACAGCTTGGCTGCAAAAAATCCTTACACAGACAAAGCTGGACAAGACAAAACATGAAAATGCAAAGAACTATAAGGCCCACAGCATGTGGACAGCAAAAACAAAGCCAGAACTTATCTTTGTAGAAAAGCACAGCAAACAGGAGAGACCAGAAGGGATGTGAATCCTCCAAAAACAATGGACAACTGGCACTGACTAAAGGATCAAGCAAGACTTAAATAGCCAAGTCCAAATTGCAATAAGTGGACACACCTGATAAATGCTGCGATCCAAAGACAGCAGCACTACCACTCATAACCACCGGAGGGAGCCCAAGAGCAGAATTCACAACAGTACCCCCCCCTTGAGGAGGGGTCACCGAACCCTCACCAGAGCCCCCAGGCCGATCAGGACGAGCCAAATGAAAGGCACGAACCAAATCGTCAGCATGAACATCGGAGGCAACAACCCAAGAATTATCCTCCTGGCCATAACCCTTCCATTTGACAAGATACTGAAGCTTCCGCCTCGAAAAACGAGAATCCAAAATCTTCTCAACCACATACTCCAACTCCCCATCAATCAACACCGGGGCCGGAGGATCAACAGAGGGAACAACAGGCACCACATACTTCCGCAACAAAGACACCGGATTGATAATCTCAGAAATCCTATAAGGACCAATAAACCGAGGCTTGAACTTAGGGGAAGAAACCTTCATAGGAACATGACGGGAAGACAACCAGACCAAATCCCCAACCCAAAGCCGGGAACCAACACATCGACGACGGTTAGCAAAACGCTGAGCCTCCTCCTAAGACAACACCAAATTGTCCACCACATGAGCCCAAATTTGCTGCAGCCTGTCAACCACAGAATCCACACCAGGACAATCAGAAGGCTCAACCTGCCCTGAAGAAAAACGAGGATGAAAACCAAAATTACAAAAAAAAGGCGAAACCAAGGTAGCAGAACTAGCCCGATTATTAAGGGCAAACTCGGCCAATGGCAAGAAAGCCACCCAATCATCCTGATCAGCAGACACAAAGCATCTCAAATAAGTTTCCAAAGTCTGATTAGTTCGCTCGGTTTGGCCATTTGTCTGAGGATGAAATGCGGAAGAAAAAGACAAATCAATGCCCAGCCTAGCACAAAAGGCCCGCCAAAACCTAGAAACAAACTGGAAACCTCTATCGGACACAATATTCTCCGGAATGCCATGCAAACGAACCACATGCTGAAAAAACAACGGAACCAAATCAGAAGAGGAAGGCAATTTAGGCAAAGGTACCAAATGAACCATCTTAGAAAACCGATCACAAACCACCCAGATAACCGACATCCTCTGGGAAACCGGAAGATCTGAAATAAAATCCATAAAAATATGCGTCCAAGGCCTCTCAGGGACCGGCAAAGGCAGAAGCAACCCACTAGCACGGGAACAACAAGGCTTGGCCCGCGCACAAGTCCCACAGGACTGCACAAAAGAACGCACATCCCACGACAAAGAAGGCCACCAAAAGGACCTACCAACCAAATCTCTGGTACCAAAAATCCCATGATGGCCAGCCAACACAGAACAATGAACCTCAGAAATCACTTTACTAGTCCATCTATCAGGAACAAACAGTTTCCCCACTGGACAGCGGTCAGGTTTATCAGCCTGAAATTCCTGAAGAACCCGTCGTAAATCAGGGGAGATTGCAGAAAGAATCACCCCTTCCTTCAGAATACCGACCGGCTCAAGGACCCCAGGGGAATCAGGCAAAAAACTCCTAGAGAGGGCATCAGCCTTAACATTCTTAGAACCCGGAAGATAAGAGACCACAAAATCAAAACGGGAGAATAACAGGGACCATCAAGCCTGTCTAGGGTTCAGTCGTTTGGCAGACTCGAGGTAAATCAGATTTTTATGATCGGTCAGGACCACAATACGGTGCTTGGCCTGTTATGATACGGTGGTCTAGGAGCAACATGGAACGAGCTCCAAAGGAAGTGGTAACTGTACTGACCGCAGTCCCTAAGCTCAACACAACACTAGAAGTAGCCGTGGAATGCTCCTAACTCTCCCTAGGCATCTCGTCACAGCCTAAGAGCTAACTACCCCTAAAGATAGAAGCAGGAAAGCTATCTTGCCTCAGAGAAAATCCCCAAAGGATAGATTAGCCCCCCACAAATAATGACTGTGAGTGGAGAGGGAAAAGACATACACAGAATGAAACCAGGATGAGCACAGGAGGCCAGTCTAACTAAATAGATAGGACAGGATGGAATACTGTGCGGTCAGTATAAAACACTACAAAAATCCACGCAGAGTTTACAAAAAATCTCCACACCTGACTAAAGGTGTGGAGGGCAAATCTGCCTCCCAGAGCTTCCAGCAAGACAGAATTAATTCACACTGATAAGCTGGACAAACATAGAAAGCACAGAATGGATAAGTCCACAATCTATGGACAGAAAAGGGCAAGCAAAAACTTAGCTTAGCTGAACTGGTCAGGATAACAGGGAACTCCAAAGAGATGTGAATCCAACCAGGAACCATTTACAAGTGGCACTGGCTGAAGATAGAGCCAGACTTAAATAGCCGAGCAGAAGAGACGATAAGTGGAGGCAGCTGATGACAGCTAACTCCAAGGAGCAGCCATACCACTAGAAACCACAAGAGGGAGCCCAAGAGCAGAACTCACAAAAGTGCCACTTACAACCACCGGAGGGAGCCCAAGAGCGGAATTCACAACATTGGCCCCCTCAAGCCAATGTCGCCACTCCTCAAATGCCCACTTCATAGCCAACAACTCCCGATTGCCGACATCATAATTGCGTTCCGCAGGCGAAAACTTCCGAGAAAAGATGGCACACGGTTTCATCAAGGAACCATCAGAATTCCTCTTTTCATCAAGGAACCATCAGAATTCCTCTGAGACAAAACGGCCCCTGCCCCAATCTCAGACGTGTCAACCTCACCTTGAAATGGAAGAGAAACATCCGGCTGACGCAACACAGGGGCAGAAGTAAATCGGCGTTTAAGCTCCTGAAAGGCAGAAACAGCCGCGGAGGACCAATTCGTCACATCAGCGCCTTTCTTCATTAAATCGGTCAGAGGTTTAACCACACTGGAGAAGTTGGCAATGAAACGACGATAAAAATTAGCAAAGCCCAAGAATTTCTGAAGGCTCTTCACAGATGTGGGCTGAATCCAATCATGAATGGCCTGAACCTTAACCGGATCCATTTCTATAGATGAGGGAGAAAAAATGAAGCCCAAAAAAGAAACCTTCTGCACTCCAAAGAGGCACTTAGACCCCTTCACAAATAAAGCATTATCACGAAGGATCTGAAATACCATCCTGACCTGTTTCACATGAGACTCCCAATCATCGGAAAAAATCAAAATATCATCCAAATATACAACCATGAATTTATCAAGATAACTCCGAAAGATATTATTACGCTACACGGAGTTGAGATGACGAGACGTAGTAAACCCAATAGTGGACCCTCTGGGTCACGGTCCCAGAGCCCCCCAGGGCGAGCAAACCTGATGGATGCGCCCCCTATACAGGGAGCGTTAGGAGCAGGCCCAAGGAGGATGGTACCGCAACTGCCGGAGCCAAAGGGACGACTGGGTGAAGCAGCGGAGCAGGAACGCAGAGGGAGACGAGGCGGAGAGCTGAAAAGGAAAAACACAATATAAGGACAAGGCAAAACCAAAACCCAGCAGGAACAGGGAACAGGGGATAACCGGAGGAACAGGGAGAAACCGGAGAAACGGAACACAGAGAGTAATCCTAAGGATGGGCCCAAACACAACGCTGGCGCTAGCAGGAACGCTACAGCGAAGATACACAGGCGCTTACCTGAGGAAGCGCCAAGCAGAAATACCCGGTGGGCGCCGCCATATTGGAGGCGGAGCCACCGGGTCACAACCTCCCAGCAGGCAGAGCGGCGGAAGAGACCCTACGGCGCATGCGCGGACCGCAGCTGCGCCGAGAAACAGAGAAGCCGAGCCGACCAGAAGAAGAAGGGACGTTAGGAGCGCGCCGGCCGGACAGGTAAGTATCGGCGATCGTGACAGTACCCCCTTTCTTACTCCCCCTTCTTTTAGAGCTGGAAAGAAACCTCTTTAAAATATGGGGCGCATTGATGTTCTCTCGAGGTTCCCATGATCTCTCCTCAGGACCAAATCCCTTCCAGTCAATTAGAAATAGCGTTCGGCCCCTAACCGTCTTTTGAGCTAAAATATACCTCACCTCGAACTGATCATCGGAAGAGGAAAAGGATGGGACAAAAGATGACGAAGAGTGAAAATGATTGAATACAGCAGGTTTAAGAAGCGAGACATGAAAGGCATTAGGCACACGCAAAGAAGCCGGTAATTTTAACTTATATGCCACCTCATTGATTCGGCTAGAAATTTCAAAAGGACCAATGTAGCGAGGACCTAATTTATGAGAAGGGATTTTTAGCCTAATGTACCGAGAGGAGAGCCAAACCTTATCCCCCGGTAGATATGGGGGAACATCAAGTCGTCTTTTATCTGCAAACCTTTTCATACGATCAGTAGCTTTTAGAAGTGACTCCTTAGTCTCTAGCCAAATCTTGGAGAACTCCAGGGACAGAGAATCAGCCGCCGGTACGCCTGAAGTGCTGGAAATGGGAAAAGGAATGCCAGGGTGTTGCCCGAAGACCACAAAGAAAGGAGATTTAGAAGAAGATTCATTAGGATGATTATTATAGGCAAATTCCGCCCAAGGAAGCAAGGAAACCCAATCGTTATGATGAGCATTGGAGAAATGTCGTAGATAGGACGTGAGAATTTGATTGACGCGCTCCACTTGGCCATTAGACTGAGGATGATAAGCGGAGGAGAAATCTAGAGTTATTTTCAATAAAGCCACACAGAGCTCTCCAGAATCGAGCTGTGAACTGGACTCCTCGATCCGAAACAATATGAAGAGGGAAGCCGTGAAGTCGAAAGATATGGCGGATGAAGATCTTCGCCAGTTCGGGAGCAGAAGGCAAACCAGATAAGGGTATGAAGTGAGCCATTTTGGAAAATCGATCGACAACCACCAGGATAACAGAGCAATTAAAGGAGCGAGGGAGATCCGTGATAAAGTCCATGGCGATATGGCTCCAAGGAGTAGAAGGTACTGGTAGCGGATGTAAGAGTCCAGAAGGTAATTGCCGGGGAACCTTGTTTTTAGCACAAGAAGGGCACGAAGCGACGAAATCTCGAACATCTAGACGAAGGAACGGCCACCAATAGTGGCGAGCAATAAGAGAAAGAGTCTTCTTAATTCCAGCATGTCCAGCAATTTTGGAAGAATGACCCCAGAGTAGTACTTTCTTTCTGTCCTCGCTTGCCACGAAGGTTTTCCCAGGAGGTAAAGAAATTACTTCTAAGGGTATGTTCACACGTTCAGGATTTCCATCCTTTTTTTTTCCTGACTGTTTTTTAAAAAACTGCAGCTCTTGGCAGAAAACGCAGGTCCTTTTTTTGGTCCTTTTTTGGTCCGTTTTTGATGCGTTTTTTGATGCGTTTTTTGATGCGTTTTTTTGATGCAGTTTTCTAGCCAGAGTCTGTGTGTTTTCTAGGAATTTTTTTAGGGTTAAAATGGCTGAAAATACCCTAACCCTACCCCTAACCCTAACCCTACCCCTAACCCTACCCCTAACCCTAACCCTACCCCTAACCCTAACCCTAACCCTACCCCTAACCCTACCCCTAACCCTAACCCTACCCCTAACCCTAACCCTACCCCTAACCCTAACCCTAACCCTACCCCTAACCCTAACCCTACCCCTAACCCTACCCCTAACCCTACCCCTAACCCTACCCCTAACCCTACCCCTACCCCTATTCTAACCTTAGTGAAAAAAAAAAAAAAAAATTCTTTATTTTTTTTATTGTCCCTACCTATGGGGGTGACAAAGGGGGGGGGGGTGTCATTTACTATTTTTTTATTTTGATCACTGAGATAGGTTATATCTCAGTGATCAAAATGCACTTTGGAACGAATCTGCCGGCCGGCAGATTCGGCGGGCGCACTGCGCATGCGCCCGCCATTTTGCAAGATGGCGGCGCCCAGGGAGAAGACGGCCGGACGGACACCGGGACGCCGGGTGAGTATAAGGGGGGGAGATTAGGGCACGGGGGGGGCATCAGAGCACTGGGGGGGGGGCATCGGAGCACTGGGGGGGGGCATCGGAGCACGGGGGGGCGGGATCGGAACACGGGGGGAGGCAGCCACACTCCGCCCACGCACTTCCGCCCGCTCCCCGCACTTCCTGCTGCAGCGGTTCTGCACATCAAACCGCAGTAAAACCCGCAGATATATTTTTGATCTGCGGGTTTTACTGCGGTTTGGACCTCACAATGGAGGTCTATGGGTGCAGAACCGCTGCGGCTCCGGAAAAAGAATTGACATGCTCCTTCTTTTTTCCGGGAGCTATTCAGCGCGTCTTTTTTTTTACAATTTCCGGACCATGTGCACAGTGTGTCCTGTTTTCCATAGGGTACAGTGTACTGTACCCTGCATGGAAAACAGCTGCGGAACCGCAGCGGCAAAACCGCCGCGGTTCCGCGGTAAAAAACGCACTGTGTGAACATGGCCTAAAGGAGTAACGGAAATGATCCGAGCAGGGTCAATAATATGTGCAGGAGTCTCCAGTTCATCCAACGGCTGAAAGGATCGTGAGAGAGCATCAGCTCGGACATTCTTGTCACCAGGACGAAAATGGAGTTCAAAGTCAAAACGTCCAAAAAACAGGGACCATCTAGCTCAGGGGTGGGCAATTAATTTTGCCATGGGGCCGCATGAGAAATTTGGATGGTTTTAGAGGGCCGGACTAATATAATTAAGTAATTTTTACCCAATACTGTAGTATACATATGCTATATTTTCATGAACAAACAGTATGTTAAACAATGCAGAGATTGTCCAGGCCCCATAATGTCCAGATTTCATTAGTGCCCCCATAATGTCCAGATTTCATTTGTGCCCCCATAATGTCCAGATTTCATTCATTAGTGCCCCCATAATGTCCAGATTTCATTAGTTCCCCCATAATGTCCAGATTTCATTAGTGCAGATAATAACCCAGTGCACAAGTATAGAGGAGCAGATAATAACCCAGAGCACAAGTACAGAGGAGCAGATAACCCAGAGCACAAGTACAGAGGAGCAGATAACCCAGAGCACAAGTACAGAGGAGCAGATAATAACCCAGTGCACAAGTACTGAGGAGCAGATAATAACCCAGTGCACAAGTACTGAGGAGCAGATAATAACCCAGTGCACAAGTACTGAGGAGCAGATAATAACCCAGAGCACAAGTACTGAGGAGCAGATAATAACCCAGAGCACAAGTACTGAGGAGCAGATAATAACCCAGAGCACAAGTACAGAGGAGCAGATAATAACCCAGTGCACAAGTACTGAGGAGCAGATAATAACCCAGGGCACAAGTACAGAGGAGCAGATAATAACCCAGAGCACAAGTACAGAGGAGCAGATAACCCAGAGCACAAGTACAGAGGAGCAGATAACCCAGAGCACAAGTACAGAGGAGCAGATAATAACCCAGAGCACAAGTACAGAGGTGCAGATAATAACCCAGTGCACAAGTACTGAGGAGCAGATAATAACCCAGTGCACAAGTACTGAGGAGCAGATAATAACCCAGGGCACACGTATAGAGGAGCAGATAATAACCCAGAGCACAAGTACAGAGGAGCAGATAACCCAGAGCACAAGTACAGAGGAGCAGATAACCCAGAGCACAAGTACAGAGGAGCAGATAATAACCCAGAGCACAAGTACAGAGGTGCAGATAATAACCCAGTGCACAAGTACTGAGGAGCAGATAATAACCCAGAGCACAAGTACTGAGGAGCAGATAATAACCCAGAGCACAAGTACAGAGGAGCAGATAATAACCCAGTGCACAAGTACTGAGGAGCAGATAATAACCCAGGGCACAAGTACAGAGGAGCAGATAATAACCCAGAGCACAAGTACTGAGGAGCAGATAATAACCCAGTGCACAAGTACTGAGGAGCAGATAATAACCCAGTGCACAAGTACAGAGGTGCAGATAATAACCCAGTGCACAAGTACTGAGGAGCAGATAATAACCCAGTGCACAAGTACTGAGGAGCAGATAATAACCCAGAGCACAAGTACTGAGCAGATAATAACCCAGTGCACAAGTACAGAGGAGCAGATAATAACCCAGAGCACAAGTACTGAGGAGCAGATAATAACCCAGAGCACAAGTACTGAGGAGCAGATAATAACCCAGAGCACAAGTACTGAGGAGCAGATAACCCAGAGCACAAGTACAGAGGAGCAGATAACCCAGAGCACAAGTACAGAGGAGCAGATAACTCAGAGCACAAGTACTGAGGAGCAGATAACCCACAGCACAAGTACTGAGGAGCAGATAATAACCCACAGCACAAGTACTGAGGAGCAGATAATAACCCAGAGCACAAGTACTGAGGAGCAGATAACCCAGAGCACAAGTACAGAGGAGCAGATAACCCAGAGCACAAGTACAGAGGAGCAGATAACTCAGAGCACAAGTACTGAGGAGCAGATAACCCAGAGCCCAAGTACAGCGGAGCAGATGACCCAGTGCGCAAGTACTGAGGAGCAGATAACCCAGAGCCCTTACCACCGACCACCGGCACCGTCCGACTCCACAAGTGACCTCAGTACAGCGCTGCAGTGCCACACAGAACACCGGCGTCCGGCGCAACGGAGCAGAGCAGCAGCATGTGTCACGCTGAGGGACATCACCTGCTGCTGGCGCTTCCCTGATGCGGAAGTGCCAGCGGCGGTCAGCGCCTCTCAGCGGACAGGAGTTTGAATGCAGGGCGCACAGGCGCAGGCGTGGCTGAAGGGAAGGGAGCCGAGCGGTGCCTGGGGCGGCGGGCGGCAAGGGAAGGGGAGCCGAGCGGTGCCTCGGGCGGCGGGCCGTTTACAACCGTCAGGCGGGCCGGATGCGGCCCGCGGGCCGCATCTTGCCCAGGTCTGATCTAGCTTGTCGAGGATTAAGTCTTTGGGCCGACTGCACATAGGCCAGATTCTTATGGTCCGTAAATATAGTAAAGGGGTGAACAGCCCCCTCGAGGAGATAACGCCACTCTTCTAAGGCCAACTTAATGGCGAACAGTTCCTTATCTCCGATGGAGTAGTTTCGTTCCGAAGACGAAAATGACTTGGAGAAGAAACCACACGTGACGATACGTCCAGAGGCTGACTTTTGTAAGAGGACTGCTCCGACTCCCAAGGAAGATGTATCCACTTCAAGAACGAAGGGTCTGTTGACATCAGGGCGATGAAGCACCGGAGCTTCGGCAAACCTCTGTTTCAAAGTGAGAAATGCATTTTGCGACTCTGTAGACCAGTTTTTGGAATCAATCCCTTTGCGAGTAAGAGCCGAGATGGGCTTGGTTAAAGAAGAAAAATGTGGGCTGAATTGCCTATAGTAATTGGCAAAGCCGAGGAAACGTTGAATGGCTTTCACTCCTACTGGTCGTGGCCAATCCAGAACCGCAGACACTTTGGCTGGATCCATTCTTAGACCGGCATCAGAAACGATATATCCCAGGAAAGGTACACTTGATTGTTCGAAAACACATTTTTCGATCTTGGCAAAAAGATGATTCTCACGGAGACGTTGTAAAACCAGACGGACGTCACGTCGATGAGTGGAGAGGTTCGGAGAGAAGATGAGAATGTCGTCTAGATAAACCACGACACTAACATACAGGCAATCTCTGAAGATGTCATTTACGAATTCTTGGAATACAGCTGGAGCATTACAGAGTCCAAAGGGCATAACCAAGTACTCATAATGGCCGTCTCGAGTGTTAAACGCGGTCTTCCATTCATCTCCTGCGCGGATTCGTACCAGATTGTATGCACCACGGAGATCCAGCTTAGTGAACACTCGTGCTCCTCTTAGACGGTCAAAGAGCTCAGAGATTAATGGCAATGGATATTTGTTCTTCACCGTTATGTTGTTCAAACCTCTGTAATCAATACATGGACGAAGAGAGCCGTCTTTTTTCTTGACGAAAAAGAAACCGGCTCCTGCAGGCGAAGAGGATTTTCGAATGAAACCTTTGGCAAGATTCTCCTGAACGTACTCCGACATGGCTTGAGTCTCTGCAGGGGAGAGAGGGTAGATTCTTCCTCGTGGAGGCATGGTACCAGGAACCAGGTCTATGGGACAGTCGTAAGGCCGATGTGGGGGAAGACACTCCGCTTCCTTCTTATTGAAAACATCAGAAAAAGAAGAGCAGACAGAAGGCAGACCAGAAAGAACAAGGGAAGAGGAAGAGTCACCCACAGGACGTACTGACGACAGACACCGAGTCCGACAGGAATCCCCCCAACAAAGAATATTGCCATTATGCCAATCAAATGCGGGCTCGTGGGTCCGCAACCAGGGTAAACCTAAAAGAACAGGATGAGAAATATTGGCTAAAACGTAAAACGCAATTTTCTCCTTATGTAAAACCCCAACTTGCAGCTCTACTATCTGAGTGACTTGGGTTACAGTCTCCTGCAGGGGTTTGCCGTCCACCGAAGCAAGAAAAAGAGGACTTTCTAAGGTCCTAACGGGAACAGAAAATCTAACAACCTCCTCTTGTCTAATAAAATTCCCGGCAGCACCCGAGTCAATGTAGGCAAGCAAAGAATAGCGTTTACCAGAGACATGAAGTAAAACGGAAAGCGTAAGGGGTTGAGAGGTATCACATGCACCTAGGGAGGCCTCTCTTACCTGACCTAGGCGGAGGAGTTTTCCGGACGATCAGGGCAAGCACGGAGGAGATGGGAAGCACTACCACAGTAGAAACACAAGCCTTGGGTGCGCCTCTCTTGGCGCCGTTGCTCAGACATCTTGAGCCGGTCCACTTGCATCGGCTCTGGCGCTGGTACAATAGTAGATGCTCTGGGTCTGGGACTAGGTGGTCTTCGAGATGGCAGGGAAGGACGAGGATTCCTTCTCTCACGCGCACGCTCTTGAAATCGGAGGTCAATACGGGTAGCCAGAGATATCAAATCCTCCAAATTGGTAGGAGTATCTCGACCCGCCAACTCATCCTTAATGCGTCCGGACAATCCCCGCCAAAATGCCCCTACCAAGGCCTCGTTATTCCACCCAAGATCAGACGATAACGTGCGGAACTGAATTGCGTACTGACCCACAGATAGAGTCCCCTGTTGTAAACTGAATAGAGACTCGGTAGTAGAGGCCAGACGACCAGGTTCGTCGAAAACTCGACGGAAGGTTTCAAAGAAATCGGCTAAGTGTGACATCAGATGGTCGTCTCGCTCCCAGAGAGGATTCACCCACGCCAACGCATCCCCCTCAAGATGGGAAATTATGAAAGCTATCTTAGCCCGATCAGTGGGGTATTGTAAGGGCAAGAGCTCAAAATGGAGACGGCACTGATTTAAGAAACCCCGACATAATTTGGGGTCTCCATTATAACGTGGGGGTTTGGCCAGACGAGGTGGTGCGTGAGAAGCGGGGACCGGAGTGGGAGTAGATGCAGAGGTCTGCAGAGAGAGGAGGCGAGAATCTATCGCGGCCATATACGATAGAATTTGCGTTTGTGTGTCACGCTGCTGCGCCAGTTCTTGCTGCAAATTAAGCAACAAAGACGCATTCCCGGGATCGGAAGACTGAAGTGAGGACAAACGGGAGTCCATAGACTTCATGAAGGCCATCATACGGGACTGATTTTCACGAAGAAAGAGTAATTCTTTCTGAGCAGCCGAGGCTCCAGCGGGATCCATGGCCTGTGTATACTATTACGCTACACGGAGGTGAGATGACGAGACGTAGTAAACCCAATAGTGGACCCTCTGGGTCACGGTCCCAGAGCCCCCCAGGGCGAGCAAACCTGATGGATGCGCCCCCTATACAGGGAGCGTTAGGAGCAGGCCCAAGGAGGATGGTACCGCAACTGCCGGAGCCAAAGGGACGACTGGGTGAAGCAGCGGAGCAGGAACGCAGAGGGAGACGAGGCGGAGAGCTGAAAAGGAAAAACACAATATAAGGACAAGGCAAAACCAAAACCCAGCAGGAACAGGGAACAGGGGATAACCGGAGGAACAGGGAGAAACCGGAGAAACGGAACACAGAGAGTAATCCTAAGGATGGGCCCAAACACAACGCTGGTGCTAGCAGGAACGCTACAGCGAAGATACACAGGCGCTTACCTGAGGAAGCGCCGAGCAGAAATACCCGGTGGGCGCCGCCATATTGGAGGCGGAGCCACCGGGTCACAACCTCCCAGCAGGCAGAGCGGCGGAAGAGACCCTACGGCGCATGCGCGGACCGCAGCTGCGCCGAGAAACAGAGAAGCCGAGCCGACCAGAAGAAGAAGGGACGTTAGGAGCGCGCCGGCCGGACAGGTAAGTATCGGCGATCGTGACAGATATCATGCATGAAGGACTGGAACACAGATGGGGCATTAGAGAGTCCGAATGGCATCACAAGGTATTCAAAATGGCCTTCGGGCGTATTAAATGCAGTTTTCCATTCGTCACCCTGCTTAATACGAACAAGATTATATGCCCCTCGAAGGTCAATCTTAGTAAACCAACTAGCCCCCTTAATCCTAGCAAACAAATCAGTAAGCAAAGGGTATTGAAATTTGACCGTGATCTCATTCAAGAGGCGATAATCAATACAGTGTCTCAAGGAGCCATCCTTCTTGGCAACAAAAAAAAAACCTGCTCCCAATGGTGAAGAAGATGGCCAAATATGCCCCTTCTCCAAAGACTCCTTAACCCCTTCAAGACCCAGCCTATTTTGACCTTAAAGACCTTGCCGTTTTTTGCAATTCTGACCAGTGTCCCTTTATGAGGTAATAACTCAGGAACGCTTCAACGGATCCTAGCGGTTCTGAGATTGTTTTTTCGTGACATATTGGGCTTCATGTTAGTGGTAAATTTAGGTCAATAAATTCTGCATTTATTTGTGATAAACACGGAAATTTGGCGAAAATTTTGAAAATTTCGCAATTTTCACATTTTGAATTTTTATTCTGTTAAACCAGAGAGATATGTGACACAAAATAGTTAATAAATAACATTTCCCACATGTTTACTTTACATCAGCACAATTTTGGAAACAAAATTTTTTTTTGTTAGGAAGTTATAAGGGTTAAAATTTGACCAGCGATTTGTCATTTTTACAACGAAATTTACAAAACCATTTTTTTTAGGGACCACCTCACATTTGAAGTCAGTTTGAGGGGTCTATATGGCTGAAAATACCCAAAAGTGACACCATTCTAAAAACTGCACCCCTCAAGGTACTCAAAACCACATTCAAGAAGTTTATTAACCCTTCAGGTGCTTCACAGCAGCAGAAGCAACATGGAAGGAAAAAATGAACATTTAACTTTTTAGTCACAAAAATTATCTTTTAGCAACAATTTTTTTATTTTCCCAATGGTAAAAGGAGAAACTGAACCACGAAAGTTGTTGTCCAATTTGTCCTGAGTACGCTGATACCTCATATGTGGGGGTAAACCACTGTTTGGGCGCACGGCAGGGCTTGGAAGGGAAGGAGCGCCATTTGACTTTTTGAATCAAAAATTGGCTCCACTCTTTAGCGGACACCATGTCACGTTTGGAGAGCCCCCGTGTGCCTAAAAATTGGAGCTCCCCCACAAGTGACCCCATTTTGGAAACTAGACGCCCCAAGGAACTTATCTAGATGCATAGTGAGCACTTTGAACCCCCAGGTGCTTCACAAATTGATCCGTAAAAATGAAAAAGTACTTTTTTTTCACAAAAAAATTCTTTTAGCCTCAATTTTTTCATTTTCACATGGGCAACAGGATAAAATGGATCCTAAAATGTGTTGGGCAATTTCTCCTGAGTACACCAATACCTCACATGTGGGGGTAAACCACTGTTTGGGCACATGGTAAGGCTCGGAAGGGAAGGAGCGCCATTTGACTTTTTGAATGAAAAATTATTTCCATCGTTAGCGGACACCATGTCGCGTTTGGATAGCTCCTGTGTGCCTAAACATTGGCGCTCCCCCACAAGTGACCCCATTTTGGAAACTAGACCCCCCAAGGAACTTATTTAGATGCCTAGTGAGCACTTTAAACCCTCAGGTGCTTCACAAATTGATCTGTAAAAATGAAAAAGTACTTTTTTTTCACAAAAAAATTATTTTCGCCTCAATTTTTTCATTTTCACATGGGCAGTAGGATAAAATGGATCATAAAATTTGTTGGGCAATTTCTCCCGAGTACGCCGATACCTCATATGTGGGGGTAAACCACTGTTTGGGCACACGGCAGGGCTCGGAAGGGAAGGCGCGCCATTTGACTTTTTGAATGGAAAATTAGCTCCAATTGTTAGCGGACACCATGTCGCGTTTGGAGAGCCCCCTGTGTGCCTAAACATTGGAGCTCCCCCACAAGTGACCCCATTTTGGAAACTAGACCCCCCAAGGAACTTATCTAGATGCATATTGAGCACTTTAAACCCCCAGGTGCTTCACAGAAGTTTATAACGCAGAGCCATGAAAATAAAAAATAATTTTTCTTTCCTCAAAAATGATTTTTTAGCCTGGAATTTCCTATTTTGCCAAGGATAATGGGAGAAATTGGACCCCAAATATTGTTGTCCAGTTTGTCCTGAGTACGCTGATACCCCATATGTGGGGGTAAACCACTGTTTGGGCGCACGGCAGGGCTCGGAAGGGATGGCACGCCATTTGGCTTTTTAAATGGAAAATTAGCTCCAATCATTAGCGGACACCATGTCACGTTTGGAGAGCCCCTGTGTGCTTAAACATTGGAGATCCCCCAGAAATGACACCATTTTGGAAACTAGACCCCCAAAGGAACTAATCTAGATGTGTGGTGAGGACTTTGAACCCCCAAGTGCTTCACAGAAGTTTATAACGCAGAGCCATGAAAATAAAAAAAAAAATTATTTTCTCAAAAATGATCTTTTAGCCTGCAATTTTTTATTTTCCCAAGGGTAACAGGAGAAATTTGACCCCAAAAGTTGTTGTCCAGTTTCTCCTGAGTACGCTGATACCCCATATGTGGGGGTAAATCACTGTTTGGGCACATGCCGGGGCTCGGAAGTGAAGTAGTGACGTTTTGAAATGCAGACTTTGATGGAATGCTCTGTGGGCGTCACGTTGCGTTTGCAGAGCCCCTGATGTGGCTTAACAGTAGAAACCCCCCACAAGTGACCCCATTTTGGAAACTAGACCCCCAAAGGAACTTATCTAGATGTGTGGTGAGCACTTTGAACCCCCAAGTGCTTCATAGAAGTTTATAATGCAGAGCCGTGAAAATAATAAATACGTTTTCTTTCCTCAAAAATAATTATTTAGCCCAGAATTTTTTATTTTCCCAAGGGTTACAGGAGAAATTGGACCCCAAAAGTTGTTGTCCAGTTTCTCCTGAGTACGCTGATACCCCATATGTGGGGGTAAACCACTGTTTGGGCACACGTCGGGGCTCAGAAGGGAAGTAGTGACTTTTGAAATGCAGACTTTGATGGAATGGTCTGCGGGTGTCACGTTGCGTTTGCAGAGCCCCTGGTGTGCCTAAACAGTAGAGACCCCCCACAAGTGACCCCATTTTAGAAACTAGACCCCCCAAGGAACTTATCTAGATATGTGGTGAGCACTTTGAACCCCCAAGTGCTTCACAGACGTTTACAACGCAGAGCCGTGAAAATAAAAAATCATTTTTCTTTCCTCAAAAATTATGTTTTAGCAAGCATTTTTTTAGATTCACAAGGGTAACAGGAGAAATTGGACCCCAGTAATTGTTGCGCAGTTTGTCCTGAGTATGCTGGTACCCCATATGTGGGGGTAAACCACTGTTTGGGCACACGTCAGGGCTCGGAAGTGAGGGAGCACCATTTGACTTTTTGAATACGAGATTGGCTGGAATCAATGGTGGCGCCATGTTGCGTTTGGAGACCCCTGATGTGCCTAAACAGTGGTAACCCCTCAATTCTAACTCCAACACTAACCCCAACACACCCCTAACCCTAATCCCAACTGTAGCCATAATCCTAATCACAACCCTAACCCCAACACACCCCTAACCACAACACTAACCCCAACACACCCCTAACCCTAACCACAACCCTAATTCCAACCCTAACCCTAAGGCTATGTGCCCACGTTGCGGATTCGTGTGAGATATTTCCGCACCATTTTTGAAAAATCTGCGGGTAAAAGGCACTGTGTTTTACCTGCGGATTTTCCGCGGATTTCCAGTGTTTTTTGTGCGGATTTCACCTGCGGATTCCTATTGAGGAACAGGTGTAAAACGCTGCGGAATCCGCACAAAGAATTGACATGCTGCGGAAAATACAACGCAGCGTTCCCGCGCGGTATTTTCCGCACCATGGGCACAGCGGATTTGGTTTTTCATATGTTTACATGGTACTGTAAACCTGATGGAACACTGCTGCGAATCCGCAGCCAAATCCGCACCGTGTGCACATAGCCTAATTCTAAAGGTATGTGCACACGCTGCGGATCCGCAGCAGTTTCCCATGAGTTTACAGTTCAATGTAAACCTATGGGAAACAAAAATCGCTGTACACATGCTGCGGAAAAACTGCACGGAAACGCAGCGGTTTACATTCCGCAGCATGTCACTTCTTTGTGCGGATTCCGCAGCGGTTTTACAACTGCTCCAATAGAAAATCGCAATTGTAAAACCGCAGTGAAATGCGCAGAAAAAAACGCGGTAAATCTGCCATAAATCCGCAGCGGTTTAGCACTGCGGATTTATCAAAGGACCAGAATACGTGTGCACATTCCTAACCCTAACCCTAGCCCTAACCCTAGCCCTAACCCTAGCCCTACCCCTACCCCTAACCCTAACCCTACCCCTAACCCTACCCCTAACCCTACCCCTAACCTTAACCCTACCCCTACCCCTAGCCCTAACCCTAACCCTACCCCTAACCCTACCCCTAACCCTATTCTAACATTAGTGGAAAAAAAAAAATTTCTTTATTTTTTTATTGTCCCTACCTATGGGGGTGACAAAGGGGGGGGGGGGGGGGTCATTTATTATTTTTTTTATTTTGATCACTGAGATATAATCTATCTCAGTGATCAAAATGCACTTTGGAACGAATCTGCCGGCCGGCAGATTCGGCGGGCGCACTGCGCATGCGCCCGCCATTTTGGAAGATGGCGGCGCCCGGGAGAAGACGGCCGGGACCAAGCTGGATCAGTAAGTATGATAGGGTGGGGGGGGACCACGGGGGGGGGGGGGATCGGAGCACGGGGGGGGGGAATCGGAGCGCGGGAGGGGTGGAACGGAGCGCGGGGGGCGTGGAACGGAGCACGGGGGGGCTGGAATGGAGCACGGGGGGGTGGAACGGAGCACGGGGGGGGGTGGATCGGAGTGCAGGGGGGGTGATTGGAGCACGGGGGGGTGATTGGAGCACGGGGGGAGCGGACACGAGCACGGGGGGGAGCGGAGCACTGGACGGAGGGGAGCCGGAGCAGTGTACCGGCCAGATCGGGGGGGTGGGGGGGCGATCGGAGGGGTGGGGTGGGGGCACACTAGTATTTCCAGCCATGGCCGATGATATTTCAGCATCGGCCATGGCTGGATTGTAATATTTCACCCGTTATAATGGGTGAAATATTACAAATCGCTCTGATTGGCAGTTTCACTTTCAACAGCCAATCAGAGCGATCGTAGCCACGAGGGGGTGAAGCCACCCCCCCTGGGCTAAACTACCATTCCCCCTGTCCCTGCAGATCGGGTGAAATGGGAGTTAACCCTTTCACCCGATCTGCAGGGACGCGATCTTTCCATGACGCCGCATAGGCGTCATGGGTCGGAATGGCACCGACTTTCAGGACGCCTACGTGGCGTCAAAGGTCGGGAAGGGGTTAATATAGCTCCGCATGGCGGCATGTTCTGGCACAGACAGGTTGAAAAGTCGACCCTTAGGGAATTTACAACCTGGAATCAAGTCAATAGCACAATCACAGTCCCTATGCGGTGGAAGGGAACTGGATTTGGGCTCATCGAATACATCCTGGAAATCTGACAAAAACTCAGGAATTTCAGAAGAGGGGGAAGAGGAAATTGACATCAAAGGAACGTGACTATGAACTCCCTGACAACCCCAACTAGTCACAGACATAGATTTCCAATCTAACACCGGATTATGGAGCTGTAGCCATGGAAAACCCAGCACAATATCATCATGCAAATTATGCAACACCAGAAATCGACAATCTTCCTGATGTGCTGGCGCCATGCACATGGTCAGCTGTGTCCAAAACTGAGGTTTATTTTTAGCCAACGGTGTAGCATCAATGCCCCTTAAAGGAATAGGGTTCTGCAAAGGCTGCAAGGGGAAACCACAACGTCTGGCAAATTCTAAGTCCATTAAGTTCAGAGCGGCGCCTGAATCCACAAATGCCATGACAGAAAATGACGATAATGAGCAGATCAAGGTCACAGATAACAGAAACAGTACTGATGGTAACAGAACTAGCGATTCTCTTAGTACGCTTAGGGCAATCAGAAATAACATGAGTAAAATCGCCGCAGTAAAAACACAACCTATTCTGACGCCTGAATCTTTCACCTTGAGCCGCGAGCTTCTTCATCGCTTCCATTATATTTCTAATGTTTCTGTCGCGCTGAATTCACTTTCCTCACAACCGCCGTAGTTCAAACTAAGCAGCCAATCAGCTTCCGCGTTACAGGAACACCCAATCACGTTTTTGCTGTTTTTTTCCCCCCCTCAATTAAACTTTATTGACATCAGCAAAGTGAACAGCAACGCAGCTAGCAGGGATTGGATAGCTGCAGCGCACGGCGTGTACCTTATTGGAGAGTCTTATTTCACAATCCCTCCTGATTGGATAATAATTGTAAGTGGGCGTGGTAAGAGCTGGCAATGTTTTTAACAGTGAGTGATGGGCAGTCCGGCTCTTTCGGCTGACAAAACAGGCGCCCGACACCACGCCCACTTACCGCAGAAACTCCGCCCACTTGCTAGGAACCAATAAAATTGATGAGTGGGTGTGGTTTTGCTCAGGTGGGGGGGATTACGTCTGCTGAAGTCCAGGATTTTACGCCCAGTGAGGGCCATTCAGGGATTTAGTAGCCATGTTTGTACACCCATGAAGCGCAGCCTACCTCACGCCAATGGTGTTGTCATGGCAGCCGGTGTCCGCCATGTTTGTACACCCATGAAGCGCAGCCTGCCTCCTAGAGGTGGATCGTGTTACAACACACTGCTGTAGTGTGCAGATGAAATAGTATTTATCCCATGCAATGAACGCCAAAATGTAAGAAAAAAGGGAACCTGCTAACAAGAATGAACTTAAAGGAGTTGTCCCCTTCAGATAATGTTCGTCCCCCAGCTCCAGTTTGTTTTCAAGCAATGCTCTACTCACCTTTCCCAGGTCCGCCGGTGAGTCTCCCGCTGTCTGCTATTGGTTCACGTTGATAGTGTGGCAGCCAATCGGTGACCTCAGCCCGCGTAGACAGGACGTCCCCTTCAGAGGCGCTGGGCTCACTGATTGGCTGCCACAGCCAATACCAGACACCCGCGGAGTAGCAGCAGAGACTGACCGGTAGACCAGGGAAAGGTGAGTAAAGTACAATGTGTTATGTTTTAAGACACTGCAGCCAAATATCTGAAAACGAACAACCCCTTTAACCTCTAAGTGACAGAGCCAGTTTTGACCTTAAAACCCCCCGCTAGCACTAAATGTTCCTTTTCAGGTTCCATTTGTACGAAAGGCGGAGACAGTGACGCCATCGCTGATTGGGCGCCCGGCATCACATGTCACAACGCCGCATCACAGCCCTGGGGAGAGCGAGTGCCGACACCGGTGGAATAGAGGCAACACGGGAGGTGAGTACAGACTTAATTATTTTATCGGGGCCACCATTTAATTTAAGAAGGGGTTGTCCTAGTAGTGGACAACCCCTTTAACCCCATAACCCACGGAACCTTTATCAGTTTTGCGTTTTCATTTTTCGCTCCCCTCTTTGCCAGAGCCATAACTTTTTTATTTTTCCGTCAATTTGGCCATGTGAGGGCTTATGTTTTGCGGGATGAGTTGTACTTTTGAAGGACACCATTGGTTTTACCATGTTGTGTAGTAGAAAACGGGAAAAAATTTCCAAGTGCGGGGAAATTGCAAAAAAAAAGTGCAATCCCACACTTGTTTTTTGTTTGTCTTTTTTGCTAGGTTCACTAAATGCTAAAACTGACCTGCCATTATGATTCTCCAGGTCATTACGAGTTCATAGACACCAAACATGTCTATTTGGTTTTTTATCTAAGTACTGAAAAAATTCCAAACTTTGCTAAAAATAAAAAATGTGCCATTTTCCGATACCCGTAGTGTCTCAATTTTTCATGATCTGGGGCCGGGTGAAGGCTTATTTTTTGCGTGCTGAGCTGACGTTTTTAATGATGCCATTTTGGTGCAGATATGATTTTTTTGATCTCCCGTTATTGCATTTTAACGTAATGTCGCGGCGACCAAAAAAACGTAATTTTGGCGTTATGAATTTTTTCTCGCTGCGTCGTTTAGTCATCAGGTTAACACTTTTTTTATTGATAGATTGGGCGATTCTGAACGCGGTGATATCATATATGTGTAGGTTTGATTTTATTTTTATTGTTTTATTTTGAATGGGATGAAAGGGGGGTGATTTGAACTTTTATATTTTTTTACATTTTTTTAATATTTTTAAAAACTTTTTTTTACTTTTGGCATGCTTCAATAGTCTCCATAGGAGGCTAGAAGCTGGCACAACGCCTCTATATAGCAGATTTACTCACTTGTTATGAGCGCCGACCACTGGGTGGCGCTGACAGCAAGCTGGCACTGACAACCATAGAGGTCTCCAGGAAACCTCAGGTTGTCATGCCAACACATCGGTGACCCGTGATCACGTGAAGTGGGTTACCGGTGTGCGTATTTCCGACGCGATTGACTGAAGCACTTCTTAAATACCACTGTCAGAGTTTGATAGCGGCATTTAGCTAGTTAATAGCCGTGGGTGGATCTTGACTCCACCCACGGCTATTGCGGGCACATGTGTTATGATCTGGTGGCCTAGGAGCAGCATGTGACGTACTCTGGAGAAGGTGGTACCTGTACTGACCGCAGACCCTGAACTTAGCACCGCAACTAGAAGTAGCCGTGGGATGTACCTAACACTCCCTAGACACCTCGACGCAGCCGGAGGACTAACTTCCCCTAAAGATAGAAACGGGAAAACTATCTTGCCTCAGAGAAAATCCCCAAAGGATAGACAGCCCCCACAAATATTGACTGTGAGAGGAGAGGGAAATGACATGCGCAGACTGAAATCAGGATTAGCAAAGGAGGCCTTTCTAGCTAAAAAGAAAGAATAGGACAGAGTACTATGCGGTCAGTATTAAAACACTAGAAAATATCCACCACAGAAAATACAAATCTCCACATCTGACTAAAGACATGGAGGGTATATCTGCATCTCCAGAGATACAGCTTGGCTGCAAAAAATCCTTACACAGACAAAGCTGGACAAGACAAAACATGAAAATGCAAAGAACTATAAGGCCCACAGCATGTGGACAGCAAGAACAAAGCCAGAACTTATCTTTGTTGAAAAGAACAGCAAAATAGGAGAGACCAGTCAGGGATGTGAATCCTCCAAAAACAATGGACAACTGGCACTGACTAAAGGATCAAGCAAGACTTAAATAGCCCAGTCCAAATTGCAATAAGTGGACTGTTGTGAATTCTGTTATCGAACTCCCTCCTGTGGTCATGAATGGTACTTCGGCGAGTTCTGTCCATGGACTCCCTCTGGTGGCTGTGAGTGGAGCTGCTGCTTCTGAGGTTCCTTCCACAGGTGATTTATTTTATTCTTTGGCTGGCTGCTCTATTTAACTCCACTCAGATCATTACTCTATGCCAGCTGTCAATGTTCTTGTACTGGTTCAGTTCGGTCTTGGATCTTTCTGGTGACCTGTCTACTCCAGCAGAAGCTAAGTCCCTGCTAGTTTATTATTTGTTCATTGTTTTCTTGTCCAGCTTGCTATCATGATTTTGCCTTGCTAGCTGGAAGCTCTGGGATGCAGAGTGGCACCTCCGCACCGTGAGTCGGTGCGGAGGTCTTTTTGCACACTCTGCGTGGTCTTTTTGTAGTTTTTTGTGCTGACCGCAAAGATACCTTTCCTATCCTCAGTCTGTTTAGTTAGTCTGGCCTCCCTTTGCTGAAACCTGTTTCATTTCTGTGTTTATGACTTTCATCTCAACTCACAGTCAAAATATGTGGGGGGCTTCCTTTACCTTTGGGGAATTTCTCTGAGGCAAGGTAGGCTTTATTTTCTATCTCTAGGGCTAGTTAGCTCTTAGGCTGTGAAGAGGCGTCTAAGCCTGTTAGGTACGCTCCACGGCTATTTCTAGTGTGTGTGATAGGATTAGGGATTGCAGTCAGCAGAGCTCCCACTTCCCAGAGCTTGTTCTGTGTTAGCTTACCCATCAGGTCATTCCGGGTGCTCCTAACCACCAGGTCCATAACAGTACAGCTGGCCCAAAGTATTAATGCATCTCAATAGAGGGATAAGAGAAGTTCTGAGACCATTTTTTTTTCTCTGCAGCGTGTTTTGTCTTTCTTTTCCCCTTAACCTCTGGGTGGTTCAGGACATAGGTGTAGATATGGACATTCAAGGTCTGTCCTCTTGTGTGGATCATCTCACTGCAAGGGTACAAAACATTCAAGATTTTGTGGTTCAGAATCCGATGTTAGAGCCTAGAATTCCTATTCCTGATTTGTTTTCTGGGGATAGATCTAGGTTCCTGAATTTCAAAAATAAATGTAAACTGTTTCTTGCTTTGAAACCCCGCTTCTCTGGTGACCCCGTTCAACAAGTAAAAATCATTATTTCTTTGTTGCGTGGTGACCCTCAAGACTGGGCATTTTCCCTTGCGCCAGGAAATCCTGCATTGCGTGATGTAGATGCGTTTTTTCTGGCGCTTGGATTGCTTTATGATGAACCAAATTCAGTGGATCAGGCAGAGAAAATCTTGTTGGCTTTGCCTCAGGGTCAGGATGAAGCGGAGATATATTGTCAGAAGTTTAGAAAGTGGTCTGTGCTTACTCAGTGGAATGAGTGTGCCCTGGCGGCAATTTTCAGAAAGGGTCTTTCTGAAACCCTTAAGGATGTCATGGTGGGATTTCCCACGCCTGCTGGTCTGAATGAGTCTATGTCCTTGGCCTTTCAGATCGATCGGCGCTTGCGGGAGCGCAAAGCTGTGCACCATTTGGCGGTATTCTCTGAACATAGGCCTGAACCTATGCAATGTGATAGGACTTTGACCAGAGCTGAACGGCAAGAACACAGACGACGGAATGGGCTGTGTTTTTACTGTGGTGATTCTACTCATGCTATTTCCGATTGTCCTAAGCGCACTAAGCGGTTCGCTAGGTCTGCCACCATTGGTACGGTACAGTCTAAATTTCTTTTGTCCGTTACTCTGATTTGCTCTTTGTCGTCCTATTCTGTTATGGAATTTGTGGATTCAGGCGCTGCCCTGAATTTGATGGACTTGGAGTTTGCCAGGCGCTGTGGTTTTTTCTTGGAGCCCTTGCAGTATCCTATTCCATTGAGAGGAATTGATGCTACGCCTTTGGCCAAGAATAAGCCTCAGTACTGGACTCAATTGACCATGTGCATGGCTCCTGCACATCAGGAGGATATTTGCTTTTTGGTGTTGCATAATCTGCATGATGTGGTCGTTTTGGGGTTGCCATGGCTACAGGTCCATAATCCAGTTTTGGATTGGAAATCTATGTCTGTGTCCAGCTGGGGTTGTCAAGGGGTACATGGTGATGTTCCATTGCTGTCAATTTCGCCTTCCACTCCTTCTGAAGTCCCTGAATTTTTGTCGGATTACTGGGATGTATTTGATGAGCCCAAATCCAGTGCCCTACCTCCCCATAGAGATTGGGATTGTGCTATTAATTTGATTCCTGGTAGTAAGTTTGCTAAGGGCCGACTGTTCAATTTATCTGTGCCAGAGCACGCCGCTATACGGAGTTATATAAAGGAATCCTTGGAGACAGGTCATATTCGCCCGTCGTCATCACCATTGGGAGCAGGGTTCTTTTTTGTGGCCTAGAAGGATGGTTCTTTGAGACCTTGTATTGATTACCGCCTTCTTAATAAGATCACAGTCAAATTTCAGTACCCTTTGCCGCTGCTGTCTGATTTGTTTGCTCGGATTAAGGGGGCTAGTTGGTTCACCAAGATAGATCTTCGAGGGGCGTATAATCTTGTGCGTATTAAACAGGGCGATGAATGGAAAACAGCATTTAATTCGCCCGAGGGCCATTTTGAGTACCTGGTTATGCCATTCGGGCTTTCTAATGCTCCATCTGTATTTCAGTCCTTTATGCATGACATCTTCCGAGAGTACCTGGATAGATTCATGATTGTATATTTGGATGATATTTTGGTCTTTTCGGATGATTGGGAGTCTCATGTAAAGCAGGTCAGAATGGTGTTCCAGGTCCTTTGTGTGCGAATTCCTTGTTTGTGAAGGGGTCAAAGTGTCTCTTTGGAGTTCAGAAGGTTTCATTTTTGGGTTTCATTTTTTCCCCTTCTACTATCGAGATGGACCCTGTTAAAGTCCAGGCCATTTATGATTGGACTCAGCCGACATCTGTGAAGAGCCTGCAGAAGTTCCTGGGCTTTGCTAATTTTTACCGTCGCTTCATCGCTAATTTTTCTAGTGTTGCTAAACCGTTGACTGATTTGACCAAGAAAGGTGCTGATGTGGTCAATTGGTCCTCTGCGGCTGTAGAGGCTTTTCAGGAGTTGAAGCGTCGTTTTTCTTCTGCCCCTGTGTTGTGCCAGCCAGATGTTTCGCTCCCGTTTCAGGTCGAGGTTGATGCTTCTGAGATTGGAGCAGGGGCTGTTTTGTCGCAAAGAAGTTCTGATGGCTCGGTGATGAAACCATGTGCCTTCTTTTCTAGAAAGTTCTCGCCTAGTGAGCGTAATTATGATGTTGGCAATCGAGAGTTGTTGGCCATGAAGTGGGCATTCGAGGAGTGGCGACATTGGCTTGAAGGAGCCAAGCATCGCGTGGTGGTTTTGACGGATCACAAGAATTTGACTTATCTCGAGTCTGCCAAACGGTTGAATCCTAGACAGGCTCGATGGTCGCTGTTTTTCTCCCGTTTTGATTTTGTGGCTTCGTACCTTCCGGGCTCTAAGAATGTGAAGGCTGATGCCCTGTCAAGGAGTTTTGTGCCTGACTCTCCCGGTGTTCCTGAGCCGGCGGGTATTCTCAAAGAGGGGGTAATTTTGTCTGCCATCTCCCCTGATTTGCGGCGGGTGCTGCAGAAGTTTCAGGCTGATAGACCTGACCGTTGTCCAGCGGAGAAACTGTTTGTCCCTGATAGATGGACTAGTAGAGTTATCTCTGAGGTTCATTGTTCGGTGTTGGCTGGTCATCCCGGAATCTTTGGTACCAGAGATTTGGTGGCTAGATCCTTTTGGTGGCCTTCTTTGTCACGGGATGTGCGTTCTTTTGTGCAGTCCTGTGGGACTTGTGCTCGGGCTAAGCCCTGTTGTTCTCGTGCCAGTGGGTTGCTTTTGCCCTTGCCAGTCCCGAAGAGGCCCTGGACGCATATTTCCATGGATTTTATTTCAGATCTCCCTGTCTCTCAGAGGATGTCGGTCATTTGGGTGGTTTGTGATCACTTCTCTAAGATGGTCCATTTGGTACCCTTGTCTAAATTGCCTTCTTCCTCTGATTTGGTGCCATTGTTTTTCCAGCATGTGGTTCGTTTGCATGGCATTCCGGAGAACATCGTCTCGGACAGAGGTTCCCAGTTTGTTTCGAGGTTTTGGCGGTCCTTTTGTGCTAAGATGGGCATTGATTTGTCTTTTTCTTCGGCTTTCCATCCTCAGACTAATGGCCAAACCTAACGAACTAATCAGACTTTGGAAACATCTGAGATTATTATTATTATACATTTTTATAGCGCCATTTATTCCATGGCGCTTTACATGTGAATACGAGGCAAATATAGACAAATACATTAAACATGAGCAGATAACAGGCACACGGGTACATAAGGAGGGAGGACCCTGCCCGCGAGGGCTCACAGTCTGCAGGGGATGGGTGATGAAACACTAGGAGAGGGTAGGGCAGGTTGCGCGGCGGTTCAGTAACTTCAGGATCACTGCAGGCTGTAGGCTTGTCAGAAGAGGTGGGTCTTCAGGTTCTTTTTGAAGGTTTCTATGGTAGGCGAGAGTCTGATGTGTTGGGGTAGAGAGTTCCAGAGTATGGGGGAAGCACGGGAGAAATCTTGGATGCGGTTGTGGGAAGAAGAGATGAGAGGGGAGTAGAGAAGGAGGTCTTGAGAGGATCGGAGGTTGCGTGTAGGTAGGTACCGGGAGACCATGTCACAGATGTATGGAGGAGAAAGGTTGTGGATGGCTTTGTATGTCATTGTGATGGTTTTGAACTGGAGTCTCTGGGCAATAGGAAGCCAGTGAAGGGCTTGACATAGGGGAGAGGCTGGGGAATAGCGGGGAGACAGGTAGATTAGTCGGGCAGCAGAGTGTAGGATGGATTGGAGCGGTGCCAGAGTGCTAGAGGGGAGTCCAGAGAGTAGGAGGTTGCAGTAGTCGAGGCGGGAGATGATAAGGGCATGCACTAGCGTTTTTGCGGTGTCGCGGTCAAGGAAAACACAGATGCTTTGTTTCTGCTGATCAGTATGATTGGGTGTCCTTCTAGACTTTGGCCGAGTTCGCCCTTAATAATCGGGCCAGCTCGGCTACTTTGGTTTCGCCGTTTTTCTGTAATTCTGGTTTTCATCCTCGTTTCTCTTCAGGGCAGGTTGAGCCTTCGGACTGTCCTGGTGTGGATACTGTGGTGGACAGGTTGCAGCAGATTTGGACTCATGTGGTGGACAATTTGACATTGTCCCAGGAGAAGGCTCAACGTGTCGCTAACCGCCGGCGCTGTATTGGTCCCCGACTTCGTGTTGGGGATTTGGTTTGGTTGTCGTCTCGTTATGTTCCTATGAAGGTTTCCTCTCCTAAGTTTAAGCCTCGTTTCATTGGTCCGTATAAGATTTCTGAAGTTCTCAATCCTGTGTCTTTTCGTTTGGCCCTTCCAGCTTCTTTTGCCATCCATAATGTGTTCCATAGGTCGTTGTTGCGGAGATACGTGGCGCCTATGGTTCCCTCCGTTGATCCTCCTGCCCCGGTGTTGGTCGAGGGGGAGTTGGAGTATGTGGTGGAGAAGATTTTGGATTCTCGTATTTCGAGACGGAAACTCCAGTACCTGGTCAAGTGGAAGGGTTATGGTCAGGAAGATAATTCCTGGGTTTTTGCCTCTGATGTTCATGCTGCCGATCTAGTTCGTGCCTTTCATTTGGCTCGTCCTAATCGACCTGGGGGCTCTGGTGAGGGTTCGGTGACCCCTCCTCAAGGGGGGGGGTACTGTTGTGAATTCTGTTATCGAACTCCCTCCTGTGGTCATGAATGGTACTTCGGCGAGTTCTGTCCATGGAGTCCCTCTGGTGGCTGTGAGTGGAGCTGCTGCTTCTGAGGTTCCTTCCACAGGTGATTTAGTTTATTCTTTTGCTGGCTGCTCTATTTAACTCCACTCAGATCGTTACTCTATGCCAGCTGTCAATGTTCTTGTACTGGTTCAGTTCGGTCTTGGATCTTTCTGGTGACCTGTCTACTCCAGCAGAAGCTAAGTCCCTGCTAGTTTATTATTTGTTCATTGTTTCCTTGTCCAGCTTGCTATCATGATTTTGCCTTGCTAGCTGGAAGCTCTGGGATGCAGAGTGGCACCTCCGCACCGTGAGTCGGTGCGGAGGTCTTTTTGCACACTCTGCGTGGTCTTTTTGTAGTTTTTTGTGCTGACCGCAAAGATACCTTTCCTATCCTCAGTCTGTTTAGTTAGTCTGGCCTCCCTTTGCTGAAACCTGTTTCATTTCTGTGTTTGTGACTTTCATCTTAACTCACAGTCAATATATGTGGGGGGCTTCCTTTACCTTTGGGGAATTTTTCTGAGGCAAGGTAGGCTTTATTTGCTATCTCTAGGGCTAGTTAGCTCTTAGGCTGTGAAGAGGCGTCTAGGCCTGTTAGGTACGCTCCACGGCTATTTCTAGTGTGTGTGATAGGATTAGGGCTTGCGGTCAGCAGAGCTCCCACTTCCCAGAGCTTGTTCTGTGTTAGCTTACCCATCAGGTCGTTCCGGGTGCTCCTAACCACCAGGTCCATAACAGTGGACACACCTGATAAATGCTGCGATCCAAAGACAGCAGCACTACCACTCATAACCACCGGAGGGAGCCCAAGAGCAGAATTCACAACAGTACCCCCCCCTTGAGGAGAGGTCACCGAACCCTCACCAGAGCCCCCAGGCCGATCAGGACGAGCCAAATGAAAGGCACGAACCAAATCGTCAGCATGAACATCGGAGGCAACAACCCAAGAATTATCCTCCTGGCCATAACCCTTCCATTTGACAAGATACTGAAGCTTCCGCCTCGAAAAACGAGAATCCAAAATCTTCTCAACCACATACTCCAACTCCCCATCAATCAACACCGGGGCCGGAGGATCAACAGAGGGAACAACGGGCACCACATACTTCCGCAACAAAGACACCGGATTGATAATCTCAGAAATCCTATAAGGACCAATAAACCGAGGCTTGAACTTAGGGGAAGAAACCTTCATAGGAACATGACGGGAAGACAACCAGACCAATTCCCCAACCTGAAGCCGGGAACCAACACACCGACGACGGTTAGGAAAACGCTGAGCCTCCTCCTGAGACAACACCAAATTGTCCACCACATGAGCCCAAATTTGCTGCAGCCTGTCAACCACAGAATCCACACCAGGACAATCAGAAGGCTCAACCTGCCCTGAAGAAAAACGAGGATGAAAACCAAAATTACAAAAAAAAGGCGAAACCAAGGTAGCAGAACTAGTCCGATTATTAAGGGCAAACTCGGCCAATGGCAAGAAAGCCACCCAATCATCCTGATCAGCAGACACAAAGCATCTCAAATAAGTTTCCAAAGTCTGATTAGTTCGCTCGGTTTAGCCATTTTTCCTGAGGATGAAATGCGGAAGAAAAAGACAAATCAATGCCCAGCCTAGCACAAAAGGCCCGCCAAAACCTAGAAACAAACTGGGAACCTCTATCGGACACAATATTCTCCGGAATGCCATGCAAACGAACCACATGCTGAAAAAAACAACGGAACCAAATCAGAATAGGAAGGCAATTTAGGCAAAGGTACCAAATGAACCATCTTAGAAAACCGATCACAAGCCACCCAGATAACCGACATCCTCTGGGAAACCGGAAGATCTGAAATAAAATCCATAGAAATATGCGTCCAAGGCCTCTCAGGGACCGGCAAAGGCAGAAGCAACCCACTAGCACGGGAACAACAAGGCTTGGCCCGCGCACAAGTCCCACAGGACTGCACAAAAGAACGCACATCCCGAGACAAAGAAGGCCACCAAACGGACCTACCAACCAAATCTCTGGTACCAAAAATCCCATGATGGCCAGCCAACACAGAACAATGAACCTCAGAAATCACTTTACTAGTCCATCTATCAGGAACAAACAGTTTCCCCACTGGACAGCGGTCAGGTTTATCAGCCTGAAATTCCTGAAGAACCCGTTGTAAATCAGGGGAGATTGCAGAAAGAATCACCCCTTCCTTCAGAATACCGACCGGCTCAAGGACCCCAGGGGAATCAGGCAAAAAACTCCTAGAGAGGGCATCAGCCTTAACATTCTTAGAACCCGGAAGATACGAGACCACAAAATCAAAACGGGAGAAAAACAGGGACCATCAAGCCTGTCTAGGGTTCAGTCGTTTGGCAGACTTGAGGTAAATCAGATTTTTATGATCGGTCAGGACCACAATACGGTGCTTGGCCTGTTATGATACGGTGGTCTAGGAGCAACATGGAACGAGCTCCGAAGGAAGTGGTAACTGTACTGACCGCAGTCCCTAAGCTCAACACAACACTAGAAGTAGCCGTGGAATGCTCCTAACTCTCCTTAGGCATCTCGTCACAGCCTAAGAGCTAACTACCCCTAAAGATAGAAGCAGGAAAGCTATCTTGCCTCAGAGAAAATCCCCAAAGGATAGATTAGCCCCCCACAAATAATGACTGTGAGTGGAGAGGGAAAAGACATACACAGAATGAAACCAGGATGAGCACAGGAGGCCAGTCTAACTAAATAGATAGGACAGGATGGAATACTGTGCGGTCAGTATAAAACACTACAAAAATCCACGCAGAGTTTACAAAAAATCTCCACACCTGACTAAAGGTGTGGAGGGCAAATCTGCCTCCCAGAGCTTCCAGCAAGACAGAATTAATTCACACTGTTAAGCTGGACAAACATAGAAAGCACAGAATGGATAAGTCCACAATCTATGGACAGAAAAGGGCAAGCAAAAACTTAGCTTAGCTGAACTGGTCAGGATAACGGGGAACTCCAAAGAGATGTGAATCCAACCAGGAACCATTTACAAGTGGCACTGGCTGAAGATAGAGCCAGACTTAAATAGCCGAGCAGAAGAGACGATAAGTGGAGGCAGCTGATGACAGCTAACTCCAAGGAGCAGCCATACCACTAGAAACCACAAGAGGGAGCCCAAGAGCAGAACTCACAAAAGTGCCACTTACAACCACCGGAGGGAGCCCAAGAGCGGAATTCACAACATTGGCCCCCTCAAGCCAATGTCGCCACTCCTCAAATGCCCACTTCATAGCCAACAACTCCCGATTGCCGACATCATAATTGCGTTCCGCAGGCGAAAACTTCTGAGAAAAGAAGGCACACGGTTTCATCAAGGAACCATCAGAATTCCTCTGAGACAAAACGGCCCCTGCCCCAATCTCAGACGCGTCAACCTCAACCTGAAATGGAAGAGAAACATCCGGCTGACGCAACACAGGGGCAGAAGTAAATCGGCGTTTAAGCTCCTGAAAGGCAGAAACAGCCGCGGAAGACCAATTCGTCACATCAGCGCCTTTCTTCGTTAAATCGGTCAGAGGTTTAACCACACTGGAGAAGTTGGCAATGAAACGACGATAAAAATTAGCAAAGCCCAAGAATTTCTGAAGGCTCTTCACAGATGTGGGCTGAATCCAATCATGAATGGCCTGAACCTTAACCGGATCCATTTCTATAGATGAGGGAGAAATAATGAAGCCCAAAAAAGAAACCTTCTGCACTCCAAAGAGGCACTTAGACCACTTCACAAATAAAGCATTATCACGAAGGATCTGAAATACCATCCTGACCTGTTTCACATGAGACTCCCAATCATCGGAAAAAATCAAAATATCATCCAAATATACAACCATGAATTTATCAAGATAACTCCAAAAGATATCATGCATGAAGGACTGGAACACAGATGGGGCATTAGAGAGTCCGAATGGCATCACAAGGTATTCAAAATGGCCTTCGGGCGTATTACATGCAGTTTTCCATTCGTCACCCTGCTTAATACGAACAAGATTATATGCCCCTCGAAGGTCAATCTTAGTAAACCAACTAGCCTCCTTAATCCTAGCAAACAAATCAGTAAGCAAAGGCAAAGGGTATTGAAATTTGACCGTGATCTTATTCAAGAGGCGATAATCAATACAGTGTCTCAAGGAGCCATCCTTCTTGGCAACAAAAAAAAAACCTGCTCCCAATGGTGAAGAAGATGGCCGAATATGCCCCTTCTCCAAAGACTCCTTAATATAGCTGCGCATGGCGGCATGTTCTGAAAAGTCGGCCCTTAGGGAATTTACAACCTGGAATCAAGTCAATAGCACAATCACAGTCCCTATGCGGTGGAAGGGAACTGGATTTGGGCTCATCGAATACATCCTGGAAATCTGACAAAAACTCAGGAATTTCAGAAGAGGGGGAAGAGGAAATTGACATCAAAGGAACGTGACTATAAACTCCCTGACAACCCCAACTAGTCACAGACATAGATTTCCAATCTAACACCGGATTATGTACCTGTAACCATGGAAAACCCAGCACAATATCATCATGCAAATTATGCAACACCAGAAATCGACAATCTTCCTGATGTGCTGGCGCCATGCACATGGTCAGCTGTGTCCAAAACTGAGGTTTATTTTTAGCCAACGGTGTAGCATCAATGCCCCTTAAAGGAATAGGGTTCTACAAAGGCTGCAAGGGGAAACCACAACGTCTGGCAAATTCTAAGTCCATTAAGTTCAGAGCGGCGCCTGAATCCACAAATGCCATGACAGAAAATGACGATAATGAGCAGATCAAGTTCACAGATAACAGAAACAGTACTGATGGTAACAGAACTAGCGATTCTCTTAGTACGCTTAGGGCAATCAGAAATAACATGAGCAGAATCGCCGCAGTAAAAACACAACCTATTCTGACGCCTGAATCTTTGTCGTTCAGCTCTAGACAAAATCCTATCACACTGCATAGACTCAGGGCTCCGCTCGGAGGACAACGCCATAGTGTGCACAACTCTGCGCTCGCGCAAGCGCCGATCAATCTGAATGGCCAGAGACATAGAATCACTCAGACCAGCACGCGTGGGGAACCCCACCATAACATCTTTAACGGATTCAGAAAGACCCTTTCTGAAAATTGCCGCCAAGGCATCCTCATTCCATTTAGTCAATACAGACCATTTTCTAAATTTCTAGCAATACGATTCTGCCGCTTCTTGACCCTGACACAGGGCCAACAAGGTCTTCTCTGCATGATCCACTGAATTAGGTTCATCATACAATAACCCTAGCGCCTGAAAAAAGGTGTCTACATTAAGCAAAGCAGGATTCCCAGTTTCCAGGGAAAATGCCCAATCCTGAGGATCACCACGCAGCAGGGAAATAACAATTCTAACCTGCTGAATGGGATCACTAGAAGAACGGGGTTTCAGAGCAAAAAACAGTTTACAGTTATTTTTAAAGCTCAAAAATTTGGACCTGTCCCCAAAAAACAAATCAGGAGTTGGAATTCTAGGCTCTAAAACCGGAGTCTGAACAATATAATCGGAAATACCCTGTACTCTAGCAGCAAGTTGGTCCACACGAGAAACCAATTCCTGAACCTCCATGCCAGCGCCTAACTCCTGAGCCACCCAGAGGAAAAGAGGGAAGGAAAGACACAACAGACTACAGAAAAAAAAATGGCTCAGCACTTTCCTTCCCTTCTTCTGAGATGCGTTTAACTCATTGTTGGCCAGTTGTACTGTTATGATCTGGTGGCCTAGGAGCAGCATGTGACGTACTCTGGAGAAGGTGGTACCTGTACTGACCGCAGACCCTGAACTTAGCACCGCAACTAGAAGTAGCCGTGGGATGTACCTAACACTCCCTAGACACCTCGACACAGCCTAAGGACTAACTCCCCCTAAAGATAGAAATGGGAAAACTATCTTGCCTCAGAGAAAATCCCCAATGGATAGACAGCCCCCCACAAATATTGACTGTGAGAGGAGAGGGAAATGACATACGCAGACTGAAATCAGAATTTAGCAAAGGAGGCCTTTCTAGCTAAAAAGAAAGAATAGGACAGAGTACTATGCGGTCAGTATTAAAACACTAGAAAATATCCACCACAGAAAATACAAATCTCCACATCTGACTAAAGACATGGAGGGTATATCTGCATCTCCAGAGATACAGCTTGGCTGCAAAAAATCCTTACACAGACAAAGCTGGACAAGACAAAACATGAAAATGCACAGAACTATAAGGCCCACTGCATGTGGACAGCAAAAACAAAGCCAGAACTTATCTTTGTTGAAAAGAACAGCAAAACAGGAGAGACCAGTCAGAGATGTGAATCCTCCAAAAACAATGGACAACTGGCACTGACTAAAGGATCAAGCAAGACTTAAATAGCCTAGTCCAAATTGCAATAAGTGGACACACCTGATAAATGCTGCGATCCAAAGACAGCAGCACTACCACTCATAACCACCGGAGGGAGCCCAAGAGCAGAATTCACAACACACATGTCAGCTGTTCAAAACAGCAGACATGTCCCCGGAAAAATGTGGGCTCACCGCCGGAGCCCACATCAGTGGTTCCCCCCACATATGGGGTATCAGCATAGTCAGGACAAATTGGACAACAACTTTTGGCATCCAATTTGTCCAATTACCCTTGAGAAAATAATAATTGGGGGGCTAAAACATCATTTTTGTGGAATTTTTTTTTTTTTCACGACTCTGCGTTATAAACTTTAGCGAAACATTTGGGGGTTCAAAGTTCTCACAACACAGCTAGATAAGTTCCTTGGGGGGTCTAGTTTCCAATATGGGGTCACTTGTGGAGGGTTTCTACTGTTTAGGTACATCAGGGGCTCTGCAAATGCAACGTGACGCCTGCAGACCAATCCATCTAAGTCTGTATGCCAAACGGCGCTCCTTCCCTTCCGAGCTCTGCCGTGCGCCCAAACGGTGGTTACCCCCCACATATGGGGTATCAGCGTACTCAGGACAAATTGGACAACAACTATTGGGGTCCAATTTCTCCTGTTACGCTTGGGAAAAAAAAATTGCGGGCTAAAAGTTCATTTTGTGGAAAGAAAAAATTATTTTTTAATTTTCACGGCTCTACATTCTAAACTTTAGGGGGTTAAAAGTGCTCACCACACAACTAGATAAGTTTCTTAGGGGGTCTTCTTTCCAAAATGTGGTCACTTGTGGGGGGTTTCAATGTTTAGGCACATCAGGGGCTCTCCAAACGCGACATGGTGTCCGATCTCAATTCCAGCCAATTTTGCATTGAAAAGTCAAACGGCGCTCCTTCCCTTCCGAGCTCTGCCATGCGCCCAAACAGTGGTTTACCCCCACACACGGGGTATCGGCGTACTCAGGACAAATTGTACCACGACTTTTGTGGTGCAATTCTCCTGTTACCCTTGGTAAAATAAAACACATTGGATCTGAAGTAAAAATTTTGTGAAAACAAGTTAAATGTTCAATTTTTTTTTAAACATTCCAAAAATTCCTGTGAAGCACCTGAAGGGTTAATAAACTTTTTGAATGTGGTTTTGTGCACCTTGAGGGGTGCAGATTTTAGAATGGTGTCACTTTTCGGCTTTTTCTGTCATATAGTCCCCTCAATGTCACTTCAAGTGTGAGGTGGTCCCTAAAAAAATGGTTTTGCAAATTGAGAATCGCTGGTCAATTTTTAACCCTTATGACTTCCTAACAAAAAAAATTATGTTTCCAAAATTGTGCTAATGTAAAGCAGACATGTGGGAAATGTTATTTATTAACTATTTTGTATGATATGACTCTCTAATTTAGGGGCATAAAAACTAAAAGATTAAAAATTGCAAGTCAAATCGAAGAAATTTTACCACTATCATAAAGTACAATATGTCACGAGAAAACAATCTCAAAATCACCAGGATCCGTTGAAGCGTTTCAGAGTTATGACCTCATAAAGTGACAGTGGTCAGAATTGAAGAAAATGGCCTGGTCAGGAAGTTGAAAACAGGCTTCGGGGTGAAGGGGTTCATTATTCACAATACCAGTAATGCTGACCAGGGGTGCCCAAACTTTTACAGGCCACTGTATATTTTGTGTGTCATTGTCTAATGCTATCATTTCAGTCCCAGCATACGCTTAAAAAATGCTGCAAGTAGAACATAATGTAGGGTCCCTCATTTTCCTAGTGCACAGTTTGGTAAATGGACCCCTTTACGTCAATAAGGATTTCATATTTGCAGTGGAGCCCTTGATGCATCTGAAATACAAAATGTTCCATTTTTTATAATAATTTAACAGAGACCGTAGAGTGCTGCTGGTAATGTTCAGAACAGCAGACTTAAAGAACCTAGATGTGTAAAGATTTTGTATTAGCCGTTTTTCCAGTAACATCCAGTGGGGGGGCTATAAGTGCCACCTAAATGTATACGTGCCGCCTAAGTGGCTTGAGCTGTAAACAACGGGCACTGACGTCAGCAGCAGGTTCCTCATTTTGTGTCCTCACTTGTAGGATTTCTTCATTTATTGCCTAAAGCAATAACCTAAACAGCATTATGGGACTAGAATCAGCTTGGGTAACTTCCTATTGCCACTGACTTATATTTCCCCACAGATTCTGCTGCGGTTGCAGTTTTTATTAGGCTGCTTCCTATATTTCCTGCCTAATAAACTGTCAAAGAGAAAGAGAAGCCTGTAGCCAGACGTGTCTGCCAGTTCTATTGTGCAGTTTTATAACATTCTCACACAGGACTGCCACCAACAATTTCAGGGTCCCATACAGACAATATTTTTGGTCCCCCTTGAGACTCCGCCCAGGTTCTACCCCAGCCCCGCATCCACCCCTTGAACGTTCCACAGTCCCACCACTCACTCCACTTCTGCACCATGTCCTCACCAATCACATTAACTGTTCCCATCAAACACCATATCACAGACATAACCAGCAGCTTTTGCTTTGGCCAAAAGATTTTTTAATCCGCCACCACAACAAGGTAGACTCTTTTGAACGGCCCCTACTTTAACCTATTAAACATTTCTTCAAAAATATCCAATACTTTTTTTTGGTATATTTTTCTTTAAGGGAATGTGTCACATGCATTTTTTTAAAATGACCAATAATACTACATACAAGGGACAAATAACGTCATACCATGGCCAGACCACATATTACCACCAGATCAACGGGCCGAATAATACCACCTGCAAGGAAGAAATACCACCACACCATAACCAGACCACATATTACCATCACATAGTGACCTAATACAACAATACTGATCATTAATAAAAACACAATACTACTAATATTACCCTCTATATATAGTGTATATTGTACAGGTAATACAGTGATCATCATTTCCATTATACACCGGAGCTCTGCATATAGTGTCAGTGTACAGGTAATAGTGATCACCAGTGCCATTATACACAGGAGCTCTGTATATAGTGTGTGTACAGGTAATACAGTAATCACCAGTGACATTATACATAGTAGCTCTGTATATAGTGTTAGTGTACAGGTAATACAGTGATCACCAGTGACATTATACGTAGAAGCTCTGTATATAGTGTTAGTGTATAGGGAATACAGTGATCACCAGTGACATTATACACATGAGCTCTGTATATAGTGTATAGTGTACAGGTAATACAGTGATCACCAGTGACATTATACATAGGAGCTCTGTATATAGTGTTAGTGTACAGGTAATACAGTGGTCACCAGTGACATTATACATAGGAACTCTGTATATAGTGTTAGTGTACAGGTAATACAGTGATCACCAGTGACATTATACACAGGAGCTCTGTATTTACTATATTTACACTATAGTGTACAGTAGATATAAAAGACATGCTGCCAAACCGCAGGAGGATTTGGTATCTAGAAGGAGAGCGGAGCAGACGCGAACCAGTGATGGTGCCAAAGCCAGCATGATAGACCTTAGTGCAAAACCCACGCCACTAACGTGATGATCATTATCTGACAAAGTCCAGACGATGCCCAGTAAGACCCAGAGTCCCTCTGGTCAAAACCAGAGTGAAGCATATAATGTATATAATATGCAGCCACACTCGTCAGGGTTCCTTCAAAAAATATATTTTTTATTATTCTGATACACAGTGATAAATGACAGAAGAGTTAAGAAAAAGTTTTTTATCCAAGCGACTTCTTAACGTTTCGACCCGAGCCCGGGTCTTTCTTTTCCTTTAAAACTACACATGAAGCAAGCTACTCCCTCAACCTGCCCATAAATATGTAGGATCGGCTCTCAAAAATGTTTTTCTATATTCAAATATAAAAATAAGATTCTCAGCGAAAGTTTCTGCCCCCTTCAGCTATTTCCTTTCAGAGGGGGACACAGTATTTGTCTCATTACAATATTATGTATTCCATCACAAGCCAGTATAAATAAAATATATCATCACAGCCATCAAAATTTAGTGTTTTATTTGTTCTTCATTTTTTTTCAATATGACAATAATTATAAAAATGACAAACAATATAATAACATAAATAATAATTTCAACAAATAAATACAATACAAAAATATTATAACCTTTTACCTTTTATAAATACAGCTATAAATAACAAAAAAAACTTCTTCATTGAGTTATACTTATTTCTTCTCTGACTGAGAATTAAAGCTTCATGAAAGTGTTCCAGGAGTTTAAAAAAAAAAAAAATAATAATAAAATACTGCTTCTTTCCTGACTACAGGTTGTGTCTGGTATTGCAGTTTTCCTCTATTGTAGAGAAAGTGACTGAGCTGCAATACCACACATGACCTGTAGGTAGATGTGGCGCCGTTTAATTTTTTTTTTTTATAAATAAAAACCAGGCATGTTTTTTCACACCTTACCTCTTTGGTAGAACAGATTCTGTTTCTACTGAAGAAAACCTCAGAACTTCTGAAGGATACCTTGAACAGCCGTGGGACATGCAGTCATGGAGACTCGAACATATCCATGTTTAAGTACACCGAAGACACTCGGTTAGCGCCCGAGCATGCTAAGATAACACCTCATCAGAGCATAGTCCCTCATCACTAATATGCCATTAGGTTTCAGCTTTCCCGCCATCAGATCCAAGAGTTCCCCATCAGCTGTAATAATATGGTAGCGCACTGCTTCTGCGAGAAGTGCATGAAAGGGAGGGCGTTGTACTGACTGGTTTTTCTGTTGCTGCCAATGTTATAGAGACACTTAGGAAAGTTCACCATGTCCCTCTTGACATGGATGTGGAGGTGCAGATGTGACCATGATTTGGGGAAATGTTGGAGGAGTTATCGCGCTCTGTACATGGTACATACGAGTGAGCGGCTGCATCTCACACTAAACTTGGCGTCAGTCTGAACTCTCTGATGAAGACGTCGCTCGATGGCCTTAGATGTAATTTCGCTCCCTCATTTTGAGAGGTGCTTAAATAATGTCCAGGGACGACCGCCGATTCAAAGGTATTGTTGTGACTGTCGATTTTTCTGTAGTAGAAGATGAAGGGTAACAAGTCATCATCTGCTTTTGATTTTATGTCTTCAACTTCCTGAGATAAACAGATGAAATAAAAAAAAAATTAAATCAGATTCTGAGGATTTCACTTATCATACATTCATAGTTATAAGGTTGAAGGTAGACTTAAATCCATCGAGTTCAACCTATAGCCTATAGTGGTGATCCAGAGGAAGGCAAAACCCCCATGGGGCAGACACTAATAGCTCCATATTAGGGGGAAAAATCCTTCCAGACTCCATACATACTCCAGACTAGGTCCCTGGATCACCGCCCCATAACAGAATCTAGTGCCCATAACTTGTAATAATATATTTGTCAAGAAAGACATCCAGGAATGCCTTGAATTATAGTAGTGAATCAACCATTACAACATCCTGTAACAAAGAGTTCCATAGTCTCACTGCTCTTACAGTAAGGAATTCATAGTCTCACTGCTCTTACAGTAAAGAATCCATAGTCTCACTGCTCTTACAGTATAGAATCCATAGTCTCACTGCTCTTACAGTAAAGAATCCATAGTCTCACTGCTCTTACAGTATAGAATCCATAATCTCACTGCTCTTACAGTAAAGAATCCATAGTCTCACTGCTCTTACAGTAAAGAATCCATAGTCTCACTGCTCTTACAGTATAGAATCCATAGTCTCACTGCTCTTACAGTAAAGAATCCATAGTCTCACTGCTCTTACAGTATAGAATCCATAGTCTCACTGCTCTTACAGTAAGGAATTCATAGTCTCACTGCTCTTACAGTAAAGAATCCATAGTCTCACTGCTCTTACAGTATAGAATCCAGTCTCACTGCTCTTACAGTAAAGAATCCATAGTCTCACTGCTCTTACAGAAAAGAATCCGTAGTCTCACTGCTCTTACAGTATAGAATCCATAGTCTCACTGCTCTTACAGTAAATAATCCATAGTCTCACTGCTCTTACAGTAAATAATCCATAATCTCTCTGCTCTTACAGTAAAGAATCCATAATCTCTCTGCTCTTACAGTAAAGAATCCATAGTCTCACTGCTCTTACAGTATAGAATCCATAGTCTCACTGCTCTTACAGTATAGAATCCATAGTCTCACTGCTCTTACAGTAAAGAATCCATAGTCTCACTGCTCTTACAGTATAGAATCCATAGTCTCACTGCTCGTACAGTAAAGAATCCATAGTCTCACTGCTCTTACAGTATAGAATCCATAGTCTCACTGCTCTTACAGTAAAGAATCCATAGTCTCACTGCTCTTACAGTATAGAATCCATAGTCTCACTGCTCTTTCAGTAAAGAATCCATAGTCTCACTGCTCTTACAGAAAATAATCCGTAGTCTCACTGCTCTTACAGTATAGAATCCATAGTCTCACTGCTCTTACAGTAAAGAATCCATAGTCTCACTGCTCTTACAGTAAAGAATCCATAATCTCTCTGCTCTTACAGTAAAGTGTCTGTGATTCTAATTAAACCTAAGAGGATGCCCCCTTGTCCAGGCCTAGGTGTAAAAGTATCACTATAAAGATCTCTGTACCGTCCCGTAATGAATGTATTTGTATATTGTAATATGATCGCCCTTAAGCCTTTGTTTTTCCGCTCTTCTCTGCACCCGCTCTAGGTCAGCTGTATCCTTCATATACACCGGTGACGTGTATTGTGGATCTAAAAGCTAAATGACGCACTGTGAACTATGTAGTAAAAACACTAGTGCTCACCATACTATCAAAGTAACGCGCCATTCCAAAAAGTGTCTTAAAATAGCGTGCTGCATTATAGAGGCTCAGTGCGCTGAACTCACACACTGAGCTTCAGGTGAGTTTTTTTATGCTGCGTATTTTCAAAAAAAATGCAAGTAACGTATTTTACTTAATGGGTCCAGAAATCATCAACTGTATAGTGGCCATCGACAGGTACTGCACATCCACCACCACCAATAGGGTGTGGATGCGCAGTACCGGATGCGGCCACTATTCCATCAACGGAGATGTGCTGTGCCACTCCCCAACTGACAGACAATAACAGGAACAGCCGATTGTCAGCGGTACTGGGTGCTGCACCTCCACCGATCAGACATGGATGACCCGGACAACCCCTTTAACAATTGGTGCAGGCAGTTGGAGTTGTGTCCTGGCACACTGTCCAATCAGAGCTCACAGGACCAGTCTATTGACATCGGGAAGGATAATACTTAAATGTCAATTCATACATTTTTGGGAGGAATAACAAATAATTAAAAAAAGCATAATCTAGGGTTATAAGAAAAAAGGAGGTGATGTTTTATGGAGAAATGGTGACCGGTACTCTCTGAAGAGGAACATCCTTATTTTTTAGGTTCTGGTACTCACCGTGAGACTGAGCGCCCCATTTGTGGTCCCGTCTTCTGTAGTGCAGCATAAGTAGAGTTTGGAGCCTACAATCCCCAATGCGACGGGCAGGTTGTCCTTATCAGGTTTTGCTTCAAAGTAAGCGTCCACCTTTATTATTACTGCAAAGAAATGCATTACTCCATTATTATGTTACAGACACAGAATAAAAGATTATTTTGACCTCTGATTAGGCAGAAGATTCAGCTGTCTCTCCAGACTGCCCAAACACATGCGCCCTCAGCCTTAACCAGCACGTGTTTTTATAAAGTGGGGTCAGAGAAAGCTGCTGCCAGACAAGTTTGGCAGGGGCTTTTCTTTTGAATAATAAAAGGATCAGGCATTAAGATACAGATTACCTGATCCTTAGCTATACCAACATTATCAGGAGGCCCCCATACACGTTTAGCTAAAAGTGGCCAAAAGTCCATGCATGTGTACGGGTCCATATGTGGCACCCATAGATATCTGTGCGCCCTCATAGTCTCTGTGCTATATTATACAGCTATTCTCCCCTACAGACAATAAAGCTTTACAGCTTTCCTCTAAATGTTAAAACATGGCTGCGGGGAGAAGATATGGACATTTGCTGATAAAGTGACTTACTCTTGTAATCTCTGGTTTGCATGGTCATTCTAGACCAGTAACGTAGCTACCAACCGGTTACAGGATGCGGTTGCCCTGACCCCACGCTCTGAGGGGCCCATCCAGAGCTAAGGTCAGGCCAGGCGGCCGCTATGGGGCCAGTGAGTCAGGGGCGCTGGCAATGGGCCCCCTGCCAGTCATCATAAGTTCAACTCTATCGGCATCCTTGATTCCGATAGAGTTGAAAGCAATGATGAAAGAGGGAGCCTCAGCTGACCCTCCATCCCCCATCATTCTTCTTCATCATCTGACGCTTCAGAGCAGCGGAAGCGATGATGTCACTACTTGGCGCCCGCTGAGATGTGTGGCACTTCAGAATGCTCGCTGCAAAAATTGGAGCAGTGAGGGAACGAGAAGGAGGGGTGAGCATTGTTTTTTTTTTTTTTTTTTTAAATCAGTGAGAACATTGTGACGGCCAGAATATTGTATAAAGGACTATGGGGAGTCCAGTATGCTGTATGGAGTACAATGGGGGTGTATTATACTGTATAGAGGACTATGGGGAATGTATTATACCTTGTGAAGGACTATGGGGTGCATTATACTCTATGGAGGACAATGGGCTGTGTATTATACTCTATGCAGGACTATGGGGAGTGCAGTATACTCTATGCAGGACTATGGGGAGTGCAGTATACTCTATGGAGGACAATGGGCTGTGCATTATACTCTATGCAGGACTACTATGGGGAGTGCAGTATACTCTATGCAGGACTATGGGGAGTGCAGTATACTCTATGCAGGACTATGGGGAGTGCAGTATACTCTATGGAGGACTATGGGGAGTGCAGTATACTCTATGGAGAACTATGGGGAGTGCAGTATACTCTATGGAGGACTATGGGGAGTGCAGTATACTCTATGCAGGACTATGGGGAGTGCAGTATACTCTATGCAGGACTACTATGGGGAGTGCAGTATACTCTATGGAGGACAATGGGCTGTGCATTATACTCTATGCAGGACTATGGGGAGTGCAGTATACTCTATGGAGGACTATGCGGAGTGCAGTATACTCTATGTAGGACTATGCGGAGTGCAGTATACTCTATGGAGGACTATGGGGAGTGCAGTATACTCTATGGAGGACTATGGGGAGTGCAGTATACTCTATGGAGGACTTTGGGAAGTGCATTATAGTCTATATAGGACTATGGAGAGTGCAGTATACTCTATGGAGGACTTTGGGAAGTGCATTATACTCTATATAGGACTATGGAGAGTGCAGTATACTCTATGGAGGACTTTGGGAAGTGCATTATACTCTATGTAGGACTATGGGGAGTGCAGTATACTCTATGGAGGACTATGGGGAGTGCAGTATACTATATGGAGAATGATGTGGAGCGCAGTATACTACATTGAGGACTATGGTGAGTGCATTATACTACATGGAAAGCTATGTGGGGGCTATTTTAATATTTGGAGGGCTATGTGGGAGCCTTCATACTGTAGTGAAGCAATTATACAGTGTGAAGGTTTGTTTGGGGTCCATAGTACTGTGTGGAGGACTGTGTGGAGCATTATACTGTATGTAGGGTTGTGTGGGGTTCACAGTTGGGTGATCATACTGTGTTTGGGTCACCATACTTTTCTGGGGGAGTTGTGATGATGGGTACAGCAGGGTAATCATACTGTGCGTGTGGGGGTGTCGTACTGTGTTTGTGGGGCACTTTTGTTGGCATCATACTTTATGATTGCAATAAAAGTATAATCTAGGGCTCCAGGAGTAGGAAAATGACTTTGTAAAGGCTGCAGAGTTGTGAGATGTGCTCTTCTGTAACCCCACTGAATATTAATTTTTTTTTTGGGGGGGGGCCCAGTTAGATCTTCTGCTACGGTGCCCCCTGATTTCTATGTACGCCCCTGAGTGCCACTCTCCATTCTGTAGGCTGTTGGTCTGTAGATCGCTTTAGTCCTGTGACCTACAGAACGGCAGGTCCAGTGCGAAGCGACGCGGTTAAGTCACCGCACCGTGACGCGCACAGAACGTGAGTCCCAGCGAGATCACATCACCGCATTCGTCACCGCATTAAAAATTGTGTTCGGGACATAAGACATACCTTCCAGCTGCACGTTCTCTCCTGCTAAAAACGAGGCCACAAGAGTGTTAGTGCCATTCATTTTCAAGGACTTCTGTTTAGAGTCTCGAATATTGTGCTGCGAGGATTTTACGTGTAGGAACCTCGTTCTAGGGGCAGCTGCAGTCTCAATCTTATTGATGGCAATGTTTTCTGTAAAGAGAGCAGGTTAACAATTAATTAATCTGCAGCTGACTGCTTGGCTGCTTTTATGTAACTTCATCTCGTCTATGTTATCACAAATTCAGATCCCGTCTCATCCATTTTCCATGCTTTATACTGCAGCTCTTCCTGCCTGTTTTGTACAAACGCCTGATAATTGTTCAGCTGCTGCACAACATCGTCTAGTGTTAAGATACCCCCAATAAAGACTAAGGCTATGTTCGCACACAGCGAGGTTTTTCTGTAGCCAAAACCTGCTCTTAGCAGTAAAGATGCTGCATTCAAAGCGCTGGTTTTTTTTCATTGTCTCGGTGGAGTTTTTGTTACTTTTTTTGCATTGTTTTGTTTAGGTGTACATTACATGCGTTCTTTATATACCTGTACTTTTTATTCACTAAAAAAACCTCTGCATTTTTTGCAGCATTTTTTACTTTCCCGTTGCTTACTATAAGTGAAAAATGCTTCGAAAAATTGACACACTGCAGTTCTCAAATTCAGACATGATATAAAATCTGTGCATGACACTCCTGAAATCTGATCGCTTTTGCTGATCCTGTAGAAAGCAGCTTTTAATTTGCATTAAAAACATGATGCAAAAATGCTGCATGCAAACATAGCCTAACAGGGCAATGGCGCAGGCCCTTGGGCTGTGCTCCCCCCCATTACACCGCAGGTGCTGGCTGTGTTACCCAGCTGACTCTCACCTCTAACTGCAGCAATGGAGTCAGATGGCAGCAGTTTAATCCCCTTAGATGCTGCCGTCAATATTGATTACAACATCTAAGCAGTAGGGGGGACCCTCTGTCACACCTTGGCTTTCCAGATCTGGTCATGGGTTGCAGGTGGGTTATTTTGGCAGCTGGGGACCTGCTCAAGCCCCTCTATCTTCCATGTTAGCACGTACATAACAAAATATACCAGTCTGTGTTGCTGCGGGGATCCGCTGCTCAGGAAACGAACATAGGCAAAAAGAGTCAAACTTTCCATTATCCCCACACATAGTTCTGGAGCTCCCATCTCCAGGCACACCCAACCCAATTGAGCCAGAAAGCTGTGTATTTATCCTCTGGACTCCACCCTGGGGTGGAGATATGGTGAACAGCCTCCCACCCACTCCACAGATGCTCAATCAACCTAGCCCTAAACATGACCGATTAACCCCACTCAGCATTTTCTAGGTTCATATCACTGAAGCTAACAACCTCAGTGACACATATCACCGTCCAGTACTTTGCCAGTGGCTTTGTTGCAAAACAAATTTATTATTTTAGTTTTTCAGGATAATCTTACCATTCACCAGGACTGGAGACAGCAGGTCTTCATCGTAGAAAAAGCGCTGGTTGGCTGACCTACCACCTTTCTTCAATTTCTTCACAATTGTAGAGAATGCTTTCACTTTCTTGAACAAATGCACTGAATTTTCTGGCTTTCCTGTGGACGTCTTTATTTTTGAAATGCAGCTTACCCGGCCTTCATGTCTGTATAAACACTTCTTGACCTGGGAATAAATTACATATTTGCATCTTCTTAATGATTTTAAAGTGGCCCTGTTAATTGTCTAAGATAAAGATAAGATAAACCATTATTTCTTATATTTAGGGACTCTATAGTGACAGGGTCTGTTCCGCAGGATTGGCGCATAGCAAATGTGGTGCCAATATTCAAAAAGGGCTCTAAAAGTGACCCTGGAAATTATAGGCCAGTAAGTCTAACCTCTATTGTTGGTAAAATATTTGAAGGGTTTCTGAGGGATGTTATTCTGGATTATCTCAATGAGAATAACTGTTTAACTCCATATCAGCATGGGTTTATGAGAAATCGCTCCTGTCAAACCAATCTAATCAGTTTTTATGAAGAGGTAAGCTATAGACTGGACCACGGTGAGTCATTGGACGTGGTATATCTCGATTTTTCCAAAGCGTTTGATACCGTGCCACACAAGAGGTTGGTACACAAAATGAGAATGCTTGGTCTGGGGGAAAATGTGTGTAAATGGGTTAGTAACTGGCTTAGTGATAGAAAGCAGAGGGTGGTTATAAATGGTATAGTCTCTAACTGGGTCGCTGTGACCAGTGGGGTACCGCAGGGGTCAGTATTGGGACCTGTTCTCTTCAACATATTCATTAATGATCTGGTAGAAGGTTTACACAGTAAAATATCGATATTTACAGATGATACAAAACTATGTAAAGCAGTTAATACAAGAGAAGATAGTATTCTGCTACAGATGGATCTGGATAAGTTGGAAACTTGGGCTGAAAGGTGGCAGATGAGGTTTAACAATGATAAATGTAAGGTTATACACATGGGAAGAAGGAATCAATATCACCATTACACACTGAACGGGAAACCACTGGGTAAATCTGACAGGGAGAAGGACTTGGGGATCCTAGTTAATGATAAACTTACCTGGAGCAGCCAGTGCCAGGCAGCAGCTGCCAAGGCAAACAGGATCATGGGGTGCATTAAAAGAGGTCTGGATACACATGATGAGAGCATTATACTGCCTCTGTACAAATCCCTAGTTAGACCGCACATGGAGTACTGTGTCCAGTTTTGGGCACCAGTGCTCAGGAAAGATATAATGGAACTAGAGAGAGTACAAAGGAGGGCAACAAAATTAATAAAGGGGATGGGAGATCTACAATACCCAGATAGATTAGCGAAATTAGGATTATTTAGTCTAGAAAAAAGACGACTGAGGGGCGATCTAATAACCATCTATAAGTATATAAGGGGACAATACAAATATCTCGCTGAGGATCTGTTTATACCAAGGAAGGTGACGGGCACAAGGGGGCATTCTTTGCGTCTGGAGAAGAGAAGGTTTTTCCACCAACATAGAAGAGGATTCTTTACTGTTAGGGCAGTGAGAATCTGGAATTGCTTGCCTGAGGAGGTGGTGATGGCGAACTCAGTCGAGGGGTTCAAGAGAGGCCTGGATGTCTTCCTGGAGCAGAACAATATTGTATCATACAATTATTAGGTTCTGTAGAAGGACGTAGATCTGGGGATTTATTATGATGGAATATAGGCTGAACTAGATGGACAAATGTCTTTTTTCGGCCTTACTAACTATGTTACTATGTTACTATGTCTATACAGGTCACTCCCACCATAAAGTTCCAGAGATATGGGCCTTTTATATAGTACTAATAGTTATGATCTTTTCCAAGGGGGTGTGGCTCACAGTTGGGTTTTCTGGGGACGTGTCTTTAGGCTAATTTGCATAATTATCCTTTGAGCAACGCCTCCTTGGTAAAAATCATAAAAAGGTATCATATTGAGTACACTAAGTAAAAAAGGACATATTTCTGGAATCGTATGGCAGCAATAAAAAACAAGTAAAAAAAACTGAATCCTCAGGAGCAAATGTAATAAATAAGAGCTCAAACTGCCCACTGTGACATCATTTATCTTATTAAACATGAATTATATAATCGTCAGGTGTCATTTACCTTCAGAATGTTGGGGACATCATTGGTATAAAATTCTTCTTCACTAAAGAAAACAAAAAAAAAGTGCAAAAGTTGGTTATAGAACAAAAGGAACAAGCATAATAATATAAATAGTAAAAATATATTATTACTGTAAAAAACTAATTTTAGCTGTAAAGGCACGAGCAGATTTATTAACGCGGCATTCAATGTATACATGTGAGAATTAGACAAGATGCATTCATCACGATGGATTGCACAGAATGATACATTTGCACACATTTTATACACTTTTGTCTAATTTTGCACCACCTCTTATTTAACTTACCTGAGATTTTTTTTGCGCCAACATTTAGGCACAGAGTGGCGACTTTTGAACCAGACTCCCATTAAGCCTCGTACTTTTGTAGAATAAGGTGCAAAAGTGTCTAAATCAGTTAATGATGGTCACGCATGGCATATGCGTAAGGATCCTGGCTCCATTCGGTCCACCTTTTATGTGCCACTTGTAACACTGATGACTTCTTATTCAGCAGGAGGGCCCCTGTAAGCACTGGGTCGGGGGGAGCCGCAGCCACCTCTGCACCTTCTTGGGTTACAATCCTGGCGTATATTAATCTGAATTTTGAGTAAATGTAAAATCTAGCATCTTTGTGCTATAATAACATTACATAATTACTCATTTCTTTGTCTAAGGCCTCATTCAGATGTCCGAATTTTTTTTTTGCTTACGAGAAAATCAAATTATTTATTCTGATTAGACTGGTCAGGGTTTGATCAGAGTTTGGCACAAGTGTCATTTTGATTTTCACGAATGATGACAAATTAAAAAAAAAAGGACAATTTGTCTACCTCCTCCATTCTGACAGTCCATGTAAATCGGACTGCACTCAGATGTAATATGAGTGCAGTCCATTTTTTTCACAGACCCATTGACTTGCATTGCCCATTTGTATCCGACTCCCGGATCACGGACATGTAATGAGTATAAAGGGACTTCTGTGGAATAGTTTCGCACTGTTGAAGATGTAGAGACGTGAATCCAGGCAAGATATCATGAAAGAATTGCGGTTTATTCGACGCGTTTCGAAGTTAAAATTACTTGTTCATCAGGAAATAATCGCATGTGGTTACTATTACTATTCCCCAGAAATCTCTCTATATTCAATCACACTGATCAGAGTTTGATCAGAGTGTGATGGGATTCTCTCTGGTGAGAGGATGGAGAAAAAATATTTCTCCATCTTCTCCATTGTGTCACTCCATCTTCTCCATTGTGTCAGTCCGTGAAAATTGGACCGCACTCAGATGTCATCCGAGTGCAGTTAAATGTTTTCAATAGACCCACTGAATCCGATAATCGTATCCAACTTGGACATACTGCGATTTATTTTCCCTCGGACCGAGAATAAAATCGGATATGTGCATGTCTCCCATAGAATAACAATGGACAAAACACTCAATGTTTTGTCGAATCGCCCTTGGACCGAAAATCAGGTGGTGTGCACAAGCCTTAGTATGATCTGAGTGGAGAAAGATCTAAAGTGTTACGTGGAAACCATCAACAAGCTACTGCTAGGGAACCTATTATAATTTGTTTTATGTGACCTTAATAGTTAATACCCCTAATAATGCAGTTTGGGAACACTTCAATATTACAACTATTTGGGTTAGATTTGGAGCGGAGATGACACAAACCATAACCAGATCTGTCAACAGCAGTTAACCTTGTTGATGGTTTCCAAAAAAGTGAAATGTAAGATGGCTCAAAAAAAAAAAAAAATCTGTATTACCTGATGTCCATAGGGAGATCGCATACATTTGGAACTTCTGCCATTTTTGTTTCTGTAGAGATAAAAAAAAAATGAGACAATGTTTGGTGCAGACAGCAGTGTGGAGAATGGGCAGAAGTGATGGATTACCTCTGTCAGCAGGAGACTAGTCCCAATGGAGATCTTATCTCCGGGTGGTGGAAATGTTATCAGCTTATGTGAGGAGTCCTGCCAGCTCCCCTTATAAGCATGCCAATATGAATATCTTACGTAAGGTGGGAGTTTCTTTTCTTTTTTTGCTCGGAACCTCACAAACACACCCTTCCTTTGTGATCTTCTGTCATGAGACTCGAATTTCAGGATGTGAGAACTATTTCCACAGAACAGTGGGGAATTCAATACTGTAGGATCATTATTTCTGGATTTTTGTTCACCCAACCTAATAAAACTGTCCAAGATGTAAGAATTCCTGTAGTTTGTATTAAATTCCATGTTTGCATAAGGCTGGAGTCACGCTAACGTATGAAAAATCGTTCCGGGTCTCCGTATCGAGAGTGGCAGGAGTGTAAAGCAAGTACAATGCAATTTCTCACACTAAGCATCCGATTTACTCCTGAATGCAGTGCGATTCCTATCCAAGTGCAGTGCGATTTTAACTTGAGCTTTTACATACAGAAATTCTCTGTCCTTTATAGAGCGCCCCCAGACACAGGGCCACAGGTTACTCGGTACCGGTCCTTTCTGTCTCAGTTCTGGGGTTGTCACGGTGGCTGGACCTGGTCCGTGACCCTGCTAAGGGGCGACCAATGAAAGGGTTGATGGTAGTTTGTCAAGGTTTTGTGACGCCACCTGTGGTATTCGGTCAGAGCGACCGACGCTGCTTGGGGTCCACTGGGGTGATGTGATGGCAGCTAGGTGGTATACCTTCCCACAGGTGAAGTATGTCCCCAGGGCTTCCCAGTAAGGTGGATGGTGATGATGTGAGGTGCAGTCAATAACAAGGACACAGGGTTGCAGTCTCTTTACCTTTTACTGAAGACTTCGGGATCCTCAATTCAGAGCACTGTTAACAAGGCTGTCTGAGACCGGCCGGTCCGAAGGCACATCCAGAGTTCCCTTTTCAGGTGGAAATCGTGGCCTACCACTAGCGCCTGTGTGTTGTAGTGCTTCCCTGCTGAGCATTCGGGATAGTCCTCACAACTTCTATTCTCGTTCATTCTAATTCGTTCCACTTCTTTCTAGTTTCTCATCCCCCAGGTATGTTATGGCTAGGACGTACCCGTTTGACGGGTAGGCTCGGAGCTCTTCCGGGACCCTAGAGACGCCCCTCTCCACGCGTTGCCCCCTATGTCTGCTTAGGTGATGTAAGGTAGACAGCCAACCTATAATTAACTGTCCTGCGGTATTTGAAGTAAGGCATAAAGTCAGTTGCTTCCTTGGTGTTCCGGGCACCGGCTACGCGCCTCAGTAGGATGTTGCCGTTCTCGGGGCACGACTCCTACTGGCTCTCCTTTGTGCTTTGATCTCGTTTCTCACTGACCACAATATCCTTCGCTTCGTGTCTCTTTCTTAGGATACCGCCGCGGGTGGTGCAGGCGCGGTTCCGTAACGGTCTGTTTTAGTCGCTAGGTACCTGCCAGGTTCCCACGCCTGACAGGGAACCCCCTGAATCTTCCTCCGCAACACCCCCTGCCACGGGATGTTGCCTGGGCAAAACCCAGCTTCTGACTAACTTCCTATCCAACCCCCAGTTTTACCAGTGTGAGTAGTGGCCTAATAAATAAAACCCTTTGCTCCCCCTAGTGGCCGGAGTGTGAAGTGTAATGTGTGCTGGTGATACCTGGTCAGATGAACTCCTTTAGTGCCATCAGACGTACCATCACTCCCCTTAGCGGCAGAGCGTCATTACTGCAATGACCAGGTCTCTGGGGCACTGCATTTACACATCGTTTTCAAACTAAATATTCTTCAAAACACGCACACACACACACACACACATATATATAATAGATAGCTATAATAAAAGCTGGAAATTAATTTGCTACATACAGTATAATCACAGAGTGACTGATTAGAATAGGTTATATAGAGTAGATATAGATATATAGATGTCAGTGACATATTTTGGCCTGGGACAGCTCAGAATCTTACGGCTTTCAGTATCACCTCTATGCTGATGACACACAGATCTACATCTCTGGACCAGATATCACCTCCCTACTAACCAGAATCCCTCAATGTCTGTCCGCTATTTCATCCTTCTCCGCTAGATTTCTGAAACTTAACATGGACAAAACAGGATTCATTGTCTTTCCCCCATCTCACGCGACCCCCCCCTTCCCAACGAATCAATCCATTACAGTAAACAGCTGCCCACTCTCCCCAGTCCCACAAGCTCGCTGCTTCGGGATAATCCTTGACGCTGATCTCTCCTTCAAACCACATATCCAAGCCCTTTCCACTTCCTGCCGCCTTCAACTCAAAAATATTTCACGGATCCGTACATTCCTAAACCAAGGATCTGCAAAAACCCTAGTCCATGCCCTCATCATCTCCCGCCTCGACTACTGTAACCTCCTGCTCTGTGGCCTCCCCTCTAACACTCTCGCACCAATCTATTCTAAACTCAGCTGCCCGACTAATCCACCTGTCCCCCCGCTATTCCCCTGCCTCTCCCCTCTGTCAATCCCTTCACTGGCTCCCCATTACCCAGAGACTCCAGTACAAAAGCCTAACCATGACATACAAAGCCATCCACAACCTGTCTCCTCCATACATCTGTGACCTCGTCTCCCGGTACTTACCTACCCGCAACCTCCGATCCTCACAAGATCTCCTTCTCTATTCCTCTCTTATCTCCTCTTCCCACAATCGCATACAAGATTTCTCTCGCGTATCACCCCTACTCTGGAACTATCTACCACAATATATCAGACTCACCTACCATCGAAACCTTCAAAAAGAACCTGAAAACCCACCTCTTCCGGCAAGCCTACAACCTGCAGTAACTACCGATCGACCAACCACTGCGTGACCAGCTCTACCCTCACCTACTGTATTCTCACCCATCCCTTGTAGATTGTGAGTCCTCGCGGGCAGGGTCCTCACTCCTCCTGTACCAGTTGTGACTTGCATTGTTCAATATTATTGTACTTGTTTTATATTATGTATACCCCTCCTCACATGTGAAGCGCCATGGAATAAATGGCGCTATAATAATAAAATAAATTATATATATATATATATACAGTGCCTTGCGAAACTATTCGCCCCCCTTGAACTTTTCAACCTTTTCCCACATATCATGCTTCAAACATAAAGATACCAAATGTAATTTTTTGGTGAAGAATAAACAACAAGTGGAACACAATTGTGAAGTTGAACGAAATGTATTGGTTATTTTAAATTTTTGTGGAAATTCCAAAACTGAAAAGTGGGGCATGCGATATTATTCGGCCCCTTTACTTTCAGTGCAGCAAACTCACTCCAGAAGTCCATTGTGGATCTCTGAATGATCCAATGTTGTCCTAAATGCCTAATGATGATAAATATAATCCACCTGTGTGTAATCAAGTCTCTGTATAAATGCACCTGCTCTGTGATAGTCTCAGGGTTCTGTTTGAAGCACAGAGAGCATCATGAAGACCAAGGAACAAAGCAGGCAGGTCCGTGATACTGTTGTGGAGAAGTTTAAAGCTGGATTTGGATTCAAAATGATTTCCAAAACTTTAAACATCCCAAGGAGCACTGTGCAAGCGATCATATTGAAATGGAAGGAGTATCATACCACTGCAAATCTACCAAGACCCGGCTGCCCCTCTAAACTTTCATCTCAAACAAGGAGAAGACTGATTAGAGATGCAGCCAAGAGGCCCATGATCACTCTGGATGAACTGCAGAGATCTACAGCTGAGGTGGGACAGTCTGTCCATAGGACAACAATCAGTCAGACACTGCACAAATCTGGCCTTTATGGAAGAGTGGCAAGAAGAAAGCCATTTCTCAAAGATATCCATTAAAAGTGTCGTTTAAAGCTTGCAACAAGCCACCTGGGAGACACACCAAACATGTGGAAGAAGGTGCTCTGGTCAGATGAAACCAAAATCAAACTTTTTGGCAACAATGCTAAATGATATGTTTGGTGTAAAGGCAACACAGCTCATAACCCTGAACACACCATCCCCACTGTCAAACATGGTGGTGGCAGCATCATGGTTTGGGCCTGCCTTTCTTCAGCAGGAACAGGGAAGATGGTTAAAATTGATGGGAAGATGGATGGAGCCAAATACAGGACCATTCTTGAAGAAAACCTGTTGGTGTCTGCAAAAGACCTGAGACTGGGACGGAGATTTGTCTTCCAACAAGACAAAGATCCCAAACATAAAGCAAAATCTACAATGGAATGGATCACAAATAAACGTATCCAGGTGTTAGAATGGCCAAGTCAGAGTCCAGACCTCAATCCAATCGAGAATCTGTGGAAAGAGGTGAAAACTGCTGTTCACAAATGATCTCCATCAAACCTCACTGAGCTCGAGCTGTTTGCCAAGGAAGAATTAGCAAGAATTTCAGTCTCTCGATGTACAAAACTGATAGAGACAAACCCCAAGGGACTTGCAGCTGTAAGCGCAGCAAAAGGTGGCGCAACAAAGTATTACGTTAAAGGGCCGAATAATATTGCACACCCCACTTTTTAGTTTTTGAATCTCCACAAAAATGTTAAATAACCAATAAATTTCTTTCAACTTCACATTTGTGTTCCACTTGTTGTTAATTCTTCACCAAATACTTTCGCAAGGCACTGCATATATATATTTATATTAATATTACATAGATAGATAATTAGAAGAAAAGTTGGTAATTCATCTGCCGTGTTCTGTAAAATCAATGCAGGAGCCGACAGGATAGAAGAGATGGATTATATACAGTAAATACAAGTGGAATAGGTAGATATATAGATGTCAGTGACAAATACAATTAGTACAGTGTGTGTGCTAATTACTGTACATCTATTCAATTAATAAAAGATTTTTCAGAAAAAAAATGTCGTGGACTCCTACTCAATTTTTGTAACCTCAAGGGAATGGAGCACACTCAGCAAATTAGGTGGTGCAGGCTGTACTTGGGAAAAAACCAAAAGTCCAATAAGCGAGAAAACAGCCTCACTCTCTCAGGTTATAACTTGCAAAAATGGTGTATTTATTCACATGTGTTTGACATTTAAGTACCGTATATATACACACACACAGCAGGATAAGAGATAGAGTAACGTTTCGACCCTATTCCGGGTCTTTCTCAAACTGCAAGTAAACACAAATTACAACTAGTGTTATGTACATAAAACAAGATGCGTGAAATTAATATTTACAGACATATATACAACTATTTTCACCAACAAAAAATAGATGAGTCCCGTTTAAACGAAATAAATTCCTTAGGTACAATAAATGCACTACAAGTCCTTTCCCTGGTTGCCAGTGGATATAAGTAATTTATGGAATTTTTATGTAACGTAACTAGGACCGGAGACATACTAGTAGAGAAAGTTTGAGTGATCAAGATAAATGTTAGATGTTGCCCAGTGGTGGACTAGATGCGTATTGGTGTGGATCACCACCTAGGGTACTGACCTGAGTTACTTGTACTGGGCAAAAATTAGAAATTTGGTCCCAAAGAGGCCTGCGGGTAGAGAAGGAAGGGGAATCCTTTGTAAGAAGATGTGTAATCCGTATGGTACAGGTGGTAATATAAGGTATAGGCAAGCTACCAACCTCCTCCTGGCATGACGCTGGGGTATCCTGCTTCCTGGAAGTGTGTGTGCTAATAATGGCGATGTGATTCCATTTATAATGCCTGCCGGCAGTAAAGTGAGTGTGAGCGCTGTGGGAAAATTTATCTAAAATACTCTCCATTACTAAGCATTGGGCTTGATGTCACCGGACAATACAAAGGTGACAACAACCCCACAAATATGAACCCCACTAGCCACCACTACAGGGCGAGTGGGAAAAAGCCTTAGAATCGGCACATCAATTGGGCTGTTATTTTTAGGCTGGGAGCAATATCCATGGGTTCTTACCAGCCTGAGAATACCAGCCCCCAGCTGTCTGCTTTAGCTTGGCTGGTTATCAAAAATGAGGGGGACCCCACTCCTCTTTTTTTTTTAAATTTATTTAAATAATTAAAAATACGGCTTGGGGACCCCTCTAGTCTTGATAATCAGCCTTGTTAAAGCTGACATCTGAGGGTTGCAACCTGCAGCTGTCAGTTTTGCCTGGCTGGTTATCAAAAATACAGGGGAACCCACACTGTTTTATTTTAAATTATTTAGAGCGCCAGTCACATCATCATTTTGTAGTCCCATCAGCTAACGCTAGTGACCGGAGGTAAACTTTTTATGATAATTAGGCAGGACTAGTCCAGTGCTGCATTATTTACCCCACACTAGTCTTGTATCAGATCCTCTAATGATGCCTCCATGGAAGTGATTGACAGCTTTCATACTATAGCCAGGGTGGCAGGTCTGCCGCCATGTCGCACGTATGCGTCATGTTTTCACCTGCAACCTGAAAGAGGTGAAATCTGCAATAGAAATTCACATAAGAATTGTTTTTAAAACTCAATTATGCAAATTGTCTCTTCAGACAGTTAAAGAGACTCTGTCACCTGAATTTGGCGGGACTGGTTTTGGGTCATATGGGCTGAGTTTTCGGGTGTTTGATTCACCATTTCCTTACCCACTGGCTGCATGCTGGCTGCAATATTGGATTGAAGTTCATTCTCTGTCCTCCATAGTACATGCCTGCGCAAAGCAATCTTGCCTTGTGCAGGCATGTACTACGGAGGACAGAGAATGAACTTCAATCCAATATTGCAGCCAGCATGCAGCCAGTGGGTAAGGAAAGGGTGAATCAAACACCCGAAAACTCCGCCCATATGACCCAAAACCAGTCCCGCCAAATTCAGGTGACAGGTTCCTTTTAAGTCTCCTCATACCGGCATGCCAGGGCTGGCATGTCACTTTCCACAAGGAGAAACCTTACCCCTTATAAAATTCATACCCACAGATAACTTACCTTGCAGAAAAAATAGGTCCGCACATGTACAAGATTTTCTTGCCTGGTGCTATAATGCGCTGCTGATTTTGCTTGCACAAATTGACAAGTATAATCCGGAGATTTCAGGCTTGTGTGGACTATCGTCACGTTCCCCCGGGCGTCCCATATTTGTATGTATCATTTCCTGCCTTGTTGTGCAATACTATAGATAACGATAAAGCTGTCAATCTATATATTCAGGTGAGGCTTTAACAACATGTGTTACCCCGTGGGCAATTCCACATCCTAAATATTTGCAGGAAATGGAAAACTATTATTAACCGTAGTGCTTACCCCAATTTGCTGACCTTTCACCCCTGATGGTTTTTTCTTTTTACTATAGACATGTGTCATCAGTGTCTTTTTCTGCATGTCTGGATTATGCATTCCTACAGCTCATTCGTTCAAAAATTAACGGAGACATTGCTATCATCCGCTTTCTCAATTAGCTTCTCAATTGAGCCGTAAAGTGTACGTGGGAAAAAACATGGCACTTAGAGTGTTATTACCATCTTTACATGTATGGACTAAGTGCTTGATAGATCCTACAGATAGGTCCACATCTGTTTGAGAACGTGACCCGTCACAGTCTGTCCATGATGGAGAGGCGATCACTCATGCGCGGCCCTCTATTCATTTCTTATGGGAGCTATGAATGATAATTATCAAGAAAGTGTGCTCTGCAATTATCAAACCTCCCACAGTGTCGCTTTCTTAGGGTAGCCCAGTGGGTTTTCCACTGTCCACTATAAGGTTAGGGGAAGATTGAACCCGTCTGCCATTACCTGTTCAGATTGAGGAGACTGACGGCTACATTGCTGCCATGTCTTTAGAAACAAGCATCTTAGTATATAGTTTGATTTTGTAAGCAATTGGCAGTTTGTATGTTTATGATGTTTATGTTTATTCCAGATATCAAGTCTTGGAAAGATAATTACGGTATCCATTTTCATAATTGTCAGTGATTAAAAATTCACTAATGTTGAAGAGGTACCCCTTCTGTTGGTTCTCAACTTTTTTTAAGTGGGAAAAGTGGAACATCATCACTGATGTCAGTTTCTAGGGTTGTTCCGATTTCTGTTGCGTCGGTTGACTGTTCCAGCACATGCTCATTCCTGTCCGCCTGTTGTACCGCTCAACCGTCCAACATTCCTCCCCTACTCACTTAGTAAGATGGCGGAGTGGTATTGGATGGGTTAGTTGTGCTATGAGAGGACTGGGATAAGGTTTATACTAATCACACAAACACTTTAAAGGGAACCTGTCACCAGTTTTTTAGTGGGTGAACCAATACTACTTTTCTGAGCACCTGTATTTCATAACTTACGGTAAATGTGTACATAATCCCCTAACTCTCCCTGTATGCCACCAAAAATACCTTTTTATTTTCTCCCCCCGCCCTATGTAAATGCTTTTGGTCTGCTCCGATGGGCATCTTTTCTCATCGTTTTTTCCACCTCTTTGCCCCCAAAAGCTGTCCTCTAGCTTTGATTGATGTGAATCACACGTCCATCATCATCCACATAGCAAAAGAGATCTCGCGCTTGTGCATTAGCATCGTCGGCTAGCGCAGGCGCACTTTCCTCTGCCCTACTGTGAAAAGCATAGAAAATAAGTGCGTCATTGCGTCTCCTTCTTACCGGAGCCAATTCCTCGGCCACTGTTGCAGGCCACAAGAAGAAAATTAGCAAAGTGAACAGATTATAGAAAAGCAAAGTCTTCAGAGAGGGTGTTAAAATTACTTCTCCACCTTTACAAGTCCATATGCAGTACATTAATACTGAGGACTTTTGGAGAAAGCCAGGGTTAAATGTAATTTCCAAAAAAGATGTCTGCTTTCAAATTAAAATGTACCAAAAGCTTCAGCTGGTTCAAAGTGATAGTCAGTTTATTCACAGCTAATGCTCCTCTGCTGCCTCTCCGCTGCTCCCAGTCTTTGTTGACACCTGCAAAGGTGACTTCATGTCTGCAGCATGCAACCGCTACATCCAATTACTGGGCTTGGCGGTCATGCTGTAGTAGACAGCATTGAATCCCCGGATTGGCTGCAGTGGTCACTTGCTGTAGACATACCGTCAAAGCTGCATCCGTGTCAGCTAAGACTGGGGACATCAGAGAGGCAGCGCCAGAGCGGCTGTTCGTATGAGAAGCAGATTTGATCTTATGTTACTGAAATCACTGAGCTTGGCAATCATGCTGAGGAAAATAGCATGAGACCATGGAACCCCATGATTAGTTGCACAAGTGGTCACAAGCTTTAGACATGATATCACTACTGCAGCCATGTCACCAAAGCCTGGCAGAGAGGTGGCCCTGGTTGTGGCTGTATGTAAACCTGATTTGGGGTTAGTTTAAATCATCTGAAACCTTTGGAACATTTTAGATAGGAGCCCTCTCATGAGTGGAATTTAGAATATGATGATTTGTGAAAGCGGCTGTATGCATGGTCCCCTGGCGGCTCTAAATATGGCTTCCATAGACATGCTTTGTGCTAGATACTCTTGACTATCAAGTCCAAGGGTTGTCCTGACCTTCACCCTTTAACACCTGTTTGGGGATATTGACTTACACAAGGACCTGGATTGAGTCCACAGAGTAGGCACTTTCCGGTGGAGCAATCGAGCATGAATGGTCAGGTCACCAGGTTCAAAGCAGGAGGTTAGACAAAGGACAAAATTGCTGGTCAGAAGAATTGTTGGTGAACGAACCAAATTTAAACAGACAAAGCAGGACGAGAACTGTTGGATAAATCCAGGGCAAGACTAAACTATAACTGGCAACTCCGAGCAGTAAGCGGTGAGTTTAAATAGGGTGTGGTGCTGTTCTATTGGTCAAAGTAGGGCGCTGGTTACTCCATCTGGACAGCACATTCTCCCATACTGCCAGACTGTACAGGTCACAGCCACCCTTGTCTGTGTGGGTGGACAAAGCATGCGCTCAGAGCTCCTGGTCTTGACATGTCCTCCATCACCCACGCTGCCCACAGAATGAATACAGAGTCTGGTGACAGCAGCGTACGCACAGGAGCAGATGCAGGAGAGGTGACACTATACCAGTGATGGTTGATATCTCTTCCAGATGTCATTCTATTTCTAATGCCTATGAATTGTCACCTGAACCAACAATAATGTCTCACCTCTGCGATGCTACAAAGCTACACAAAATGTGAGATTACGTGTGGGTATTGTACCTTTTCATATAAAATTTTATGTAAAAAATTTAGTTTGAACCTTGATTTTTCAAAAATACACATGTATGTTTTTTTTTAAGTGTGTTTCTTTAATATATCATTCCATATATTAACATTGTAAAGTTCTTATACTGTACAGTACATTTTAATTTATGTTGTTTTTGTTAATGCATCCTGAAATAGCATAAAAACAAACATTTTTCATAAAAATAATAATTTACAAGTTATAGACAAAATACAAAATGGTAAGAAATGATAAACTATTACGTAATATAAAACAAAATATTAAATATAGCTTTACACAACATATGAACTCTTCATGGAGCTGCTGATCTCTAACTGAGAAACTAAACTTTATGAAAGCATTGGTTATTACAACAGATTCTGTTATTTCTAAGAACATTTTGTACATAAGAGCAGAGCGTACGGTTTTTCTCTATAAGCGAGACACTAAGTTCGGGTTTATGTAAAATTTTCATTCGATCGTTCACTATTTTCAGGACGATGTTGGGTGAAATTTACAAATGTCTCAAAATTGTGGCCAGAAGTGTTGGTATATACAGAACGAAGGAATTAATGACAATACGTACATGGTACATATACACAATGGTGGATCGCAAACTATTAATTTGGATTCATTATGAAGTCTTGCAGGAAGGTTTGATTGTTCTCTGGCATTAATTGCACTGGCTGCCGTTCTTGCTGAGATGTGCTGATATAGTAGCCCGGGAAGGCGGCGGACTCAAAGGAGTTGTACCTAGTGCTGCTCGCTTTCTTGTAGAAGATGAAGGGTAACAAGTCATCGTTCTGTTTTTGTTTAATGTCGGACACTTCCTAAAGGAAAGACACAAAAGAGAAATTTAGGAAATTCAAGGAATAAAAACATTGACCAAATATCTAAAAAATGTAATTGAAGGGATCGATAATCCATATAATGATGCAGGAAGTGTAAAGCCCGCCATACACATCAGATGGTTCTGCCGATCATCCATCCACACACGGGAGCGCTTGTTCGGTTAAGTGCTCCTCTGTTCTCTATGTGCAGACATGACTGGTGGAGACTTATCTCTGCGAAGAAAAGGATCGGCAATTCAGATTCAGACATGCCGGATTCTTAATTTTCCCGGCAATCAATTGTCTAAAGGTACCGTCACATTAAGCGACGCCGCAGCGATATAGACAACGATGCCGATCGCTGCAGCGTCGCTGTTTCGTCGTTGTGTGGTCGCTGGAGAGCTGTCACACAGACAGCTCTCCAGCGACCAACGATGCCGAAGTCTCCGGGTAACCAGGGTAAACATCGGGTTACTAAGCGCAGGGCCGCGCTTAGTAACCCGATGTTTACCCTGGTTACCATTGTAAATGTAAAAAAAAAACACTACATACTTACATTCCGGTGTCTGTCGCGTCCCCCGCCTTCAGCTTCCCTGCACTGTGTAAAATCGAAGATGACCTAAGCCCACCAGCATCAGGGGCTTATCTACAGCATTCTGGAATGCTGTAGATAAGCCCCCAATGTATCATGAAAGATAAGAAAAAGAGGTTAGATTATACTCACCTGGGTGGGTGGTCCTCTAGAATGGCGTCCTCTTCTTGTCTTCACGCTGCGGCGCAGGCGCAGGCGTACTTTGTTCTTTTGAGGGCAGAGCAAAGTACTGCAGTGCGCAGGTGCCGGGCCTCTCTGACCTTTCCTGGCGCCTGCACACTGCAGTACTTTGCTCTGCCCTCAACAGGGCAGACAAAGTACGCCGGAGCCGCAGCGTGAGCACAAGAAGATGACGTCATTGTAAGAAGATAGTAGGCCCCAGACCGGACCGCAATGCCCATCGCACCCGGACCGCAGCGAGACCGCCCCTGGGTGAGTATAATATAACCTCTTTTTCTCTTCTTTTTGGATACATTGGGGGCTTATCTATAGCATTCCAGAATGCTGTAGATAAGCCCCTGATGCTGGTGGGCTTAGCTCATCTTCGATTTTGGGGGTGACAGGTTGAACAGGGCTCTGAAATGCCCCATTATAATGGAGCCATGACTGGATTTTCCCATAGGTAATGAATGGAGGGATGTACTGACCTTTAGGCTTAGGACTGGATCTGTCGTCCCCTCTTCAGGAGTGCAGCACAAATAATGTTTGCGTCCCGCAATACCCAACGTGACTGGACGCTTCTCTATATCAGGTTTTGCTGAAAAGTAGGTGCCCACATTTATTTTTGCTGAAAGAGAAGCCAAAGTGTTAATATCACGCAGTATTTTAGGAGCAAATGTCTTGTGAGATACAGATAATTAGCTCTGTATTCTAAAAATAATGTAAGTAAAGCCTTACCTTCTTGCTGAATGTTCTGCCCTTGCAAAAACAAGGCCAAAAGACGGGCATTGCCTTGGAATTCTTGCAAAGTTAAGCATTTCTGTTTTTGGTCACGGATAACATGCACTGTCGTCTTATTGTACAGAAATTGAGTGCTGACTGTCTCTTGCGTTTCGACAGAATTGCAAGTGATGTCTTCTGTTATAAAAACAAAACAATGAATAATGTGTTTTATTTTTATTAGTAACTCACACAAGGTTGAATAGACGACATCTCTCTCTGATAAGAGTTACAATTTGATAGTGAAGAAATGCAATATATTTGATGTAATGATTGTGAACTAAATATATTGTAATTGTGAATATCTTATATAGTGCTAATTAGACTTACTGAACTTATATATTAAAAAACTAAAAAATCATTTAAACTGTTACATAGAGTGCACGGAATAAGGGTTAAATCTACTGGCAATATGTCATTTTTAGGAATATGATTATTACCGTTCTACCTTAAATAAAATACTTTTATCTTGTCATTTGCCATAAATATGTTATTTATTTTACCTGTAGCAAATCCTGCTGTTCTCCTGAATCTGGCGATGTTTCTATTTTGTTTCTGCGCCTGTCTATTCCTGAGATATGGCCGTCTCTTCCTTGTAGGTAAATTTAGTCTTGTTAGCTAACTGGGCGGGCTATCCCACAAAGAAGATTTCCTGACCACACCCACTTTGATAACAAGGCTCAATTTACATACAATGAAAAAGGGGCTGTATCTCAGGAATGAAGCTGCACAGGAACAAAGGGAAAACAACGCCGGATTCAGGGGAAAAGTGATTTTTTTATACCACGTTAACAAAAATTCCGTATTACTGGTAAGGTCATTTTTGAATAATTGTGAATGATCTTACCATGTACAAGGATGTGATTCAAGAGGTCGTCATCATCGAAAAAGCTCAACTTATCAATTCCTTTTATTCCTTTCAGCTTTTCCACGACTACCACGAGCATTACGACTTTCTTGAAGCAGCTCTTTGGTTTTTCGGGCTTTCTTATCTCAGGCTTTATTTGAGGAAGATAAGTTGACCAACATTCCTCATGGTGTTTCCATTGTAGATGCTTCTTATTGGTCTGTAGAGCAAAAAATTACAGGTTATTGGATTGGTCCTTAAAGACCCGTTGTCTTATTATCACACTCGTAGATGCAAATTTAGCTCTTGTACTTTCGACACCAGCAAAATGAAAAATTTATGATGATAAATGCATAAATATTGTTTATCAAAGAGAGTATAGATGATATTATGGGATGTATTTATACATTAATTTATCTCATAGAAATATGCATGAACATATGCATATTACAACGGGGGACAATTTTCAGACCTTAGCGCATGAAAAAAGTGGAGCCGTGGTCTGTGGCCGCCAATCAGATTGCGGATTTTATTTTCCAAAGGTAAATTAAAATATAAGCGTTCCGATTTGATTAATTGAATTAACTAACTGCTCCATTTTTCCCATGCACTGGTTTTGATATAATTTTACTAATATCATTAAACGCCAAGCTTGACTTCATAAGCGTTAAAAAATAAAGAGGTTGTCAGCACCCGACACCTCCGCCGATCAGCTGTTACTGGTGACCGGATGTTCTCAAATGCAGCCAAAACACAGCAGCTCTGTCAAAACTGCAGTGGCCCCAGGATTAAGAATTAAAGAAGTTGTCCACTATTGATTTATTGATGACCTTTTTTATAGGATAGGCTATCGATATCTGATTGGTGGGGATGCGACCTCTGACATCTCCAACAATCAACTGTTACCGATGGCCATAAGTTCTCGAATGCTGCAGGAACACAGCAGCTCCATCAAAACTATAGTGACCACAGCCGTATACTCCAGATCCACCACCTATTCTTCTGGAGAACGTCTGGATCTGCCGTACCTGGCCACAGCCAGTATAGAAGTCACAGAGCTGCTATGTTCAGGCAGCATCTGAGAACTTCTGTCCGAAGCCGGTAGGAGCTGATCGGCAAAGATGCAGGATGTCGCACTCCCACCGATCAGATATTGATAGCCTTTCCTAAAAATAGGCCATCAATAAATAACCAGTGGCCAAAACTTGAAGTCCTACAAAATTGCTACAAAATTGCAGAATCCTCTTTTTAGAATTGACGTTTTATTTCAGAAACTTTTTACTAAGTAATAGAAAAAAAAATCATTTAACTAAAATATGTAAATCAATTGTCAATTACCTTCATTTTGATGGACACTTCATCAGTGTAAAAGTCTTCCACATGCTCACTACAAGGAAAAGAAAAGTGATTCAGGAGATAATAAAACACTGCGACGTAAGACCTAATTATTCTGTAGCCCGAAGCCTCTAAAATCCTTTAGTACTCGTACTCAGCTAATAAATATATATATATATATATACCTATGTAACATGTAGGTTAGATATGAGATCTTTTACATCTTTTCAACTTATATAAATGATGGACTTTCTATTATTTTTTTTTGCATCATTTTTTATGATTTTATTTTTTTTTATTATGTAAAGACTTTGTGTTATGTTATACCATGGTGATATTCTCTCCTATAGTTATTACGGCAGCACACTGAGCGCTCTGCATAGCCCTGCAGATATCCTAGTACAAGCCCCGACCTTCTTTAGGTAGATGAATGTAAATTATTACCTGTACTCCATCGAAATGTCTTTATATTCTTGAACTTCTGCCATTATGTCTGTAGAGAGAAAATATACAACATAAATATACAGGGAATAAATCCAGACCGACACAAATATGTCTTGATAACAGATAAAACATGCATTAATAAAAAATGATAAAATACCTTAAAAAAAAAAAGCTGTAGAAAATAAGAAATCCTGGAGACGTACTGATCCCGGCGGTGGAGGTGCTACCTGTGTGCTCGCGGCTACTGATCTGTCTGCAGATGGGCGGCTGCTTTTATAGAGAGGCGACTGATCAGGATCTTACACAATACCGGGGTTTTTTTTGGCTTCCTCTTTTTTTTGGCAGCGTGCTGTTCATTCTTCTCACATTTATAAAGCTGGATTTCCCATGCACAAAATATTTAATTTCACCGGTGGGGTTTCCTTTGTTTTGGGGGGGTTATGCCCTTCACAGTAAATCAGGCACAGGTAGAATAATAGAGACTGATACCTGGAATGCAATTTATTTATTATGTGAATTTAACCAATATGGGGCTGAGTATTTCCCATTTAAATCTGAGCACTTTGCTGCCATGATCGACCTTATCTTGAAATTTAAAGGGGTTTTCCAGGGGTTAAAATAATTTTTAAAAGGATGATAATATATATTTAAAAAAATATGAGAATGTAAAAAATATAATAATTATAGTAATAATAATAATAATAATGCAACAAAATCTAAAGTATCATCCTTGAACCCCATTAGCTCCTGTTCCGACACCCGTTATCTGCTGGTTTTTACTTCCAAGTTTCAACCCAAAACACTATGGGCTTGTTCACACTATTTGCAGCATTTTTGCAGTTCATTTTTTTTCTGCTTAAAAAAAGTTTGCATTTTACAGTCCCAGGAAAGTGAATGAGATCTCTGAAGTCTTAAGGTACCTTCACACATAACGATATTGTTAACGATATCGTTGCTATTTGTGACGTAGCAACGATATCGTTAATTAAATCGTTATGTGTGACAGCGACCAACGATCAGGCCCCTGCTGGGAGATCGTTGGTCGCTGAATAAAGTCCAGAACTTTATTCCGTCGCTGGACTCCCTGCAGACATCGCTGGATCGGCGTGTGTGACACCGATCCAGCGATGTCTTCACTGATAACCAGGGTAAACATCGGGTAACTAAGCGCAGGGCCGCGCTTAGTAACCCGATGTTTACCCTTGTTACCATGCTAAAAGTAAAAAAAAAACAAACACTACATACTTACCTACAGCCGTCTGTCCTCCAGCGCTGTGCTCTGCACTCCTCCTGTACTGGCTGTGAGCGTCGGTCAGCCGGAAAGCAGAGCGGTGACGTCACCGCTCTGCTTTCCGGCTCCCAGACAGTACAGGAGGAGAGCAGAGAAGCAGAGCACAGCGCTGGAGGACAGACAGCGGTAGGTAAGTATGTACTGTTTGTTTTTTTTTACTTTTAGCATGGTAACCAGGGTAAACATCGGGTTACTAAGCGCGGCCCTGCGCTTAGTTACCCGATGTTTACCCTGGTTACCGGCATCGTTGGTCGCTGGAGGGCGGTCTGTGTGACAGCTCTCCAGCGACCAAACAGCGACGCTGCAGCGATTCGGATCGTTGTCGGTATCGCTGCAGCGTCGCTAAATGTGAAGGGGCCTTTATGCACATGCTGCTGTTTTTTTGTTTTTTTTTTACTTGCGCATGTTAATCATCAATGCGTTTTTTTTTTTTTTAAATATGCACCATGTCGATTCTTTCTGCATATTTTAAAACCTTCTTCACCCATTCAAATGAATATCTCAAAACACACAGTAAGAATATGTTAAAAATGCAAGTAAAAACGTATCAAAAGTGCATAAAATACAAGCACATTGAGTACTACATTCATTCTGTATTTTTGGTGCAGAAATATCCTGTCACGGGGCTACCGCGACAGAGAGGTTCCAGAGAACCGCAGCGCTCTGGGCCTCATTCACACACAGTGAACAGAAGCTCTTCACCTATTTTCTGACCTGGCTGCTTTGTGCCAGCAGTGCAGGAGTTAACCTTATTGCTGAGTTGCTGAGAGCTGGGTCTCTCTCAGCTGAAGTTTATTTTGTAATCTGATCCTCTATATAGACCCAGTCCTGACTTCAGCTATTGTCAGTGATCAGTTCTACTGCCTGGCTTGGAGGTTGAAGGAGCGTAGTGTTGGTGTTGGAGGTTTATTTACAGAGATTGGTGTCTGCTGTTTTGGTTGAATGTTTAACCTGTTTTCCTTCCTAGTTTATTCCTTCTCTTCCCTTCTCTGTGTTTTCTCTGTGGTTGTGTGAGCATTTGGTGAGTTTGAGACTTTTAGTTACCTTGTCTGTATACCCTGTTATTTGTTGTATTATTACACTGGTGCAGTCCACCTCCTTTGGGGGGAGAGGGGGCCACTGATAGGGCCTGCACAGGAGACAGGGAAATGCTGGCGGCTCGGGCCTCCTAACCATCATAGGTACCCCCGAGATAAGGGAAAGCCAGGGCCCCATTAAAGTGGTAGGGACCGGTGCGGGTCCCAGTACGCCATCCTGCCCCTTTAACGGCGTGACATGTCCATTGCAAAAGCTCAACATGTGAATATACCCTATAAGCATACCCTAAAAGTGGCTACATAAAGAAGCACTCCTCCTCCTCCAATCAGTTTTTTCCTCTTAAAGGGAACCTGTCACCCCAAAAATCGCAGGTGAGGTAAGCCCACCGGCATCAGGGGCTTATCTGCAGCATTCTGTAATGCTGTAGATAAGCCCCCGATGTTACCTGAAAAAGGAGAAAAAGACGTTATATTATACTCACCCAGGGGCGGTCCCGCTGCTGGTCAGGTCGGATGGGCGTCTCTGGTCCGCTGCGGCGCCTCCCATCTTCATTACAAGACGTCCTCTTCTGATCTTCAGCTCCGGTGCAGGCGTACTTTGCTCTGCCCTCTTGAGGGCAGAGGATAGTACTGCAGTGCGCAGGCGCCGGAAAGGTCAGAGGCCCGGCTCCTGTGCACTGCAGTACTTTGTCTGCCCTCAACAGGGCAGAGCAAAGTACGCCTGCGCCGGAGCCGTGGCTGAAGATCAGAAGAGGACGTCTTGTAATGAAGATGGGAGGCGCCGCAGCGGACCAGAGACGCCCATCCGACCTGACCAGCAGCGGGACCGCCCCTGGGTGAGTATAATATAACGTCTTTTTCTCCTTTTTCAGGTAACATCGGGGGCTTATCTACAGCATTACAGAATGATGCAGATAAGACCCTGATGCCAGTGGGCTTACCTCACCCGCGATTTTCGGGGTGACAGGTTCCCTTTAATATATTGCACCCATCATATTATATGGCACTGTGCACATTGAGCATACAGCTAAGTATTTATTCTAAATTTTGGACTTATTACTTGCCAATGTTATTCCATATATAGTTTTATTATTTTCTGAAAGAAAACATTTTGAGTAATGTATAAGGAGGGACATTTTGGATAAAACCATTTTTGACCTGTTACAATGACTTCGTGATTTATTTTTAATGTCCATGTGAACTTCAATATTAAAGAAGGAAAGACTATAAGATAGAAAATATAGATGGACCACAAGCTGGTAGTTTTAGTAGGGTGTGGTGCAGTCCCATTGGTCAAAGTATGGACAGCACCACACCCTATTAAAACTTCAAGCCTGTGGTCCTTCTATGCATTCTCTCTTGTGGTCCTTCCTTCCTATGTATTGAGGCTCACATTGACATAAAAGATATATCACAAACTCATTGTGACAATCACTAAGACTGCCAGACTAGGTGACACTACAGGTCCCACATCCCTTAGTCTCTGTGGCTGGACAAAGCCTGCACCGCCAGAGCTTTTGGTCACAATTTTTCCTCCAGCACCACCTACAGAATGAATATGGCAGTGCGTGGTGACAGAAGCAGATGTTGCAGGAGCAGGTCTAGGAGGAGACACCAATTCAATAATGGTTAGCAGGGCCGGACTCGCCATCTGGCAATTCTGGCAAATGCCAGAAGGGCCTGTCTGGTCATGTGCTGCCTTGTCTGCTACGTTGTTAACAGAATCTGTGTTCTTAAGATACCCATACTGTTAAGAGTTGTGACAGAGCACAAAGTCACTTGCCCCCGCAGGCCATGGGTATCATTAGAAATATTAGTCTTGTAGTAAATTTTGCTTTCCTCTATCCAGGGTAATATTAGTAATATATCCCATCTGGTGCTTGGGGACAGGGACAGCATGGGCCTGTGTGATTTCAAATGCCAGGACTGAATTTCAGCCCCAGTCCGTACCTGATATTTAGTATTTATTCCAGATGTCATGATATTTCACCTTTCATTCTGGATGGGGCTCCTTCACCTGTGGTGGGTTTCCGGCCTGTTAGTTTAGTCTGTAATTTCACGTTCAGGAGGTGACAAGATATGACAGATTGCTCATCGCAGTGTTTGCGATACAGAGGCAGTTGCTTGTTGCCCGAGAGGTGTGCGCGATAATGGTCATTGTCCTGCCTATCATGCTCGGCGCGCTATTGGCACGATATCGCAGGGAGTCGTGTGACTCGCCCAGCCAGGGCAGTGGAGTACTCTGTACTGGGTCTGGTCTTAAAGAGGAATGTCACGGTGGCTGCGACCCGGTCCGTGGCCCTGGGGCTCAGCTTTAAAGGGCAATGGTCTTTAAAGGGGAAAATGTTCAAAGTCTGTTGTGACGCCACCTGTGGTGTTCGGTCAGTAGTGGGACCGACGCTGCATTATAGGGGTCCCTTGTGGGATGTTGTGGCAGCACGGGTGTTACACGTCCCACAGGTGAAGCGGGGTCCTCAGGGGTCCTATTGTGTGTGGCCAAGATGATGGTATGTGCGGATGAATAAATGGAGGAGACAAGTTGTAAGTCTTTACCTGGTTTACTGCAGATGGTAAGCCACAGTCCAGTGCATCGGCAACAGGTACATGAGGAGCCCAGGCAGTCGAGAGACAAGTGGAATCCCCTTGGCAAGACAGGTTTGGGGCCTTCCACTCTGCGCTTGCTGTGTCTGAGGTCCCTGCTGCCACTAAGTGCTCCAAACAAAGTCCTAGTTGTTTCCCCTGTCCTGGGACAGGTACCTGTATGGTAGGCAGCTTGAGCCGTCCCTTCTGGGGGTCTCCGCATGGTGATTCCAGGGTGCTGCTGTACCACAGGTGCAAATGGGCAATGTCCAAGTAATCTTATGCCCTCCGGTTCTGCTCTGTGTCTTGGAATTCCACAAAAGCCTCGGGCTCCCGGTACCCGGTTTCTGCGCACTGACTCCTTGGAGGCCTACTCATAGCCTCCTTGAGTCCTGTATTTCCTCTCTGCTCCCTTCCTGTCTGTCCTCGCTCAAAGACTGTCTGTACAAACTGAACTGCTCTCACTGGTCTCCTGGGACCAACTGTCTGGCTCCTCCTCCAAACCAGGATCTTTATCCAGGGAAGCTGCCCTAGAACAGGGCTTTGAGCTCTCCCTCCTGGCCTGGACTTGGAAGGTGTTGTGTGTGTGTGATAACCTGCCAAAGGGAATCTCACTTGTCTCCAGGCATAGCACTACCCTCCCTGAGAGGAAGGCAGCACTACTGTGGTACCTGAACTCCTGGGGTGCCACATTCCTCACCCTGTTATAATCCGGTGACCTTGTAGCCGCATAAATAACTTTCACTGGAGTAGGTGGTAACTATACTGACCACAATCCTGATCTGACACTGCAACTAGAAGTAGCCGTGGGGTGTACCTAACAAAACCTAGACACCTTGTCACAGCCGGAGAACTAAATACCCCTATAGATGGAAATAGGAATACTATCTTGCCTCAGAGCAGAACCCCAAAGGATAGGTAGCCCCCCACGGATATTGACTGTGAGTAGGAGAGGAAATACACACATAGGCAGAAAAGGATTTAGCAAAAGAGGCCACTCTAGCTAAAATAGGAAAGGATAGGACAGCGTACTATGCAGTCAGTATTAAAACCCTTCCAAAAATATCCACAGCAGATTTATACAAAAATTCCTCCATCTAACTAAAGACGTGGAACGTATATCTGCAACTCCAGAGAATCCTACACTCAGAGCAGGAATACAATCAAAAAACAAGCACACAGCTTGTGTGCCAAAGAAAAGGAAACAGACACTTATCTTTGCTGAATTGGCAGCTAAGCAGGAGAAGCCAGACAAAGATCCAACACTTCCCAAGAAACATTGACAACTGGCAAGGACTAATGAATCCTGCAAACCTAAATACCCCAGTCAGAATTGCAATCAGCAGAAACACCTAACCATGACTGCAGCCCTGGGACAACTGCATTACCACCCACAACCACCGGAGGGAGCCCAAAAGCAGAATTCACAACACCACCCCCATTAAGTTCAGTACTCCTGGACTGGGAAAAGGAAACATAAACAACAGGTTAGAAATACATTTTTGTAAATACATTAGAAATACATCAAAACAGGTTGATAACTTTTCATCCCTTATGGGAGGCACTGTTGACTTGAACATTGCAAAACAAGTTTATAAATGTACATCTTGTCTTATACCAAGGGGTCCTTGTCTATAAATATATAACTACCGAAGCAAGGGACCAGTCATAAACCCCCAACGTAGGTCTTGGGCGGGCTTCAAGGCATATCCAAACCCAGTATTCACCACACCAGACGGTTTTATCTTCAGGTCTGCAGAAACAAAGAAGGCTCTACCCACGCCGGCAAGTGGGCAAAACCAGGGTGCACCTTGAGGGTGCCAAACTATTTACAAAAAAAAATTGGGGGGTAATTATAATGGTCTGAGCAAGGGAGAGAGAGTGGACCCTCTGGACCGTGGGAAGACCTACCCCTGGGCGAGCGGACCTAGTGATGAACTGACCCCTGTACAGGGACCGTCAGGGGCAGGCCCAGAGGTCACTTACCCACGGTGGAAGTACCAAAAGGGACGGCTCCGAGAAGGAGAGAAAGGAGGCTCCAACAGGGGACCCGGGAAGACTGAGTACTGACCGGAGGGCAGGAAACCGGAACAGAGTGAGGCTGTGGAAAAACCAAAAGGTAACGTTAGAAACAAGACAAGGGGAGGAAAGGAAACAAGGGAAATCCTAAAGGGAATAAATGGAACTAGAAACGGAGGAAGCAAAGCCAAGAACAGAACCAGACGGAACTGTGTACGAGGCGCAAGCACAGGAAGGAAGGGCCAGAAGCACTAGCTAAGCTATGAAATTCAGGCACCTAGAAGCAGGGGAGACTGCCTCTTATAGCAGAGGCAGGAGCGGGATTGGCTGCGGGAATTACTGACCTTGGTGACCCCAGGAAGTAGAAATAGGTACAATGCACCTGCGCCTACTGGAAAATCCAGAGCGCCTGCGCAGACTCAGCATTCCCCCAGAGGAAGAAGACTCCGGAAGTGAAGTGGAGTCAGTGGCATGCCCGGACCCGGAATTAGAGTGCCGGGAACGCGCCGCTGCAGGGAAGGAGAGGGTGATGCGCCCACACCCAGCAACGGAGCGGTGGGAGCACGCAGCAGCGGGAGCAGACACCGCAGCATGGGAGGAGGAGCGGACGCGCCGGGACCCAGCGGCAGGATAGCGGCGAACAGCAGCGGTAACAGTACCCCCCTCCTTACAACTCTCCCTACGTAAACTGGCAAGAAATTTGTTAAGAATACGAGGGGCATCAATGTTCTCCAAAGGCTCCCAAGACCTCTCCTCAGGACCAATGCCCTTCCAATCAACCAGGAAAAAATCCTTTCCATGAATCTTTTTAACAGCTAAAATATCCCTCACCTCAAAAATATTGTCAGTGCTGACTGGTTTAGAAGAGGAACTAGAAGAAGGATGGAAGTGGTTAAAGATAGCGGGTTTTAGTAGAGAGACATGAAAGGTATTGGGAATACGGAGCAAGGCAGGCAATCTCAGCTTGTAGGTGACATCGTTGACTCGACGCAGAATCTCAAAAGGACCAATGTAGCGTGGACCAAGTTTGTAGGATGGAATCTTAAGTCTGATGTATCTTGAAGAACGCCAGACCTTATCACCAGGCATGAAAGGAGGGGAATCTAAGTGCTTCTTGTCGGCTTGTCTTTTCATTCTTAAAGATACTTTATCGAGCGTCTCTTTAACTTCAAACCAGATCGTGGAAAACTTACAAGCTAACGAGTCGGCTGCTGGAACATCAGAGGCTAGAGAGACTGGTAGGGGCAAACCAGGATGCTGTCCGAACACAACGAAAAAAGGAGTTCTCGCTGAGGCTTCACTGGAGTGGTTATTATAAGCAAACTCAGCCCAAGGGAGTAGATTGACCCAATCGTTATGGTGAGCATTGGTGAAGTGTCACAGATAGGCGGCTAAAGTCTGGTTAGTTCGTTCAGCTTGACCGTTGGTTTGAGGGTGATAAGCGGAAGAAAAATCCAAAGACACCTTTAGGAGTTTGTCATACTAGCGAAAAAGGGAGCTTTAGACACTAAAATATATAGTAACATAGTTAGTAAGGCCGAAAAAAGACATTTGTCCATCCAGTTCAGCCTATATTCCATCATAATAAATCCCCAGATTTTATTTCATTACATAATTACAAAAAAAGGTGGACAAATACCATACACATATATGTAACAACAATACTATAAAAAAAATTCCAATACATGGAAAGGAGGAAAAGTCAACCAGTACACTAATTGGCAAGGCACAAGTCCATAGGACGACCTGGGCTAGTAGCACAGTGTTCCTAAGTGTACCTACTCCTACAATGAGGAATCATGTCTAAAGGAACACAACCTCATGTTCTCCCATAAATCATATAGATGTATACCATAAAGGAGAGTAGCACCTACCCATAGTAAGTCCGGACTCCTGTGTAGCCTTGCCACGACCCCTGACGCGCGTTTCGCCAAGTTGCCTTTAGGAGTTTGCACAGAGCTCTCCAGAAGCGGGAAGTAAATAGTACTCCTCTGTCTGACACAATGTGTAGAGGAAAGCCATGGAGTTTGAAAATGTTCTGGATCAATATTTTTGCCAACTCAGGAGCAGAGGGTAAACCGGATAGCGAAATAAAGTGAGCCATTTTGGAGAACCGGTCCACAACGACAAACATGACAGTACATCCGGAAGAGCTAGGTAAGTCGGTAATTAAATCCATGGCAATATGCTGCCAAGGCGCTGACGGAACTGGAAGAGGAAGTAGATTGCCAAAAGGTAACTGTCTGGGTACCTTATTCCTGGCACCGGAAGGACAACATGCGACAAATTCTTTGACGTCCAGACGTAACGTAGGCCACCAATAATACCGAGAGATGAGGAGGAAAGTCTTCTTTGATCCTGCATGACCAGCCAACTTAGAAGAATGACCCCAGGATAACACCCTTTTTCTGTCGGAGTCCGAGACGAGGGTTTTACCAGGTGGAGGACGAATCACTTGTAAAGGAGCCACAGTTATGACTTTGGAGGGATCTATGATGTACGCTGGTTGCTCCACAGTATCTGGTGGCTGAAATGACCTAGACAGCGTGTCTGCTTTAACGTTCTTATTGCCAGGCCGGAAACATAGCTCGAGTTCGAAACGGGCAAAAAAGAGAGACCATCTGGCTTGTTGAGGGTTTAGTCTTTGCGCAGTTTGCAGATATGCAAAATTTTTATGATCAGAGAAAATCACAAATGGATGTACGGATCCTTCCAACAGATACCTCCATTCCTCCAAAGCCAACTTGATGGCTAACAACTCACGATCTCCTATGGTATAGTTTCGTTCAGAAGACGAAAAGGCCTTAAAATAGAAACCGCAGGGGACCACAGGACCTTCAGAAGTCTTTTGAGAGAGCAATGCTCCGGCACCCGTAGAAGAAGCGTCTACTTCTAGAATGAAGGGTTTATTAACCTCTGGGTGATGCAAGACTGGAGCGGAGGAAAAAGACTTCTTAAGAGATTCAAAAGACCTCTCAGCTTCCGGGGTCCATACCTTTGAGCAGGAACTTTTACAGGTGAGGATGGAAAGAGGCTGGATCAGAGACGAAACATGTGGAATGAATTGCCTATAGTAATTGGCAAAACCAATAAATCGTTGGATGGCTTTCACTCCGCAGGCTTGCGGTCAATTAACTATGGCACTCACTTTTTCGGGATCCATCTTAAGACCTGAATCCGAAATGATGTATCCTAGGAACGGCAAGGAGGTTTTCTCGAACAGACATTTCTCGTACTTGGCATACAGGTGGTTATCTCTCAGACGTTGTAAGACTTTGCGAACACTTCTTCGATGAGATGGGAGATCTGAAGAAAATAACAAGGATGTCATCCAAATATACTACTACACATGAGTAGAGAAGATCTCGGAAAACATTGTTGACAAACTCCTGGAACACTGCGGGGGCATTGCAAAGGCCAAAAGGCATAACTAAATACTCATAGTGGCCATCCCGGGTGTTAAAGGCAGTCTTCCACTCGTCACCGGAGTGAATACGGACAAGGTTGTAAGCACCCTGCAAGTCAAGCTTAGTGAAGATACGAGCGCCACGAAGACGGTCAAAGAGCGCCGGAATGAGAGGCAGAGGATGCCTGTTCTTGATTGTGATGTTGTTCAAACCTCGATAGTCAATACAAGGTCATAAGGAACCATCTTTCTTTTTTACAAAAAAAAACCCCGCTCCAGCAGGAGAGGAAGATTTTCGGATGAAACCTCTGGCCAGATTCTCTTGGATGTACTCAGACATAGACTGGGTCTCTGCTGCCGGCAAAGGGTAGATTCTTCCTCTAGGTGGAGAGCAACCAGGAAGGAGATCAATTGGGCAATCATAGGGGCGGTGTGGAGGAAGATTTTCAATAAGCAAGAGCCTGAAGACGTCCGCATAAGACCAGTAAGGAGAAGGTAATCCTACAGGAACACAAGTGGATTGAGGAGAGAAGACTGGACAAACAGACCGTAGACATCGCACATGACACGTAGGACCCCACCGCAGCACATCTCCAGTACGCCAATTAAGGGTAGACTCATGAACTCGAAGCCAAGGAAGACCGAGCAATAAGGTGTGAGAGAGATTCAGCAGAACATAAAGAGCAATCTTTTCATGATGAAGTGCCCCGATTTGTAATTCCACCTCTTCCGTAACCAACGAAATTGTCTCTTGTAAGGGTCTCCCATCCACCGATGCAATTAGATGAGGGGAGTCTGTTGTGAATTCCGCTCTTGGGCTCCCTCCGGTGGTTGTAAGTGGCACTTTTGTGAGTTCTGCTCTTGGGCTCCCTCTTGTGGTTTCTAGTGGTATGGCTGCTCCTTGGAGTTAGCTGTCATCAGCTGCCTTCACTTATCGTCTCTTCTGCTCCGCTATTTAAGTCTGGCTCTTTCTTCAGCCTATGCCACTTGTCAATGTTCCTAGCTGGATTCACATCTCTGCTTGGATTCTCCTGGTTTCCTGACCAGTTCTGCAAAGATAAGTTCTGGCTTTGCTCATTTCAGTCCACATGTTGTGGACTTATTGTTCTGTGCATTCTATATTTGTCCAGCTTGTCATTATGGATTTTTTCTGTTAGCTGGAAGCTCTGGGAAGCAGATTTACCCTCCACACCTTTAGTCAGGTGTGGAGATTTTGTAAACTCTGTGTGGATTGTTTTGTAGTTTTTATACTGACCGCACAGTATCCTTTCCTGTCCTATCTATCAAGCTAGACTGGCCTCCTATGCTAAAATCTGATTTCATTTCTGCGTATGTTATTTTCCCCTCCTCTCACTGTCAATATTTGTGGGGGGCTATCTTTCCTTTGGGGATTTTCTCTGAGGCAAGATAGGTTTCCTGTTTCCATCTTTAGGGGAAGTTAGATCTTAGGCTGTGCCGAGGGGTCTAGGGAGCGTCAGGTACCCCCCACGGCTATTTCTAGTTGCGCTGCTAGGTTCAGGGTCTGCGGTCAGTACAGATACCACTTCCTTCAGAGCTTGTCTCATGTTGTTCCTAAACCACCAGATCATAACAGGAGTCCAAAGAGAAAACTGGAATGTGAAGCCTCCGAGCCACCTCAAGACTGATAAAATTACCTGCCACGCCCGAATCCACATACGCGACTTCGGAGGAATGACCCTGGTTGGAAATAAGTAAAAGAGAAAGAGTCAAAGGTTGAGAGGAAGCATGGAAACCTAGGGAGGCCTCTCTTACTTGTCCTAGGCAGAGAAGTTTTCTGGTCTCTCAGGGCAGCTACGTAGCAAGTGGGCGGCACTACCACAATAAAAGCAGAGACCCTGGGTGTGCCTCTCTTTCCGGTGCTGCTCCGCCATCCGTAATCGATCCACTTGCATGGGTTCAGGTGTAGAAGAGGTAGATGTGGTAGTAGTGGCGGGAACTCGAGGGCTACCGGACTGACGGGAGGAAGGAGTAGAAAAATTAGGTCTCCTCTCCCTAGTGGACTCACAAGATCGCTCTTGAAAGCGGAGGTCTATGCGGGTAGCGAGTGAGATAAGATCCTCCAGAGTAGTTGGTGTGTCACGTCCAGCGAGCTCATCCTTAATCCGGCTAGACAGACCCCGCTAAAAAGCGCCCACAAGAGCCTCATTATTCCATCCCAGTTCCGAAGCCAGAGTACGGAAGCGGATGGCATACTGTCCGACAGATAGGGAACCCTGACGTAAATTAAAGAGAGACTCAGTTGTAGAAGCTAAACGTCCGGGCTCATCAAAAACCTTACGAAAGGTCTCAAGAAAATCCTCTAAGTGAGAGACTATGGGATCATCATGCTCCCATAAGGGATTAATCCACGCCAAAGCCTCCCCCTCCAAATGAGACACAATAAACGCTACTCTAGCTCGAACCGTGGGGTACTGCTGGGGTAGAAGCTCGAAATGGAGACAACATTGATTCAGAAACCCTCTGCAGAGTTTGGGATCGCCGCTAAACCTGGGAGGTTTTCCCAGACGAGGAGGAGGATGGGAGGTGGATGATGGAGTGGAGTCGAGAGAAGACGCCGGAGCGGAGGCAGCAGGAACCGACTGTAAACTAAACAGGTGATCATCTATTGATGCCATATAAGACAGCATGCGGGTCTGGGTATCTGTTTGTTGGGACAGCTCCTGCTGTAGGCTCGCTAGCTGAGCGGCATTAACCGGGTCTGCTGCTTGCAGAGAGGTTAAGCGAGACTCCATGGTCTTCATAAATGCTATTATGCGCTGCTGGTTATCGCGTAAATGAGCCAACTTCTTCTGAGCCGAAAAGGGTGTACTAGCGGGGTCCATGGCCTGATTGTACTATAACGGTCTGAGCAAGGGAGAGAGAGTGGACCCTCTGGACCGTGGGAAGACCTACCCCTGGGCGAGCGGACCTAGTGATGAACCGACCCCTATACAGGGACCGTCAGGGAAATTACAATTAAAATACAGTAGTAACACCTGCTGGGGTAAAATTATAGTATATCAGGTATGTAAAAAATATATATAATAAAATAATAAATATACATAGTAACATAGTAACATAGTAACATAGTTAGTAAGGCCGAAAAAAGACATTTGTCCATCCAGTTCAGCCTATATTCCGTCATAATAAATCCCCAGATCTACGTCCTTTTACAGAACCTAATAATTGTATGATACAATATTGTTCTGCTCCAGGAAGACATCCAGGCCTCTCTTGAACCCCTCGACTGAGTTCGCCATCACCACCTCCTCAGGCAAGCAATTCCAGATTCTCACTGCCCTAACAGTAAAGAATCCTCTTCTATGTTGGTGGAAAAACCTTCTCTCCTCCAGACGCAAAGAATGCCCCCTTGTGCCCGTCACCTTCCTTGGTATAAACAGATCCTCAGCGAGATATTTGTATTGTCCCCTTATATACTTATACACGGTTATTAGATCGCCCCTCAGTCGTCTTTTTTCTAGACTAAATAATCCTAATTTCGCTAATCTATCTGGGTATTGTAGTTCTCCCATCCCCTTTATTAATTTTGTTGCCCTCCTTTGTACTCTCTCTAGTTCCATTATATCCTTCCTGAGCACCGGTGCCCAAAACTGGACACAGTACTCCATGTGCGGTCTAACTAGGGATTTGTACAGAGGCAGTATAATGCTCTCATCATGTGTATCCAGACCTCTTTTAATGCACCCCATGATCCTGTTTGCCTTGGCAGCTGCTGCCTGGCACTGGCTGCTCCAGGTAAGTTTATCATTAACTAGGATCCCCAAGTCCTTCTCCCTGTCAGATTTACCCAGTGGTTTCCCGTTCAGTGTGTAATGGTGATATTGATTCCTTCTTCCCATGTGTATAACCTTACATTTATCATTGTTAAACCTCATCTGCCACCTTTCAGCCCAAGTTTCCAACTTATCCAGATCCATCTGTAGCAGAATACTATCTTCTCTTGTATTAACTGCTTTACATAGTTTTGTATCATCTGCAAATATCGATATTTTACTGTGTAAACCTTCTACCAGATCATTAATGAATATGTTGAAGAGAACAGGTCCCAATACTGACCCCTGCGGTACCCCACTGGTCACAGCGACCCAGTTAGAGACTATACCATTTATAACCACCCTCTGCTTTCTATCACTAAGCCAGTTACTAACCCATTTACACACATTTTCCCCCAGACCAAGCATTCTCATTTTGTGTACCAACCTCTTGTGCGGCACGGTATCAAACGCTTTGGAAAAATCGAGATATACCACGTCCAATGACTCACCGTGGTCCAGCCTATAGCTTACCTCTTCATAAAAATTGATTAGATTGGTTTGACAGGAGCGATTTCTCATAAACCCATGCTGATATGGAGTTAAACAGTTATTCTCATTGAGATAATCCAGAATAACATCCCTCAGAAACCCTTCAAATATTTTACCAACAATAGAGGTTAGACTTACTGGCCTATAATTTCCAGGTTCACTTTTAGAGCCCTTTTTGAATATTGGCACCACATTTGCTATGCGCCAGTCCTGCGGAACAGACCCTGTCGCTATAGAGTCCCTAAAAATAAGAAATAATGGTTTATCTATTACATTACTTAGTTCCCTTAGTACTCGTGGGTGTATGCCATCCGGACCCGGAGATTTATCTATTTTAATCTTATTTAGCCGGTTTCGCACCTCTTCTTGGGTTAGATTGGTGACCCTTAATATAGGGTTTTCATTGTTTCTTGGGATTTCACCTAGCATTTCATTTTCCACCGTGAATACCGTGGAGAAGAAGGTGTTTAATATGTTAGCTTTTTCCTCGTCATCTACAACCATTCTTTCCTCACTATTTTTTAAGGGGCCTACATTTTCAGTTTTTATTCTTTTACTATTGATATAGTTGAAGAACAGTTTGGGATTAGTTTTACTCTCCTTAGCAATGTGCTTCTCTGTTTCCTTTTTGGCAGCTTTAATTAGTTTTTTAGATAAAGTATTTTTCTCCCTATAGTTTTTTAGAGCTTCAATGGTGCCATCCTGCTTTAGTAGTGCAAATGCTTTCTTTTTACTGTTAATTGCCTGTCTTACTTCTTTGTTTAGCCACATTGGGTTTTTCCTATTTCTAGTCCTTTTATTCCCACAAGGTATAAACCGCTTACACTGCCTATTTAGGATGTTCTTAAACATTTCCCATTTATTATCTGTATTCTTATTTCTGAGGATATTGTCCCAGTCTACCAGATTAAGGGCATCTCTAAGCTGGTCAAACTTTGCCTTCCTAAAGTTCAGTGTTTTTGTGACTCCCTGACAAGTCCCCCTAGTGAAAGACAGGTGAAACTGTACAATATTGTGGTCGCTATTTCCTAGATGCCCAACCACCTGCAGATTTGTTATTCTGTCAGGTCTATTAGATAGTATTAGGTCTAAAAGTGCTGCTCCTCTGGTTGGATTCTGCACCAATTGTGAAAGATAATTTTTCTTGGTTATTAGCAGAAACCTGTTGCCTTTATGGGTTTCACAGGTTTCTGTTTCCCAGTTAATATCCGGGTAGTTAAAGTCCCCCATAACCAGGACCTCATTATGGGTTGCAGCTTCATCTATCTGCTTTAGAAGTAGACTTTCCATGCTTTCTGTTATATTTGGGGGTTTGTAACAGACCCCAATGAGAATTTTGTTACCATTTTTCCCTCCATGAATTTCAACCCATATGGACTCGACATCTTCATTCCCTTCGCTAATATCCTCCCTTAAAGTGGACTTTAGACAAGACTTTACATAGAGACAAACCCCTCCTCCTCTCCGATTTTTACGATCCTTTCTAAACAGACTGTAACCCTGTAAGTTAACTGCCCAGTCATAGCTTTCATCTAACCATGTCTCGGTTATTCCCACTATGTCAAAGTTACCTGTAGATATTTCTGCTTCTAGTTCTTCCATCTTGTTTGTCAGGCTTCTGGCGTTTGCGAGCATGCAGTTTAGAGGATTTTGTTTTGTTCCAATCTCCTCACTGTGGATTGTTTTAGAAATGTTCTTACCTCCCTTCTGAGTATGTTTTCCTGGGTCGTCTTTGTACGAGTCTAATGTTTTTCTTCCCGTCCCCTCTTCTTCTAGTTTAACGCCCTCCTGATGAGTGTAGCGAGTCTTCTGGCGAATGTGTGTTTCCCAGGTTTGTTGAGGTGTAGTCCGTCTCTGGCGAGGAGTCCATCATACCAGTAATTCACACCGTGGTCCAGGAATCCAAATCCTTGTTGTCTGCACCATCGTCTTAGCCAGTTGTTTGCATCAAGGATCCTGTTCCATCTCCTGGTGCCATGCCCATCTACTGGAAGGATAGAAGAAAAAACTACCTGTGCATCCAGTTCCTTTACTTTCTTCCCCAACTCTTCAAAGTCCTTGCAGATTGTCGGTAGGTCCTTCCTTGCCGTGTCATTGGTGCCAACATGTATCAGAAGAAATGGGTGGACGTCCTTGGAGCTGAAGAGCTTTGGTATCCTATCGGTCACATCCTTGATCATCGCACCTGGAAGGCAGCATACTTCTCTTGCAGTTATGTCCGGTCTGCAGATGGCTGCTTCTGTGCCTCTCAGTAGTGAGTCTCCCACCACCACCACTCTTCGTTGCTTCTTGGCTGTACTTTTTGCTGTCACTTGTTGCTGTGTGCCCTTTTCTTTTTTGCTTGCTGGTATTGCTTCATTCTTAGGTGTGCCATCTTCATCCTCTACAAAGATTTGATATCGGTTCTTCAGTTGTGTGGTTGGTGATTTCTCCATGGTCTTCTTGCTTCTTTTGGTCACATGCTTCCACTCATCTGCTTTTGGAGGTTCTCTGACACTTTTTGCACCTTCTGTGACCAGTAGAGATGCTTCTGTTCTGTCTAGAAAGTCTTCATTCTCTTTGATGAGTTTCAAAGTTGCTATTCTTTCTTCCAGACCCCGCACCTTTTCTTCTAAAAGGGCCACTAGTCTACACTTCTGACAGGTGAAATTGGATTCTTCTTCTGGTCGATCTGTGAACATGTAGCACATGCTGCAGCTCACCATGTAGGTTGTCACATCTGCCATGTTGCTCCTAGATCCTGCTGACTTGCTGTGTGTTTTCCTTCTTGTGTAATCTACTCAGCCAAGCTCTCTTGCAATAATGTCCTACAGGCAAAAATTCTGTTGTTTGGTGATGCTTTCGAAGCAGCTGGTCCCGGCTGTACCCAACGATCTTCTAGCTTAGGGAGACTTCGCTTCTCCCAGAAGGCACCTGGAATATGCAAATTAGCCTCCTGAAGCTTGAATCCCTGGTTTGGTGATGCTTTCGAAGCAGCTGGTCCCGGCTGTACCCAACGATCTTCTAGCTTAGGGAGACTTCGCTTCTCCCAGAAGGCACCTGGAATATGCAAATTAGCCTCCTGAAGCTTGAATCCCTGGTTTGGTGATGCTTTCGAAGCAGCTGGTCCCGGCTGTACCCAACGATCTTCTAGCTTAGGGAGACTTCGCTTCTCCCAGAAGGCACCTGGAATATGCAAATTAGCCTCCTGAAGCTTGAATCCCTGGTTTGGTGATGCTTTCGAAGCAGCTGGTCCCGGCTGTACCCAACGATCTTCTAGCTTAGGGAGACTTCGCTTCTCCCAGAAGGCACCTGGAATATGCAAATTAGCCTCCTGAAGCTTGAATCCCTGGTTTGGTGATGCTTTCGAAGCAGCTGGTCCCGGCTGTACCCAACGATCTTCTAGCTTAGGGAGACTTCGCTTCTCCCAGAAGGCACCTGGAATATGCAAATTAGCCTCCTGAAGCTTGAATCCCTGGTTTTATACACTATATAAGATTTTATAAATACACCCAGTGCACTACAGAGAAAGCGAGTGAGAAACCACTCAAGTGAAGAACCTCAACACAATGGAAGACCATAGAAGAAATCCAAGACCGGAATGGTGATGGTAAAAAATATATCTTTATTTAATAGACGTAATAATAATACATAAGAGTTGATTAAAAATGTGCACACAACAGACAATAATATTTTATGCCAGACTAAGAGTAAAATAAATGAAATAAAAAAATAAATATCCCATATTTTCTATGTTCCAAGACCACAAATGATTCATTAGACCCAGATTAGGTATATTGTAGATGATACAGTATATTATCTCCCTTAAAAATCCAATATGTGAAAAGGAGGACAACTAAAGTGACAAGAGTTTGTGCAAATATGCAAATATATTCCAAAAAATTAATTTAATACTGTTGCACCTTTTTTTTGTGGAAAATTTGGGAATTACTGACCTTGGTGACCCCAGGAAGTAGAAATGGGTACAATGCGCCTGCGCCTACTGGAAAATCCAGAGTACCTGCACAGACTCCGCATTCCCCCAGAGGAAGAAGACTCCGGAAGTGAAGTGGAGTCACTGGCACGTCCAGACCCAGAAGTAGAGCGCCGGGAACGCGCCGCTGCAGGAAGGAAGAGGGTGACGCGCTCAGACCCAGCCACGGAGTGGCGGGATTGTGCAGCAGTGGGAGCAGACACCGCAGCACGGGAGGAGGGGCGGACGCACCAGGACCCAGCGGCAGGATAGCGGCGAACAGCAGCGGTAACAGTAATCACTGTCCATTACCTCAATGTCCATCATAAACCTGCCACAAAATACATGCAAACATTTCAAACAGGTAACACCAATTAGTGACAGTCCCTGTAACGGGCTGGGATTTGACCCTTGATGCTACAAGTAGACCTACGTAATTCCTGGTCTAACATGTTTGCTGTTGTGTACCCACTAGTGCATGTACTATTTGTAGGCCTGCTTTGGGTAGGTAAACTGGGTAATTGTCTGCGACTTCTCAGATTCACCATAGGTCTGACAGTTTCACCAATAGCAGAGGGCGGATTCTCTGGTTCCACTGCTGGGGTGACATTTGCTGCTTGAACCTGGTGGTGTAAAGTCTCTTCTAGTTCAGGATGGTCTGGAATCACATTTTGTTCTGGTATTTCCAGCTGGGGAAAAGTCAAGACAGGTATCACTATGGCCTGATGTACTTGACTCCAAGACTGGGGAAAATCTCCAAGAATAGTATGGATTTTCTTCTCTTCTTCAATCATTGGTTGAGAAATTCCTGGATTTTCTTCTTTATTCCTCAATTTGTCAGGGCATACTTTGAGATGATCTCTGGATACTGCAGTTGAAGTTTCTCCTCCATCTTTACTTATAAGGCATACTTTCGTGTTGTCAAAGTTTAAGGGTAGGATAGTATATGGTTCTGCTTCCCACTGATCGTCAAGTTTGTGCATTCTCCTTTTACATTTTAGCACTTGTTCACCTGGTAACGAGGGAATTGCAGGGGCACGTTGGTTATAGTCTCTCTCTTGTTTTTGTCTTGCCTGTGATAGACTTCTTTCAACACACTCTTGTACTTGGTAGTACTTCAGGTTACATGGGCCACACTCTCAGCACCACTTTTCGATGGCTTTTCTCATGCCAATCCAGTAAAACCTTCCACATAGCAGGATCTCTAACTTCTTCCATCCGAAGTATCCTGCTCCATCGTGGTACACTTCCAGAACCACTGGTGCATCTTGTCTTGGGACCACTATCTGCCAGACTAACTCATGAGCGTGCGAGTCGATGTTTCTCCAACACAGCTTACCTTCATAGATAAATAATTTGCCTTTCTCCTTCCACAGTTGTTGCGTCTCTTGTGGATCATCTGGACCAGGGTGTGAATCTGCCTGCATCAGCAGCTCTTTCACCAGATAGACTGTGGGGTCACTGTCCTGGGTCTCTGCCCTTCCATGGTGGAGCAATGGGTTCAGTGTGGCTTCTTGTTTGTTATTGCGCCTGTTCTTCACATAGTGAGAGTACTGAGTTGCTCCAGGGCGATGGAAAGCTGGTAACTCTACCACTTCCAGTGCTTCCGGATCTTCTTCCATCTTCTGGTAAGTTGGGCATCCTGGACAACGCATCAGCATTGGCATTCTTGTGCCCTCATGGTACTTGATGGTGAATTCATAGTTGGACAACCGGGCCATCCATTGCTGCTCCAAGGCACCTTTCTGTAGGGCGAAGCTTCCTGCTGGCGTATGCAATTACCCTTTCCTTGCCTTTCTGTACATGGGACAGTACTGCTCCCAATCCCACGTTGCTGGCATCTGTGTGCAGCACAAACGGTTGGTCATATTCTGCGTAGACCAGTACCTCATCTCCCGTGAGAGCCAACTTCAACTGAGTGAAAGATCCTTCCAGTCTGTCGTTCCAGTCAAACGGGGTATTCTTACCCTTGGTTTTCTTAGATTGGCCCACTAACAGGTCTTGCAGTGGTGCGGCTATCTTGGTGAAGTCTCTAATGAATCTTCTGAAGTAGCCTACCAACCAGACGAACTGTCCGACTTCATGGATGTTACTGGGTTTCAGCCAGTTCTTGATCACGGTGACCTTGTCAGGGTCTGGTGCCACTCCTTCAGAATTCACCACATGGCCCAGGTACTGAACTTTGGATTTCAACAGGTGATATTTAGATGGTTTTACCTTTAGGCCAAAGTTAGACAGGGCTTCAAACACCTCGGCCAGGTGCTCCAGGTGGTCTTCATAAGTCTTGGAGAAGACAATAACATCGTCCAGGTACAACAAGACGGTTTTGAAGTTCCTGTGCCCGAGACAGCACTCCATCATTCTGTCACGGGGCTACCACGACAGAGAGGTTCCAGAGAACCGCAGCGCTCTGGGCCTCGTTCACACACAGTGAACAGAAGCTCTTCTCCTGTATTTTGACCTGGCTGCTTTGTGCCAGCAGTGCAGGAGTTAGCCTTATTTGCTAAGCTGCTGTGAGCTGGGTCTCTCAGCTGAAGTGGATTTTTATAATCTCCTCCTCTATATAGACCCAGCCTTGACTACAGCTAGTGTCAGTGATCAGTTCTGCTGCCTGGCTTGGAGGTTGAAGGAGAGTGATATTTGGAGGTTTATTACAGAGATTGGTGTCTGCTGTTTTGGTTGCTTGTTAAACCTGTTTTCCCTCCTAGTATTCTCCTTCTCTTCCCTTCTATGTGTATCCTCTGTGGTTGTGTGAGCATTTGGTGAGTTTGAGACTTTTAGTTACCTTGTCTGTATACCCTGTTTATTGTTGTGTTTATACACTGGTGCAGTCCTCCTCCCTGGGGGGGAGAGGGGGCCACTTATAGGGCCTGCACAGGAGACAGGGATACGCTGGCGGCTCGGGCCTCCTAACCATCATAGGTACCCCCGAGATAAGGGAAAGCCAGGGCCCCATTAAAGTGGTAGGGACTGGTGCGGGTTCCAGTACGCCGTCCTGCCCCTTTAATGACGCTTACGACGTGACACATTCTCTGAAATGTTCCTGGGGCGTTGCACAGTCCAAATGGCATGTAATTAAATTCAGCAAGACCCATTGGTGTTGTGAAGGCCGTCTTCTCCTTATCCGCCTCTGCTACGGGAAGCTGCCAGTACCCACTGGTGAGATCCAAGGTGGAAAAGTAGTTAGCAGATTTTAAGGCAGCTAATGACTCTTCTATTCTAGGCAACAGGTATGCATCCTTGTGTGTAATGCGGTTTATCTGCCTATAATCTACACACATTCTCATGGTGCCGTCCTTTTTCCTGATGAGGACTAATGGAGCTGCCCAGGGGCTACAACTATCTCTGATTATCCCAGCCTCCTTCATCTCTCGCAACATATTTTTGTCACACTGGTAATGAGCTGGAGGTACAGGCCGGTACCTCTCCTTAATGGGTGGATGACTTCCCGTGGGGAAGTCAAAATCTAGTGGGTGTTTACTGAATACCCGTTCATACTCATGGACCACCCGGTAAACCCCTTGTTTCTGGTGTGATGGGGTAGAGTCACTGCCCACTTGTAATTTCTGACCAATCTTCCATTTGTCCTGCAGAGCCATTGTCCTCAGCCTGGTTGGACGGGACCAAGGGTTCTGTTACCTGTATCACATTATTATCGACAGTAAACAGTTTGGCAAGTGTGGCATATCTGGTTAGGTGGACCTCTTTCTCTCCACAGTTAAGGACACGTGCTGGTACCCTCCCCTTGCGGACTTCAACCACCCCTCTCACTGTCAGGATTGTGGGTCTACTATCTGAATACAAAGGTTCTACCAGGGCCTGGTAGTCTTCACCTCTGATTCCTATTGCTGCCTGACACCATATCAACATTTCACTCCTGGGGGTATTGCAATGGGGATTGGATCACTCATTGTGACTCTGCCAATTTCTCCACCAGATAGTTCTACCTGTTGTCTCTGTACCAGGGATCTGATTTCCTTTTGCAGGACTCTCTGCCCACTGGAACCAGCAGTTTCAGCCACCTGTTGTAACAAGACAATAACCTCGGCAAGACAATTTTCAATAAGAGTACCAATGGTCATCATGGGGTTACATTCACGTTGGTCAATATCAACAATCACCATTCCTTGGGCCTTTAATTCCACCTGCCCCACTTTAATGGTGACCTCCTTGTATCCCACCTGTGGCAAAGGCTGACCATTACTGGCAACTATGGTTAAATCACTATCTGGACCACGGGTAATGTCTGTGTCAGCCCAATAACGCTCATAAAGAATGTAAGGCATAGTTGTAACCTGAGAATCAGTGTCCAACAAAGTATTCATATGGATGCTGTCAATCACAATGGGGAGGACAGGTCATCCTCCGATGTACTTGGCTCGCCGGTTTTGTGGGCCTGGTCGTCCTGTTCCTGGGGGTTGGCCCTCTGCCCCAGGGGTCGCTTGTTTAAATGACAATACCTTGCAATGTGTCCTGCCTGGTTGCAGTTGCGGTAAATGGGTCGTCCATCCTGGTGATGGCAGTCGTCGTCTCTCCCTCTGGTCGGCAAGATCCTCTTCTGCCGTCGACAGGGGACGTCCTCCGGTCTGGAAGCCAGCTTGATCTTCTCCTTAGGGGATTCCTGTAGAGACTGTATGGTCCGGGCTAATGCAGCAACACTTTTGGTCAGCTCTTGCACCTGGAGGCGTAGTCCTGTGAAAGAATTGTCATCTAGGACCTGTGCATCGGCCTCAACAGGGACCTGTGGATATGATGCCACCTCCTGGTGGTGCACGATGGCTGGATGCTTAGGGGGCACTGTGCGGCTGGGCTGAGGTTCGTGCAGCACCCTTATGGCTCTGTCCTTAAATTGTGCAAAGTCCAGGTCAGGGTTTTGCAAGGCCAGGATGCGTAGCTGGGTCCTGTGGGTGCTGGACAGGAGTCCCTCAATGAACGGCTCCATCCTGCACGCTGTTAGGGTCAGCTTGTTTGACAGCCCGGAGTGCATCTTGCAAATTAAGGGCATAGTCCCGTATGCTGTCTTGTGCTCTCTGCTTGCACCCGAAAAATCTGCTGCACAGTCCTGTTTTCCACATCTGGCCAGGATTTTACCTCTCTTAGGGCCGCACCAATCAGTTGGCCAGTTAAGATGTTACTTTTCTGATGCTCTGTCAGGGGATAAACTTCAAATAGGCTGCAGAGCCTTTCCTTAAAGTCATTTAATGTATGGGACTCTCCAGAATACTGTGGAAGCCATGCTGCTCCAGGTATATACGGCACGGACAGGGGAAAGATGGGCGCTGTAGCTGTGGGAGTGTTCGGCCAGCTTTTTGGCGCTGCGGGCATTGCAGGGCCTGGTAGCTGTATAGGGCCTGCAGCTGCATCCACTGCGGGGCCTGGGGGCATCACTGGGCCTACAGGTACTTCCGCTGTGGGGCCTGGAGATGCTATGGGGCCTTCGGCTGCGTCCACCGCCAATCCTCCCCCAAAGTCAGACATTGCTCTTTCCCCTTGGTGCCCTGGTAAAACCCGGGGCCTCCACTCCGGAGTCTGCAGTGGTTCCTCTGGTGCTCCGTCCAGCACTTTGTGGCGCCCTCACCTCTGGTTACGCTGTACGACGTCTTCACTTCCGACGTTCCAGGCAGCACGGCACCCGATTCTCCTGCTTCACGCTCTCTTCTGCTGGCTCCGCCCATGAAGGTACGTATCCTTCCCTTGTGCTTCACGCGGCGCGGCAATGGCGGTTTTCAAACAAACTGTCACAGTCTCTGGCACACAGCTCCTGGCGATGCCAGGGCACGACATCCTGTTCGTGATGCCAAAGTTGAGTCACCCAGCCAGGGCAGTGGAGTACTCATTACTGGGTGCGGTCTTAAAGGGGAATGTCATGGTGGCTGCGACCCGGTCCGTGGCCCTGGGGCTCAACTTTAAAGGGGAACGGTCTTTAAAGGGAAAATATTCAAAGTCTGTCATGACGCCTCCTGTGGTGTTCGGTCAGTAGTGGGACCGACGCTGCATTGTAGGGGTCCCCTGGGGGATGTTGTGGCAGCACGGGTGTTGCACTTCCCACAGGTGAAGTGGGGTCCCTAGGGGTCCTATGGTATGTGGCCAAGATGATGGTATGTGCAGATGAATAAATGGAGGAGACAAGTTGTAAGTCTTTACCTGGTTTACTGCAGATGGTAGGCCACAGTCCAGGGCACAGGCAACAGGTACATCAGGAGTCCAGGCAGTCCAGAGACAAGTGGAATCCCCTTGGCAAGTCTGGTTGGGGGCATTCCACTCTGCGCTTGCTGTGTCTGAGGTTCCTGCTGCCACTAAGTGCTCCAAACAAGGTCTTAGTTGTTTCCCCTGTCTCCTGGGACAGGTACCTATATGGTAGGCAGCTTGAGCCGTCCCTTCTGGGGGTCTCTGCACGGTCACTCCAGGGTGCTGCTGTACCACAGGTGCAAATGGGCAATGTCCATGTAATCCTATGCCCTCCGGTTCTGCTCTGTGTCTTGGAATTCCACAAAAGCCTCGGGCTCCCGGTACCCGGTTTCTGCGCACTGACTCCTTGGAGGCCTACTCATAGCCTCCTTGAGTCCTGTATCTCCTCTCTGCTCCCTTCCTGTCTGTCCTCGCTCACAGACTGTCTGTACAAACTGAACTGGTCTCCTGGGACCAACTGTCTAGCTCCTCCTCCACACCAGATCTTTATCCAGTGAAGCTGCCCTAAAACAGGGTTTTGAGCTCTCCCTCCTGGCCTGGATTTGGAAGGTGTTGTGTGTGTGTGATAACCAGCCAAAGGGAATCTCACTTGCCTCCAGGCATAGCACTACCCTCCCCGAGAGGAAGGCAGCACTACTGTGGTACCCGAACTCCTGGGGTGCCACACGTGCATCATGCCGAGATGTGCGCCAATTTTTGCATGCAGATAAGACATTATTTAAATAATTTCCACATATTAAATAAGCCATGTCTTCCGATATAGCCAAATGTTGGTGAAACACATGTCAAGGTGCTTCTGCGTCACTTATCCTGCTTTGCGTTTTCTGCTGGCATACCATGTCTCTACGTATATATACGTACTATTTATGCAGAACCATGTAGTTTGTATTCAGGCATATGTGGGTTCTTTTGATATTTTGGGCATCCCTTAGGTTTATATTTTTGTGGGACTTGTCCTTACCATATTCTTTTGGGGTAATATTTAAGGCCTTTATACAATTATGGCATATGTGCTGCCCCAGCTGGGCCTCTTCTGTAACAGTACTGGGTCACGGCCAAGTGCTGGTCGAGTCCGAACAGGGGCACATGCCAGTCTTTGTCAATTGTGGGGTTAATGATAAAAATAATTAAAAGGTTTGCGACGTCAGTTGGGTTGTTCAGGCTGGTATGGCAGATGTTCAGGCTGGTATGTCCGGGCACTGATGAGGGTCCCTGGGAGTCAAGTGGTGATAGACAGTGCCAGATGATTAACCCCTAAAGGTACCTTCACACATAACGATATCGTTAACGATATCGTTGCTTTTTGTGACGTAGCAACGATATCGTTAAGGAAATCGTTATGTGTGACAGCGACCAACGATCAGGCCCCTGCTGTGCCATCGTTGGTCGCTGAACAAAGTCCAGAACTTTATTTCGTCGCTGGATCTCCCGCTGACATCGCTGGATCGGCGTGTGTGACACCGATCCAGCGATGTCTTCACTGGTAACCAGGGTAAACATCAGTTAACTAAGCGCAGGGCCGCGCTTAGTAACCGGACGTTTACCCTGGTTACCAGCGTAAAAGTAAAAAAAACAAACACTACATACTTACCTAACGCTGTCTGTCCCTGGCGCTGTGCTCTGCACTCCTCCTGCACTGGCTGTGAGCGTCGGTTAGCCGGAAAGCAGAGCGGTGACGTCACCGCTCTGCTTTCCGGCCGCTGTGCTCAGTCAGTGCAGGAGGAGTGCAGAGAAGCAGAGCGCCGGGGACAGACAGCGTTAGGTAAGTATGTAGTGTTTGGTTTTTTTACTTTTAGGATGGTAACCAGGGTAAACATCGGGTTACTAAGCGCGGCCCTGCGCTTAGTAGCCCGATGTTTACCCTGGTTACCGGCATCGTTGGTCGCTGGAGAGCGGTCTGTGTGACAGCTCTCCAGCGACCAAACAGCGACGCTGCAGCGATCCGGATCGTTGTCGGTATCGCTGCAGCGTCGCTTAATGTGAAGGGGCCTTAACAACTAGGGCTGACTCCCAGGGGAGTTGGAGTCAGCCCTGGTGCAGCAGAGAATAATCAGCGTTAGACAGGGTAATGATCAGTTTGTACCTTGTACTGAAGTTCTGAAAACAGTTCCAGAAGCTTCCATACAATTCACATACATGGTTTTGGTCAGGCCTGCATAGTGAGAGTTCAGTTTCTCTTCTGTGACATAGTGTAGCCTTCTTGCTGCTAATTATACCTCTGGTAAATGATTCCATGGGCCCCCAGGGGTCCAATGTAAGCAGTTGCTGGATACCTGATCCCTTCCAGTGATCAGGCAGATTGAATCCTGTGGCAAACACTTTCTCTTGCAGCAGTGTCCCTGATTCTATGCGCTGCTGAGCTCCTGGGCAAAGCAAATCACTGCTCGTTATGTGAAAACTGAGCAGTTGTTCAGTTTAGCATGGACCCCGGAAGTCTCTGTGCCCTAGGGACTGATACCCTGCGTCCTGTAGCTTGTTCTGGCAGGGAGAGCACATTTCTCTCCTCTGCCTGCGGTCCTCCATCATGATACATCTTCACTGCTCAGCAGTGCACATTCATTTGCAACCTCTCAGAAGCACCTCCTCCCCCTTGAGGGATCCTGCACGCTTCCTGGTTCAGGGAAAAGTGCACAATCTTCCTGTAAGGCTATGTGCACACTTTGCAGATTCCACTGCGGATTTTTCCGCAGCAGAATTCCTAAATCCGCAGTGAAAACCCGTCGCGGTTTTTACTGCGGATTTATCGCGGTTTTTACTGCGGTTTCTTCTGCGGATTTTGATATGCAGTTTTCTATTGGAGCAGGTGAAAATCCGCAGAAAAGAAGTGACATGCTGCGGAATATAATCCGCAGCGTTTCCGCGCGGTTTTTTCCGCAGCATGTGCACTGCGTTTTTTGTTACCCATAGGTTTACATTGTTCTGTAAACTCATGGGAAACTGCTGCGCATCCGCAGCGGTCAAATCCGCTGCGGATCCGCAGCAAAATCCGCAAAGTGTGAATATAGCCTTAGGGATCGGGTAAAATGCGTGGTTGCAATTTTTCCCAACAGAGAAAGCAGCCCTGACCATAGCTGGCAATACATACAATATATCAGTATATGACACATGCAGGCATTTTGTGGTGCTACAGACACGGGCGCCACACATACAGATAGGTATTTAGTCTTAATTTTGGACTTTATTTTTGCCAATGTTTTTCCATTTCTAGTTTATTCCTATGTTTCTTATACGATTAATATTTATTTGATTATTACAAAGGGGGTTGGGGGTTTCTTGTTTTGCCTTTTACATCAGTAACTTTGGGTCTAATTATAGATCATAATTACTATCTATATTTTATGATATTAATCTTTTAGTCTGATCTTTCCCTTCTACTGTGCATTTATCTTTTGCATATATTCATAAATTAACTTTAGTTATTTGTGTTTTATACTTGTTTGCCCCTGTTTTCTTTTTTCTATTAAGTACATCACTTATATCATTGTCATTGTCCCAATTGCAAAATGATTTTGCTCTTATACACAAACTCATTGTTTTTGTTTTTTTAAGTGTTTTTTTTTTAATATAACAATTCCATATATTAACATTGTAAAGTTATCATACTGCACAGTACATTTTAATTAATGTTGTTTTTATTCACGCATCCTGAAATGGAATAAAAAAACAGCATTTTTTCCATAAAAATAAATTACAAATTATAGACAAAATACAAAACGGTAAAAAAATTATAAACTGTTACCTAATATAAAATAATAATATTAAATATAGCTTTAGACAACATATGAACTCTTCAGGGAGTTACTGATCTCTTCTCTGACTGAGAAATTAAACTTTATGAAAGTGTTTATTAATACAACAGATTCTGTTATTTCTAAGAATGCTTTCTATGGTTTTTCTCGATGAGCGAGACACTAAGATGTTGGGTGAAATTTACAAATGTCTCAAAATTGTGGCCAGAAGTGTTGGTATATACAGATCGAAAGAATTAATGACAATATGTACACGGTACATATACACAATGGTGGATCGCAAACTATAAATTTGGATTCATTATGAAGTCTCGCAGGAAGGTTTGATTGTTCTCTGGCATTAATTGCACTGGCTGCCGCTCTTGCTGAGATGTGCTGATATAGTAGCCCGGGAAGGCGGCGGATTCAAAGGAGTTGTATATAGTACTGCTCGCTTTCTTGTAGAAGATGAAGGGTAACAAGTCATCGTTCTGTTTTTGTTTAATGTCGGCCACTTCCTAAAGGAAAGACACAAAAGAGAAATTTAGGAAATTCCAGGAATAAAGGCATTCATCAAATATAGAAAAAATGAAATTGAAGTGATCCATAATTCATATAACCATGCGGCAAGTGTAAAGCCCGCCATACACATCAGTTGGTTCGGCCGATCATCCGTCCAAACACGGGAGCGCTTGTTCGGTTAAGAGCTCCTGTGTTCTTTATGAGAGTTTCGCCACTAGACATGACTGGTGGAGACTTATCTCCAGTAGAACTAGAGGATCGTCAGTTCAGATTCTGACAAGCTGGATCTGTAGCTTCCCCATCAATGATCAATAAATTGTCTAAGACTACCGTATATATTAGACTGTTGACTACACCCATTGCTATCGACAGAATAGGCTAATGTGTATGGGGAGGCTCAACACCTTCGGCTTTTATTCTTACCAATCTTTGACTTTGAAGCAGACATAACCAAACACCCAACCTAAGAGATCAAACCTCCAATCTAAATTAAGTTGAAATTTTATGGATTTATATTTTGCATGCCAGTCTTGAATTTAAAGCCTGCCGGAGTAAGATGTGCCAAATTTATTAAGAAGTACATTTTTGGGCTGCCCATGTGCCATAAAATAAAACTTTGACAATCCCAATCTGGCATTGATTTCAGCTACAATGTATGTTAATTTATGGCATCCATTATAGTAAAGTTGTTGTGCGGCGATAGGCCATGATGCCTTTTTGAACAAGTTTCAGGGCTGGAGCAAAAGAGCAAAAAGCCACCAGAGATCAAGTGTGACAAATTTTACATTATGGACATTATTTTTGCCCCATAAGTGTCCAGTTTGTAACTCCAGAATATTTGTTACAATATTTATTAAAGTATTTTTCCCAACAGTGAATGTTATCATCTATCTACAGATAAAGTAATAATCTGCTGATCATTCTGGATCTGACAACTGGGACCTACACTGATCCCAAGAACATGGATTTGAAATGCTCCTTTATAATGGAACCGTGACTGGATTTTCCCATAGACAATGAATGGAGGGATGTACTGACCTTTAGGCTTAGGACTGGATCTGTCGTCCCCTCTTCAGGAGTGCAACACAAATAAAGTTGGCGTCCCGCAATACCCAACGTGACTGGACGCTTCTCTATATCAGGTTTTGCTGAAAAGTAGGTGCCCACATTTATTTTTGCTGCAAGAGAAGCCAAAGTGTTAACACCACGTAATATTTTAGACGTAAATGTCTTGTGAAATACATTTTTTAGAATATAGAATTATTATCTCTAAGTAAAGCCTTACCTTCTTGCTGAATGTTCTGCCCTTGCAAAAACAATGCCAAAAGACGGGCATTGCCTTGGAATTCTTGGAGAGTTAAGCATTTCTGTCTTTGGTCACGAATAACGTGCACTGTCGTCTTATTGTACATAAACTGAGTGCTGACTGCATTTTGCGTTTCAACTGAATTGCAAGTGATGTCTTCTGTTATAAAAAAAAATGAAGCAAAGAAGTTTTTAATTTTATCAGTAATAGACGCATGGATATATCGACGACATCTCTCTCTGATAAGAGTTACAACTTGGTAGTGGAGAACATGCAACATATCAAAATGATGGTGAACTAAATACATAGCAATTATTAATATCATATATATGTATTTTCCTTATTATATGTTAATGAACTAGAATTTTAAAAATTAATACTTTTACATAGGGTGCAGTGAAATCAATTGGCAATATGTCATTTTAAGAAATAAGATTATTATTGTTCTACATTAATAAGACCCTTATTTATTAAAAGGGACTTGTCATTTGCCTTAAATATGATTTTTTTTTAAAAACTGGAATAAATTGTGCTGTTCTCCTGAATCTGGCGATGTTACTCTTTTGTTTCTGCGCCTGTCTATTCCTGAGATATGGCACTCTCTTCCTTGTAGGTAAATTTAGTCTTGTTAGCTAACTGGGCGTGGTCTCCCACAGAGAAGGGTTCCTGACCACACCCACTTTGATAACAAGGCTCGATTTACATACAAAGAAGAAGGGGCTGTATCTCAGGAATGAAGCAGCACAGGAACAAAGGGAAAACAACTCGGGATTCAGGGGAAAAGTGATATTCACAACAAGCTAAGAAAAATGACATATTATCGGTAAGGTCATTTTTTTAATAATTGTGAATGATCTTACCATGTACAAGGATGTGATTCAACAGGTCGTCATCATTGAAAAAGCTCAGCTTATCAATTCCTTTTATTCCTTTCAGCTTTTCCACGACTACCACGAGCATTACAACTTTCTTGAAGCAGCTCATTGGTTTTTCGGGCTTTCTTATCTCAGGCTTTATTTGAGGAAGATAAGTTGACCAACATTCCTCATGGTGTTTCCATTGTAGATGCTTCTTATTGGTCTGTAGAGCAAAAATTACAGGTTTGTTATTGGATTTTCCTTAAAGATCTGCTGTCCGCATAGAAGCTCTTTCAGCTTTTGAACATTCAACACCGGCAAAATGAAAAATTTATGATGATTTAAGGATGGTCTATCAATAAAAAAATGTAGTGGCCAAACCCTTAAATCACCTAAAGCCTTAAAAAAAAATGCTGCAAAAATGGAAAAATCCTTCTTTTAGTATCAACTTTTAATTTTGAACACTTTTTGCTAAATAAAAAATAATCATTTAACTAAAATATAAAATCAAATGTCATTTACCTTGATTTTGATGGACACTTCATCAGTGTAAAAGTCTTCTACATGTTCACTGCAAGGAAAAGAAAAGACATTCAGGAGATAAGGAAATAAAATACTGCGACGTAAGACCTAATTATTCTGTAGCCTGAAGCCTCTCAAATTCTTTAGTACTCAGCTAATATTTCTCTATGTAACACGTAGGTTGGGTATAAGATCTTTTACATCTTTTCATCCTGTACAAATGACTGACTTTCTATTTTTTTTATATATATTTTTTTTTTTACATTTTTTTTTATTATGTAAAGAATGTGTGTTATGTTACATCATGGTGATATTCTCCCCTATAGTTATTACGGCAGCACACTGAGCGCTGTGCATAGCCCCGCGGATATCCTAGTACAAGCCCCAACCTTCTTTATAGAGATGAATGTAAATTATTACCTGTACTCCATTGAAATGTCATTATATTCTGGAACTTCTGCCATTATGTCTGTAGAGAGAAAATATACAACATAAATATACAGGGAATAAATCCAGACCGACACAAATATGTCAATAACACACAAAGCACGTATTAACAGAAAATCATAAAATACCTTAAATAAAAAACTGTAGAAAATAAGAAGTCCTGGAGACGACCTGATCCCGGCAGTGGAGGTGCTACTGATCTGTCTGCTGATGGGCGGCTGCTTTTATAGACAGGCGACTGCTCAGGGTCTTACGCAATACCGGGGATTTTCCTGGCTTCCTCTTTTTTTTTTTGTCATTGTGCTGTTCATTCTTCTGCCTTGTATTAGAAAACTGGATTTTCAAGATTTCACATGTACATGTAGATTTCACCAGTGGGGTTTCCTTAGTTTCAGGATAATGCCCTTTAGAATAAAGCAGGCACAGGTAGAATAATAGAGACTGACCCCCTTCACAATAAACCCTCACCCTCCCTGACCTCCAGCAACTCCTAATCTGAGGCTTCCCAGATCTCTGCTGGTATTTACTTCCTAGCATCATCTCAAAAGACTATGGGCTTCTTCACACAGATTTTTTGCAACTTTTTTTTATGTTTTTATTTTTTTGTGTTTTTTCAGTGTGTTTTTATCAGTGTGGTTTTTTTTCAGTGTTTTTTTGTGTGTGTTTTTTTTCAGTGTTTTTTTTTTTTCAGGGTGTTTTTCCAGTTTGTTTTTTTAGTGTGTTTTTTTTCAGTGTGTTTTTGTGCTTAAAAAACCCCCCAACAAAACAGCGTTTTACAGTACCAGGAAAAATGACTGAGATTTTCTGAAACCTCACGCACACTGTGCTTTTTTTCTTTTTACCTTGCGTATTTTCACCATGCGTTTTTTTTTTCAAATCTGCAGCGTGTCGATTCTTTCAGCGTTTTTAACCCGTTCAAATGAATTGGTTAAAAAAAAGCGTAATAAAAACGGATAAAAAATGGCATTAAAAAAACGTGCGCATTATACTCTGCGTTTTGCCTGCCAGTAGACGTGTTTTTTGAATGCAGAAATTTCCACTGCAAAGACTCAACGTCTGCACATGCCCTATTAGTGGCCAGGAATTTACTTTAAAGCCTTTTTTTTTTGCTTTCAGAAAATCCCTGCCTCTCGTCTGCAGTTATTAAAAAAAAAAAGCGCTTTACTCACCCCTCCCTGGTCCAGTGACTAGTTTCCGCTGCTGCTCCTAATATTGTTATTGTCTGCAGTGTTCACATCACGTTTGACGGCGCTGCAGCCAATCACTGAGCTCAGCAGCTCTAAGGGCTCGTGCCTGTGGGCAGAGCTCAGTTATTGTCTGCAGCGCCATTGATGTGATATTATTGCATAATCTAAATTACGGAGGAATAATAGGACCAAGGCTTCATTCAGACTTTCCATGAATATCTACTTGTTCTATCAGTGTTGTTTTTTTCTTTTTCTCTTTTTTTCCTTTTTTTTAGCCTACTTACTGTGGTTTTTGGGTGCATTGAGATAGGACCAAAAAGCAGAGAATGGTGGGAATCAGGTATGCATTGGACTGGGGATCAGTAACTATTGCTTCTTTTAGTTTTTTACACCAGTTTGGTCCTTTAAAGAGAATAAAAATAAATAAAAAAAAATAGTAAAAAATCTAAAGTAAAATTTGTATTAATCTTCCATTCATTATTCCAGAATTCTACTTTGACCAGAAGTGTCAAAATAATCCAATAAAGGATCAATCTGCGAATTGCCTGTTAATCTGACAGCAGATTCTGAGTGACCCAGGACGACACCATAGTACAGGTTTGTACGTAGTATTGGTATACAGTATATGTACATTCCAAAGGGTTTTTGTAGCCTCAAAAAACTTTCACTGGAACTTCACAGAAACTTTCCCACAGTGTATGAAATAACTCTTGTAGTCTTTGTGTCATTTGAACGCCTGAAGAACGAAAGGAAGAGGAAGAGCAGTGAGTGATTAACCAGATTATACTGTACAGCAGGACGGTATTTTGCCCCAGGCAATAGAGATGTAAGCCTTAGGCTACGTTCACATTAGCGTTACGCTAATGTGCGTCGCTGTTGCGTCGGCGACGCAGCGGCGACGCAGCGGCGACGCGCCCCTATGTTTAACATAGGGGACGCGTGCGTTTTTTTGGTCGCGTTTTTCGACACGTGCGTCGTTTCCGACGCTAGCGTCGGACGCAAGAAAATGCAACAAGTTGCATTTTTCGTGTGTCCGATTTTCGTCAAAAAACGACGCACGCGTCGCAAAACGCAGCGTTTTTGTGCGCGTTTTGCGCGCGTTTTTTGTGCGTCGTGCGTTGCGTCGCCGACGCACCGGCGCGCAACGCTAATGTGAACGTAGCCTTAGTGCAGCACTTCAGCGAGGACACCGCTTTATATTGGGCACTAAATATGGAGCACTATATTATACTACTATTTATGGCACCGCATTATATGGAGCACTATATTATGCTACTATTTATGGCACCGCTGTATATGGAGCACTATATTATATACTATTTATGGCACCGCTTTATATGGAGCACTATATTATACTACTACTTATGGCACCACTTTATATGGAGCACTATAGTATACTACTATTTATGGCCCCGCTTTATATGGAGAACTATATAATACTACTATTTATGCACCACTTTATAAGGAGCACTATATTATACTACTATTTATGGCACCGCTGTATATGGAGCACTATATTATACTACTATTTATGGCACCGCTGTATATGGAGCACTATATTATACTACTATTTATGGCACCACTTTATATGGAGCACTATAGTATACTACTATTTATGGCACCACTTTATATGGAGCACTATAGTATACTACTATTTATGGCACCGCTTTATATGGAGCACTATAGTATACTACTATTTATAGCACCGCTTTATATGGAGCACTATATAATACTACTATTTATGACACCGCTTTATATGGAGCACTATATTATACTACTATTTATGGCACCGCTTTATATGGAGCATTATATAATACTACTATTTATGACACCGCTTTATATGGAGCACTATAGTATACTACTATTTATGGCACCGCTTTATATGGAGCACTATATAATACTACTATTTATGACACCGCTTTATATGGAGCACTATATTATACTACTATTTATGACACCGCTTTATATGGAGCACTATATTATACTACTATTTATGACACCGCTTTATATGGAGCACTATATTATACTACTATTTATGACACCGCTTTATATGGAGCACTATATTATACTACTATTTATGGCACCGTTTTATATGAAGCACTATATTATACTGCTATTTATGGCACCGCTTTATATGGAGCACTATATAATACTACTATTTATGGCACTGCTGTATATGGAGCACTATATTATACTACTATTTCTGGCACCGCTTTATTTGGAGCACTATAGTATACTACTATTTATGGCACCACTTTATATGGAGCACTATATTATACTACTATTTATGGCACCACGTTATATGGAGCACTAGAGTATACTACTATTTAAGGCACCGCTTTATATGGAGCACTATAGTATACTACTATTTATGGCACCGTTTTATATGAAGCACTATATTATACTGCTATTTATGGCACCGCTTCATATGGAGCACTATATTATACTACTATTTATGGCACCGTTTTATATGAAGCACTATATTATACTGCTATTTATGGCACCACATTATATGGAGAACTATATTATACTACTATTTATGGCACTGTATCAAATCAGAAAAAACAACGGAAGCTTATTGCCAATAAAAACACTAAAGTTTATTAATGATACATATAAAATCTAAACAAGTCCAATAGTACTCAATGGTGATATAGTGACAGAATCTACTGTCTGCATAGGATAAATACACCACAAAAACAACCTATAGTTAATCAAATGATCCCAGAAGATACAAATAAGTAGGCAGGAGTAAACCTAAATGTGCATGACATAAATCGGCATAAACTTACACAGGCCCAATAGGAAGATCAAAAGTGCTCGTCAGTAGATTACCATACATGTGGTTTATATAGCCCATACATATATCATAATAAATCAAAGTTAAAGATACATGGGCTAAAGGTAGCATGCCTACAAGTGAATGCACAACAATTACACGCCTAGATTATAAAAAATATGCTACAAAAACCATAAGTAAATAGAGAATGCATGGCAGAGAAACTACCTATAACAAAGTCTATAGCGGTTCTAATGATCCAAAGTGGAATTACTACACTCACTTATCTGGTAGCTGTAAAGTGCATATTAGTGGTAAGGTGCACGGCATGGGGACAGGTCAAGGTGTATTTTACCTGAAATGCAGATCAATAGGAGGACCCCGACGTGCGGTTCGCGGTTAGGCTTCGTCCAGGGGGATAATCACACCAGTAGTGGCTCTGTAGGGGTTTATATAGCAGTTTGTATGCAGTGGTGGCAGCGGTTTGTAATGGCGCTCCCTTCAACACGCCGGCCCTGCACCTTAGCACTAATATGCACTTTACAGCTACCAGATAAGTGAGTGTAGTAATTCCACTTTGGATCATTAGAACCACGGCCTAGCGGCCTCGACAAATCATAGACGCAGGATTTCTACATCGATACTGTGCCCGTCGCTGATTGGTCGAGGTCGCCAGGATTTCCAGGACAGACAGACAGACGGACAGACAGACGGAAAAACCCTTAGCCAATTATATATATAGACTATTTATGGCACTGCTTTATATAGAACACTTTATTATACTACTATTTATGGCACCACTTTATAAGGAGAACTATATTATACTACTATTTATGGCACTGCTTTATATGGAACACTATATTATACTACTATTTATGGCACCACGTTTTATGGAACACTATATTATACTGCTATTTATGGCACAACATTATATGGAGCACTATATAATACTACTATTTATAGCACCCCTTTATATGGAGCACTATATAATACTACTATTTATGGCACCACTTTATAAGGAGAACTATATTATACTGGTATTTATGGCACTACTTTATAAGGAGAACTATATTATACTGGTATTTATGGCACTGCTTTATATGGAGCACAATATAATACTCCTATTTATGACACCGCTTTATATGGAACACTATATTATACTACTGTTTATGGCACCACATTATATGGAGCACTATATTATACTATTATTTATGGCACCCCTTCATATGGAGCACTATATTATACTACTATTTATGGCAGCCCTTTGTAAAGAGCACTAAATTATGCTACTATTTATGGCACCACTTTATATGGATCACTATATTATGCTACTATTTATGGCACCACTTTATTTGGAGCACTATATTATACTACTGTTTATGACACCGCTTTATTAGGAGCACTATATTATACTACTATCTATATCTATATTTTTCTTTTCAGGCCAGCAAGAGTTTATATGAGTTTTCCTTGCTGGCAGCTGCGGTGTTGCTGGTCTGCTGATGTGGATGGTGACCACTCCCTCCATAATTTAACAGTCACCTGTCGCATCAACTTACTGCTGGTGATAGAGTTTCTCTGGAGATCAGCCGATGAGTGTAAAGCTCTCTGGTGTCGGCATTTATCAGTTGTTTGAGGTCCTGGTTCCGTATTCTCTGCTGAGTGGAGTTTGCAGCAGCAGTTTGGAAGTTAAGTTTCCTTATTCCCTGTCTTTACCTGTCTCGTGCTTGTTACTACCCCCGTGTATGCACCATCTGCCGGCCAGTGCACTATCCAAGGTATAGTGAGGTGACAGCTAGAGACAAAGTTTGTGACGGCGACAGGGGGAAGAACCCGCATAGGGTGTTAGGGGAGCTTAGGAATAGGCATAGGCTGAGCTAGGAGGTGCCCCATCCCTTGTTCCCTATTGTGAGAGCCTTTCTTCCACTTTTTCCCTCCCCGCTGTTGGTGTTCGTTGTGTTGTCTGTTGGACTTAACTGAGTCAGTTCGTGACAATAATCAAATTTGCAGACTATGGAAAAGAGAAGAACGACCAGAATGTTGAATGGACTGCAAAGTATGTCCAACGAGGAACGGTGAAAGGATCTGGGAATGTTTAGCTTGCAAAAAAGAAGGCTAAGAGGAGACTTAATAGCTGTCTACAAATATCTGATGGGATGTCACAGTGTACAGGGATCATCCTTATTATCATTTTCACAAGGAAACACGAGAAGCAATAGAATAAAACTGAATGGGAGAAGATACAGATTAGGTATTAGAAAAAAACTTTTTGGCAGTGAGGGTGATCAATGAGTGGAACAGGCTGCCACGAGAGGTGGTGAGTTCTCCTTCAATGGAAGTCTTCAAACAGAAGCTGGACAGACATCTGTATGAGATGGTTTAGTGAATCCTGCATTGAGCAGAGAGTTGGACACAAAGACCCTAGAGATCCCTTCCAACTCTAACATTCTAGGATTCTATGATAATACTATTTGGATACAGAACAGTGGTGTTATTTATTAACAGTACACTATGTAGTTATAGTATGTAGTAACCGTATGGTAGTATTATTTAGCTTACATACAATATGGTTGTAGAAGCAGTATGGTATTATTCAGTTACAGTTTGGTGGTATTATTTAGTAACAGTATGATAGTATTACTCAGTTGTAGTATGGTGATATTAGTTAGTAACCAAATGATAATATTATTATACACTATAGTTGCTGTATGTATTAACAGTATGTTACTATTATTCGATTACAGTATTGTGGTATTATTTAGAAACAACATGGTATTATTCAAGTTATGGTATGGTGATAATATTTAGAAACTTTATGGTAGTATTATTTCATCACAGTATTGTGGTATTATATAGTAACATATTGGTGGTATTCACTCACAGCATGGCGGTGGTATTTGAAATCGGTATTTTTATATTCAGTTACAGTATGGTGGCATTATGTAGTAAAAATATTGTGGAGTTATTAAATTACAGCATAATAATATTATTTTGCAACAATATGGTAGTATTATTCTGTTTATTAGAGATGGATGGATTGATTCCCAGGACTCTGTTGCAGCATCCAGGTCAGAGGTATGTGATGGCTAGACTGGAGGCCCGTAAATCTCTTACCTTTTGGTGTCCCCGATGCTGCATTTGATTTGTCAGGGCCGGTGCGCCATCATCTGTGCTACCCAAATCAATCCGCTCATCTCTACACAGTATATTGGTAGTATTTCACATGTACGGGGGTATTATTCGGTCAAATTATTGTGGTAGTATACAGTATTGTTGTGGTATTATTTTGTAACGTAAAGGTGGTAGTATTCACTTACAAAATGGTGGTAGTATTTTGTAATTGTATGGTAGTATTATTAAGCTACAGAATGGTGGTATTATTTAGTAACAGTGTGGTAGTATTTCAACTACGCAGATCTGCAACCCCTATTTTATTCTACCACCAGTAACAAAAAGTACATTAGAATAAAATTGTGCTGCACTAGCATCCCCATTACATGTCCCCCTGCTAAGTCTCGCAAGTGTTACATACCCCGGATGTTGCTTTCAACACCTTTGACGTACTGTACATATATTCTTAAAATTTTTGTACGATCACTATGTGACTAGTATTATTACGCTATAATAAGTGTTAACGGAATTAAGACATTCAGTACGGTATTATTTAGAAGCAGTATGGTAGTATTATTTAGTTACAGTATGGAGGTATTTTTTATTCACTGTATGTTAGTATTCATTTACAGTATGGAGAAAATTTTAGTCATTGTAGGATAATTAATTACAGTAAATGGGGTATTTTTTAATCACAACACAAAGAAATATAGTATAATTGAGTTATGGTATGGAGGTATTGTTTGATTACAATATGGTGACTGATATTTATTATTCAGTGTTGTAACGCCATTTAGTATTATGGTGGTGGTAATTTTTCATTACTGTAATTTTTGGGACTAAACTTATGTATGTCTATAGATTTTTAATTAATTTGCAAAAAATACTACGTTTCTGTTTTTTTCAGTCAAGATGTGGTGCAGAATGTACATTAATGAGAAAAAAATGAACTTTTTTGAATTTACCAAATGGCTGCAATGAAACAAATAGTGAAAAATTTAAAGGGGTCTGAATACTTTCGTACCCACTGTACACCACTAACTTACAGTGTATATATAGAATTTAATAAAAAGATGCCAGTGGCAAAGACACTGACAAAATATCACAAAAGACAAGGAAGACGCTTTATGAAAAACACTGCCGGGATTTTCCAGACAGGTGTTCTGTTTCAAAAATGATGCTGGTTTGCAGGTGTTTTTAAGGTTCCATGTGCACAGACCCTTACAGGTTCTCTACCTAAACAAGTTTTTGATGGTTTGAATCGGGCACTTAAATTGTATTGTACTGCCACTGCCATACAGTGCATTTAAAACCGTATTGTGCTCATCTAGCATTCCCCTATAATAATTTTAATATAGTAGAAGCATTTGTGGAAAGCTGCAGGAATTGGCCACCAGACAGTTTTTGTTATGTACAGGCATAAATTGCCACTGGAAACAGATGATACAAGGGATCAAATGCGGAGGCAAAATGTAGGAAGGGAGAAGTGAGAAAAGTTTGATTAGTGAGGTGATATGATAAGCCTGGGAAAGCGCATTCCAGAGAACTGGTGCAGCACAAGAAAAGTCTTGGAGATGAGAGCGGGAAGTTTGGATTATTGAGGATCATTAGCACAACAAGGAGCATGCACAGGGTTGTAAACTGAAATGAAGGAGGAGATTTAGGGCGGTGAAGCACTGTGGAGAGTTTTGTGACTGCGATAAGATTATGTTGTGTTCTCTAGCGGATGGAGAACCAGTGCAATGACTGGCACAGAGTGGAGGCATTGGTGTAGCAGTTGGATAGAAATATGACTCTGGCTGCTGCATTTAGGATAGATTGTATAGGGGCAAGTTTATGAAGACCGGTTAGTAGTGAGTTGCAGTAATTAAGACAAGAATGAATCAAACTAGTTTTTACAGTTTAACGACAGAATGAGTTATTAGAGGTTCAAAGGTAAGAAAAGGTCAGATTCTGGAGATGTTTTTGAGGTGCAGGTAATATCAGCGTGCAAGTGATTCGATATATTGGGTGAAGTACAGTCATGGCCAAAAGTATTGACACCCCTGCAATTCTGTCAGATAATACTCAGTTTCTTCCTGAAAATGATTGCAAACACAAATTCTTTGTTATTATTATCTTCATTTAATTTGTCTTAAATGAAAAAACACAAAAAGAATTGTCCTAAAGCCAAATTGGATATAATTCCACACCAAACATAAAAAAGGGGGTGGACAAAAGTATTGGCACTGTTCGAAAAATCATGTGATGCTTCTCTAATTTGTGTAATTAACAGCACCTGTAACTTACCTGTGGCACCTAACAGGTATTGGCAATAACTAAATCACACTTGCAGCCAGTTGACATGGAATAAAGTTGACTCAACCTCTGTCCTTGTGTCCTTGTGTGTACCACATTGAGCATGGAGAAAAGAAAGAAGACCAACGAACTGTCTGAGGACTTGAGAAACCAAATTGTGAGGAAGCATGAGCAATCTCAAGGCTACAAGTCCATCTCCAAAGACTTGAATGTTCCTGTGTCTACCATGCACAGTGTCGTCAAGAGGTTTAAAGCCCATGGCACTGTGGCTAACCTCCCTAGATGTGGACGGAAAATAAAAATTGATAAGAGATTTCAACGCAAGATTGTGCGGATGTTGGATAAATAACCTCGACTAATATCCAAACAAGTTCAAGCTGCCCTGCAGTCCGAGGGTACAACAGTGTCAACCTGTACTATACGTCGGTGTCTGAATGAAAAGGGACTGTATGGTAGGAGACCCAGGAAGACCCCACTTCTTACCCCGAGACATATAAAAGCCAGGCTGGAGTTTGCCAAAACTTACCTAAAAAAGCCTAAAACGTTTTGGAAGAATGCTCTCTGGTCAAATGAGACAAAAGTAGAGCTTTTTGGGCAAAGGCATCAACATAGAGTTTACAGGAGAAAAAAAGAGGCATTCAAAGATAAGAACACGGTCCCTACAGTCAAACATGGGGGAGGTCCCCTGATGTTTTGGGGTTGCTTTGCTGCCTCTGGCACAGGACTGCTTGACCGTGTGCATGGCATTATGAAGTCTGAAGACTACCAACAAATTTTGCAGCATAATGTAGGGCCCAGTGTGAGAAAGCTGGGTCTCCCTCAGAGGTCATGGGTCTTCCAGCAGGACAATGACCCAAAACAAACTTCAAAAAGCACTAGAAAATGGTTTGAGAGAAAGCACTGGAGACTTCTAAGGTGGCCAGCAATGAGTCCAGACCTGAATCCCATAGAACACCTGTGGAGAGATCTAAAAATGGCAGTTTGGAGAAGGCACCCTTCAAATATCAGGGACCTGGAGCAGTTTGCCAAAGAAGAATGGTCTAAAATTCCAGCAGAGCATTGTGAGAAACTCATTGATGGTTACCGGAAGCGGTTGGTCGCAGTTATTTTGGCTAAAGGTTGTGCAACCAAGTATTAGGCTGAGGGTGCCAATACTTTTGTCTGGCCCATTTTTGGAGTTTTGTGTGAAATGATCAATGCTTTGCTTTTTGCTTCATTCTCTTTTGTGTTTTTTCATTTAAGACAAATTAAATTAAGATAATAATACCAAAGAATTTGTGATTGCAATCATTTTCAGGAAGAAACTCTGTATTATCTGACAGAATTGCAGGGGTGTCAATACTTTTGACCATGACTGTAAGTCCCTTTACATGTTTTGCTGCAAAGTCTGACGAGTTACATACCCTTGATCACTCTTGTGTAAAACGTATTTGACTTGTATAATATACTCGTCTTTCCATTGTGCAAAAGGGCTGTTAATGACCAACCTATGGCTAGATTAAAAGGTTATCTGTAACCCATCCTACATCCTTCAAAATAAACATTTTTTCTTTAAAAGAGTTTTGTAAGAATAAGTTGTTAACGCGGTATCCTTCTCTTGTAACCTGTAGCATTAAGGTGTAATGACTGTGGTGACAAAATAAAGGAAATCAGTGGCCAGATATACTGTAGAAATAAAATTCTGGATTGTATCACATCCTTAGTCATAGCATTTTTTTCTTTGTTTTTGGTCATTTAATTCTCCAGCAGTTCCAAAACAGGACATTAACTGTGCAATGTGCAGAAATAAAAGGTGCTTTAGTTATATGTTATGAGAGAAGATGATCTGTTCACAAGTAGGTTGTTTGAAAATGGGTTTTATCGAAACGAGACAACCCTGTTAGGAGGAAGATAAGAGAAGGGTCTGGTGTTTTTATGGTCGCAAGAAGTTGGAATGTTATGCTTCCTCTTTCCAAATCCAACTCAGTCTTCTCTTTTCTGTAGAAATGTTATAATATCAATTAATTGCATGCCCTTACTTCTGCTTTTTTTTAAATTATACATTCTTGGAATAAAAACCCATTTAAAAAGGAATTGTAAAGAGTCCGTACATTTGGTCACCAGTAAATTAATTATCAAAAGATGCCGCAAAGCTTATTGATGTAACGGGCCGTGTGGTGGAACCACTGTGCCGGAGCCCAAGAAAGACCTGGAGGTGCGTGACTCGGAGCCTCATCCAATCTGAGCAGCATATGATACCGAGATCCGAGGAGAGGCAAGGGAGGTGGTCCAGGTGCTTCTCCAGTACTGACTTTGGGTAGGTGGCAGCTGAACCCCTAGAAAGAGGTAGCTGAGGTGGCCCGAGGAAATGTCCAATAAACACAGGCAGATGGAGTAAGATGACAGAAACCACAGACGACTGGAACGTCTGATGGAGAGATGGGCACTAGCATGTTCAACTGGACCAGGTGATGTAGGGGTGAGAACTGGCAGGTGCAGCGGGACTAGATGACATTGAAATAAACACTTGCGGGTGCCACGGGACCGGCTGACATTGAGATGAACTCTGGCAGGTGCTGCGGGACCGGCTAACATTGAGTTGAGAACTGGCATGTGCCACAGGACTAGCTGACACTGAGATCAGGTCTGGTAGGTGCAGCGGGACCGGCTGACGTGGAGATAAGCAATGGCAGATGCAGCATACAGGGACCTGAGAACTAACAAGAGTGTTAGGAAACAAACTCACAACATAGCATAGGCACCTCCATGTTGGAGGAGGTGCCTTTAATAGTAAGTGTCCTCCAGCAGTTGGCTGGAGCACTTTAGGGGAATGCGAACAGCTCCTTTAAGAAATGGGAAGTGTGAGCGCGAGCCCTAAGCACAGTGCCAGGGGATCTACATGTGGTGCATGCACCCCAGGCACCTGCAGACACGGAAGAAGGAAACAGAGCAGAAGGGAGGACACGACAATGAATACGCTGGCATATCTGCAGGGAGAGATGGACCTCCAGCGCTACAAAAGACTTGGCCACCATAAAACATCAAATGGTTGGCTTGTTTGGTTGACGTTCATCTAATCTGTAGGAGGAACTTATGGGATCAGGCAATTGAAATATTTACGACCAATCCTTTTCTTTTTAGGGAAGATAAGCTTCTTCCATAGGTATCTGACAGCTGATTTCTTCCCTTTTCCGATTAAAAGCACAAGATCGCTTGGCCAAGCCAAACGTTCATGTGACTGCCTGAGTCGAGAGATAGTTGATGGAGGAACAAGTGATCAGTTGACACTAACTGTATGTAAGGTGTATGGCATGCTTTAGGTTATAGCGTTCGAGGTGAGCCGCCATGTAGAGAGATGGAAAAAGATCCTAATAACAGGTGAGACATATAATTTCTGACTGTACTGTAGCTAATACACATCTAGAGTTTTCTTTTGAATAAGTGTGGTTCTTTTCGTAATTGTATAGATAGGTATAACCCGTTTGTTATACCCATACCTTGTCTTCAGGGCCTAGAACCTTTGTTGATTTGATTTCAGAGTCCACTGTATGCAATTTTCATCTTCAGAGAGGAAGAGGACCTGAACTCTAGTGACAGGTATTGGAAGTAGCAATCCTAAAAGTCAATATCGACCTTTTAAAGGTAATTAAGTCTCCTTACGCTGGCATGTCAAGAATGTCACTCTCCATAAGGAGACATGTTACACCTTAGAACCTAGAGTCTACTATATGCATTTTGGCAACCTGTGGCTGTAGGCGTCATACCCCCAGCAAAGTTTAATAATATAGTTTGTACCCTGTAATATTTTTCCCTTTATGGAAGAAACAGCCTTAAGCAATTGTTACGCATATTTGTTTAGTGATGCAATAAGGCAATTTAGTGTGGGTATTAGAGGCTGGGTCCGATTGGCTCTCCACCCATCTACTCTACAGGTGTGGATAACACTTCACCCGTGATGTTTTTTTTTCTACAACTTCCTTGATCAATACAGATAATTATATAGTTTATTCTAGTTTTTTTTTTGCATATGTTCTATTTACAGTAAATGAAGGAGGTGGTAAATTGGAATGTGTCATTGTAATTTTTAATTAGGCAGTCTAATCTAATGAATACTTTTTTAGCGTTGTAGAGACTCAAATTTTTTGGGAGGTATAGTGTAGCAACAAACAAATCAACCCAAAACTCTCATATTTTTAAGAAGATCCCCCATGGACATTCATATTGAGTAGAAGTGCCGGATAGGTAGACCATTTATATTTGGTGGAATGGCCAACAAAAAACTCACCATTAGTCACATTTGTTGTTTTTTTATTTTTTTATTTTAAACATCCCTTGTAACTGGACCACAAAGTCTGAAAGGTTTCGACTAATTTGTCCTGACAGAAGCCACAAGTCTGTATCTGATAGAGAGGAGCTAATTGATTCAATTTGAATTTAAAGGAAACCTGTCACCCCCAAAATTGAGGGTGAGCTAAGCCCACCGTCATCAGGGGCTTATCTACAGCATTCCGGAATGCTGTAGATAAGCCCCCAATGTAACCTGAAAGAGGAGAAAAAGAGGTTATATTATACTCACCCAGGGGCGTTCCCGCTGCGGTGCGGTCCGATGGGCATTGCGGTCCGGTCCAGCGCCTCCCATCTTCTTACGATGATGTCCTCTTCTTGTCCTCACGCTGCGGCTCCGGCGTACTTTGTCTGCCCTGTTGAGGGCAGAGCAAAGTACTGCAGTGCGCAGGTGCCGGTAAAGGTCAGAGAGGCCCGGCACCTGCGCCAGAGCCGCAGCGTGTTGACAAGAAGACGACGTCATCGTAAGAAGATGAGAGGCCATGGACCAGACCGTGACCCCCATCGGACCGCCCACCCAGGTGAGTATAATCTAACCTCTTTTTCTCATCTTTCAGGTTACAGTGGGGGCTTATCTACAGCATTACAGAATGCTGTAGATAAGCCCCTGATGCCGGTGGGTTTAGCTCACCTTCGATTTTGGGGGTTCCCTTTAATTCATGTTTAATTTATAGGAATTTATTGAAAATGGTGAATTAGAAAAATTTGCAATTAGATTGCCTAAAATAAGTTCTGCCATTTTAAATATGGGCCTGGCATAATTCCTGCAAGAGAGGACCCTCATGGGTACACTTACCACCCCTTGGAAACTTATCTGTACATTGCTAGACTATGTACACTTACTCCGGACATCTGTTATGCATTAGGTTGCAGCTCTAAAATTTCCAGGACCATTTTATAGGCGCAGTTTTTATTTCACTATAGTTTCTTGGGTCCAATTGATTTATTTATATGGCTGCTACAATACTTATACTAATGTTGAGTGTCCTGTATTAGTTCCTTATATATTCTTCTTTTCCTCTTTTGCTGTTCATGATGTCATCTCAAACTATCGGACTTGTGCTTTTATCTTAAAATATTTATGTAATAAAGATTGTGTTTTTCTTAGATATTGTCTGTATTTGTCGGCTTATTGTCAGGTTTTGCTTCCCTCATTTTTTGCATTTTAAACATTACAAAAGATTGCATAAGCCAGAGTAACCTTACATTTCTTTGAATGTGACTAGTTGGGGTCTTCAAAATGCATTGTAGATATCAAATCACATGTCATAGCTCAGCCAATCAAGAGGGACTATCGTAGCCTGTATAAAAGCTGAGGCAGGGAATTCAGGAAATTTGGACAGTGAGACGACATTACAACTCGCAGCTTAGCCATAGAGATTGGAACAGAATGTTATAAAACACTAAAAAACTGTTCAGAGAATGAGACAGGACATTATTGAAGAATTAGTACCAATGGATTGAACCGATTTATAATAAGACGCTTATGTGTATCTTCACATGGGGGGATTTTCTGCAAAACCACGGCAAAGCATCACATTTTGCATACATGTTTTTGTTGCAAAATTGCCACAGAATTTACCCTATGATATCTACAGTGAAAATTTTCCAGCGTAAACTGACATGGAATGGATTCAAAATCTGCTCTGCATGTAAGTTCCCCTTAGGCTCTATAGTTCTTATCAGTAGATCTTTGGAGTGTAGGAAGAAACTCACACAAACACTGAGAGAACATACAAATTCCACGCAGGACTCTAGCGCTGCAAAGTTGTCCTCTAGTTCATCACAGATTTTCCACCCACACATCAGTGTGGAAAATCCTTAGGATATCCGCCCAATGTGAAGAAACCCTTGGGGTTCCATTAAGTTTTTTGCCATTTTGATAGTAGGATAGCACCACCAGATGGACTATTTTTGCTGTCAGAAGTAATGGAACTACTAACGGAAGCACGGACAGAGCCAAAAGGCAGATGAGGACCTAAGTATGTTTCATGGCCAGCAACAATTTGGCAAAAAGCAGAATTTTAAGTATGAGAAAGGACAGAAAATTGTAGATAAGGAATCCGGTTGTCTTGTCAATGGGGTCGGATCCATAAAGGTGAGGTCTTTATAGTTTCAGACAGTCAAAAGCTGGTACCACCAGAATGTCCTTTCTGGTTGAACGTGAGATTGTGCTTCCATATTACTATTATTAATTCCAATCCCACTCTATTGTAATCAAGATCATGACAAAGTTCGGTGACAGGTACTTCTGGTTTTTATTTTGTTTCGCAATGACAGTGATTCAAAGAAACTTGAAACATCTCCAAAAATAAAAATAATGGAAACTTGACCGTGTTTCCGAATTTTCATATTAAATTAGCTTAATCTTACTTCTGTAAATTCCCCCATTTGTGCATCACACCAGTTGCACAATAATAGAATTTGTGTTCACTGTCGGGCCTATGAGGTAAACGCCCAAAAGTGGCCACAGTCACTCTAGAAGGATACCATGACATCCATCCACCATAGAAAACCACTGTATGTTTTTTACGTTTTTTGGTGTCCTGCTGTATATTTAAGCACCGCCTGTTGTGATCTCTCACACAGGTAACAAATTGCATTTAGATGTATACCTATCAGACACATGTCAGGAATCCATCTGAATGTGAATGTAGGACTTTGAGATGCATGGGCCTTTAGGAACATTAGATAATGTGCACACTGAGTTCTTTTTATGAGCTTTTGGAGCAGAAAATTAGTGGAAATTCTCCAAATCCTCCCTTAAAAACTCAAAACTCCTCAAAAACTCAGAGGTTTTTCTTAGTTGGTACGTGCACACACTATCCAATAGTGGCGCAGCTGCAGAAATTTTCTAAGTGAAGGCATTTCAGGAGGTTTTCCTGAGGCAGCTTAGCAGGTGACTTTGCTGTCATTCTAGAAACCACCAGAGACTAGACGGAGGTGGACATGACTTGGGGATGGGTGGACCGAGAACTCCTGCAGCTTTTATTTGTATTGCGGTGTAGATTTTAAACAAGAGTGTTGTTGCTTTAAGAGGAAGGAGTTTAGATGTTTGTGCCTGGTGTATTACTGTGAGGAGGTTGGGGCTTATATAGGGGAGGCAACTCTGGCTCTCTCTCTTTCTCTCACAGGATGGACAGGAGGAAACATTACCCACCCTCCCGCCCTGTTTATAATCTCTGTCCTAAAACTTTTTAATTTTTGCTTGTATAATGATAGATGCTTTATTGTATTTTTAAATTTGTCATTGTATATCTTGTACCAGGTTCAATTGTACATTGGCTATAAAGAGTTATTATTTGCGGTAACCTTCTAAGCCCAAGGGAAGGGCAATCCTTCAGCCATGGTTCCCTGGTTTCCTCTGAGCGCTGTAGGATGACTCTTTGGGAGTCGGAGGTTTGCCATGTTTAGTCCCATTAATGCTTTTGCAGAGACTTCTAGTTTTTAAGTTTACAAAAATGATTTAATTATAAAAAAAAATTGGAATTTATAACCCATCACGGCTTTGCGGTTTAGGTGTCAGGTGGAAGTTGCAGACAAGTGAAGGTGGACTCATTTTAACTAATAGAGGATGTAAAACCTCATGGTGGTGAGCAGTCTTAGCTTTGGTGGCCAGCCTCAAGGACGTTGTAATGGTAACATCAACCAGGGGCGGGCACAGTGGTTAAGCACAGGAGTGAGAATAGGGTCATTGGTGCCCTGAAAGTTTACTGGCTCTGCTTGAATGGCAAGCCAGTGCGTGCCGCCCCTTTATGGCTGTCTGTCTTGATGCTGTATGTCAGACAGCTGGGGATATCGCAGTACTTGTGAATCCCAATGTACTAACACTCCACGTGACTCCTACTGTGATTATTTAATCCTGTGATTTGAACAAAAAGCTGTGGCCATTTTGACAACCAAAATAATGTGTTTTGTGAATTTATTTAAGTACCTAGGTTTACAGTAGTTATGGTGGTTTTAAGATGGAGTGGAGTCCATCCCATATCCAAAAGTCATGTGGCAGTGGAGTCACCGGCATCTTTCTCTCTTTACTGCCATTCTGAAACTACCCAAAAAATGAATATTTTATTTCTTTTATCCACTCCGGCATTTCCAAGTTATGCGGCCGTCTTCGCTTTCAGTTAATATTTCCTGCTACCATCAGCCAGTCTCACACAAAGCAATAAACGTGTACATATCTGGTATCCCTCCTACACTGTTGACAACATCGGTAATAAAAGCCATTGATTAGCTTAAGTGTTCCCATGGCCATAGAAAGTACGGTGTCCATTTCCCTCAGTGCCACCTTCTTTTTCAGTCCAGTCAGCACATTGTTTGGTGAAGGCATCTACAACAGCTTTCACCTGAGAGTAAATAGGAGGCAGTGGGGGGTGGGATGACTAATGAAAACCAGGATGCTTGAATGTGGCCAACAGACTGAAACTTCACTTCTCTGTTTTACAACCGGTATGACCAGCTATGGATGAATGTGTACTGTTTTCTACGTCACCTATCTAGAAGTCTTTATGGTTAGGGGTCAGCAGGGGTGACAGATTCCTTTTAAAACTCAGTTTTCTCAGATGTGTAAAATAGATATGTGAATTGCGAAACTGAGAAAACAGGAAAATCTGATAAGGAACAATACCACTACTGACAGATCTTTGTCTACAGATAAGCATGTATGGTAGCTTTCATTGTGTTTGTTTGGGTTATGTGCCTTAAAAGCTCCTTACATATGCATTAATTATATCCATAGGCCCCATTTCACCCAGAGAGTGTCCTTTCATGTCTCTGTGGCAGCTATATGTTCCTTTACCTTAAGGTACCTTCACATTAAGCGACGCTGCAGCGATACCGACAACGATCCGGATCGCTGCAGCGTCGCTGTTTGGTCGCTGGAGAGCTGTCACACAGACCGCTCTCCAGCGACCAACGATGCAGGTAACCAGGGTAAACATCGGGTAACTAAGCGCAGGGCCGCGCTTAGTAACCCGATGTTTACCCTGGTTACCATCCTAACAGTAAAAAAAACAACCACTACATACTTACCTAACGCTGTCTGTCCTCCAGCGCTGTGCTTCTCTGCTCTCCTCCTGCACTGGCTGTGAGCACAGCGGCCGGAAAGCAGAGCGGTGACGTCACAGCTCTGCTTTCCGGCTGACCGACGCTCACAGCCAGTACAGGAGGAGTGCAGAGCACAGCGCTGGAGGACAGACAGCGGTAGGTAAGTATGTACTGTTTGTTTTTTTTACTGTTAGGATGGTAACCAGGGTAAACATCGGGTTACTAAGCGCGGCCCTGCGCTTAGTTACCCGATGTTTACCCTGGTTACCAGCGAAGATATCGCTGAATCGGTGTCACACACGCCGATTCAGCGATGTCAGCGGGAGAGCCAGCGACCAAAGAAAGGTCTGGCCCTCTAGCCCCGACCAGCGACAGCACAGCAGGATTCTGATCGCTGCTGTGTGTCAAACTAAACGATATCGCTAGCGAGGACGCTGCAACGTCCCAGATTGCTAGCGATATCGTTTAGTGTGAAGGTACCTTTATTCTCCTGCTATCTGAAATATCTCAGTCTACTATTATGTCACGAGATTTGTACAGAAGGTCATGAATGAATGAATGGACCTCACCGGGTGGATTACGTCTTTTAGCGCCACGTATGTGATGTACCGCTAGAATTGTCAAACCCTATATACAAATACCAGCAGAACAGATAATACGGCGAGCGCACATATCAAGGAGTTATCTACAGCAGAATAATTCACCCATACGAAAAGCAGAGGTTTGTTGTGAATTCTGTGGTCGAGCTCCCTCCTGTGGTCATGAGTGGTACTTCGGCTGGTTCTGTCTATGAGCTTCCTCTGGTGGATGTGAGTGGGGCTGCGGCTTCTGAGTTCCCTTCCTCAGGTGACGAGGTTAAGTCGTTAGGTGCTGCTCTATTTAACTCCACCTAGTTCTTTGTTCCTGGCCTCCAGTCAATGTTCCAGTATTGGTCTTGCTCTCTCCTGGATCGTCTTGTGGCCTGTCTGCCCTGCATAAGCTAAGTTCTGCTTGTGTTACTTTTGTTTGCTATTTTTTCTGTCCAGCTTGCTATATTGGTTTTTCTTGCTTGCTGGAAGCTCTGGGACGCAGAGGGAGCACCTCCGTGCCGTTAGTCGGTACGGAGGGTCTTTTTGCGCCCTCTGTGTGGTTGTTTGTAGGTTTTTGTGCTGACCGCAAAGCTATCTTTACTATCCTCGGTCTATTCAGTAAGTCGGGCCTCACTTTGCTAAAACCTATTTCATCTCTGTGTTTGTATTTTCATCTTTACTCACAGTCATTATATGTGGGGGGCTGCCTTTTCCTTTGGGGAATTTCTCTGAGGCAAGGTAGGCTTATTTTTCTATCTTCAGGGCTAGCTAGTTTCTCAGGCTGTGCCCGAGGCGCCTAGGTCTGGTCAGGAGCGCTCCACGGCTACCTCTAGTGTGGTGTTATAGGATTAGGGATTGCGGTCAGCAGAGTTTCCACGTCTCAGAGCTTGTCCTATGATATTAGTAACTATCAGGTCACTTTGTGTGCTCTTAACCACCAGGTCCATTGTGTCTCTGAATCACCAGTTCATAACAGAGGTTCTTCTAAAATGTTGAAAAAAAAAAGAATAATTTTCATGGTCTCTTCCTGACCACAATTTCCAAGAGTGTGCTTGACATTTGTAGGCTATTGATAGTATTAACCATACACCACACACAATAAAAGTTCATTTCCAATACCAATAAAAAGCAGATGCATTTTGGACACATCTGGTCACACACATCACAGGTGCCTGATGCACCATTGGCGTGGCCAAGCAGGTCAGCTTACCTTCCCAGTTTTTTCTTTTCCATTTATCTCTACTCTTCGATGTCTCCTGTAAAGCCAGAGCTTTCAGACAAGGGGGAACCAAATGCATGTGCTTGGTTTGAACAGTTATTTTGTGGTGAAAGACTCCCCTTAAAGGGAACTTGACAGCGGATACATGTGACCTGATCCATGGGCAGCTTATATCAGACACTTGTAACACCCCAGGAAAACATAGTAACATAGTAACATAGTTAGTAAGGCCGAAAAAAGACATTTGTCCATCCAGTTCAGCCTATATTCCATCATAATAAATACCCAGATCTACGTCCTTCTACAGAACCTAATAATTGTATGATACAATATTGTTCTGCTCCAGGAAGACATCCAGGCCTCTCTTGAACCCCTCGCCTGAGTTCGCCATCACCACCTCCTCAGGCAAGCAATTCCAGATTCTCACTGCCCTAACAGTAAAGAATCCTCTTCTATGTTGGTGGAAAAACCTTCTCTCCTCCAGACGCAAAGAATGCCCCCTTGTGCCCGTCACCTTCCTTGGTATAAACAGATCCTCAGTGAGATATTTGTATTGTCCCCTTATATACTTATACATGGTTATTAGATCGCCCCTCAGTCGTCTTTTTTCTAGACTAAATAATCCTAATTTCACTAATCTATCTGGGTATTGTAGTTCTCCCATCCCCTTTATTAATTTTGTTGCCCTCCTTTGTACTCTCTCTAGTTCCATTATATCCTTCCTGAGCACCGGTGCCCAAAACTGGACACAGTACTCCATGTGCGGTCTAACTAGGGATTTGTACAGAGGCAGTATAATGCTCTCATCATGTGTATCCAGACCTCTTTTAATGCACCCCATGATCCTGTTTGCCTTGGCAGCTGCTGCCTGGCACTGGCTGCTCCAGGTAAGTTTATCATTAACTAGGATCCCCAAGTCCTTCTCCCTGTCAGATTTACCCAGTGGTTTCCCATTCAGTGTGTAATGGTGATATTGATTCCTTCTTCCCATGTGTATAACCTTACATTTATCATTGTTAAACCTCATCTGCCACCTTTCAGCCCAAGTTTCCAACTTATCCAGATCCATCTGTAGCAGAATACTATCTTCTCTTGTATTAACTGCTTTACATCGTTTTGTATCATCTGCAAATATCGATATTTTACTGTGTAAACCTTCTACCAGATCATTAATGAATATGTTGAAGAGAACAGGTCCCAATACTGACCCCTGCGGTACCCCACTGGTCACAGCAACCCAGTTAGAGACTATACCATTTATAACCACCCTTTGCTTTCTATCACTAAGCCAGTTACTAACCCATTTACACACATTTTCCCCCAGACCAAGCATTCTCATTTTGTGTACCAACCTCTTGTGCGGCACGGTATCAAACGCTTTGGAAAAATCGACTCACCGTGGTCCAGCCTATAGCTTACCTCTTCATAAAAACTGATTAGATTTGTTTGACAGGAGCGATTTCTCATAAACCCATGCTGATATGGAGTTAAACAGTTATTCTCATTGAGATAATCCAGAATAACATCCTTCAGAAACCCTTCAAATATTTTACCAACAATAGAGGTTAGACTTACTGGCCTATAATTTCCAGGTTCACTTTTAGAGCCCTTTTTGAATATTGGCACCACATTTGCTATGCGCCAGTCCTGCGGAACAGACCCCGTCGCTATAGAGTCCCTAAAAATAAGAAATAATGGTTTATCTATTACATTACTTAGTTCTCTTAGTACTCGTGGGTGTATGCCATCCGGACCCGGAGATTTATCTATTTTAATCTTATTTAGCCGGTTTCGCACCTCTTCTTGGGTTAAATTGGTGACCCTTAATATAGGGTTTTCATTGTTTCTTGGGATTTCACCTAGCATTTCATTTTCCACCGTGAATACCGTGGAGAAGAAGGTGTTTAATATGTTAGCTTTTTCCTCGTCATCTACAACCATTCTTTCCTCACTATTTTTTAAGGGGCCTACATTTTCAGTTTTTATTCTTTTACTATTGATATAGTTGAATAACAGTTTGGGATTAGTTTTACTCTCCTTAGCAATGTGCTTCTCTGTTTCCTTTTTGGCAGCTTTAATTAGTTTTTTAGATAAAGTATTTTTCTCCCTATAGTTTTTTAGAGCTTCAATGGTGCCCTCCTGCTTTAGTAGTGCAAATGCTTTCTTTTTACTGTTAATTGCCTGTCTTACTTCTTTGTTTAGCCACATTGGGTTTTTCCTATTTCTAGTCCTTTTATTCCCACAAGGTATAAACCGCTTACACTGCCTATTTAGGATGTTCTTAAACATTTCCCATTTATTATCTGTATTCTTATTTCTGAGGATATTGTCCCAGTCTACCAGATTAAGGGCATCTCTAAGCTGGTCAAACTTTGCCTTCCTAAAGTTCAGTGTTTTTGTGACTCCCTGACAAGTCCCCCTAGTGAAAGACAGGTGAAACTGTACAATATTGTGGTCGCTATTTCCTAGATGCCCGACCACCTGCAGATTTGTTATTCTGTCAGGTCTATTAGATAGTATTAGGTCTAAAAGTGCTGCTCCTCTGCTTGGATTCTGCACCAATTGTGAAAGATAATTTTTCTTGGTTATTAGCAGAAACCTGTTGCCTTTATGGGTTTCACAGGTTTCTGTTTCCCAGTTAATATCCGGGTAGTTAAAGTCCCCCATAACCAGGACCTCATTATGGGTTGCAGCTTCATCTATCTGCTAACCGGTTGTTACAGTGGTATCGCCTTCCTCATGGGGAGGGTGATGTCATGCCTGGAAGCGACAAGGATCTCTTTAACAAGTAACACGTACACACAACACTGTTCTGACTCCAGGCCAGAAGGGGGAGCTTTAGACCCAGATTCAGGGGATCTTCCCTAGATATTCTGGCCTGGGGGAGGAGTTAGGAGTTCAGTCTGTGAGGAGAGCTGGAGCTGAGCAGACATGCGGCTCTGCAGCTCCTGACAGGAGAGTCAGTCAGTCTGTAGGAGACAGTAAGGGGAGAAGGAGCAAAGGAGAGGAGAGATACTGGGAGTGGAGCTGCGAGTGGGCTCACTCCAGGATGAAGCGCAGAAACCGGAGGCTGGAATTCCGAGGTTGTGGGGGGTAACTGTATGCTCCACAGCAGAATCCGGCGGGCAGAAGATTCCAAGTCACCTGACCACCATTACACCTGAAGGCACAGCAGCACATAGAGCCCGGAGTCACCACGAGAAGGGACAACTGTAAAAAGGCTCAAGTTGCCTGCCATGCGGGTAGTGTCCACCTGAAAGGACAGAGAGAAAGAGAGGACCTTGTATGAAGCCTCAGGCAGCAAGGGACAGAGAATACAGCTCAGTAAGGAAGGCTTCCAACCCCACCTGGCTAAGGGGATTCCGAATCGCTTCCAGGCTGCCCGGTCCTCACCATCACCTGTTACCTGTACCCTGGACTGTGCCTGCATTCTACCAGTAAAAGGTAAAGAGACTGCAACCTTGTGTCCTCAAATAATTCTTTCCTGCACCTCACCATCTATCATTATTACCAACTACACTGGGAGCCCTGGGGACTAAGTTCTACTTGTGGGGAACTAGATCATCAATGCTGCAATACCATCATCCCCAGAGGACCCCTTTAAGCAGCGTTGGCCACCCCTGGCGGCCGAGTACCACAGGTGGCGTCACGAACACTACTACATCAGACATTCTTCCCATTTTCATTAACCCCTTTTACTGGCTGCCCTGGGCCACGGACCGGGTCACTGCCTCTGTGACACATCCCTTTAAGAACCGGCCCAGTTCCAAGTACCACATGATCGTAGCAGGCGCATCACACTGGCTGCCTGATGTTACTGATGTTAGCTATGTATGCTTGTTTAAAAGAACAACCCATAGTTTAAGAGATTGTATGACTAGTCTCATGTTCGTCTTGGTCCTTGGTGGCTTCTCGGTCACTGTGTATGCTTGTAGAGAGAGACCTGTCACTCCATGGCTGTGGTTGGGGACAAGCCGCTGGGAACCCGCACATCTGACTAGTCCCTCTTGTGTCTTGGTCCCCAGTGGCTTTCTTTATGTTCTTCTCTGAAAACACTGCATTTTAGAGTCAAACATATGTAAGGCGGACATACTGCCCATATTCCCCCTTGAAGAACAAGTATTGTTATAATGTGTAATATAAATTCTGATATTCGTTAATGATGTATGTTGTTTTACAGCAGAGAGAGCAAGAGTTTTTGTTTGAGACTAGCCCAGGGTTAAAGGGGCTAAAGTGAAGGGACAAGAGACGGGTCAGAAAGGTCCCAGTGTGAGTAGAGAAAAGGCCTAAAGTCTAATGTGAGTAGTGTCGTGTGAATGTCCCTAATGAGAGAGAAGAAAATAATAATGTATATTCTAATGATCTGTGCAGCACATGTGCTTTCAAAACCTGAGATAGAGAATCCCAGGTAGTGGTTTTTGTATTGAAAGAAACGTTCATCAAGATATTTACCCGCTATCTCCTGTAACAATCCATCCCAGTTATCGTCGAGTAGAAAGTTTATTTTTGACTGGTGATCTCTCTCACTGAACTGTCCAACATTTGGTCCTGGCAAACCACCAACATTGGTTACATGTGACCCCAGAGCACAAGTCCACACACCCAGCCAGGACTCCCACCTTCATGTAGCATGCCAGTGCAAAACGAGTACTTCACCCATGGCTACCATGCCGCGCCACGCTATATATGTGTGGCTGAAATCATACAGCCAATGTCTCATACATACCGCCCAATCTGCTGTCAGGCTTACTCTAAATAGTTATGGCAGGCTATTACTATTCTTTCAGATAGTGACTTTTTTGTGTATTTACCTTTATGTTTTTATTGGTGGTTCAGGGAGCCATATTGGTCGAGCACGCACAATGATTTTCCAAGTGACCCCACTCATTGTAGCTACATGAAAGTGCATTGTTGAGACTTGTATAGTATCGGCACACACACAATGGCGTTTGACTCTGGACTGATGCAGTGTTTCAGAGAAAAACATACCTTACTTTTTTTCTGATTTCTGGAATGGGACCATATGGGATGTGTAATTAGGTAAACTGCATTTGGGGGGGGGGAGAAGGTAGAAAATACAAGGGACAATACTTTTGCGGTGGAATTGAAAATTATTAGAGTAAATGGAAAACCCCTTTAAATTATTTATTGACATAATATGCCCATATAAGACCTTTATGGGGCATCAAACATTTTTTTTTTATTGTTTGCTTCTGTAGATAAGTTTGCTGTAAGGCCTCTTTCACACGTCAGTGTCTCCGGTACGTGAACTGACAGTTTTCTCACGTACCGGAGACACTGACACACGTAGACCCATTCAAATGAATGGGTCTATGCACATGTCTCCGTGTTTTCGCGGACCGTGTGTCCGTGTGCAAAACACGGAGACATGTCCGCTTTTTTCCGTCAGCACGTACCGCAATACGTCCCGCACACGTGCACACAGATAACAGTGTGCACTCTCCTCCGTGTGCACGTACCGCCCGCAGGAGAGACAGCGCTACAGTAAGCACTGTCCCCTGCTTTTGGTGCTGAAGTCGGCATTCATTCCTTCTCCCCAGCAGCGTACCCTGGAGAGAAGGAATGAAAAATCAAGTTTTTTTTTGTGTTAAAAATAAAGTTTGTGGGTCCCCTCCCGCCTCCCATCCCCTGTGCGCACGCCCGCTTGCCGAGAAATACTCACCCAACTCCTGCGATGTATGCTCTCAGTGCCGGCAGCAGGTCCTGTGTGAGCGTTCACGTGGTACCTCTCATTACAGTGATGAATATGCGCATATTCATCACTGTAATGAGCGGTACCATGTGACCGCTCACACAGTACCTGCTGCCGGCGCTGAGAGCATACATCGCAGGAGTTGGAGTATTTCTCGGCAAGCGGGCGTGCGCACAGGGAATGGGAGGCGGGAAGGGACCCACAAAGTTTATTTTTAACACACAAAAAAAACCTTGATTTTTCATTCCTTCTCTCCAGCGAACGCTGCTGGGGAGAAGGAATGAATGCCGGCTTCAGCACCAAAAGCAGGGGACAGCGCTTAACTGTAGCGCTGTCTCCTGCACGGTCCGTGTGGTCCTCAGTCGGCACACGGGCGGCACACGGCTGCCGCACGTGTGCCACACTGATGTGCCATGTGAGCACACGGACACGGATAACTCCGGTACCGATTTCTCCGGTACCGGAATTATCTGGACGTGTGAAACCGGCCTAAGAGTTAGAAAAAAATCCTTCCCTCTCAGCACCTAGAAATATAATAATAATATTCCGCAGCACTTTATAATTTTAGGGGGGACTTGTACAGAAAATATGAGAAGAACTGGCAAGTACAAATGCACAAAATACACCATCCATGGTCCACAATATTGCAAGTTGAAGTTCACAATTTCTTCAGTCCAATGTGAATATTCCCTTGTCATGTAACCCATAGGGTCTGTAAACAGAACAAATGAGGATCGGGGTCCCCAAAGGATGCCCCTTATAGACAACCCAATGCGCCGATGTGTACGGGGTCAATCTGAGAGCAGAGAAGTACATTGGAAATGTAGCAAGATCTCAAAGTGTCTGGTATAAAAGTAGAAGTTAGAAGACGAGATGTGAAATTTCTTTATTTCTCATTTTGGGGATTTTTAGGAAGCTCCTTAACGAGCACATAGGACCGAACACAGGGGAAGTCGGGGACATCCCAGGACAGGGTTCAGTCTGGCAGTCGCTATTGCGCTCCACCCCTGCTTCCACAATATGGTAACTCCAAGTGAGGCTTTATTTTAGGAATTTATATGAAATAATTGCTTAGTCAGTAATCGCTGGAAATGTATTATTGTTGGAATTGCATAGTCTGGTTCACGGATCCTTTACTATGGTTAAATTGCTTCCAGCAGACACGACACATTATATGCTGCTGTGTCATATCATTGATGCAATGCACACGATAACTTTCTCTAATGTGCAGTTACAAATGGCTCACTGTTGTGAGTTCTGTTTTTGGGCTCCCTCTGGTGGTTACTGATGGTACTGGGTGATTTGTGTTCTGCTGTCTCTGGTGTCCACCTGTTCTATTAGGATTTGGGAGTTTCCTATTTAACCGGGCTTTCTTGTCATTTCCCCGCCGCCTATCAAGGTTATCAGAGTGTTTTGTTACCTCAGCTTCTGGCTTCAGTAATCTTCAGGACAAGCTAAGTTTTTGATTTTCTTGTTCCACGTTTTGCTATTTTATTTTTGTCTTGTCCAGCTTGCATATAATTGTTTCTTTGCTGCTGGTTGCTCTAGCGGGCTGTAATTGCTCCTCATGTTCCATGAGTTGGAACATGAGTTCAAGTAATTACAGGATGGTTTTTTGAAGGGTTTTTTGCTGACCGCGCAGTTTACTTTTGTATCCTCTGCTATCTAGTTTAAGCAGGCCTCATTTTGCTGAATCTGTTTTCATACTGTGTATGTGCCTTCCTCTCATTTCACCGTCATTATATGTGGGGGGCTGCTATTTCTGTGGGGTATTTCTCTGGAGGCAAGAGAGGTCTGTGTTTCTTCTAATAGGGGAAGTTAGATCTTCGGCTGGTGCGAGACGTCTAGGATCAACGTAGGCACGTTCCCCGGCTATTGTTATTTGTGTGTTCAGGTTTAGGGTCGCGGTCAGCTCAGGTTCCATCACCCTAGAGCTCGTTGGTGCTTGTCCTTTTGTGATTCCCTGCCATTGGAATCATGACAGCTCACGTGCGAAAACGGCAGGAATCATGGAAAGGTATTGATTTGCACACTAATACCTATTAATCGTGTCACCAGGAAATTTAATGCCATATATATATATATATAGTTACTGCCAGCAGAAAATGGTAGACTTAGGCTGCGGTCACACTAGTGGATCGCCCGGTCAGGGCAGCGGGATACTCGGTACCAGGTCCTTCGGTTTATGGGGGGATGTCATGGTGGCTGACCTGGTCCGTGGCCCTGGGACGTTCATATAAAAGGGAAAGGTCTTTAAAGGGGAAATGTTCATGACGCCACCTGTGGTATTTGGTCAGGGTGACCGACGCTGCTTTAAGGGGTCCGCTGGGGTGATGTTATGGCAGTTAGATGGTATACCTTCCCACAGGTGAAGTATGTCCCCAGGGCTTCCCAGTATGTAGATGGTGGATGGTGAGAGGTGCAGAGAAGAATGAGGACGCAAGGTTGCAGTCTCTTTACCTTTACTGAAGGCTTCAGCATCCACAGTCCAGGGCACCAGATCACAGGGCAGACAGGGTCCGGTCAACTTGGAGGCAAGTCCAGTGTCCCTTTGTCCAGGAGGAAATTAGTAGCCTTCATCTAGCGCTGCAGTGTTGTAGTCCCTTACTGCTAAGCTTCTCATAAGGTCCTCACAACTGTTGTTGATGTTATGTCTCTCTCTCTCTGTCCCCCGGATAGGATAGGACAAACCCGTATGACTGGTGGCTTGAGGCGATTTATTGGGACTCTATCATGTCCCAGCCTCTTAGGGGTGCCACCATGCCTCCTGGGTGTAGAGCGGACAGGTAACGTGAAATTAGCTGTCCTGCCGGTCTCTGGAGCATGGCATAAAGGGTCGTTGCTCCCTTGGTGTTCCGGCTACCGGGATTCTTAGCCTCAGAAGGAGGCAGCCTGTGTAGGGTTGGTCCCTGTAACAACTCTGCTGGCATCACAGCATGGCCTCGCATCTCTCACACTATCTTACCCACTGCTCCAGGTCATGATGTGGTTTCTGTTTCATGCCAGCTCCATGTTCTGTGTCTCTGCTCTCTGCATGCTTCATGGCTATGTGTATAGGGGGGCGGTGCCTGAACTCTCTGGTTCTTATAGGAATCAGGTGCATCTGTCTAATCTGTTCCTGACCAATTACCAAGAGGCCTCCAGTATATAGTGCAGCTCCACCCAGTGGACTAGGCCTGTGCAATGAGTTAGCTCAGTTTGTGTTTAGCTTCTGAGTTTGCCAGGCCTTGTGTTGTGAATTCTGCTCTTGGGCTCCCTCCGGTGGTTGTTGATGGTAATGCAGTTATTCCTGAGCAGCAGTCTTGGACAGGTGTTTCTGCTAATTGCAATTCTGACTGGGGTATTTAGCTGTGCAGGACTCATTAGTCCTTGCCAGTAGTCAATGTTCCTTTGGAAGTGTTGGTCCTCTGCCTGGCCTCTCTTGCTTGCTGCCAATTCAGCTAAGATAAGTGTTTGCTTCATTTTTTAGACACACTGCTGTGTGTTTATTTTCTGTGCTTATGTTGTTTCTATTTTGCTCCTGCTAGGCTGTGCCTGATGTTTTTCTCAGTCTAGTTGGACTCGCTGGAGTCGCAGATATACTCTCCACATCTTTAGTTAGGTGGTGGAGTTTTTGTATTTTTCTGCTGTGGATATTTTGTAGTGTTTTATGCTGACCGCATAATATCCTGTTCTATCCTTTCCTATCTAGGTAGAAGTGGCCTCCTTTGCTTATCCCTGTTTTCTGTCTGCGTGTGCCTTTTCCTCTCCTACTCACAGTCATTATTTGTGGGGGGCTACCTATCCTTTGGGGATCTACTTTGAGGCAAGAGAGTTTTCCTATTTCCATCTTTAGGGATATTTAGTCCTTAGGCTGTGTCGAGGTGTCTAGGTCTGGTTAGGCACACCCCATGGCTACTTCTAGTTGCGGTGATAGGATCAGGGTTTGCGGTCAGTAAAGTTACCACTGCTCCAGCGAAGGTCTTTTCATGCTGCTCCAAGGCCACCTGATCATAACAGTACTACTGGCCAATAATGAGTTAATTGCATCTCAGAAGAAGGGAGGAAAGATCTTGAGCCATTTTTTTTCTCCAGTCTGTTTTGTCTTATCCTCCCTCTTTATCTCTGGGTGGCTGAAGAGCCTTGTTTTAGTATGAATGTTCAGGAATTAGTTTCTCGTATAGACCAGCTTGCTGCTAGAGTACAGGGTATTTCTGATTACATTGTTCAGACTCCTGCTTTAGAACCGAAGATACCTACTCCTGATTTGTTTTTTGGTGACAGGTCCAAATTTTTGAGTTTTAAAAACAACTGTAAACTGTTTTTTTGCATTGAAACCTCGATCCTCCGGTGATTCCATTCAACAAGTTAAAATCATTATTTCCCTGCTGCGTGGTGATCCACAGGATTGGGCATTTTTCCTGGAATCTGGGGATCCTGCTTTGCTTAATGTAGACTCCTTCTTTCAGGCGTTAGGATTACTGTATGATGAACCTAATTCGGTGGATCAAGCTGAAAAGACCTTGTTGGCCCTGTCTCAGGGTCAAGAGGCGGCAGAATTGTACTGTCAGAAATTCAGAAAATGGTCTGTATTGACTAAATGGAATAATGATGCTTTGGCAGCAATTTTCAGAAAGGGTCTTTCTGAATCCGTTAAAGATGTTATGGTGGGGTTTCCCACACCCTCCAATCTGAGTGATTCTATGTCTCTGGCCATTCAGATTGATCGGCGCTTGCGGGAGTGCAGAACTGTGCGCGCTATGGCGTTATCCTCAGAGCAAATTCCTGAGCCAGTGCAATGTGATAGGATTCTGTCTAGAATGGAACAACAAGGTTTTAGACGTCAGAATAGGTTGTGTTATTATTGTGGCGACGCTTCGCATGTCATTTTTTGTCTGCCCTAAGCGAACCAAGAGGATCGCCAGTTCATTTACCATCAGTACTGTACAACCTAAATTTCTGTTACCTGTGTCCTTGATCTGTTCATTGTCATCATTTTCTGTCATGGCGTTTGTGGATTCAGGCGCCGCCTTGAACTTAATGGACTTTGAGTTTGCCAGGCGTTGTGGTTTTTCCTTGCAGCCTTTGCAGAACCCTATTCCTTTAAGGGGCATTGATGCTACACCCTTGGCTAAAAATAAGCCCCAGTTTTGGACACAGGTGACCATGTGCATGGCACCAGCCCATCAGGAAGATTGTCGATTTCTGGTGTTGCATAATTTGCATGATGCTATCGTGCTGGGTTTTCCATGGTTGCAAGTACATAATCCTGTTTTGGATTGGAAGTCCATGTCTGTGACTAGTTGGGGTTGTCAGGGGGTTCATAATGATGTTCCTCTGTCTATTGTCCCTTCTCCCTCTTCTGAAATTCCGGAGTTTTTGTCTGATTTTCAGGATGTATTCGATGAGCCCAAGTCCAGTTTCCTTCCACCACACAGGGACTGCGATTGTTCTATTGACTTGATTCCAGGCTGTAAGTTTCCTAAGGACCGACTTTTCAACCTGTCTGTACCTGAACATACCGCCATGCGGAGCTATATTAAGGAGTCTTTGGAGAAAGGGCATATTCGGCCATCTTCTTCACCGTTGGGAGCGGGGTTCTTTTTTGTTGCTAAAAAAGATGGTTCCTTAAGACCCTGTATTGATTATCGCCTCTTGAATAAGATCACGGTCAAGTTTCAATATCCTTTACCTTTGCTTTCCGATTTGTTTGCTAGGATTAAGGGAGCTAGTTGGTTTACTAAGATTGACCTTCGGGGGGCTTATAATCTTGTTCGTATTAAGCAGGGTGATGAATGGAAAACTGCGTTTAACATGCCCGAGGGCCATTTTGAATACCTTGTTGATGCCATTTGGACTCTCTAATGCTCCATCTGTTTTTCAGTCCTTCATGCATGATGTCTTCCGGGATTATCTTGATAAATTCCTGATTGTATATTTGGACGATATTTTGATTTTTTCCGATGATTGGGAGTCTCATGTGCAGCAGGTCAGGATGGTATTTCAGATCCTTCGTGACAATGCCTTGTTTGTGAAAGGGTCTAAGTGTCTTTTTGGGGTGCAGAAGGTTTCCTTTTTGGGCTTTATTTTTTCTCCCTCGTCTATAGAGATGGATCCGGTTAAGGTTCAGGCCATTCATGATTGGATTCAGCCCACATCTGTGAAGAGCCTTCAGAAATTTTTGGGTTTTGCTAATTTTTATCACCGTTTCATTGCTAATTTTTCCAGCGTGGTTAAACCCTTGACTGATTTGACGAAGAAGGGCGCTGATATGGCGAATTGGTCCTCTGCGGCTGTCTCTGCCTATCAGGAACTTAAGCATCGTTTTACTTCTGCTCCTGTGTTGCGTCAACCGGATGTTTCTCTTCCGTTTCAGGTTGAGGTTGACGTTTTTGAGATTGGGGCAGGGGCTGTTTTGTCTCAGAGGGATCCTGTTGGTTCCTTAATGAAACCGTGTGCCTTCTTTTCCCGTAAGTTTTCGCCTGCTGAACGCAATTATGATGTCGGCAATCGTGAGTTGTTGGTTATGAAGTGGGCGTTTGAGGAGTGGCGACATTGGCTTGAGGGAGCTAAGCACCGTATTGTGGTCTTGACCGATCATAAGAATCTGATTTACCTCGAGTCTGCCAAACGGTTGAATCCTAGGCAGGCTCGATGGTCCTTGTTTTTTTCTCGTTTTGATTTCGTGCTCTCGTACCTTCCGGGTTCTAAGAATATTAACCCCTTCCCGACCCATGACGCCATGTAGGCGTCATGAAAGTTGGTGCCAATCCGACCCATGACGCCTATGTGGCGTCATGGAAAGATCGCGTCCCTGCAGATCCGGTGAAAGGGTTAACTCCCATTTCACCCGATCTGCAGGGACAGGGAGAGTGTTAGTTTAGCCCAGGGGGGGTGGCTTCACCCCCTCGTGGCTACGATCGCTCTGATTGGCTGTTGAAAGTGAAACTGCCAATCAGAGCGATTTGTAATATTTCACCTATTATAACGGGTGAAATATTACAATCCAGCCATGGCCGATGCTGCAATATCATCGGCCATGGCTGGAAATACTAATGTGCCCCCACCCCACCCCACCGATCGCCCCCCCAGCCCCCCAATCTGGCTGGTACACTGCTCCGGCTCCCCTCCGTCCAGTGCTCCGCTCCCCCCCGTGCTCTTGTCCGCTCCCCCCGTGCTCCAATCACCCCCCGTGCTCCAATCACCCCCCCTGCACTCCGATCCACCCCCCCGTGCTCCGTTCCACCCCCCCGTGCTCCGTTCCAGCCCCCCCATGCTCCGTTCCACGCCCCCGTGCTCCGTTCCATGCCTGCCGCGCTCCGATTCCCCCCCCCGTGCTCCGATCCCCCCCCCCCCGTGGTCCCCCCCCCACCCCATCATACTTACCGATCCTGCCGGGGTCCCGTCCGTCTTCTCCCTGGGCGCCGCCATCTTCCAAAATGGCGGGCGCATGCGCAGTGCGCCCGCCGAATCTGCCGGCCGGCAGATTCGTTCCAAAGTGCATTTTGATCACTGAGATAGATTATATCTCAGTGATCAAAATAAAAAAAATAATAAATGACCCCCCCCCCCCTTTGTCACCCCCATAGGTAGGGACAATAAAAAAATAAAGAAAATTTTTTTTTCCACTAATGTTAGAATAGGGTTAGGGTTAGGGGTAGGGTTAGGGTTAGGGGTAGGGTTAGGGGTAGGGTTAGGGGTAGGGCTAGAGTTAGGGGTAGGGTTAGGGGTAGGGTTAGGGGTAGGGCTAGGGCTAGGGTTAGGGTTTCGGTATGTGCACACGTATTCTGGTCCTCAGCGGATTTTTCCGCTGCGGATTTGATAAATCCGCAGTGCTAAAACGCTGCAGATTTATGGCGGATTTACCGCGTTTTTTTCTGCGCATTTCACTGCGGTTTTACAATTGCGATTTTCTATTGGAGCAGTTGTAAAACCGTTGCGGAATCCGCACAAAGAAGTGACATGCTGCGGAATGTAAACCGCTGCGTTTCCGTGCAGTTTTTCCGCAGCATGTGTACAGCGATTTTTGTTTCCCGTAGGTTTACATTGAACTGTAAACTCATGGGAAACTGCTGCGGATCCGCAGCGTTTTCCGCAGCGTGTGCACATACCTTTAGAATTAGGCTATGTGCACACGGTGCGGATTTGGCTGCGGATTGGCCGCTGCGGATTCGCAACAGTGTTCCATCAGGTTTACAGTACCATGTAAACATATGAAAAACCAAATCCGCTGTGCCCATGGTGCGGAAAATACCGCGCGGAAACGCTGCGTTGTATTTTCCGCAGCATGTCAATTCTTTGTGCGGATTCCGCAGCGTTTTACACCTGTTCCTCAATAGGAATCCGCAGGTGAAATCCGCACAAAAAACACTGGAAATCCGCGGAAAATCCGCAGGTAAAACGCAGTGCCTTTTACCCGCGGATTTTTCAAAAATGGTGCGGAAATATCTCACACGAATCCGCAACGTGGGCACATAGCCTTAGGGTTAGGGTTGGAATTAGGGTTGTGGTTAGGGTTGTGATTAGGGTTATGGCTACAGTTGGGATTAGGGTTAGGGGTGTGTTGGGGTTAGTGTTGGAGTTAGAATTGAGGGGTTACCACTGTTTAGGCACATCAGGGGTCTCCAAACGCAACATGGCACCACCATTGATTCCAGCCAATCTCGTATTCAAAATGTCAAATGGTGCTCCCTCACTTCCGAGCCCTGACGTGTGCCCAAACAGTGGTTTACCCCCACATATGGGGTACCAGCATACTCACTGCGCAACAATTACTGGGGTCCAGTTTCTCCTGTTACCCTTGTGAATCTAAAAAAATGCTTGCTAAAACATCATTTTTGAGGAAAGAAAAATGATTTTTTATTTTCACGGCTCTGCGTTGTAAACGTCTGTGAAGCACTTGGGGGTTCAAAGTGCTCACCACATATCTATATAAGTTCCTTGGGGGGTCTAGTTTCTAAAATGGGGTCACTTGTGTGGGGTTTCTACTGTTTAGGCACACCAGGGGCTCTGCAAACGCAATGTGACGCCCGCAGACCATTCCATCAAAGTCTGCATTTCAAAAGTCACTACTTCCCTTCTGAGCCCCGACGTGTGCCCAAACAGTGGTTTACCCCCACATATGGGGTATCAGCGTACTCAGGAGAAACTGGACAACAACTTTTGGGGTCCAATTTCTCCTGTAACCCTTGGGAAAATAAAAAATTCTGGGCTAAATAATTATTTTTGAGGAAAGAAAACGTATTTATTATTTTCACGGCTCTGCATTATAAACTTCTATGAAGCACTTGGGGGTTCAAAGTGCTCACCACACATCTAGATAAGTTCCTTTGGGGGTCTAGTTTCCAAAATGGGGTCACTTGTGGGGGGTTTCTACTGTTAAGCCACATCAGGGGCTCTACAAACGCAACGTGACGCCCACAGAGCATTCCATCAAAGTCTGCATTTCAAAACGTCACTACTTCACTTCCGAGCCCCGGCATGTGCCCAAACAGTGATTTACCCCCACATATGGGGTATCAGCGTACTCAGGAGAAACTGGACAACAACTTTTGGGGTCAAATTTCTCCTGTTACCCTTGGGAAAATAAAAAATTGCAGGCTAAAATATCATTTTTGAGAAAATAATTTTTTTTTTTATTTTCATGGCTCTGCGTTATAAACTTATGTGAAGCACTTGGGGGTTCAAAGTCCTCACCACACATCTAGATTAGTTCCTTTTGGGGTCTAGTTTCCAAAATAAGGTCATTTCTGGGGGATCTCCAATGTTTAGGCACACAGGGGCTCTCCAAACGTGACATGGTGTCCGCTAATGATTGGAGCTAATTTTCCATTTAAAAAGACAAATGGCGTGCCATCCCTTCCGAGCCCTGCCGTGCGCCCAAACAGTGGTTTACCCCCACATATGGGGTATCAGCGTACTCAGGACAAACTGGACAACAATATTTGGGGTCAAAGTTCTCCTATTATCCTTGGCAAAATAGGAAATTCCAGGCTAAAAAATCATTTTTGAGGAAAGAAAAATTATTTTTTATTTTCATGGCTCTGCGTTATAAACTTCTGTGAAGCACCTGGGGGTTTAAAGTGCTCAATATGCATCTAGATAAGTTCCTTGGGGGGTCTAGTTTCCAAAATGGGGTCACTTGTGGGGGAGCTCCAATGTTTAGGCACACAGGGGCTCTCCAAACGCGACATGGTGTCCGCTAACAATTGGAGCTAATTTTCCATTCAAAAAGTCAAATGGCGCGCCTTCCCTTCCGAGCCCTGCCGAGTGCCCAAACAGTGGTTTACCCCCACATATGAGGTATCGGCGTACTCAGGAGAAATTGCCCAACAAATTTTATGATCCATTTTATCCTACTGCCCATGTGAAAATGAAAAAATTGAGGCGAAAATAATTTTTTCGTGAAAAAAAAGTACTTTTTCATTTTTACAGATCAATTTGTGAAGCACCTGAGGGTTTAAAGTGCTCACTAGGCATCTAAATAAGTTCCTTGGGGGGTCTAGTTTCCAAAATGGGGTCACTTGTGGGGGAGCGCCAATGTTTAGGCACACAGGAGCTATCCAAACGCGACATGGTGTCCGCTAAAGAGTGGAGCCAATTTTTGATTCAAAAAGTCAAATGGCGCTCCTTCCCTTCCAAGCCCTGCCGTGCGCCCAAACAGTGGTTTACCCCCACATATGAGGTATCAGCGTACTCAGGACAAATTGGACAACAACTTTCGTGGTTCAGTTTCTACTTTTACCATTGGGAAAATAAAAAAATTGTTGCTAAAAGATAATTTTTGTGACTAAAAAGTTAAATGTTCATTTTTTCCTTCCATGTTGCTTCTGCTGCTGTGAAGCACCTGAAGGGTTAATAAACTTTGTGAATGTGGTTTTGAGTACCTTGAGGGGTGCAGTTTTTAGAATGGTGTCACTTTTGGGTATTTTCAGCCATATAGACCCCTCAAACTGACTTCAAATGTGAGGTGGTCCCTAAAAAAAATGGTTTTGTAAATTTCGTTGTAAAAATGACAAATCGCTGGTCAAATTTTAACCCTTATAACTTTCTAACAAAAAAAAATTTTGTTTCCAAAATTGTGCTGATGTAAAGTAAACATGTGGGAAATGTTATTTATTAACTATTTTGTGTCACATATCTCTCTGGTTTAACAGAATAAAAATTCAAAATGTGAAAATTGCGAAATTTTCAAAATTTTCGCCAAATTTCCGTTTTTATAACAAATAAACGCAGAATTTATTTACCTAAATTTACCACTAACATGAAGCCCAATATGTCACGAAAAATCAATCTCAGAACCGCTAGGATCCGTTGAAGCGTTCCTGAGTTATTACCTCATATAGGGACACTGGTCAGAATTGCAAAAAACGGCAAGGTCTTTAAGGTCAAAATAGGCTGGGTCATGAAGGGGTTAAGGCTGATGCCCTCTCTAGGAGTTTTTTGCCTGATTCTCCTGAGGTCTCTGAACCAGTCGGTATTTTGAAAGAAGGGGTGGTCCTTTCTGCCGTTTCTCCTGATTTACGATGGGTTCTTCAGAAATTTCAGGCTGACAAACCTGATCATTGTCCTGTGGGGAAGCTGTTTGTTCCTGACAGATGGACTAGTAGAGTGATTTCTGAGGTTCACTGTTCTGTGTTGGCTGGTCATCCTGGCATTTTTGGTACCAGAGACTTGGTTGGTAGGTCATTTTGGTGGCCTTCTTTATCGCGTGATGTGCGGTCTTTTGTGCAGTCCTGTGGGACTTGTGCGCGGGCCAAGCCTTGTTGCTCCCGTGCTTGTGGGTTGCTTTTGCCATTGCCGGTCCCTGAGAGGCCCTGGACGCATATTTCTATGGATTTTTTTTCCGATCTTCCTGTTTCCCAGAGGATATCTGTTATCTGGGTTGTTTGTGACCGATTCTCTAAGATGGTTCATTTGGTGCCTTTGCCTAAATTGCCTTCTTCTTCTGATTTGGTTCCGTTGTTTTTTTCAGCATGTGGTCCGTTTGCATGGTATTCCTGAGAATATTGCGTCCGACAGAGGTTCCCAGTTTGTTTCTAGGTTTTGGCGGGCCTTTTGTGCTAGGCTTGGCATTGATTTGTCTTTTTCTTCTGCATTTCATCCTCAGACAAATGGCCACACCGAGCGTACTAATCAGACTTTGGAGACTTATTTGAGATGCTTTGTGTCTGCTGATCAGGATGATTGGGTGGCTTTTTTGCCATTGGCCGAGTTTGCCCTTAATAATAAAAGATGGAATGCTTACCGATCACTATTGCTGGTCAGGAGGTAGAGCAGGTAACATAGTTAGTAAGGCCGAAATAAGACATTTGTCCATCCAGTTCAGCCTATATTCCATCATAATAAATCCCCAGATCTTACTTTCGACTCTGCAAAAACTCTTACTGTTTCACTTATTCATTCTCGTCTGGACTATTGTAACTCTCTACTAATCGGCCTCCCTCTTACCAAACTTTCCCCACTCCAATCTGTCCTGAATGCTGCTGCCAGGATCATATTCCTCACCAACCATTACACCGATGCCTCTACCTTGTGCCAGTCATTACACTGGCTACCCATCCACTCCAGAATCCAGTACAAAACTACTACCCTCATCCACAAAGCACTCCATGGCTCTGCACCACCCTACATCTCCTCTCTGGTCTCAGTCTACCACCCTTCCCGTGCCCTCCGCTCCGCTAATGACCTCAGGTTAGCATCCTCAATAATCAGAACCTCCCACTCCCGTCTCCAAGACTTTACACGTGCTGCGCCGATTCTTTGGAATGCACTACCTAGGTTAATACGATTAATCCCCAATCCCCACAGTTTTAAGCGTACCCTAAAAACTCACTTGTTCAGACTGGCCTACCGCCTCAATGCATTAACCTAACGATCCCTGTATGGCCTATTTATATAAAAAAAAAAAACAGGTTCCTCGCATCATGTTCTCATTCACTATATGCAGTTAATAGCCCTCTGTGTCTGTACTGCTACATACTTAGGCAGTTAACTGGTTCATGCAGCTTTACATGAACACCCGAGCCTTACACTATGGCCGGTCCGAATAACTAAAGCAATTGTTACCATCCACCTCTCGTGTCTCTCCTTTTCCTCATAGTCCGTAAGCTTGCGAGCAGGGCCCTCATTCCTCCTGGTATCTGTTTTGAACTGTATTTCTGTTATGCTGTAATGTCTATTGTCTGTGCAAGTCCCCTCTATAATTTGTAAAGCGCTGCGGAATATGTTGGCACTATATAAATAAAAATTATTATTATTATTATTATCTACGTCCTTCTACAGAACCTAATAATTGTATGATACAATATTGTTCTGCTCCAGGAAGACATCCAGGCCTCTCTTGAACCCCTCGACTGAGTTCGCCATCACCACCTCCTCAGGCAAGCAATTCCAGATTCTCAATGCCCTAACAGTAAAGAATCCTCTTCTATGTTGGTGGAAAAACCTTCTCTCCTCCAGACGCAAAGAATTCCCCCTTGTGCCCGTCACCTTCCTTGGTATAAACAGATCCTCAGCGCGATATTTGTATTGTCCCCTTATATACTTATACATGGTTATTAGATCGCCCCTCAGTCGTCTTTTTTCTAGACTAAATAATCCTAATTTCGCTAATCTATCTGGGTATTGTAGTTCTCCCATCCCCTTTATTAATTTTGTTGCCCTCCTTTGTATTCTCTCTAGTTCCATTATATCCTTCCTGAGCACCGGTGCCCAAAACTGGACACAGTACTCCATGTGCGGTCTAACTAGGTATTTGTACAGTGGCAGTATAATGCTCTCATCATGTGTATCCAGACCTCTTTTAATTCACCCCATGATCCTGTTTGCCTTGGCAGCTGCTGCCTGGCACTGGCTGCTCCAGGTAAGTTTATCATTAACTAGGATCCCCAAGTCCTTCTCCCTGTCAGATTTACCCAGTGGTTTCCCGTTCAGTGTGTAATGGTGATATTGATTCCTTCTTCCCATGTGTATAACCTTACATTTATCATTGTTAAACCTCATCTGCCACCTTTCAGCCCAAGTTTCCAACTTATCCAGATCCATCTGTATAGGTGTCAATGGCACCAGGGATTCCCAGCCAGCGTCCCACGCTGGTACTTGCCCAGCCTCAAGCTGCTTTGCATTTGCGATCTGACGAGGGTAATCACATTCAGCTTAGAGTGGCCATTGACTGCTTAGAGTGACCATTGACTGCTTAGAGTGACCATTGACAGGTGGAGAGTTATAAATATTTGGGGGTCCATTTGGATAGCAAACTGGACTGGATATCCCACTCAGAGATTGTCTACAAGAAGGGGATGAGCAGATTGTATTTCCTAAGGAAACTGAGGTCTTTTAATGTGTGTAGCAAAATGTTAGAAATGTTCTACCAATCTGTAGTGGCAAGTGCCATCTTTTTTGCAATCACGTGCTGGGGTAGTAGTGTGCGGGCCTCTGATGCTAATAAGCTGAATAAGATTATTAAGAAGGCAAGTTCTGCTGTGGGCTGTAATCTGGACTCTTTTGCGGAGGTAGTGGAGAAAAGAACTCTGAAAATGTGTATGGCAATTATGAACAATAATGCACATCCATTGTATGAGCTATTCATGAGACAGAAGAGCACCTTCAGTAACCGGCTTATACTTCTGAGGTGTAAGAAGGAAAAATGTAGGAAATCGTTTGTGCCAAATGCTATGGGAATGTACAACAATAACATTAGGGTTAAACCACCAAGGTGAATGTCTACTTATTTCTCTACATTTCAGTTCAATCGTTGTGTATGTCTTATTCTAATGTATAATGTATAATGTATAATGTTCTTCTGTCAACTCCACTGTCATGTCAACTATGTAATTCCTTTATGATTTTTATGATTTAAGTTGTGCTGCTGTGATACCATAATTTCCCACGGGATCAATAAAGTGTATCGTATCGTATCGTAATCGGGCTAGTTCGGCTACTTTGGTTTCGCCTTTTTTTTGTAATTTTGGTTTTCATCCTCGTTTTTCTTCTGGGCAGGTTGAGTCTTCTGACTTTCCTGGTGTGGATTCTGTGGTTGACAGGTTGCAGCAGATTTGGGCTCAGGGGCTCAGACAATTTGGTGTTGTCTCAGGAGGAGGCTCAACGTTTTGCTAACCGACGTCGCTGTGTTGGTTCCCGGCTTCGGGTTGGGGATCTGGTTTGGTTATCTTCCCGTCATGTTCCTATGAAGGTTTCTTCTCCTAAGTTTAAGCCTCGGTTTATTGGTCCTTATAGGATTTCTGAGATTATTGATCCGGTGTCTTTTCGTCTGGCGCTTCCGGCCTCTTTTGCTATCCATAATGTCTTCCATAGATCTTTGTTGCGGAAATATGTGGAGCCCGTTGTTCCCTCTGTTGATCCTCTGGCCCCTGTGTTGGTCGACGGGGAGTTGGAATATGTGGTTGCGAAGATTTTGGATTCTCGTTATTCGAGGCGGAAGCTTCAATACCTTGTCAAATGGAAGGGTTATGGCCAGGAGGATAATTCTTGGGTTTCGGCCTCTGATGTCCATGCCGCTGATTTGGTTCGTGCCTTTCATCTTGCTCGTCCTGAACGGCCTGGGGGCTCTGGTGAGGGTTCGGTGACCCCTCCTCAAGGGGGGGGGGTAGTGTTGTGAATTCTGCTCTTGGGCTCCCTCCGGTGGTTGTTGATGGTAATGCAGTTATTCCTGAGCAGCAGTCTTGTACAGGTGTTTCTGCTAATTGCAATTCTGACTGGGGTATTTAGCTGTGCAGGACTCATTAGTCCTTGTCAGTAGTCAATGTTCCTTTGGAAGTGTTGGTCCTCTGCCTGGCCTCTCCTGCTTGCTGCCAATTCAGCTAAGATAAGTGTTTGCTTCATTTTTTAGACACACTGCTGTGTGTTTATTTTCTGTGCTTATCTTGTTTCTATTTTGTTCCTGCTAGACTGTGCCTGATGTTTTTCTCAGTCTAGTTGGACTCGCTGGAGTCGCAGATATACTCTCCACATCTTTAGTTAGGTGGTGGAGTTTTTGTATTTTTCTGTTGTGGATATTTTGTAGTGTTTTATGCTGACCGCATAGTATTCTGTTCTATCCTTTCCTATCTAGGTAGAAGTGGCCTCCTTTGCTTATCCCTGTTTTCTGTCTGCGTGTGTCTTTTCCTCTCCTACTCACAGTCATTATTTGTGGGGGGCTACCTATCCTTTGGGGATCTACTCTGAGGCAAGAGAGTTTTCCTATTTCCATCTTTAGGGATATTTAGTCCTTAGGCTGTGTCGAGGTGTCTAGGTCTGGTTAGGCACACCCCATGGCTACTTCTAGTTGCGGTGATAGGATCAGGGTTTGCGGTCAGTAAAGTTACCACTGCTCCAGCGAAGGTCTTTTCATGCTGCTCCAAGTCCACCTGATGATAACAGCCTTGCTCTGTGTTACTCCCTATCTGGAGGCTTTTCTCCTTGCCTAGCCTTGATCTTGTTGTCCGCCCTCCAGGAGACAGAATATCCTGGTCCCTGTGTCTTTGTCCTTGTGTCTTGTTCTATTGCCTTGTCTGTACTTAGTCTTATCTTGGTCTCCTTGTCTGTGGCTTCCTTCCCTGCTGTGTCTTTCCTTGTGTTCTCAGTCTGCTTACACTCTGCACTCTTGCGGCTCTGCCAGCTCTGTACCTTTGTGGTTTTACCTCTGCTCCGCACTCCTGCGGTTCTGCTCCGTTCTACTCTGCTTCGCTCCCGTTGCTGCAGTAATCTCTTGCTGCAGCTCCTCTCCGCATTCCTTGCGGTTCTGCTCTGCTTAGCTTTTGTTGCTACACTATCTCTTGCTGCTCTTCTGCTCCTATCTGCAGTCTTGCACTTCTGTGTGAACAGGTCCCAACCTGTTCCTTCATTCTCCTTTCTTTCCTTTTGACTTGTTTCCGTACCTGCATCTCCTGTGTGAACAGGTCCCAACCTGTTCCTTCATTCTCCTTTCCTTCTGGCTTGTTTCTGTACCTGCATCTCCTGTGTGAACAGGTCCCAACCTTTTCCTTGATTCTCCTTTCCTTCTGGCTTGTTTCCGTACCTGCATCTCCTGTGTGAACAGGTCCCAACCTGTTCCTTCATTCTCCTTTCCTTCTGGCTTGTTTCTGTACCTGCATCTCCTGTATGAACAGGCCCCAGCCTGTTCCTTCATACTTCATTCCTTTCTGCTTGTTTTATTACCTGCACGTCCAGTGTGAACAGGTCCCAACCTGTTCCTTCATTCTCCTTTCCTTCTGGCTTGTTTCCGTACCTGCATCTCCTGTGTGAACAGGTCCCAACCTGTTCCTTCATTCTCCTTTCCTTCTGGCTTGTTCCTGTACCTGCATCTCTTGTGTGAACAGGTCCCAACCTGTTCCTTCATTCTCCTTTCCTTCTGGCTTGTTTCCGTACCTGCATCTCCTGTGTGAACAGGTCCCAACCTGTTCCTTCATTCTCCTTTCCTTCTGGCTTGTTTCCGTATCTGCACCTCCTGTGTGAACAGGTTCCTACCTGTTCCTTCATACACCACACCTTCATACACCGTTCCTGCCAGCCCTGTGTTCTCTGCCGTGTTCCTGCCAGCCCTGTGTTCTCTGCCGTGTTCCTGCCAGCCCTGTGTTCTCTGCCGTGTTCCTGCCAGCCCTGTGTTCTCTGCCGTGTTCCTGCCAGCCCTGTGTTCTCTGCCATGTCTCTGCCAGCTCTGTGTCTCAGCCGTGCCAGCCTACTCGCACCAATCCTAGTGTTCCTGTCTCCCAAGTGGGATCAGCAGCCACAGCCAGACACCACCCTGGAGTAGCACAGGGCAGCTGCCTGCTGCACAAGCCTGACCTCACCACTTGTGAGATGGTTCCCAGGAATAGCTAACCTCAGGCCGCAGTTAGCATCTCCACTCCAAGCACTAGGGGGTGTCAAGTGTTCCTTTCTTCTTGGCCTTAGCTAGACCTCCTGGTGAGATATGGAGACACAATTTCTACTAGTCCCAAGGAAGTACCTATTAACACCTAGGTGCGACTTGCCTTCAGGACAAATGTTACATTATCACTAGTCACACATATAACCCTAGACATATGTCACTACACACATATAGATATATATACACATATTTCACCACAGTTGACTGTACAATAAGATAGAGTTAATGTTTGGGATTAGGCCTGCTTCCTGATGCTTAGGGAGTTGAATTTTTGAGAGCAAATTGAGCAGTGCTCAGTGAGAGGAGACTGAAGACTAGGGATAGTGTGATCCTGAATAAAAATAGCAAAGGAGACAGAGAGGCCTTTCGGAGATAGGTCCTAGTATGGGATGCCTAGCCACGAGATCTCAAGCTTGTAACACAGAAGGTAACAGGTCTTAGCAGAACTGAGATACAGGGACAAGTGAAGGGTCCCGAGTTGGTGTTCCAGGGGGTCAGTATTGGAAGAAACAGGACACGGAACTGCTGAGCAAGTCAGGAGAGTCGCTGGTCAGGACTGTAGTGTTAAAGCTGAGTTGTGGCAAAGTAGGGAGAAACAGTGCGCCTTTGAAAGCCTTGGAGTAAACTACAGAGGAAGGATACTGTGTGGAAAATGCTTCATTCTGTAAAAGAAACGTCCATAAGACTTCGTACCTGCTCTCCCTTGTATATAACTCTTACCAAGTTACCATTCAGTGAAGATTTTTGAATGATCGTCTTCCTTATTGAACTGGTTGGTCCTTATGAAGAAGTTTTATACTGCGAAACGCGTTGGCTAATAAAACCACCTGAAATTGGATCAGCATCCTTCTTATTTTTTCTCCAAGGCAGCGCAGGATAACCCATTTGTTTCTCCAGTTCTATGCATTTATCTCTTCATGGGTCTGCAGCAGCTTTAAGCCTTCCTTTAAATGGTTGGGTGAACACATCCGACCCATGTGAGCGCAATTGTGCATATTTTTCTACATTACTACCCAGGTAAGACCCTACGTGTGTTTTGTCTCCTCTCCACTTTCTCTCTTATGTTGGAGATGGCACATGACCACTGCAGCCAATCGCTGACCACAGCAGTGACGAGTTGGGTCTGCCCTGTGCTCACTATTTGGCTGCAGCAGTTACGCTCTATTCACACTGGAGGAGGAAGGGAGGAGACTGATGACACTGGGGTAAAAAGGAGGTGGAGGATTGTGAGTATATTTTTACATTTAGTTTTAGATGACAATAGGTCTGCTCATAAAATAAAAAAAAAAGTGATGGATAATCCCTTTAAACATTTTGTCAAGGACATAGCATTATACATATTATTATAGTAACATAGTAACATAGTTAGTAAGGCCGAAAAAAGACATTTGTCCATCCAGTTCAGCCTATATTCCATCATAATAAATCCCCAGATCTACGTCCTTCTACAGAACCTAATAATTGTATGATACAATATTGTTCTGCTCCAGGAAGACATCCAGGCCTCTCTTGAACCCCTCGACTGAGTTCGCCATCACCACCTCCTCAGGCAAGCAATTCCAGATTCTCACTGCCCTAACAGTAAAGAATCCTCTTCTATGTTGGTGGAAAAACCTTCTCTCCTCCAGACGCAAAGAATGCCCCCTTGTGCCCGTCACCTTCCTTGGTATAAACAGATTATTATTATTATTATAGATTCTAACAAAACACCCTCTGATTGCTTATAGAGAAATAATCAGTACAACTATTTTATCAATTTTATTTGAATAAACAAAAATCAAAATTGGGTTCAAAAACTTTGACTTTACTGTACAATTCTCAAAATCATTGCATTAAATGGCAATGTACAGTCAACCTTCAGTGTAAAACAGGAGGAACGCTGAGCTTGTAATTTCATGGATTGTCTATTTTATTTGTCCTAATAGTGGCTGCCATAATCCAAGTAATTCTTGAGTCCAGACACAAGAGCAATAATAAGAAAACAGCATAACTATGTGAAATAATAAAACAGTAATAGGATACGATTCCTTAAAGGGGTTGTCACCATTCAGGAAATCCTGGTGCCTGGGTCAGTTTGTTATAAAACAATCTGGGTCTTACTTATCCTTCCCAGGTCCAACTCTGAGTTTCCTCCACTGCAACTGGAGTCTAATACTAGCTGCAGCATTGATGTCTTTTGGCTTGCGCGAAACATCATCGTCCTCGGCAGCACGTCATCCTGCGCAAAACAGGTCCTGTGCTGCCGAGGATAATGGCAAACTATGTGCATTGAACGATCTATTACATATCTGAAGTGGGGTCCGCCTGTGTGAACAGGCCATTAAACAAGCTGATTAATGCAGCGCATCGCATCAATGGACCCTTCAGCTGGGTTTACATTATCTGATTTTAAAACCTTAAATGACCGATATGTACCGATCGGCAGTCGTTTCATTGCCTGTTTACAGAGGATGACCCCCACTTTATATGCGCACTGAACAATGATTTATTGTGAGCTTAGGCTTCCGCTTTCTCGGCAGCATGGATCCTGTTTATGATGTGCTGCTGAGAAAGATGATTTTTTTTCTGCAAAATAAAAAATAATTTCAACCAACAGATGAACATTTTGCTCGCTCGTTGGGTGATCGGCAACCTGTTTATACTGCGCGATTATTGGGAATGGATTGGGAATGAGGTATAAATGCACTTTTAGCACAGCTGAGATATTAATTCTAGTCGCAGGTCCATGGGATAGCTGCATTGTTCCAAACCCCCACATCTTCACGCTGTAATCCATAAAGTCTGGAAATCCCAAGCCATTCATATGGATAGGACGCAGTGTCGGTGATATCATGGCTCCCTTTTCCTTGCTGCTGATTCTTTATCCCTTGTCCCTCACGTTCTTCTTCATGTAACCTCATTTCTATATATACTTGATTAATATCTGATCTCATCACCACGGGCTTGTCCTCAACATTCATGGTGCTGATATACGACTGGTGAGACATGATGGACTGAAACGTTGTATAGTTCAGTTTGTCTTCTCTGAGGAAGAGGAATGGTCCGATATTGTTGTCTACACTGATACTATTTTTTTTAAGTTCAGCATTTTCCTGAATAAAAATAAGCAAAACGGAGTTAGGGTTCCCACATATTGTACAGCTGACTATTAAGCATACATGTCGACTATTCCAAAATGTTCTCCTGGAAAAGGGAAGAGCTTTCAAATTCACGGCGGAGCTGACAGATCTCCTAGGGGCTACTAAATCTTTCCTCCCATGAACATTTCCCTAATGTGCAACATATGGCTGCTTCTACTGCCAGATGTTGATGCCATGAAAAAAGTCTCCACCTTCTTCATTCTGAGAGCCTGTGAAAATTCGACTTCACTTGAATGTCTTCTGAGTGCAGTCTGATTTTTTTCACAGACCCATTGACTTGCATTTCTGATTTTGTTCCAACCCGGGATCAAAATTGAAAATGTCTCCGATATTTTTCTCTGATCACGCAGTTCGACAAAAAAAATCGGACCTGTGAATGGACCGATATAATATCACAGGTACAAGTGCAATCCATAAAAAAACACTGATAGCACTCATACGTAAAAATCGAGGCCTAATTCTAAGGAGCATCAAACAAGAGCCTAAAAACTTTAGAAAAATAGCACAAACAAATCCCTTTGACGATTATTAGTATCAGGATAGGTTGTTTAAATAATAAAAAAAAAACTTTTAGAGGACTTGTCACTTGCCATAAAAACACAGAAATTTTCTCACCTGGCGTAATTGCTGCTGTTCTCCTGAATCCGATGTTGTTTTTCTTTTGTTCCTGTGCCTCTCCATTCCTGAGATATGGCCTCCTCTTCCCTGTATGTAAATTTAGTCTTGTTACCTAAGTGGGTGTGGTCCTCAAGAAGACCCCCAGAAAGGACACTTGAGGACCACGCCCACTTTGATAAAAAGACCAGATTTGCATACAGGGAAGAGGAGGCCATATCTCAGGAACGGAAAAGAGCAGGAACAAAAGAAAAACATCGCCGGATTCAGAAGAACAGTGGCAATTACCCCAGGTAAGAAAATACATATTTATAACAAGTGACAGGTCCTATTTTACACAAAATATTGGTTCATCTATATTGTCAGATCATTGCTGTATCTACTGTACTAGGCGTGTGGGATCTGATTAGTTGCTATAGAAAACATCCTAGCTTATTAATAAGAGTTCTTTATATTTTATATAGCCACTATGTTATATCTGATGCCTATATTGATGATGAGAGCGTCTTTGCTGTTATAACATGTCTCTCCTAGGCTCAATACTGCACCTTAACTAACCATAAAGAGCAGTAAGGAGTCGGACTTACCTGTAGTTTCAGATCAGTGTTATTACAGGAGAGGTAGAGATTTGTGTTTTTCAGTCTTAAGGCAACGAGCACTCTGTTAGATGTTCTATTCACTCGCATTGGAAGAAAGTGATATATTTCAAAGATGGCTGCAAAATATAAACATAAGAGCTAATGCGTCTAATAAAGTATCAGAGGATAAAAACTCTATATGGTTTAATGATAGTTAAATTATAAACTGCAAATATGTTAAAAAAAACATAAGATAGAAACAAAATAAGATGTAAGTACTGTAAGTAAATAGTAATAGAACATGTAAATGGGGCAGCATTGTAGCTCAGCGGTTAGCACTGCAGCATTGCAGGGAGCACTGGGGTCCTGGGTTCAAATTCCACCAAGGAAAACATCCTCCTGTTTGCATGGGTTTCTTCTGGGTTCTCTGGTTTCCTCCCACATTCCAAAGACATACTAATAAGGAATATACACTGCTCAAAAAAATAAAGGGAACACTCAAATAACACATCCTAGATCTGAATGAATGAAATATTCTCATTGAATACTTTTGTCCTGAACAAAGTTGAATGTGCTGACAACAAAATCACACAAAAATCAATGGAAATCAAATTTATTAACCAATGGAGGCCTGGATTTGGAGTCACACAAAATTAAAGTGGAATGTAATGTTCTTAAAACAAGACAAAATGATGCTCCCTACAGTACAATTATAGAACCAGAAACACATGGGCTACTTGCACATTGAACAAGTCTGTAGGAACCTGTTCACACACCACCAAGAAACTTGAAGACACAAAAGAGCACAGTGAGGTCAAAAATACTCTGTTGTAAAAAAAAACCACAGTAATAAGCAAGTGCTAGTCAAAAGATGGAAAAAACAGGGTATTTAGTTGATATGTTTTTTTTGCAAAAAAATGTATACTAAGCTGCTCCACCAATCGTCAAGGTATACCCATATAGAGTAGTCCTAACTAATGTATATAATCCTTATCTGATGTAGTTAAAAACCTGATCACCTGTATAAGCAGAGTTCAGAGAGGGAATATCCATGTGGACATGCTGGATGGAACAGCTTTGATGCAAATGACCCATAAGGAGTGGTGGACTCCCCAGTCTTGTAGAAACAAGAGAACAATTATAAAACCAGAAACACATGGGCTACTTGCACATTGAAAAAGTCTGTAGGAGCCTGTTCACATACCACCAAGAAACTTGAAGACACAAAAGAGCACAGTGAGGTCAAAAATACTCTGTTGTAAAAAAAAATTCAGTAATAAGCAAGTGCGTGCTAGTCAAAAGATGGAAAGAAACAGGCTATTTAGTTGATATGTTTTTTTGCAAAAAAATGTATACTAAGCTGCTCCACCAATCGTCAAGGTATACCCATATAGAGCAGTCCTAACTAATGTATATAATCCTTATCTGATGTATTTAAAAACCTGATCATCTGTACAGTACCTGTATAAGCAGAGTTCAGAGAGGGAATATCCATGTGGACATGCTGGATGGAACAGCTTTGATGCAAATGACCCATAAGGAGTGGTGGACTCCCCAGTCTTGTAGAAACAAGAGAACAATTATAGAACCAGAAACACATGGGCTACTTGCACATTGGATAAGTCTGTAGGAACCTGTACACACACCACCAAGAAACTTGAATACAAAAACGAGCACAGTGAGGTCAAAAGTACTCTGTTGTAAAAAAAAAAAATCACAGTAATAAGCAAGTGCTAGTCAAAAGATGGAAAAAACGGTATTTAGTTGACATGTTTTTTTTTTGCAAAAAAATGTATACTAAGCTGCTACACCAATCGTCAAGGTATACCCATATAGAGCAGTCCTAACTAATGTATATAATCCTTATCTGATGTATTTAAAAACCTGATTATCTGTATAGTACCTGTATAAGCAGAGTTCAGGGAGGGAATATCCATGTGGACATGCTGGATGGAACAGCTTTGATGCAAATGACCCATAAGGAGTGGTGGACTCCCCAGTCGTGTAGAAACAAGAGAACAATTATAGAACCAGAAACACATGGGCTACTTGCATATTGAACAAGTCTGTAGGAACCTGTTCACACACCACCAAGAAACTTGAAGACACAAAAGAGCACAGTGAGGTCAAAAATACTCTGTTGTAAAACACCTCACTGTGCTCTTTTGTGTCTTCAAGTTTCTTGGTGGTGTGTGAACAGGTCCCTACAGACTTGTTCAATGTGCAAGTAGCCCATGTGTATCTGGTTCTATAATTGTTCTCTTGTTTCTACAAGACTGGGGAGTCCACCACTCCTTATGGGTCATTTGCATCAAAGCTGTTCCATCCAGCATGTCCACATGGATATTCCCTCTCTGAACTCTGCTTATACAGGTACTATACAGATGATCAGGTTTTTAAATACATCAGATAAGGATTATATACATTAGTTAGGACTGCTCTATATGGGTATACCTTGACGATTGGTGGAGCAGCTTAGTATACATTTTTTTTGCAAAAAAAAACATATAACTAAATACCCTGTGTTTTCCATCTTTTGACTAGCACTTGCTTATTAATGTATTTTTTTTTTACAACAGAGTATGTTTGACCTCACTGTGCTCTTTTGTGTCTTCAAGTTCCCTACAGTACAATGCCTGGGCATGCTCCTGATGAGGCGACGGATGGTCTCCTGAGGGATCTCCTCCAAGACCTCGACTAAAGCATCCGCCAACTCCTGGACAGTCTGTGGTGCAACGTGACGGTGGATGGTGCGAGACATCATGTCCCAGATGTGTTCAATCAGATTCAGGTCTGGGGAATGGGCGGGCCAGTCCATAGCTTCAATGCCTTGATCTTGCAGGAACTGCAGACACACTCCAGCCACATGAGGTCTGGCATTGTCCTGCATTAGGAGGAACCCAGGGCCAACCGCACCAGCATATGGTCTCACAAGGGGTCTGAAGATCTCATCTCGGTACCTAATGGCAGTCAGGCTACCTCTGGCGAGCACATGAATGGCTGTGCGGCCCTCCAAAGAAATGCCACCCCACACCATTACTGACCCACTGCCAAACCGGTCATGGTGAAGGATGTTGCAGGCAGCAGATTGCTCTCCACAGCATTTCCATTCCTTGTCATGTCTGTCACATGTGCTCAGTGTGAACCTGCTTTCATCTGTGAAGAGCACAGGGCGCCAGTGGCGAAATTGCCAATCCTGGTTTTCTATTGCAAATGCCAAGCATCCTGCACAGTGTTGGGCTGTGAGCACAACCCCCATCTGTGGATGTCGGGCACTCAGATCATCCTCATGGAGTCGGTTTCTAACCATTTGTGCAGACACATGCACATTTGTGGTCTGCTGGAGGTCATTTTACAGAGCTCTGGCAGCGCTCCTCCTTGCACAAAGGCTGAGGTAGTGCTCCTGCTGCTGTGTTGTTGCCCTCCTATGGAATCCTCCATGTCTCCTGGTGTACAGGCCTGTCTGCTGGTAGCGCCTCCAGCCTCTGGACACTACGCCGACAGACACAGCAAACCTTCTTGCCACAGCTCGCATTGATGTGCCATCCTGGATAAGCTGCACTACCTGAGCCACTTGTGTGGGTTATAGAGTCCGTCTCATGCTACCATGAGTGTGAAAGCACAACCAACATTCAAAAGGGACCAAAACATCAGCCAGAAAGCATTGGCTTGGTGCTAAGATGTGGTCTGTGGTCCCCACCTGCAGAACCCCTCCTTATTGAGGGTGTCTTGATAATTGCCAATAAATTCCATCTGTTGTCTATTTCATTTGCATAACAGCATGTGAAATTGAGTGTCAGTGAGTGTTGCTTCCTAAGTGGACATTTTGATTTCACAGAAGTTTGATTTACTTCGAGTTATATTCTGTTGTTTAAGTGTTCCCTTTATTTTTTGAGCAGTGTGGATTATGAGCCCAAGTGGGGACAGTGATGATAATGTCTGTAAAGCGCTGTGGAATTAATGGCGCTATGTACTGTAAGTAAAATAAAAATAACACAGGGTACTTGGTGAACACTGTTTTTGATCAGAAAAGCATAAAAAAAGTAAACCCACCGCACCAAGGTGTACCTCAAGGCAGATGGATACAGAGCAGGGCTGGGGTCCAACTGGTCAGACACCTGTCCATGTGAAGCTATATAGATGAAATGTCTAACAAAAAATGAAGCCACACCCCTGTTTTGTACAAAGTACAAAAAAAAACTACAGCAAAACCAAATAAATGAGCCGGAGCACGAGTTGGTATTCATGCAACGTATAAGAGCATGTTCACACTGTGGCCATTTACCTGACAAAGGCAAAAAAAAAGATAAGTGACTTAAAAAAAATGAAATGATGAATCGGGGCCAGTTTAGGATTTTGAGGTGCTCATGACGAGAGCTCTTCCCTGCCACTTTGGTCAAAAGTGAACAGGCTGCGGTTTACGCGCACATTCACATCACCTGTCAGTCACTATGGGAGAGCGAAGTGGGAGCAATTTCCTTACTGACATACTATACTATTTGTCACACGGTGTGTTTTTGTCACATTGTACAAGACACTTGTATTTGTAATCCACTTTCCTTCCCAGATAACTTACCCTTGTTTTTAACATTTCCACCTTGTAGTGACCTTGCAAGGAGCTTTCCCGAAGTTTTATCATACACCAAAAACTTTCCTCCTTTGTCCTGAATGCTCGCATTCGTATTGTCAACCATATGATATTGGTCTTCAAGTGATACTTTGTCTTTGACTGAGAGCAAGGATAAAGCACAAGACAGATAAAACATTCCAAAAGCCAACTCTAAAATATAATCAGATCATCATGTTGGATTTTTTTGATATGCAAATAATACTGTCACATTTTAAAGGAAAGTTATTATGAGAAAATGTCCTATTGTTTAAATCAAGTTTTTGAGTTAAATGTATTTTTTTTAATTTTTGTTCCATATCACAATCTGTATTAAAAATAAAAATAATAGAAATCTTGCAATTTTCACACTGGACACTGGGGCTTTTTTAGACTTATACTTCCTGTACTTTCAGGAAGAGTTTTTAGCGGGCTCCATACTATCATACAACTCTATGCACAGCTGATATCATAGGATCCACCCATCACAATAGGATGTCACAGTTGACCTCATCCCCCTCCCTCCACAATGAATTTTGCACCCGCTCATTAAGTGCATAAATACAAATTATGCGGTTGGGTCTGACCACTGTGCCTGTGTACATGTGTTGTTTCCTGAAACACTTGCCACTAGGGTTTTTTTAAACTTGAACATCCGGTTGTTTCAAGAAACAACACATGTACATACAGAGGTGTATGATAGTTTGGAGCCGGTTGAAAACTCTTGAAAGTACAGGAAGTAAGAGTTTAAAAAAACCTAATGGCTAGTAAATAAAAGACAGTAAAAGGTTCAAGTGCTGTGTCGGTTAAAGATGAAAGGACTAGATTTGATCCTGCTGTGTCTTATATAATGTCCTGTCTAAATCTCTGTGTCTTATTAGTTCTATGTGTGATTTCCTGCATCTTGTGGGCAGTGTAAATAAAGAAGGATTGTGTGCCAGAGAGATGTATGTATCTCTGTCTTGAGAGAATTGTATTTTTCTGACAACCATAAGCCTAATTCATGGACTCATAGGAGCTGTATTTGTTTACAACAAAATGATGCAAATTATGAACAATTCTATCAATTATTCTTTGATGGGATTGTCTAAATTGTCATACAGAAGGAAAGACACGGATACTTAAAAGTTAATAGATTCAGTGGTACAACACGAGTAGGGTGAATCCCAGTGGTGTTTTCCCTCCCGTTGCTGCTGACCATTTGTTTGAACCTTTTAGTGTCTTTAGTGGAACGCTCAGTCCACCTCCGACTAATCCGCTATCTCTCAGATAACTCTCTTCCTGACCTTCTACAATCCGTTTTCCGCTCTTTACACTCTACAGAAACTGCGCTTACTAGAGTCTCTAATGATCTACTAACAGCTAATTCTAATGGTCACTACTCCATGCTAATTCTCCAGGATCTCTCTGCAGCATTCAACACTGTGGATCATCAGCTCCTCCTCACTATGCTCTGCTCTATCAGGCTTAAGGGCACAGTTCTCTCCTGGTTCTCCTCCTACTCCTCTGATCATTCCTTCACTGTATTCTTCCTCTCCTTTTCCCTTCACTGTCTGGGTTCCTCAAGGATCAGTCCTAGACCCTCTTCTCCTTATATACTGCCTCTGTTGGACAAACTATCAGTAGATTTGGTTTAAGTACCATCTCTATGCTGATGACACCCAGATATACACATCATCTCCTGACATCACTCCTGCATTACTATGAAATACAAGTGATTGTCTTTCCGCTGTCTCTAACATCATGTCTTCCCTCTATCTCAATCTGTCAAAAACTGAACTTGTGTTTCCTCCCTCCACTATCCTACCCATGCAACATGCCTGCTGTCATGGGGTCATATTTGACTCAGATCTTTCCTTCACTCCCTACATCCCATCACTCACTCGATCATGTCACTTGAACGTCAAAAACATTTCTAGAATTCAACCTTTTCTTACATTTGATTCTGCAAAAACTCTTACTGTTGCTCATATTCATTGTCATCTGGACTATTGCAACTTTCTGCCAATTGGTCTCCCTCCTTTTAATGTCTCTCCACTCCAATCAGTCCTGATTGCAGCAACTAGGATCATATTCCTTTCCAACTGCTACACCAATGCCTCTGCTCTGTGCCAGTCATTGCACTGGTTACCCATTCGCTGCAGAGTCCAATATAAACTTATCACTCTCACCCACAATGCTCCACAGTTCTGCACAACCCTACATCTCCTCCCTCATCTCTGTCTATCATCCTATCCATTCCCTCTATTTTGCTAATCACCTAAAGGTACCTTCACACTAAACGATATCGCTAGCAATCCGTGACGTTGCAGCGTCCTCGCTAGCGATATCGTTTAGTTTGACACGCAGCAGCGATCAGAATCCTGCTGTGATGTCGTTGGTCGGGGCTAGAGGGCCAGACCTTTCTTTGGTCGCTGGCTCTCCCGCTGACATCGCTGAATCGGAGTGTGTGACACCGATTCAGCGATGTCTTCGCTGGTAACCAGGGTAAACATCGGGTTACTAAGCGCAGGGCCGCGCTTAGTAACCCGATGTTTACCCTGGTTACCATCCTAAAAGTAAAAAAAACAAACGCTTCATACTTACCTACCGCTGTCTGTCCCTGGCGCTGTGCTTCTCTGCTCTGGCTGTGAGCACAGCGGCCGGAAAGCAGAGCGGTGACGTCACCGCTCTGCTTTCCGGCTGCCCAGCGCTCACAGCCAGAGCAGAGAAGCACAGCGGGGGACAGACAGCGGTAGGTAAGTATGTAGCGTTTGTTTTTTTTACTTTTAGGATGGTACCCAGGGTAAACATCGGGTTACTAAGCGCGGCCCTGCGCTTAGTAACCCGATGTTTACCCTGGCTACCGGCATCGTTGGTCGCTGGAGAGCGGTCTGTGTGACAGCTCTCCAGCGACCAAACAGCGACGCTGCAGCGATCCGGATCGTTGTCTGGATTGCTGCAGCGTCGTTTAGTGTGAAGGTACCTTTAGACTAACATCCTCAGTAATCTGAACCTCGCACTTCCATCTTCAAAAATTCTCGCATGCTGTGCCAGTTCTCTGGAATACACTACCCCGGACAATTCGATTAATTCCCAATACTCACAGTTTTAAGTGTGGCCTAAAAACGCATTTCTTTAGACTGGCCTACCACCTCACCTCTCTTATCTAATTATCCCCATATTGCCCATAGAAATATTTCTTTAAAGTCAGGACCCTTGTAGCATGTGTTCTCACCCCCTCCATGCAGTTAATAGCCTTCTGTACACATGCTGGCTGGTGACCAATTCATGCAGCATTATGTGAATACCTTATTATATTGGTGGATGTGTAAGAGGGTGGTGCTGTTGTGGACAGTAAGGAACACGCTGTCACTTTAAGAGACTGCACCCCCTTGTCTGGTGTGATGGAATGTTCTGCTTCTCCCCTGCAATAGATTGTGTGAATGAGCTGGACTGTGCAGATGGCATGGGTGGAGCCTGAACAGCCAGTGTGAGCTGAAGCTGCTGCAGAGAGAACTTTGTGCTGTTTTCTGCAAGAGAGGACCCACAGCCTGTAACGGAGTGGAATTGTGAAATTTGACAGATTTTTCCAGGTGCAGCGAGAGTGGCTGTCCTGTGTGAGTTTGAGAAACCACGAAGATACCGAGAAATGGATTTACAGTTTCCAGGAGCATCTCCAGGACCCAGAAGCAAGGAGAAGACCACGTTTCACAGAGCTGGCAGAAAGCCGTGCGCACCACCGTACTAGACTGTTGGGGGCTCCCCGGGACTGGATCTGAGTCCCCAACATCATCGTGAATTTGTTCCTGCTTTGTGCACATGTTAGGACGGGGTAGGCTTCAGTAGTCAGTACTCGGCAGCCATGAGGCCTGCTTAGTAAAGGCCAGGGAGGTTATACATAGAGTAGCATCATTATTTGTTTATTGTTTGCATTTACTTGTGTGACGTGTGTTGATTCTGTAATAGTTGGAGCACCGTGCTATTTTATGGACAAGCTAAAGAATGTAACTTTTGTAAATTATCTTTTGCCATTGCATACCCCTGTTTGCATCTTCCTCATCCACTTCATTCCTTGCCTTCCAATAAATCTACCCTTTGTTGTTTGCGCCTCATCTTGTGTACGGTAGTCTTCCTGCACCGTGGTGGTCCCCCGGCCATCGCTTCAGCTGCACCATACAATACAAGCACTTTATCTTTCACCTTTTGTGTCTCCCTCACTCCTTTTGGTATCTGGGTTATGTGTTATTCTGTAATGTCTTTATTGTCTACAAGTCCCCTGTAAAATGTAAAGTGCTGCGGAATATGTTGGCGCTATAGAAATAAAAAATATTATGTTTTTTATTATTATTATTATTATTATTATGGGAAATTATTTGAACTTTTGTGTTTTTTTTATTTTATTTATATTTTTAAAACTTTTTTTTATAGTTTTTACTGTATATAATAGTTCTCTTAGGGTACTTGAAGCTGCAATTGTCCTATTGCTTGTGCTATGTATAGTATAGCAGAAATGATCTCCTATGAATGCCAACCATGGGCCAGCGTTTACTGGAGTATCATAATGACAGGCACGGGGGTCTTCAGCAGACCCTCGGCTGTTATGACAACCCGTCGGCACCCTGCGATCACAGTGACAGTGGGATTTAGCAGGTTTACAACAGCGAGAGGAGCTCAGCTCCACCCGTGGCTGTTAAAGGCGCATGATGTGTTTTATTAAAGGCAATCTGTCACCTCAAAATTCACCTATAAGCTGCGGCCACCGGCATCAGGGGCTTTGCTTCCTGCCACGGCTTCTTTGCTTCCTGCTGCGGCTGCGTACTTTATCTGCCCTTTTAAGCAAAGTACTGCAGTGTGCAGGAGCCGGGAAAGGTCAGAGAGGCTCAGCACCTGCGCACTGCAGTACTTTGCTCTGCCCTTAACAGGGCAGATAAAGTACGCCTGCGCAGCGGCAGCGGCAGGAAGAAAAGAAAAGGACGTCATCGTATGAAGATGGGAGGCCCTGGACCGCGACGCCCATCGGACCCGAACAGTGACCGCCCCTGGGTGAGTATAATCTAACTTGTTTTTGTCATCTTTCAGGTTACATCGGGGGCTTATCTACAGCATTACAGATTGCTGTAGATAAGCCCCTGATGCCGGTGGACACAGCTTATAGGCGAATTTTGAGGTGACAGATTCCCTTTAAATCAGCAATCAAGTGTGGGGAAAGGTGTGGACTCAGCGTGTCAGCCTGCATCAAAGGCAGGGATACGACATATGACAAATGCATGTAGCTAAATGGTTAATTTCTCCAGTACCCCTACAATTGGAAGCTAATTAAGCATTTCTTTTGTAAGAGTTGTATTTGTAATGTCTCCAGATTTTCTTACTACAGTCATTCAGGTCCCCCACAGCATGTCGGTTAATATATCTGGATGAGGAGGTGTTGACACATCGCTTGAGCCTGTGGTATATTCACAGCCATCTGTAGTGACGACACTATCTATACATACGTGGTCCCTATAGCCAACACACATCGGTGGCGGCTGCAGTGATCACATGTTGTCTCTGCCAGGAGAGATGTCTTGGAGTCTGTTAGGGGACCCAGGCAGTGGTACAGAGAGGGATCAGTAGCTTATTACATACATTTGTAATAGTTTTTTTTTCTCAAAAAGTACATTTCAATCAATAGATCTGGGAATAAAAATAAATTCCACATTTGGATATGTTAAATAAAATGTTCCTGTCCAGGAAGCAGGAGCTGTGATCCCGTGCTGTAATGTCCGTATACTCTTTTTTGCTTCCTCCTCTGCCCAAGAGATGTGGTATGATCAGACCATGCCCCTGTATGGTCAGACATAGCCATTACACAGCAGGGGCACATTTATAAGATTATCTCGGCACAGGAACATTTTATTTAAGCACATCCAATTATGGAACTTATTATTATTATTCCAAGATATATTGATTAAAATGTACTTTGTTAATGGGAAAAGCCCTTTAAATATTTTTTTCCAGGCCAGGAAATTTGTTGGAAAAAAAACTATTGGAGAATCCTTTTCATTAATTTAGACCTCAGAGCCCTAAATAAATTCAGACCTGAGAACAGACTCCTTAATTAACCCAGCAAGACATCCACATTAATTCAACAAATCCAAAGAATGGTTGTAGATGACGAGGAAAAAGCTAACATATTAAACACCTTCTTCTCCACGGTATTCACGGTGGAAAATGAAATGCTAGGTGAAATCCCAAGAAACAATGAAAACCCTATATTAAGGGTCACCAATCTAACCCAAGAAGAGGTGCGAAATCGGCTAAATAAGATTAAAGTAGATAAATCTCCGGGTCCGGATGGCATACACCCACGAGTACTAAGAGAACTAAGTAATGTAATAGATAAACCATTATTTCTTATTTTTAGGGACTCTATAGCGACAGGATCTGTTCCGCAGGACTGGCGCATAGCAAATGTGGTGCCAATATTCAAAAAGGGCTCTAAAAGTGAACCTGGAAATTATAGGCCAGTAAGTCTAACCTCTATTGTTGGTAAAATATTTGAAGGGTTTCTGAGGGATGTTATTCTGGATTATCTCAATGAGAATAACTGTTTAACTCCATATCAGCATGGGTTTATGAGAAATCGCTCCTGTCAAACCAATCTAATCAGTTTTTATGAAGAGGTAAGCTATAGGCTGGACCACAGTGAGTCATTGGACGTGGTATATCTCGATTTTTCCAAAGCGTTTGATACCGTGCCGCACAAGAGGTTGGTACACAAAATGAGAATGCTTGGTCTGGGGGAAAATGTGTGTAAATGGGTTAGTAACTGGCTTAGTGATAGAAAGCAGAGGGTGGTTATAAATGGTATAGTCTCTAACTGGGTCGCTGTGACCAGTGGGGTACCGCAGGGGTCAGTATTGGGACCTGTTCTCTTCAACATATTCATTAATGATCTGGTAGTAGGTTTACACAGTAAAATATCGATATTTGCAGATGATACAAAACTATGTAAAGCAGTTAATACAAGAGAAGATAGTATTCTGCTACAGATGGATCTGGATAAGTTGGAAACTTGGGCTGAAAGGTGGCAGATGAGGTTTAACAATGATAAATGTAAGGTTATACACATGGGAAGAAGGAATCAATATCACCATTACACACTGAATGGGAAACCACTGGGTAAATCTGACAGGGAGAAGGACTTGGGGATCCTAGTTAATGATAAACTTACCTGGAGCAGCCAGTGCCAGGCAGCAGCTGCCAAGGCACACAGGATCATGGGGTGCATTAAAAGAGGTCTGGATACACATGATGAGAGCATTATACTGCCTCTGTACAAATCCCTAGTTAGACCGCACATGGAGTACTGTGTCCAGTTTTGGGCACCGGTGCTCATGAAGGATATAATGGAACTAGAGAGAGTACAAAGGAGGGCAACAAAATTAATAAAGGGGATGGGAGAACTACAATACCCAGATAGATTAGCGAAATTAGGATTATTTAGTCTAGAAAAAAGACGACTGAGGGGCGATCTAATAACCATCTATAAGTATATAAGGGGACAATACAAATATCTCGCCGAGGATCTGTTTATACCAAGGAAGGTGACGGGCACAAGGGGGCATTCTTTGCGTCTGGAGGAGAGAAGGTTTTTCCACCAACATAGAAGAGGATTCTTTACTGTTAGGGCAGTGAGAATCTGGAATTGCTTGCCTGAGGAGGTGGTGATGGCGAACTCAGTCGAGGGGTTCAAGAGAGGCCTGGATGTCTTCCTGGAGCAGAACAATATTGTATCATACAATTATTAGGTTCTGTAGAAGGACGTAGATCTGGGGATTTATTATGATGGAATATAGGCTGAACTGGATGGGCAAATGTCTTTTTTCGGCCTTACCAACTATGCTACTATGTTACTATGTTAATTCTGATCCCTAAATAAATTTGGCCCCTATTTCAGTACAGACACTAGTCAAGACTTTACAAAATAATGCAGACCCCAGGCTGATCTCCTAATTTTAGATCTATGATCAAACCTTTAATTTCAGATACTAAACTCAAACAGTTACCCTCCATGCTACCGGGCTAATATTTACTTTAAGGCACCTCTACACTAAAGGCCCCGTCACACATAGCGACGCTTAAGCGATCCCGACAACAATACGACCTGTCAGGGATCGTTGCTGCGTCGCTATGTGGTCGCTGGTGAGATGTCAAACAGTGAGATCTCCCCAACGACGAAGCAGCGATGCGGCGACCTGTAGCGACCTGTAGAACGATGCTATTTCATGACGATTCAATGGGACGTCCTGTCAACGAGGTCGTTGGTAAGGTGTCAAAGACAGCGATGTGTGCTACCCAGCGGGACCTCAACGATCAAAAAACGGTCCAGGCCATTCCGACATGACCAGCGATCTCACAGCAGGGGCCTGGTCGCTGCTACGTGTCACACATAGCGAGATCGCTACTGAGGTCGCTGTTGCGTCACAAAACTTGTGACTCAGCAGCGATCTCGCTAGCGATCTCGCTGTGTGTGACGGGGGCTTAAATCCTGACGCTGTCCAGTGTCGGGGGGGTGGGTGCTACACCCTAATCTGGTCGGCACAATCATCACGCCCTAATGCAAAAGGGCTTGAACTTGAAGAGGAGCTTGAGTTTGAGTAAGGTATTACTACCACAATGTTTCTAAACTGTAGCTCAATGGCAGATTACATCATGGGCCGGTGGACCTTGAGATGGCCAAACACTCACATAATCCAATACTAGCAGATATGGTGGTTAGGTTCCTTTAGCACATGTCTAATGTCCATAATGTCACATTTAGCGATGCTGCAGCGATCTAGATAACGATCCCGATCGCTGCAGCGTCGCTGTGTGGTCGCAGGAGAGCTGTCACACAGACAGCTCTCCAGCGTCCAACTATGCGAGGTCCCCTGGTAACCAGGGTAAACATCGGGTTACTAAGCGCAGGGCCGCGCTTAGTAACCCGATGTTTACCCTGGTTACCAGTGCTAATGTAAAAAAAAACAAACACTACATACTTACATTCCGGTGTCTGTCCCCCGGCGCTCTGCTTCCTGCACTGACTGTGAGCGCCGGCCGGCCGTAAATCACAGCGGTGACGTCACCGTTGTGCTCTGCTTTACGGCCAGCCGGCGCTGACAGTGCAGGGAAGCAGAACACCGAGGGACGCGATAGACACCGGAATGTAAGTATGTTAGCAGCGGGTTAATCAGCGTGATGTCCACAACGAGCAACAGAGAATGTTCATTTATTAAGAATTAAGAATATCCAGCTTAAAACATGAGAACAGGATCAATCTGGTTTCTGAGAGAGAGAGATCTGCTATGAGTCCTTCTGCTTCAGCTCCACACAAGAAATGTGCTCACAGGGAAGGGGAGGAGGAACATCCTGTCTGTAAATGAGGACTCTTTTTTTTTTTTAACTTTGTTGACATGTGAACAATATGCATGCAGATATATAAATCACATCATATTAAACAAACAATAGTTGTTGCAATACATACAGATCAATATGCATTAAGCCAACACCCCCACTCAACAACTACTTATTCTGTCAGTCCCATAGTGGTTCTCAATTCTTGGAACCTAGGTCGTGGCAATGGCTTGGTCAAAATATCAGCTAACATTTTATCAGTTTCACAATAAGCAAATTGAATTACGCCACGATCTATTAAATCACGTAGATGATGACATCTGACGTCGATGTGCTTAGTTCTAGCACTGATCTTTTCACTGCATGCAAGTTTAATGCATCCTTGGTTGTCCTCATATATCACCGTTGGCTGAGTTAACGGTTTACCAAGATCGTCCATCAGTTTTCTTAGCCAAATGATCTCCTGACTTGCATAGGCTGCGGATACATACTCCGCTTCTGTAGATGACAAAGCAACAGACACTTGTTTTCTACTAGACCAGGAGATTGAACTTTCTCCAAGTTTAAATACATATCCGCTTGTGGATTTACGATCTTGCGAATCACCAGCCCAATCTGAGTCAACATAGCCGGTGAGTTTTAGATTTCCTGCTGCAGATATTTTTAAATTTACACCTTGTGTCCCTTTTAAATATTCCAATATTTAAAAGGGACACAAGGTGTAAATTTAAAACTCTTTTAACGGCATTCCAGTCCTTTTGGCGCGGTTTCTCCACATATCTGCACAATATTCCAACTGCTGTTGTAATATCCGGTCGAGTCGTAGTTGATATATATAGAAGTGCCCCCACTGCCTGTCGATATTTCTCATTGTTAGGCAACAGGTCATCTTCTTCCAGTTTCAGGTAGGATGATTCCATTGGCGTTGATACACCTTTGGCTTCCGTCATTCCGAACTGATCCAAAATTGAATTAATCTTTGCACTTTGATTTAAAAGAAAACTTCCATCTTCCTCTCTCTGGATGTGGATTCCTAGATAATACGTCACATTTCCTAGGTCTTTCGTTTCAAAATGCTTGTTCAAAATTTTAGTAATTTTCCCAATTTCAGCTTCTTCTTGATGAACTACAATTACATCGTCCACATATAAGACAATATACATCCATTTTCCATCTGTATATCTCGTGTACAGGCATGGATCCGCTTGACCTCTTTTAAATCCTTCTTCTAACAAGACTTTGTTCATTTTAGAGTTCCATGCTCTCGCCGATTTTTTAAGACCATAAAGAGATTTTTGTAGTTTGCAAACAAGATTCTGTTCACCTTCCTTTACATAACCTTCAGGTTGAGTCATGTATAAGGGTACCTTCACACATAACGATATTGTTAACGATATCGTTGCTATTTGTGACGTAGCAACGATATCGTTAATGAAATCGTTATGTGTGACAGCGACCAACGATCAGGCCCCTGCTGGGAGATCGTTGGTCGCTGAAGAAAGTCCAGAACTTTATTTGGTCGCTGGACTCCTGCTGACATCGCTGGATCGGCGTGTGTGACACCGATCGAGCGATGTCTTCACTGTTAACCAGGATAAACATCGGGTGACTAAGCGCAGGGCCGCGCTTAGTAACCCGATGTTTACCCTGGTTACCATGCTAAAAGTAAAAAAAAACAAACACTAGATACTTACCTACAGCCGTCTGTCCTCCAGCGCTGTGCTCTGCACTCCTCCTGTACTGGCTGTGAGCCGGAAAGCAGAGCGGTGACGTCACCGCTCTGCTTTCCGGCTCACAGCCAGTACAGGAGGAGAGCAGAGAAGCAGAGCGCAGCGCTGGAGGACAGACGGCTGTAGGTAAGTATCTAGTGTTTGTTTTTTTTTACTTTTAGCATGGTAACCAGGGTAAACATCGGGTTACTAAGCGCGGCCCTGCGCTTAGTTACCCGATGTTTACCCTGGTTACCGGCATCGTTGGTCGCTGGAGAGCGGTCTGTGTGACAGCTCTCCAGCGACCAAACAGCGACGCTGCAGCGATCCGGATCGTTGTCGGTATCGCTGCAGCGTCGCTTAATGTGAAGGGGCCTTTAGTCTTCCTCAATGTCACCATTTAAAAATGCAGTTTTGATATCCAAATGTCTGACAAACATCCTTTGAACTGCATCTACCGCCAACAATGCTCTAAATGTTGTCTGCTTAGCGACCGGGGAAAAAGTAGCATCATAGTCTTCGCCATATTTTTGAGAATATCCTTTTGTGACCAACCTCGCTTTAAATCTGTGGACTTTACCTTCAGAATCATATTTGGTTTTAAATACCCATTTACACTTAATTGCCTTTTTATCCTGTGGTAACTCAGTGAGTTTCCAAGTTTGAAGTTGATGAAGCGAGTTCATTTCTTCATTCGCGGCATTGATCCACTTTTTCATGGGCGGGTAGTTTCTGCATTTCATCCCATGACTGTGGTTCTGACTCAGGCAGTGTCTTCACAATGTAGGATAAACGTTTAGCTGGTATTCCTTTGTTTGATCTTGACGACCGTCAAATTTCAGGTTCACTTAGGCCTTTTGTTGTTCCTTCAGTGGTTGAAGAGTCCAGCCAGATTTCTACATTCTTTTCTTCGTTGTCTTGTAATTGTGATTGAGATTGTTGTTGTTGCTTCATCTGGACTACTGGCATAATGTCATAAAACTTGGGTGACACGAAGTTTTCATCAAACACTACATCTTTACTTCTTGTGACCTTGTTTGTCTCTGGGTGTAAAATTCTATAACCTTTCTGGGTTTCACTGTAGCCTACCAGGATGCCTTCCTTGGCATGAGATTCCCACTTAGTTCGTTTTTCTTTGGGAACATGTGCAAATGCTTTACTTCCGAAAATCCTTATGTGTTGTAGTTTTGGTTTTGTACCATTCCATTGTTCAAATGGAGTTTTCTCTGTCGCTTTACTTGGTAGTCTGTTCTGAAGATAACAAGCCGTCATAATAGCTTCGCCCCAATATACTGTAGGCAAATTAGCATCAAATAACATACTCCTTGCGCTTTCACAGAGTGTCCGGTTCCTTCTTTCTGCTACACCATTTTGCTCAGGGTTGTATGGTACAGTAGTTTGAAATATGATTCCATTTTTCTTTAAAATGCTCTGTGTTTCATTACTTGTATACTCAGTTCCATTATCTGCACGTAAAGTTTTTGGCATTCTTCCAAACTTGTTGTGTACTTCAGCTAGATATATTCCAAGTTTCTCTGGAACTTCATTTTTGCTGTGAAGTAAATAGACAACTGTACATCTTGAATTGTCATCAATAAATGTAAGAAAATATCTCTTCTTTCCAGGGGTCTGAGTACGCATTGGACCACAGATATCCATGTGTACTAAATCTAGTGGTTGTTCTGTTCTTGTAGTACTTTTCTTAGGAAATGCCTTTCTGGACATTTTCCCTTTGATACAGCTGGAACACCTCATTGTCTGATTACATGAATCAATTGTAATATTATCAGCCAATTGTTCTTGAAATAACTTTCTTATTGCTTCTGGGTCTCTATGCGCAAGCCGCCTGTGCCATACATGAATACAGTTCTTGTGCAGTTCTTGCTTAGCTGTGCATACACACTCTTTACATTTCAACTGATACAGTTCATCTCTGATTTTTCCTTTTGCTAATGTGTGACCCTCCTTTGAGATGATGCAGCTATCTTCCTTAAATGTAACTTCATTACCTTGTTTTGTGAGCTTTTTCACAGATAATAGATTACTTTCAAGACTAGGCACATATAGTACATCCTTTACATGGATCCTTCTACTTTGTGTTGCAGAGATGTTACAATCAATATAACCGTCTCCTATGCCTTCTGAGTTCATGCACTGACCGTTTGCCATTATCACTTTCTCTGACTTATTTTGGTTAAGCTTAGTAAAGAAGTCTCTGTCATTGGTCATGTGACTGGTTGCACCAGAATCTATACACCACGCATGCTTTGATTTAAATGCATTGACTGATGTGAATGCAGCTTCAGTATTTGCCGAATCATTGTTTCCAGATACAGCACTCTTAACTCTCTGTTGGCTGTTTTGCTTTTTCAACTGACTCATTTTAGCTTTCCAGACTCTGCATTCAGCTTTTAAATGACCTGGCTTCTTGCATACAAAACATTCACGTGTCTCTTTAGGGTGGTTTTTGCTGGTGGGCACATCATGTGTTTGTAAAGCAGTTTCCTTGTTACATATCTTGCTGCTCACATTTTCTGCCTTTCTCTTATATTCATCTACAAGCTTTCCTCTGACGTATTCCAATGTCAGCTCATCATCTGGGCGTGCATCTAGTGCAGTTACTAGAGTGTCATAGCTTTCTGGGAGACCACTAAGTAATAGTGCTGCTACATGGAAGTCCTTCATATCTTCCCCAATGCCCCGCAGGCGCTCTACGGTCTCCAGAATAATTCTAATGTAGTCCTGCATGTCCTGGTCATTGTGTAGCTTAGACTGATACAGCTTTCTCATTAGATAGAGTTTATTACTTAAATTTATTCTCTCATGTACTTTCTGCAACTGCTACCACATTTCCTTTGCAGATTCACACTTACACACATGCACAATCTGATCATCCTCTATACTGAGTGATATGGTGCTCTGTGCTTTCTGATCCATTTCTAGCCATTCCTGTGGTACTGGGTCAGGCTTAGGGTCCTGAGTGTATTTCCACGTACCTTCTCTTATCAGCAGCATTTTCAACTTGAATTTCCAGGACTGATAGTTCTGGTTATTCAGGCTTGGCACTGTAAACTTTGTGGAGTTGCTGCTGGTGGCCATTTTACTTCTTCTCAGTTTGCTGTTGTCTTTCTATCTCTGTGCTCTGGAGGTTTGGGATTGCTTTGACTCCTGGGCCCATAACCTGTTAGCAGCGGGTTAATCAGCGTGATGTCCACAACGAGCAACAGAGAATGTTCATTTATTAAGAATTAAGAATATCCAGCTTAAAACATGAGAACAGGATCAATCTGGTTTCTGAGAGAGAGAGATCTGCTATGAGTCCTTCTGCTTCAGCTCCACACAAGAAATGTGCTCACAGGGAAGGGGAGGAGGAACATCCTGTCTGTAAATGAGGACTCTTTTTTTTTTTTTTTTAACTTTGTTGACATGTGAACAATATGCATGCAGATATATAAATCACATCATATTAAACAAACAATAGTTGTTGCAATACATACAGATCCATACCTCCCAACCGTCCCGGATCCAGCGGGACTGTCCTGATTTTGACAGTCAGCCCCGCGATCCCGGGCGGGACATTAATTGTCCCGCACTGGTTGGGAGGTATGTGAATCACCCGGTCAGTCAGCTGAGAGCTCCCTGCACCCGGCCAGCACAGCAGCACATAATGGCTGCTCTGTGCACAGGACCTGTGATGAGGTCACAGGATGGGAGGAGTCAGGGGTCACATGATCGGATTCGGGAGGAGGACCTCCGTGTACAAGACTTTGCTGGTTGCCATGGCGCCGGAGGAGGGTAAGGCAGCGTATGTGTGAGGTCAGGAGGTGTTTACAGGGTGGATGTAGCAGAGCCGTGTGTGTAAGGGGTGTACGGAGCCGTGTGCATGAGGTGTACGGAGCGCAGCCGAGTGTGTACGAGGTGTACGGAGCCGTGTGTACGAGGTGTACGGAGCCGTGTGTACGAGGTGTACGGAGCCGTGTGTACGAGGTGTACGGAGCACAGCCGCGTGTGTACGAGGTGTACGGAGCACAGCCGCGTGTGTACGAGGTGTACGGAGCCGTGTGTACGAGGTGTACGGAGCACAGCCGCGTGTGTACGAGGTGTACGGAGCACAGCCGCGTGTGTACGAGGTGTACGGAGCGCAGCCGCGTGTGTTATGGCTGGCAATCAGGCAACACAGCGTGCAGTAATCAGCGCACATACAGAGATCTGGCAATAACCAAAAACAATAGGACGAGCTCTGAGACGTGGAATCTCTGTAGACTGCAGTACCTGATCTATCCTCACACAACTAAAAGCAGCAGTGGATTGCGCCTATAACTACCTATGCAACTCGACACTGCCTGAGGAGCTGACTAGCCTGAAGATAGAAATACAAGCCTGACTTACCTCAGAGAAATACCCCAAAGGAATAGGCAGCCCCCCACATATAATGACTGTTAGCAAGATGAAAAGACAAACGTAGGAATGAAATAGATTCAGCAAAGTGAGGCCCGATATTCTAGACAGAGCGAGGATAGCAAAGAGAACTATGCAGTCTACAAAAAACCCTAAAACGAAAACCACGCAAAGGGGCAAAAAGACCCACCGTGCCGAACTAACAGCACGGCGGTGCACTCCTTTGCTTCTCAGAGCTTCCAGCAAAAGTTAATAGCAAGCTGGACAGAAAAAACAGAAAACAAACTAGAAGCACTTATCTAGCAGAGCAGCAGGCCCAAGGAAAGATGCAGTAGCTCAGATCCAACATTGGAACATTGACAAGGAGCAAGGAAGACAGACTCAGGTGGAGCTAAATAGCAAGGCAGCCAACGAGCTCACCAAAACACCTGAGGGAGGAAGCCCAGAGACTGCAATACCACTTGTGACCACAGAAGTGAATTCAGCCACAGAATTCACAACAGTACCCCCCCTTGAGGAGGGGTCACCGAACCCTCACCAGAACCCCCAGGCCGACCAGGATGAGCCACATGAAAGGCACGAACAAGATCTGGGGCATGGACATCAGAGGCAAAAACCCAGGAATTATCTTCCTGAGCATAACCCTTCCATTTGACCAGATACTGGAGTTTCCGTCTAGAGACACGAGAATCCAAAATCTTCTCCACAATATACTCCAATTCCCCCTCCACCAAAACAGGGGCAGGAGGCTCCACAGATGGAACCATAGGTGCCACGTATCTCCTCAACAACGACCTATGGAATACATTATGTATGGAAAAGGAGTCTGGGAGGATCAGACGAAAAGACACCGGATTGAGAATCTCAGAAATCCTATACGGACCAATAAAACGAGGTTTAAATTTAGGAGAGGAAACCTTCATAGGAATATGACGAGAAGATAACCAAACCAGATCCCCAACACGAAGTCGGGGTCCCACACGGCGTCTGCGATTAGCGAAAAGCTGAGCCTTCTCCTGGGACAAGGTCAAATTGTCCACTACCTGAGTCCAGATCTGCTGCAACCTGTCCACCACAGAATCCACACCAGGACAGTCCGAAGACTCAACCTGTCCTGAAGAGAAACGAGGATGGAACCCAGAATTGCAGAAAAATGGAGAGACCAAGGTAGCCGAGCTGGCCCGATTATTAAGGGCGAACTCAGCCAACGGCAAAAATGACACCCAATCATCCTGGTCAGCGGAAACAAAACATCTCAGATATGTTTCCAAGGTCTGATTGGTTCGTTCGGTCTGGCCATTAGTCTGAGGATGGAAGGCCGAAGAGAAAGATAGGTCAATGCCCATCCTACCACAAAAGGCTCGCCAGAACCTCGAGACAAACTGGGAACCTCTGTCAGAAACAATATTCTCAGGAATGCCATGTAAACGAACCACATGCTGGAAGAACAAAGGCACCAAATCAGAGGAGGAAGGCAATTTAACCAAGGGCACCAGATGGACCATTTTAGAAAAGCGATCACAGACCACCCAAATGACCGACATTTTTTGAGAAACGGGAAGGTCAGAAATGAAATCCATCGAAATATGTGTCCAAGGCCTCTTCGGGACCGGCAAGGGCAAAAGCAACCCACTGGCACGTGAACAGCAGGGCTTAGCCCTAGCACAAATTCCACAGGACTGCACAAAAGCACGCACATCCCGCGACAGAGATGGCCACCAGAAGGATCTAGCAACCAACTCCCTGGTACCAAAGATTCCTGGATGACCGGCCAGCACCGAACAATGAAGTTCAGAGATAACTTTACTAGTCCACCTATCAGGGACGAACAGTTTCTCGGCCGGACAACGATCAGGTTTATTAGCCTGAAATTTCTGCAACACTCTCCGCAAATCAGGGGAGATGGCAGACACAATGACTCCTTCCTTGAGGATACTCGCCGGCTCAGATAACCCCGGAGAGTCGGGCACAAAACTCCTAGACAGAGCATCCGCCTTCACATTTTTAGAGCCCGGAAGGTATGAAATCACAAAATCAAAACGAGCAAAAAATAACGACCAACGGGCCTGTCTAGGATTCAAGCGCTTGGCAGACTCAAGATAAGTAAGGTTCTTATGATCAGTCAAAACCACCACGCGATGCTTAGCACCCTCAAGCCAATGACGCCACTCCTCGAATGCCCACTTCATGGCCAGCAACTCTCGGTTGCCCACATCATAATTACGCTCAGCAGCAGAAAATTTCCTGGAAAAGAAAGCACATGGTTTGAACACTGAGCAACCAGAACCTCTCTGTGACAAAACCGCCCCTGCACCAATCTCAGAAGCATCAACCTCGACCTGGAACGGAAGAGAAACATCAGGTTGACACAACACAGGGGCACAGCAAAAACGACGCTTCAACTCCTGAAAAGCTTCCACGGCAGCAGAAGACCAATTAACCAAATCAGCACCCTTCTTGGTCAAATCGGTCAATGGTCTGGCAATGCTAGAAAAATTACAGATGAAGCGACGATAAAAATTAGCAAAGCCCAGGAATTTCTGCAGACTTTTTAGAGATGTCGGCTGAGTCCAATCCTGGATGGCCTGAACCTTAACCGGATCCATCTCGATAGTAGAAGGGGAAAAGATGAACCCCAAAAATGAAACTTTCTGCACACCGAAGAGACACTTTGATCCCTTCACGAACAAGGAATTAGCACGCAGGACCTGAAAAACCATTCTGACTTGCTTCACATGAGACTCCCAATCATCTGAGAAGATCAAAATGTCATCCAAGTAAACAATCAAGAATTTATCCAGATACTCACGGAAAATGTCATGCATAAAAGACTGAAAAACAGATGGAGCATTGGCAAGTCCGAACGGCATCACCAGATACTCAAAATGACCCTCGGGCGTATTAAATGCCGTTTTCCATTCATCTCCCTGCCTGATTCTCACCAGATTATACGCACCACGAAGATCAATCTTAGTAAACCAACTAGCCCCCTTAATCCGAGCAAACAAGTCAGAAATCAATGGCAAGGGATACTGAAACTTAACAGTGATCTTATTAAGAAGGCGGTAATCAATACACGGTCTTAGCGAACCATCCTTCTTGGCTACAAAAAAGAACCCTGCTCCCAATGGTGACGACGATGGGCGAATATGTCCCTTCTCCAGGGACTCCTTCACATAACTGCGCATAGCGGTGTGTTCAGGTACGGACAAATTAAATAAACGACCCTTAGGGAATTTACTACCAGGAATCAAATCGATAGCACAATCACAATTCCTATGCGGAGGTAGGGCATCAGACTTGGACTCTTCAAATACATCCTGAAAGTCCGACAAGATCTCTGGGATGTCAGAAGGAATGGATGACGAAATAGACAAAAATGGAACATCACCATGTACTCCCTGACAACCCCAGCTGGTTACCGACAAAGAGTTCCAATCCAATACTGGATTATGGGTTTGTAGCCATGGCAACCCCAACACGACCACATCATGCAAATTATGCAGTACCAGAAAGCGAATAACTTCCTGATGTGCAGGAGCAATGCACATGGTCAGCTGGGCCCAGTACTGAGGCTTATTCTTGGCCAAAGGTGTAGCATCAATTCCTCTCAACGGAATAGGACACCGCAAAGGCTCCAAGAAAAATCCACAACGTTTAGCATAATCCAAATCCATCAGATTCAGGGCAGCGCCTGAATCCACAAACGCCATGACAGAATACGATGACAAAGAGCACATTAAGGTAATGGACAAAAGGAATTTGGACTGTACAGTACCAATAACGGCAGAGCTATCGAACCGCCTAGTGCGTTTAGGACAATTAGAAATAGCATGAGTAGAATCACCACAATAGAAACACAGTCTGTTCAGACGTCTGTGTTCTTGCCGTTCTACTTTAGTCATAGTCCTGTCGCACTGCATAGGCTCAGGTTTACTCTCAGACAATACCGCCAGATGGTGCACAGATTTACGCTCGCGCAAGCGACGACCGATCTGAATGGCCAAGGACATAGACTCATTCAAACCAGCAGGCATAGGAAATCCCACCATTACATCCTTAAGAGCTTCAGAGAGACCCTTTCTGAACAAAGCCGCTAGTGCAGATTCATTCCACAGAGTGAGTACTGACCACTTCCTAAATTTCTGACAATATACTTCTACATCATCCTGACCCTGGCATAAAGCCAGCAGATTTTTCTCAGCCTGATCCACTGAATTAGGCTCATCGTAAAGCAATCCCAGCGCCTGGAAAAATGCATCAACATTACTCAATGCAGAATCTCCTGGTGCAAGAGAAAACGCCCAGTCCTGTGGGTCGCCGCGCAAAAAAGAAATAATAATCAAAACCTGTTGAATAGGATTACCAGAAGAATGAGGTTTCAAGGCCAAAAATAGCTTACAATTATTTCTGAAGCTCAGGAACTTAGTTCTGTCACCAAAAAACAAATCAGGAATCGGAATTCTTGGTTCTAGCATCGATTTCTGATCAATAGTATCTTGAATCTTTTGTACATTTACAACGAGATTATCCATTGAGGAGCACAGAGCCTGAATATCCATGTCCACAGCTGTGTCCTGAAGCACTCTAATGTCTAGGGGAAAAAAAAGACTGAAGACAGAGCTAAGAAAAAAAAATGATGTCAGGATTTCTTTTTTCTCTCTATTGGGAATCATTGGTGTGGCTCCTTGTACTGTTATGGCTGGCAATCAGGCAACACAGCGTGCAGTAATCAGCGCACATACAGAGATCTGGCAATAACCAAAAACAATAGGACGAGCTCTGAGACGTGGAATCTCTGTAGACTGCAGTACCTGATCTATCCTCACACAACTAAAAGCAGCAGTGGATTGCGCCTATAACTACCTATGCAACTCGACACTGCCTGAGGAGCTGACTAGCCTGAAGATAGAAATACAAGCCTGACTTACCTCAGAGAAATACCCCAAAGGAATAGGCAGCCCCCCACATATAATCACTGTTAGCAAGATGAAAAGACAAACGTAGGAATGAAATAGATTCAGCAAAGTGAGGCCCGATATTCTAGACAGAGCGAGGATAGCAAAGAGAACTATGCAGTCTACAAAAAACCCTAAAACGAAAACCACGCAAAGGGGCAAAAAGACCCACCGTGCCGAACTAACAGCACGGCGGTGCACTCCTTTGCTTCTCAGAGCTTCCAGCAAAAGTTAATAGCAAGCTGGACAGAAAAAACAGAAAACAAACTAGAAGCACTTATCTAGCAGAGCAGCAGGCCCAAGGAAAGATGCAGTAGCTCAGATCCAACATTGGAACATTGACAAGGAGCAAGGAAGACAGACTCAGGTGGAGCTAAATAGCAAGGCAGCCAACGAGCTCACCAAAACACCTGAGGGAGGAAGCCCAGAGACTGCAATACCACTTGTGACCACAGAAGTGAATTCAGCCACAGAATTCACAACACGCGTGTGTACGAGGTGTACGGAGCAGAGCAGCATGTGAAAGGTGTACGGAGCGGAGCCGTGTGTGTAAGGGGTGTACAGAGCACAGCGGCGTGTGTACGAGGTGTACGGAGCGGAGCTGTGTGTGTACGAGGTGTACGGAGCACAGCCGCGTGTGTACGGAGCCGTGTGTACGAGGTGTACGGAGCCGTGTGTACGAGGTGTACGGAGCCGTGTGCATGAGGTGTACGGAGCGCAGCCGCGTGTGTACGAGGTGTACGGAGCGGAGCCGTGTGTGTAAGAGGTGTATGGAGCGGAGCCATGTGTACGAGGTGTACGGAGCACAGCCGCGTGTGTACGAGGTGTACGGAGCACAGCCGCGTGTGTACGAGGTGTACGGAGCCGTCTGCATGAGGTGTACGGAGCGCAGCCGCGTGTGTACGGAGCAGAGCAGCATGTGAAAGGTGTATGGAGCGGAGCCGTGTGTGTAAGGGGTGTACAGAGCACAGCGGCGTGTGTACAAGGTGTACGGAGCGGAGCTGTGTGTGTAAGAGGTGTATGGAGCACAGCCGCGTGTGTACGAGGTGTACGGAGCACAGCCGCGTGTGTACGAGGTGTACGGAGCACAGCCGCGTGTGTACGAGGTGTACGGAGCCGTGTGTACGAGGTGTACGGAGCACAGCCGCGTGTGTACGAGGTGTACGGAGCCGTGTGTACGAGGTGTACGGAGCACAGCCGCGTGTGTACGAGGTGTACGGAGCACAGCCGCGTGTGTACAAGGTGTACGGAGCGGAGCAGCATGTGAAAGGTGTACGGAGCGGAGTCGTGTGTACGAGGTGTACGGAGCCCAGCCGCGTGTGTACGAGGTGTACGGAGCGGAGTCGTGTGTAAGAGGTGTTCGGATGAGAGCAGAGTGTGAAAGGTGTATGGAGTGGAGCCACGTGTGTACGAGGTGTACAGAGCAGAGCCACGTGTGTACGAGGTGTGCGGAGCAGAGCCATGTGTGTGCAAGGTATACGGAGCGGAGCAGAGTGTGCAATGTGTATAGAGCGGAGCCGTGTGTGTACGAGGTGTACGGAGTAGTGCCGTGTGTGTACGAGATGTATGGAGAGGAGCCGTATGTGTATGAGGTGTACGCAGCAGAGCCGTGTGTGTGCAAGGTATACGGAGCGGAGCAGCTTCTGCAATGTGTATGGAGCGGAGCGGTGTGTGTATGAGGTGTACGTAGTGCCGTGTGTACGAGATGTATGGAGCGGAGCCGTATGTGTATGAGGTGTATGGAGCGGAGCTGTGTGTGTATGAGGTGTATGGAGCGGAGCTGAATGTGTATGAGGTGAACGGAACGGAGCCGTGTGTGTTTGAGATATATGGAGTGGAGCCGTGTGTATGGAGCGGAGCCGTGTATGCAAAGTGTACGGAGCGCAGTCGCGTGTGTAGGAGTAGCTATGTGTGGCCATTATACGGTACGAAGTATCATGTGCGGCCAATATACAGTATGGAGCATCATGTGCGATCATTATACAGTATGGAGCATCATGTGTGGCCATTATACAGTATGGAGCATCATGTGTGGCCATTATACAGTATGGAGCATCATGTGTGGCCATTATACAGTATTGAGCATCATGTGGAGCCATTATACAGTATGGAGCATTATGTGCGGTCATTATACAGTATGGAGCATCATGTGGGGCCATTATAAAGTATGGAGCATCATGTGGGGCCATTATACAGTATGGAGCATCATGTGGGGCCATTATACAGTATGGAGCATCATGTGGGGCCATTATACAGTATGGAGCATCATGTGGGGCCATTATACAGTATGGAGCATCATGTGTGGCCATTATACAGTATGGAGCATCATGTGTGGCTATTATACAGTATGGAGCATCATGTGTGGCCGTTATACAGTATGGAGCATCGTGTGGCCGTTATACAGTATGGAGCATCATGTGTGGCCATTATACAGTATGGAGCATCATGTGTGGCTATTATACAGTATGGAGCATCATGTGTGGCCGTTATACAGTATGTAGCATCATGTGTGGCCGTTATACAGTATGTAGCATCATGTGTGGCCGTTATACAGTATGGCGCATCATGTGGGGCCATTATACAGTATGGAGCATCATGTATGGCCATTAAACAGTATGGAGCATCATGTGTGGCTATTATACAGTATGGAGCATCATGTGGGGCCATTATACAGTATTGAGCATCATGTGGGGTCATTATACAGTATGAAGGATCATGTGCGGCCATTATACAGTATGGAGCACTGTGTGGCCGTTATACAGTATGGAGCATCATGTGTGGCCATTATACAGTATTGAGCATCATGTGTGGCCATTATACAGTATGTAGCACTGTGGCCATATTTTTTTGTTTATAATTATTCTTTATGAACAGTGTGATCAGCAGTGCTAAATGGGTGTGGTTGAGACGTGGATATGGGTGTGACTAGTGAATGGGTGTGGTCAGAGGCGTGCCCTAAAATTTGCCGCGGCGCGCGTTGCGCGCCGCTAACTTTATCCCTCTTTCCCAGCTTCAAAAGTTGGGAGGTATGCAGATCAATATGCATTAGGCCAACAAAGTATGAAGTGTTTGTTTTTTTTACATTTACACTGGTAACCAGGGTAAATATCGGGTTACTAAGCGCGGCCCTGCGCTTAGTAACCCGATGTTTACCCTGGTTACCAGTGAAGACATTGCTGAATCGGCGTCACACACGCCGATTCAGCGATGTCAGCAGGAGATCCAGCGACGAAATAAAGTTCTGGACTTTCTGCTCCGACCAGCGATGTCACAGCAGGATCCAGATCGATGCTGCGTGTCAAACACAACGATATCGCTAGCCAGGACGCTGCAACGTCACGGATCGCTAGCGATATCGTTGTGAAGTTGGTCAGTGTGAAGGTACCTTAAGACACCAGCCTTATTATGAGAACATAGTAGAAGGGGGGCTCTTTTATCCATAGGAAAGGGGATAAGTTCCTAATCACTTGGGATCTGGCAACTGGGACCCCATTGACCTTGAGAACTAGGGCCCTGAAAAGACCCTCTGCTCCATTTATTCTCTATGGGAGTGCCGGAGATAGCCGAGTGCAGCCTTCAGCTGGTCTTCATCACTCCCATTAAGAGTGTATGATCAACTATCGCTCTATTCACATGGATCTTTCATAGTCAAGATCAATGGGGTTCTTAGCAGTGGGACCCCAGCAATTAAGAAGTTATCCCCTATTATCTGGATACAGGACAACTTCCAAACTTAGTACAACCCTTTTAAAGTAGTTGTCGCGCAACATTTCAAGCCTACTTACACCATATCACTGACAGATTTACTGTCACCCATCTGAAAAAAGCAAATCTAAATAAATCTGATTGGATATATCCAACAAAATCCCACCAATATTATAGGAACATAGCTCTAGTAGGAATTAAAACTTAACCTATAATGTGTACAAGGTAAAAACATCAATAACAACAAAAACAAATAGTGTCACCCCAAAGCAATCTATAATATAACGCTGGGAGCGTCACTCTGTCCGAAGCCTTAATAGACTGCGCAGGTGCGACGCTCCTAGCGTTACATTATAGAAAAAATGCCGCCGAGAGCAGGGGGTCGGGAGCACGGGGACGCCGTCTATATATGTGCGCCCTGATTATGCAAATAATTCGCCGCCATAGTAAGTTTTTACTTACGCTATTCGTTTCGGGCGCCATTGTTTTGCTCTTCCTGGTGCCGGAATCGGCGCCTGCGCAGTCCGCGCTTTCCGGCGCCATTTTCTTGAAGACACACTGCTGTGTGTCTTCAAGAAAATGGCACCGGAAAGCACGGACTGCGCAGGCGCCGATTCCGGCACCAGGAGCAAGACAATGGCGCCCGAAACAAATAGCGTAAGTAAAAACTTGCTGTGCCATGAGGCTGTGGCACTTCATGCCACAGCAATTTGTTACTTACGCCATTCCTTTCCGGCGCCATTGTCTTGCTCCTCCCGGTGCCGGAATCGGCGCCTGCGCAGTCCGCGCTTACCGGCGCCATTTTCTTGAAGACACACAGCAGTGTGTCTTCAAGAAAATGGCGCCGGAAAGCGTGGACTGCGCAGGCGCCGATTCCGGCACCGGGAGGAGCAAGACAATGGCGCTGGAAAAGAATCAGGTAGCGTAAGTAAGAAATTGCTGTGTCATGAGGCTGTGGCACTTCATGCCACAGCTATTTGTTACTTACGCCACCTGATGGGGGTCATAAACCTTTATGGAGCAGCGTATGGGGCATATGGATGGGAGCAGCACATGACAGAACGGGGGCGCAGGATGGGAGCAGCATATGACAGAATAGGGCAGCACATGACAGAACGGGGGTGCAGGATGGCAGCAGCACATGACAGAATAGGGCAGCACATGACAGAATGGGGGTGCAGGATGGCAGCAGCACATGACAGAACGGGGTTGCAGGATGGAAGCAGCACATGACAGAACGGGGGCGCAGGATGGGAGCAGCACATGTCAGAACGGGGGCGCAGGATGGCAGCAGCACATGACAATGGTGGTGCAGGATGGCAGCAGCACATGACAGTACGGGGGTGCAGGATGGGAGCAGCACATGACAGAACGGGGGTGCAGGATGGAAGCAGCACATGTCAGAACGGGGGCGCAGTATGGGAGCAGCACATGTCAGAACGGGGGCGCAGGATGTGAGCAGCACATGACAGAACGGGGGTGCAGGATGGCAGCAGCACATGACAGAACGGGGGCGCAGGATGGGTGCAGCACATGACAGAACGGGGGTGCAGGATGGCAGCAGCACATGACAGTACGGGGGTGCAGGATGGAAGCAGCACATGATAGAACGGGGGTGCAGGATGGAAGCAGCACATGACAGAATGGGGGCGCAGGATGGGAGCAGCACATGACAGAACCGGGGCGCAGGATGGCAGTAGCACATGACAGAACGGGGGTGCAGGATGGAAGCAGCACATGACAGAACGGGGGCGCAGGATGGGAGCAGCACATGACAGAACGGGGGTGCAGGATGGAAGCAGCACATGACAGAACGGGGGCACAGGATGGGAGCAGCACATGACAGGATGGGGACGCAGGATGGGAGCAGCCAGTGACAGAATGGAGGCGCAGGATGGGTGCAGCACATGTCAGAATGGAGGCGCAGGATGGGTGCAGCACATGTCAGAATGGGGGCGCAGGATGGGAGCAGCACATGACAGAATGGGGGAGCAGGATGGGTGCAGCACATGACAGGATGGGGACGCAGGATGGAGCAGCACATGACAGGATGGGGACGCAGGATGGAGCAGCAAATATCAGGATGGAGACCATATACCAATATAAATGCTCGCTACCCGGGCGTAGAACGGGTTCAACAGCTAGTAAACATATAATGGTACTAAATGATGTAACCTGTGTAGTAAAACATCATTTATGGGTGATACCAAAATAGAATGTTAGTGAGAACAGCCGTTGCTCATACAAAGTATGCTGTCCCACACTTTCAAGATACCTCTAGTTTCTAACACAAGCACACCTAGATGCGAAGATGTTAAGCCAGGTAGCCTTGTATGTATAGGTATTGGCAGGTATCAAAAACAAATTATGAACAGGCGGGAGGGGGGGTAAAACAAATAAGGTAGAAATCATACATAACAAAAATGTTTAAAACAAGAACGATCTCACCAATTCCCGTAACCCAGGTAGGTATAGCCCATGGTTCGCTGGGGTGGAGAAATCCATAAATCAGCGACATAAGGGGACAATACCCTGTCAATCCCTAAGGGGCTATCCGTAAACCTAGGTCCCCGAGCTCCCGCCCTTACAAGGGCAGTCCACAGCTACCCCTGAGCAATATCATGCCCTGCACTATTTGTTTTTGTTGTTGATGTTCTTACCTTGTACACATTAAAGGTTAAGTTTTAATTCCTACTAGAGCTATGTTTCTGTCACCCATCTGACAGAATTTTTACAATTTAAGAACAAAACATCTGTAATTTCTGTAAAATCATGATTCCATGAAAGGGCTTTCCGTCAATCTTTGCTGATTGTATAATATTTTGGAGTCAGTATAAGGATGATCTATATTTGATGGCTTTCTAGATGTGAGAAATTAGTTATTACTTTACCTCCTAGACTAAATTCGCCGTATGGACCTCCTGAGTCTTTTAATCTCCAACATCTCATGATTGGAGTTTCTGGACGAGGTCCCAGGATTTCTCGGAGTAATAGATAAGGGGGAGTCGGATATGTTATGATTAGAAGATCATTTCTGATAAATCTGTTGTAGGCATTGCTGTAATGATAGAAGCAGGTCATGGCTCCTTACACAGAACCTGAGGAACAAGGAACACAAGTAGTGTCAGAGTCAACCAATAAATCGGTGCAGCATGGTGGCTCAGTGGTTAGTATCACTGCACCCTTGCAACGCTGAAGTCCTGGATTCAAATCCCACTAAGGACATCTGCAAGGAGTTTGTATGTTCTCCCCATGTTTCCATGGGTTTCCTCCAGCTTCTCTACTGATAGGGAATTTTTGATTTTGAGCCTCACTAGGGACAGTAATGACAATGTCTGTAAAGTGCTGGACAATTAATGACGCTATATAAGCGAGAAAAATAAATGTTAATCATCTTGGGACAGATTCTTAGATTTCATCACATGTTCCTTTGTCCTGCCTCCCTATCCTGAGTGGTGGACATACAACATGAATACAGATGACCCCATTACTGAGATAGGAGATGACAGTTGGTGCTTATAAAGTTCTATGGAGAACTGTAACTGTCATTTCAGGACAACTTGCAGCAGAATGTCTGTGTCTTTCTCCAGCTCCTTCTCCTCCATAGAATTTTACAATCACCAAGTGCCATTTCTTATCTCAGTAATATGAAAATCTGTCTTCACTGAATCCAGGAGGAAAAAAAAGCAGATTTCTCTGATAAGATATTTTACAAAGTTGCTTATTTTCATGTGTACTAACCATTTATAAAATTAAAATGTTGGTTATACTTTAAGCCCTAATTTTTTCATCACAAAAAAAATAAAATTTCCAATATTTTTCTCTTTCTTCTCCACCCAATTTCCTCTCCTAGGGCCTTCCCTCCATTAATATTCAACCAGGGTTCCTGGTGGAGCATTACATAACTATATTCTTGGTAAATGCATATTGGATGAAGAGATCTACCCTTTTTTTGCTCAGTATTTCTTGCTATGTATTGGATTTTGTTCACCCTTATACCTGTTGAATAAAACTTACTGAAACATAATACTATAATAACACAAACCATCGATAGACAAATACCACAATACACTCTAGAGCGGAAAGACCGTCCCGTGCTCCCATACTACTGACGTTGCCTTCCGCTGGTGTCTGGCCGACACAGCCGGTACGTAACAACCACATGTTCAACATCACTAACTGGTAATTCTGAAAGTTATGAAAGTTGCACAAAAAAATAAGTCTCTTACCTGTGTTATTGAGCGATGTATCTCTTATTTGTCTACTACCTGGTTCGGTGTCTTTTGTGATGTGGGTGTATCTGCATATAAATCTGGAAATGTAGATATACCGGAACTGTGAAATGTTGCAGATCTCTTCTCGTGCCAAGAGTCATCAGCATTATTTTAGGTTGTTGTGTTTCCTATTTCTTGCAACATATATTCATTAATTATGACTAATGCACTTCAGAAATACCTAGCTAAATAAAGGGCAGGGTAAACCTGACAACTTTCCTATAATGACCGGGGAGCTCACCAAAATAAGGAAGACCTATTAGACCACCAGTAGGCTTGGAAAATATCTCAAAACACCACCAATGCATGCAGAAACTTCCTAGATAATATTTATTTTTAAAGAAGGCTAACCTAATAATTAATATAATGATTGAAAATGTCAGTGCAATAAGTGAAGAAACCCTTATTATTAAAAGACATATTTTAATGCGCAAGAAAAAAAAAATATATATACAAAGCACAATAATAACAATCCAATAAGGGTACATAAAAAGGGGCCTGTAAGGCTACGTTCACATTAGCGTCATGCGACGCTGCGTCGCCGACGCAACGCACGACGCATCGGAAACGCACGCAAAAACGCACCTTTTTTGACGCAAGCGTCGGACGGATGCGTCGTAAAACGCAGCGTTTTTGGTGCGTTTTTGGTGCGTTTATACAAAAAACGCTGCGTTTTACGACGCATGCGTTGTCAAACAATGATTATATCTTTAGACACAATTTAGTGTCTAGACACTAGATAACACCACCAATGAATAGAAGAGGGTGGGTCTAGTGTCTAGACAATCGATAATGCCACCAATGGGTAGATGAGGGTGGGTATTAATGTAATAGTGGTATATATACCCCGGCATAGATTATTTCCAACCATAGAGCATCAAGATGGATCGTTCCATGGAGAGTATCTACCTCAATTTTGAGCTGGAATTAGCCCTTGCTATTGCTTATGCTATTGCCTGTCATGAACAGAGGAAAAGCGACAAACTACGGAGAAGGAGTCGTCGGCGTTTTTGGCTACACCCTATAGTGGAAGTCCGAGAGAGTCGTGGGGCCTACCATTGTCTGTTTGGCGAGTTAAATGACAACCAGGAGAAATACTTCGAGTACACCAGGATGTCTCAAAACAGCTTCCGATATCTGCTGCGTCTGGTGGAAGGAGCCATTTCCAGGCAGGACACGCAGCTCCGTAAAGCAATTTCCCCCGAGGAACGTCTGCTGGTGACTCTACGGTACGTAATGGAATGTGAAGGATTTATATGTTCTTGCCATTTTTTAAAGTAACGTGTTTTTGTTTTGTGGGGTGGGGGATTGTAATTAAAAATGAAAAATTCTTTCATAACAATGTAATTAATTATATTTATTTATTTTTCTTCTTCTCAGTTTCCTGGCTACCGGAGAGACCTTGAGATCACTGCATTTCCAGTTTCGTATTGGAGTCTCCACACTGTCTGGTATTATTGCCGACACATGCCGCGCATTGTGGGACAACCTCCGGGAGGAATTTTTACCCATCCCTACAACAGAAATATGGCCAACGCCCAAAAATTCGAACAAGTGTGTTCTTTCCCTAACTGTATTGGAGCCGTGGATGGGAAGCACATTAGGATTTCCAAGCCTTCAAGAAGTGGATCTCTTTTTTTTAATTATAAAAAATACTTTTCCACCGTGCTCATGGCAATTGCAGGTGCGGACTGCAGGTTTCTCGCTGTGGACATTGGAGCGTTTGGCCGTGCAAATGATTCACGGACATTTAAGGAGTCAGACATGGGCCGAAGATTATACGAGAACAATTTTAATTTCCCCCAGCCACGACCTCTTCCCAACACCGAAGGACCGGCCCTGCCATTTGTTGTGGTTGGGGATGAGGCTTTTCAAATGAGTGGCAACCTACTTAAACCGTACTCCAGTCGGGGGTTGGACCACACCAAAACTATTTTTAATTATAGACTGTCCAGGGCCAGAAGAACTGTGGAGTGCGCCTTTGGCATCCTGGTCTCCAAATGGCGTATCTTAGGATCCGCCATAAATTTGAAAATTGAGACAGTGGATGAGGTGGTGAAGGCGTGTGTGGTTCTCCACAATTTTATTATTGATAAAGAGAGTCAACATGGAACTCGATGAACCCATACCAAATCCATTGCCTGATTATCAAGATCATCCTCTGCGGACAACTGTGGAGATTGCTCATATGAGGGACCAATTTGCTGCATACTTTGTTTCAGATGTTGGCCGTGTTTCATGGCAAGATCAAATGGTTTAATTCATCTTGTTATTATGATGTCATGTAAACACTGTGGAGTCCATGTCATTTAACCATCCTATGTTTAGTTATTGTCATAATGTCCCCTGATTTTCTAATGCGTTGTGTTTTGAAATAAAGTTCTTGTGCCTTTCCGTTTTCACAAAAAAAATCTCCCATATGTTTTTGCATAGTAATAGAATTGTAAAATCCAATTTTAGTGAAAGTAATGTGTGTCCCACAAAATTTATGTGAGCACCAGTACCCAAATGGACTGTGACAAAACAAATACATTTTTCAGCCGTGTGTACCATAGTTTGGACGTATAACATGATCGGCTCCCACCTTGTTAACCATTTTTAATCCTGCAGACTATTTTCATATGGAACCTGGCTTGACAAGGAGGGAGACGATCATGTTTGCAAAACTCTACAGAGTTAACACTATTGGACTCAGGATGCTAGTATACGTCCAGAGTCAAATAGTGGCGACACTGTGAACATTGCTTCCACCTCACCTGACCAATATTCTTAAGGTACATTAATAAAACTATTATCCAACGATACCGACCAGTGATACGACTGGACCGAGATCGTTGTTTAGTTGTCGCGTGGTTGCTGGAGAGCTGTCACACAGACAGCTCTCCAGCGACCAAAAAAGAGCAAGTCCCGTGTAATCTGGGTAATGTTATGAAGCGCATGGCCGCACTCACGATGTTTACCATTGTAAATGTAATTTTAAAAAATACAAAAAAACATTATATTCCGGTGTGTGACACGTCCATCACCGTCAGCTTCCCGTACTGTGCCAGCCCTAAAGCACAGCACAGCACAGCGTTTATTATTAAGTCAACGGTGTGCTCAGCTTTACGGGCGGGAATCACAGTGTCAGTGCGGAAAGATGACGGCGAGGGACGTGGTTGACACCTTTTTATATTTGTGGGGTATTGTTCACTTTTTATTTGAGTGTTTAAAACACTGCGCTAGTAACCCAATATTCCCTTGTTTAAAACAAAGACATCGCTGGATCGGTGTCTAACTCGCCGATCCAACAATGACAGCGTGTGATCAGTTAGGGTACCGTCACACTATACGATTTACCTACGATCGCGACCAGCGATATGACCTGGCCGTGATCGTAGGTAAATCGTAGTGTGGTCGCTGGGGAGCTGTCACACAGACAGCTCTCCAGCGACCAACGATGCCGAGGTCCCTGGGTAACCAGGGTAAACAGGACCGCGCTTAGTTACCCGATGTTTACCCTGGTTACAAGCGTTAAACTAAAAAAAACAAACAGCACATACTTACATTCTGGTGTCCGTCAGGTCCCTTGCAGTCTGGTTCCCGCACTCAGTGACTGCCGGCCGTAAAGTGAAAGTGAAAGCACAGCCGCTGTGCTCTGCTTTCACTTTACGGCCGGCAGTCACAGTGCGGGAAGCAGACGGCAAGGGACCTGACGGACACCAGAATGTAAGTATGTGCTGTTTGTTTTTTTTTAGTTTAACGCTTGTAACCAGAGTAAGCATCGGGTAACTAAGCGCGGTCCTGCGCTTAGTTACCCGATGTTTACCCTGGTTACAAGCGAACGCATCGCTGGATCGCATCGCTAGATCGCTAGATCGGTGTCACACACACCGATCTAGCGATGACAGCGGGAGATCCAGCGATGAAAGAAAGTTCTAAACGATCTGCTACGACGTACGATTCTCAGCAGGATCCCTGATCGCTGCTGCGTGTCAGACACAGCGATATCGTAACGATATCGCTGGAACGTCACGAATCGTACCGTCGTAGCGATCGAAATGTTATAGTGTGACGGTACCCTTACCCAAAAAAATTCAAAATCATTCGCTAACACCAAAAATCTCACAGCAGGTGCTCAATCGTTTTACGATTTCAGAAAAGATAACGTTGGTTACACACAAAAAACAACTTTATCTATACTGAAATCGTTGTGTGATGGTACATTTTAAACTTGACATATTGAGCAATGCTGTTTGTGTTTGTAACATCTGATAGTACACTGAGCGACAGCCCTATAAAACAATGAAAAAAAAAATTGATAACATATTGTCAGACATTGCACATCAGGTGTTACAAAGACAAGATTTGTGTATACGGCGCAAGGTGTGATTTGGTGCAAACTTTATTAGAGACAATAAAAACGAATTTTTTTAAAAAAAAATAACAGTTTTATTTAGGGACACAAAAAAAATGGGAAAATGTAATTAGGGGGTATCTACATCTGCTATTAAAGGGGATTGATATCCCCCACTTTTTGGGGGTGTTGAGGAGACCGAGGAGGAGGACGAGGGGGAGGAAGCAGCATACTCTATCACACTAGACGGGATGCCGACATCAATCCAGGCAGTTGATGGTGGCGAGACTGCCAAAGCAGGAGGTGAGGGAGGAGGAGGGACGACCAGTGTCCTTGGCTGGCTACTCCGGCTCCGGGTCGACCCAGGCTGTGTAGATGGTGTACTCCTTGTAGACCCAGCCTGGGTACTTGGTGTGCTCCGGGTCGACCCAGGCTGTGTTCTGGTGGTAGTTTTGGGAGCAGCTATAGCCAAGGTCATAGTGCTTGTCGTCGTCGTCTTCTTCTTTTTCTTCCTCCTCTCTCCCTCTGGGTGTGGGTCGGCCTCCCGTCTGTGTGCCCTTGAAGGCCTGTCATGCTCTGAACTTTGGGGCTCTGTTCTGTGGTGGCGGTGGCGGTGGCGGTGGCCCTCGGCACGCGGAGCTCTGTGGTGGTGCTCTGCAGCAGGAGTCGGAGTCATGGCAGCCAGCGATGGTACTGCGGGCACATTTGTCGCTGACTGCATGACCCGAGCCTGCTGCAGAGCAGTGACATATACATTGTTGCAGCCCTGCATGACCGAAATCTGGAGTTCCGGCGTAAGATGTTCAACCATGCCGTTGTGAATGGCATTAAAAAAATGTTTGGCCGGCCTCGAGAGATCCGTTTCGATGTTTTCAAGACGCCGTTCGATATTGGACATTTTATCGCACAGCGCCTTGAAACCATTCTGAAATACGGTGCTCAAATGTAAAAATTCGGGCATGACCGCCCTGTCCGAGGCCCGCTGACGCTGTCGGGAAGACCCGAAGGAAGGAGCGACAGAGGCCTCGGCCAGGGGAACATCTGATGGACCGGCTGCCGGTTCGCCAGATTGTGGTGGTGCAGACCTGCTCTCGCTGTGGGATGGCTGCGACAGTTCAGATGGCGCTTCACAAAGGACCGCTCCAGAGGGTCGGACAGTCTCGCGGGTGCTGCTGTGTGTTCTGTGAAAACATAAGGAAACCATTAGTATACTAAATATCACATTTCACATGGGTCATTAATAAACTTTACCGCCAGGTATCCACTGCCGCCATTAATATTAACCTATTTTTAATATTGACACTGCATATGCACCATCAATATTAAAAAAAAATGCATTTATTTATTCAAAATAGTCACCCATGGTTGCGGTTTGTAACGCCAGACAATTATGCTTACGTTGGAACTGCCATGACGTCACGGTCATGTGACCGAGACATCACAGGTCCTGCGAGCTGAGCAACCATGGGAACATAACCTGCTTTGCAGTGGAATGTATGCCGTATCTATTATATTTTACTTTTTTGTGTATAAAAAATCTTGGATACACCTGGATAGCCACTATACTACTCCACTATGAAATATTGGCTGGGCATGGCCAATCTACTATCTTTCTGTGTTCTGTATACTTCAGATTTCAGGGAAATTGCTAGTAAGTCCAGCTCACCATTGTAGTAATCCCAGAAGGGAGCCGCTGTGTCAAGTGTGAGAAGACCAGAAATGAATAAAAAATTTGAGGTCAACGAGGCGTGAAAAGTAAAAACAAAATACTTTATTCACTTCAATCAGAATCAGAGGATGAAACATCTGCACAATACAATAAAAACACTATCTACGCGTTTCAGGTCTGATGTTCCCTGTCTCCTGAAACGCGTAGATAGTGTCTATTGTATTGTGCTGATGTTTCATCCTCTGCTTATGATTGAAGAGGATAAAAGTATGTATTTTTTACGTTTCACGCCTCGGTGAACTTGCCTTTTTTCTTCATTTCTATACTTTGTACTTGCCAAAATAAATGGCTGGGCAATAAGCTACGTGGCTGGAATGTAGTATGTGAATATGCATGTTGTAAAAACTAGGTGTGTGCATAGGTACTATACTTACTCTCTGCTTTCAAGGACCGGTCGCAAGAACTGCAGTATACGGTTGTACTTGTACACCGAGGTCCTTGAAGCTGCAGCACCACTATGGGTCTGTCCCTCCTTTTTCAGGCCCCTCCTGAAGCGGTCCTTCATGGAGCGCCATCTGGTCCTCAATTGTTTAACTGTGTATAAAGATAAAAAATAAAAAAGGTTTTAGATAATATATTGAAAACGATTACGCAACCGTGTGCAATCCCAATAGAAGACATCACAGACGGTTGTGTAATCCTGGCATGATGGGTCACAGCAGCATTTTGGAAATACTTACGGAAACTAGCTTTGGCCTTGGGGGAAGCGCTGTCGAAGCCATCCCACAGCGATTGTGCCACCTCTAACCACAGACGCCGCAATATGCCCTGGTCCGCGTGCCGGGGGTCACGGCTGTCCCACAACGGGCCCCGTGCTTCAAAGGATGCCACCATCATGTCTATATCCAGTGGTTCAACCAGGGCCCGTTGTGAAACCTAGAATAAATGGAAAATATTAATGTTTGCAAGAAAAAAAACATTGTCCCTACCTCCTCCACTGCCACCTACCACAAACACCACCACCCCCTCCCACCACCCCCCATACCCGCAAAAACAAAAAAATTAAAGAAAAAAATGAATAGGTTTGAAAGAAAAACTTACTCTCCGTCCTGCAACCACAGCTTGGCCCCGTGGTCTCTGCTCCTGCTCCCTCTCTTCCTCCTGGTCCTCCTCCTCACTTGAAGAAGCCTGCAAAATAGTTTACCAAAAAGTTGAGTGACCCATCTACAAATGACAGCGAATATAGTAAGCAATAGTAGATCATGTACTCACCGGACTCCTCAGCGGTGGGGTGTTGCTCGAATCGCTGCCGCTGGCCATGACTAATGCAATTCTGAAATAAAGATCAAAATAACATTGATCCTATGCTCCTATGCACAATCCAGCAATATATAAAAAAAAAAAAAAAAAAAAAAAAAAAAAAAATATTCATTTAAACCACAAAGAACATTGCACTCCAACTGAACTAACGCTGAGCAAACAACACTGCCACATTGATTAAATTAAAGAAACAATGGCAGAGACAACCCAATGCCAGAGTACAAAAGCCTAAAGATAAGAAAACTAATCTACAACACACCCAATGTAGTAATCCCAAAAGAGTTTTTTTTTTTTAAAAAAGTACAGTATGCATGGAGCAACACAAAAAACACAATAGATTTTTGAAAGGAAAAAAATAACAACCCCCAAAAATTAAGGGCAGAAACATTAATAACACTTTACAATAAAACCGACAGGGCCGGAGACAATAAAAGGCCACACAACGCCATACATCACAACCAGAAACATACAACAATGTCTTTACACAACCACAGTGCTGAACATAATACACAACTTGCAATAAAAAATTAATAAATGTAATAAAAGGGCGCAGAATCATTCTATACTACCATACTTTACAATAAAACCGACAGGGCCAGAGACTATTAAACGCCATCATATAACGCAAGAATAAAACATCACAACTGAATACAAAAAACACCACCAAACCAAAAAATGGAAAAGAAAAATCTATCCTGGAAAGAACAATAATCAAGGCCGCAGACAATGAAACGCCATCCTATACAACGCCATACATCACAACCAGACTAAAAATACCACAATATCTTTAACAACAGTGCAGAATACAATACACAACTTGCAAAAATAATTTTAAAAAACATGTAGAAAATGCACAGAATCATTCTATACTTACATCTCTGGACAGCGGATGAAAAGACAGTATTGTAGTAGTGTAGTAGTGTGTCTAGTCTGTTGTGTAGCCTGCAGCAGAAGTGACAAACAATCCAACATTTTCTTTATATATGGGGGATGTTTTTCTCACTGTTTTTACTGTCTAGACACTGTCTAGACACTTTTTTGTTTCATTTTATCTAACGACGCATGCGTCGCACAACGCACGCACGACGCACACCCGCAACGCAAGTGCGTTGTCAATAGGTTTCAATGGGAAATTGAACGCATTGACGACGCACGAGCGACGCAAGTGCGACGCGTGCGTTTTTTGGACGCCCAAAAAATGCAACATGGTAGCGTCTCCGACGCCACCCAGGTGCGGTGAAACGACGCATGCGTCGTGCGTTTTACCGAAAACGCACGACAACGCAACGCATGCGTCCCCAATGATAAAGATAGGGGCGCATGACGCATGCGTTGTCGTGCGTTGACGACGCAGCGTCGTTTGACGCTAATGTGAACGTAGCCTTAGGCCCTAAATCATGACCCCTACCTATCCTCGGAGGTTGACCTCCCAGTAGGCAACGCATGTGAAGGGGCCCTCGCTCCTTGTCGTCTTGCCCGTTGAGCCCCTATGATGACCCTAGATAGGTGTTTTACCCTTAGAGCACAGAGTCTACCACAAGAAACACCGACATGATGATCTATAAGACACAGAAAAGCATTAGTCACCCTATGAGACAGTAGATTCGTCATTTGGGCATTTCCATAAAAATTGATGAAGAATCAGCCACACAAGTATAACAGCGTATCCCTGTAACAGTGTATCCTGTTGTGAATTCTGTGGCTGAATTCACTCCTGTGGTCACAAGTGGTACTGCAGCTTCTGGGCTTCCTCCCTCAGGTGTTCTGGTGAGCTCGTTGGCTGCTTTGTTATTTAACTCCACCTGATTCTGTCTTCCTTGCTCCTTGTCAATGTTCCAGTGTTGGATCTGAGCTTTGGATCTTTCCTGTGGCCTGCTGCTCTGCTTAGATAAGTGCTTCTTTGTTTTTGTTGCTATTTTGTCTGTCCAGCTTGTCTTTCTTTTTGCTGGAAGCTCTGAGACGCAAAGGGTGTACCGCCGTGCCGTTAGTTCGGCACGGTGGGTCTTTTTGCCCCCTTTGCGTGGTTTTTTGCTTTAGGGTTTTTTGTAGACTGCAAAGTTCTCTTTGCTATCCTCGCTCTATCTAGAATATCGGGCCTCACTTTGCTGAATCTATTTCATCCCTACGTTTGTCTTTTCATCTTGCTAACAGTCATTATATGTGGGGGGCTGCCTTTTCCTTTGGGGTATTTCTCTGAGGCAAGTCAGGCTTGTATTTCTATCTTCAGGCTAGTCAGTTCCTCAGGCTGTGCCGAGTTGCATAGGTAGTGTCAGGCGCAATCCACAGCTGCCTTTAGTTGTGTTTAGGATAGGTTCAGGTATTGCGGTCTACAGAGATTCCACGTCTCAGAGCTCGTTCTATTGTTTTTGGGTTATTATCAGATCACTGTATGTGCTCTGATTGCTGGCACACTGTGTCACTGGATTGCCTACATAACAGTATCCCAATCTAAATAACTCGATAAACTGTGTGAAACGGGGCACCATGCACGTGTATAAATGCAGCCTGTTCAAATGCTATGGTTTTAGACGCATATACAGAATTTGTAGGTGGCTACCACTATATGGAGCTGACTAAACTGCATGGCAAAACAATTGGAGAACTATACACTGCTCAAAAAATAAAGGGAACGCTTAAACAACAGAATATAACTCCAAGTAAATCAAACTTCCATGAAACTGTCCACTTAGGAAGCAACACTGTTTGACAATCAATTTCACATGCTGTTGTGCAAATAGAATAGACAACAGATGGAAATTATTGGCAATTATCAAGACACACTCAATAAAGGAGTGGTTCTGCAGGTGGGGACCACAGATTACATCTCAGTACCAATGCTTTCTGGCTGATGTTTTGCTCACTTTTGAATGCTGATTGTGCTTTCACACTCGTGGTGGCAAGAGATGGACTCTACAACCCACACAAGTGGCTCAGGTAGTGCAGCTCATCCAGGATTATTATTATTATTATACATATTTTATTGCGCCATTCATTCCATGGCGCTTTATATGTGAAAAGGGGCAGATATAGAGAAATACAATAAACATGAGCAAAAAACAAGGCACTAACAGGTACAGAAGGAGGGAGGACCTTGCCCGCGAGGGCTCACAGTCTGCAGGGGATGGGTGAGGATACACTAGGAGTGGGTAGGCTTGTCGGAAGAGGTGAGTCTCCAGGTTCTTTTTGAAGGATTCTATGGTAGGCGAGAGTCTGATGTGTTGGGGTAGAGAGTTCCAGAGTATGGGGGAAGCACGGGAGAAAGCTTGAATGCGGTTGTGGGAAGAAGAGATGAGAGGGGAGTAGGGAAGGAGCTCTTGAGAGGATCAAAGGTTGTGTGTAGGTAAGTACCGGGAGACCACAGATGTATCGTGGAGACAGGTTGTGGATGGCTTTGTATGTCATAGTAAGGGTTTTCAACTGGAGTCTCTGGACAATAGGAAGCCAGTGAAGGGCTTGGCATAGGTGAGAGGCTGGGGAATAGCGGGGAGACAGGGAGATAAGTCAGGCAGCAGAGTGTAGGATAGATTGGAGTGGTGCCAGAGTGCTAGTGGGGAGGTCAGAGAGTAGGAGGTTGCAGTAGTCAAGGCTGGAGATAATAAGGGCATGCACTAGTGTTTTTGTGATTTTGTGGTCAAGGAATGCTCGGATCCGGGAAATATTTTTGAGTTTGAGACAGCAGAAGGAGGCAAGGGCTTGGATATGTGGCTTGAAAGAGAGGGCAGGCTCGAGGATCACGCCGAGGCACCAAGCATGCAGAACTGGGGAAAGTGAGCAGCCTTTGACATTGATGGATAGGTCTGGTGGATGGGTAGAGTGAGATGGAGGAAATATGATGAATTCTTTTTTGTCCATGTTCAGTTTTAGAAAGCGAGCAGAAAAGAAGGCCGAGATAGCAGACAAACAGTGTGAATTTTGGTGAGTAAGGAGGTGAGGGCAGGTCTGGATAGGTAGATCTGCATGTCATAGGCGTAGAGATGATACTGCATACCATGGGGTTGTATGGGCTGTCCCAGGCCGAAGGTGTAGATTAGCGAAGAGTAGGGGTCCTAGACCAAAGCCTTGCGGAACACAGACAGACAAGGGGCGAAGTGAGGAGGTGATGTGGGAGAGGGAGACACTGAATGTTCGGTCTGTTAGATATGACGAGATCCAGGATATGGCCAAGTCTGTGATGAAAAGAGATGAGAGGATCTGTAGCAGAAGGAAGTGGTCCACAGTGTCAAAGGCAGAAGACAGGTCCAGGAGAATGAGGACAGAGTAGTGTTGCTTGCTCTTGGCAGTTAGTAGGTCATTGGTGATTTTAGTTAGGGCAGTTTCAGTTGAGTGATGGGGTTGGAAGCCAGGTTGTAACTCAAAGAAGGAGCAGGAGGAGAGGTGGGAGGACAGTTCAAGATGGACATGCTGTTACAGTAGTTTTGAGGCATAAGAGAGAAGAGATATCGGGCGATACCTAGACACAGGACGGCACATCAATGCGAGCTGTGGCAAGAAGGTTTGCTGTGTCTGTCAGTGTAGTGTCCAGAGGCTGGAGGCGCTACCAGGAGACAGGCCAGTACTCCAGGAGACGTGGAGGGGGTCATAGGAGGGCAACAAACCAGCAGCAAGACTGCTACCTCAGCCTTTGTGCAAGGAGGAACAAGAGGAGCACTGCCAGAGCCCTGCAAAATGACCTCCAGCAGGCCTCAAATGTGCATGTGTCTGCACAAACGGTTAGAAACTGACTCCATGAGGATGGTCTGAGTGTCCGACATCCATAGATGGGGGTTGTGCTCACAGCCCAACACTGTGCAGGACGCTTGGCATTTGCCACAGAACACCAGGATTGGCAAATTCGCCACTGGAGAGCGATATGCTGCCTGCAACATCCTTTAGCATGACCGGTTTGGCAGTGGGTCAGTAATGATGTGGGTTGGCATTTCTTTGGAGGGCCGCACAGTCCTCCATGTGCTCACCAGAGGTAGCCTGACTGCCATTAGGTAACGAGATGAGATCCTCAGACCCCTTGTGAGACCATATGCTGGTGTGGTTGGCCCTGGGTTCCTCCTAATGCAGGACAATGCCAGACCTCATGTGGCTGGAGTGTGTCAGCAGTTCCTGCAAGATGAAGGCATTGATGCTGTGGACTGGCCCACCCATTCCCCAGACCTGAATCTAAGTGAACACATCTGGGACATCACCATCCACCAACGTCACGTTGCACCACAGACTGTTCAGGAATTGGCGGATGCTTTAGTCCAGGTCTGGGAGGAGATCCCTCAGGAGACCATCCATCGCCTCATCAGGAGCATGCCGAGGCATTGTATATTTAGGAGGTCATACAGGCATGTGGATGCCACACACACTACTGAGCATCATTTCCTTGTCTTGAGGCATTTCCGCTGAAGTTGGATCAGCTTGTAACTTCATTTTCCACTTTGATTTTGACCATGCATCATTCCAACTCCAGACCTCAGTGGGATATTAGTTGTGATTTACATTGATCATTTTTAGGTCACACAGATTGCTTTGCGGCAGGCCTGTACTTCGGAGGACACAGCATGAACTTCAACCCAATATTGCGGCCAGCATGCAGCCAGCGGGTAAGGAAAGGGTGAATCAAATACCCAAAAACCCCGCCCAGATGACCGCAAACCTGTCCCGGCAAATTCAGGTGACAGGTTCCCTTTAAGGGGGTCCTCTGGGGTGATGTTATGGCAGCTAGATGGTATACCTTCCCACAGGTGAAGTATATCCCCAGGGCTTCCCGTGTGTAGACGGTAGAATGGTGAGAGGTGCAGTAAGGAATGAGGACACAGGTTTGCAGTCTCTTTACCTCGTTTACTGAAGACTTCTGCAGCCACAGTCCAGGGCACTGGATCACAGGGCAGGTAGGGTCCGGCCAGTTTGAAGGCAAGTCCAGAGTCCCCTTATCCAGGTGGAAAATAGAAGCCTTCCTTTGTGCTGTAGGGGTGTAGTCTCTTACTGCTAGAAGCTTCATATAAGGTCCTCACAGATGTTATCTCTCTCTCTCTCTGTCCCCCAGATAGGATAGGACAAAACCCGTATGACTGGTGACTTGAGCCTGTTTATAGGGTCTCTTAGATGACCCGCCTCTGTGGGGTGTCACCGTGCCTCCTGGGTGTGGGTGCGGACAGGTAACGTGCAATTAGCTGTCCTGACGGTCTCTGATGTAATTCATTTCAAAAACCTGACCGGCACATCCAAACATAGACTAAGTGTGAACAGGTGCTGAACCTAGAGTCGCCAACTCATATATAGTTAAGTAAATAAGGCAGCACACTCTGATGTAAGGCGTGGAGGTCCTTACAACCTCGGTGTTCCGGCAACCGGTTTTCTGCGCCTCAGAAAGAGGCAGCCTGCTTGGGGCTGGTCCCCTTCTGGTATCCTCTCCTGTGCTTCCTTTCCTGCACGCTCACTGCAACATATCTGGCTTTCTATGTGTCTCTTCCCGGGAGCTGCAACTCTGTTGCATGCACAGCTCCGTAAACCCTCTGTGCTCCTCAGACTATTGTCTGGAACTTTCTAACTCTCCCTACAGACTACCAATTATATATATATATATATATATATATATATATATATATATATATATATATGTATATATATATATGTATATGTATATATATACATATATATATATATATATATATATGTATATATATACATATACATATATATATATATATATATATATATATATCTATATATATATATATATATATATAGGGAATCTCCTAGGAAATAGGATCAAAAGCTCCCCCTGGTGGCCTGGAGTGTGAGTGTGGTACCTGGTTACAGTTATCCTTTCTTGCCTCCAAATGTAACACCACTCTCCCCGTGAGGAAAGCGACATTGCTGTGATGACCAGGACCCTGGGGCGCCACATTATTCTGTATGGAGCATTATATAGGGCTCATTATACTGCATGGAGCATTACATGGGGCTCATTATACTGTATGGACCATTACATGGGGCTCATTATTTTGTATGGAGGATATGTGGTGCCCATAATACTGTATGGTGGAATATACTGTCTATTGATATCACTCATGTAATGTAAGAAGTCGGTGAAGTCTTTGGCATTGTACTATACCTTGATTTCTTTGCCGTATATGTGCATCATGAATTGTAGTATGTGTTAAAAGGGCCTACTGAGAGTCTTTCACCTGAGGCCTAAGAAACTTGAGCTGGCGCTGGTTTGGAGTATGTATGGAGGAGACAGATTATGGACAGGTTTGTAGGTCAGCGACAGTAGCTTAAACTGGATTCAATGGGGAATTGTAATCCAATGAAGGAGCTCGTAGAGGTGAGAGGTGGATTAATTGGGCAGGGGAGTTAAAGGGAACTTATCATGTCCTTTTTTTAGCTATTAAACTGCTCCCAATTTCCTGTTAGTGATGCGCATTCCATCAAGTATTTTTTTGTTTGAAAGGGGTTGTGGTGAATGAGTGCCTAGGGGATACAGGTATCCCACCACCGTCACCAATTGGTGACAGAGCTTACACAGTCACAGCTCGGACAAGGGAGACCCCATTTTAATTTATTAATTTCAAGCCCAAAATGCAGGATGGGCCATGTATATGGATACACCTAAATAAAATGGGAATGGTTGGTGATATCAACTTCCTGTTTGTGTCACATTAGTATATGGGAGGGGGAAACCTTTTCATGATGGGTGGTGACCATGGTGGCTATTTTGAAGTCAGCCATTTTGGATCCAACTTTATTTTTTCCAAGGGAAGAGAGTCATGTGACACATCAAACTTATTGAGAATTTCACAAGAAAAACAACGGTGTGCTTGGCTTTAACATAACTTTATTCTTTCATGAGTTATTTACAAGTTTCTCTTTGTTTACAGCCATTGACATGTTGCAGAGGTTAACACGTGAGGAGCGGATAGAAATTGTGTTGATGTCCGTTGAACGCAGTGCCCGGGTCATTGCAGCAGATTTCAATGCAAGACACCCTACTCAAGAAAACTGTCACCATTCCCGTGTTATTTAAATGTATCCAAATAAATGGCCCACCCAAAAAAGTTTGCCTCATCACTGAACATAATGTTTTCTGTAAACTGAGGGTCCTGTTCCAATTTTTGTTTTCCCCATTCTGCAAATTCAGTGTGCCGATCTGGCTCCTCCTCGTTGAGATGCTGCAGTAGCTGGATTTGGTAAAGGTGCCATTTGTGAGTAGCGAATATCCACTAAAGGGATGTCCGGCTGATGCCAGATTGGCGTGCTGAATTTGCAGAATGGGCAAAACAAAAATTGGAACAGGACCCTCAGTTTACACAGAACATTATGCTCAGTGATGATGCAAACTTTTTTGGGTGGGCCATTTATATGGATACACCTAAATAACATGGGAATGGTGACAGTTTTCTTGAGTAGGGTGTTGTGAATTCTGTTATCGAACTCTGTCCTGTGGTCATGAATGGTACTTCGGCGAGTTCTGTCCATGGACTCCCTCTGGTGGCTGTGAGTGGAGCTGCTGGTTCTGAGGTTCCTTCCACAGGTGACCTAGTTTATTCTTAGGCTGCTGCTCTATTTAACTCCACTCAGATCGTTACTCCATGCCAGCTGTCAATGTTCTAGTACTGGTTCAGTTCGCTCTTGGATCTTTCTGGTGACCTGTCTACTCCAGCAGAAGCTAAGTCCCTGCTAGTTTATTTGTTGTTTATTGTTTTCTTGTCCAGCCTTGCTATCATGATTTTGCCTTGCTAGCTGGAAGCTCTGGGATGCAGAGTGGCACCTCCACACCGTGAGTCGGTGCGGGGGTCTTTTTGCACACTCTGCGTGGTCTTTTTGTAGTTTTTTGTGCTGACCGCAAAGATACCTTTTCTATCCTCAGTCTGTTTAGTAAGTCTGGCCTCCCTTTGCTGAAACTTGTTTCATTCCTGTGTTTGTGACTTTCATCTTAACTCACAGTCAATATTTGTGGGGGGCTGCCTTTTTCTTTGGGGAATTTCTCTGAGGCAAGGTAGGCTTTATTTCCTATCTCTAGGGTTAGTTAGCTCTTAGGCTGTGAAGAGGCGTCTAGGCAGAGTTAGGTACGCTCCATGGCTATTTCTAGTGTGTGTGATAGGATTAGGGGTTGCGGTCAGCAGAGCTCCCACTTCCCAGAGCTTGTCCTGTGTAAGTTTAACCATCAGGTCATTCCGGGTGCTCCTAACCATCAGGTCCATAACAGTAGGGTGTCTTGCATTGAAATCTGCTGCAATGACCCAGGTACTGCGTCACCAGACATCAACACAATTGGGGTTGCGCCTGCAAGGGTTAATCTATCTCCCTTCTCTCATTCCAGCATTCATTCTCTCTCCTATGTTGTAATGGAAGCATAAATCACACGCCGACCGAGGCCACACACCCACTCATACACGCTGCCACCACTCACCGAACACACGGGCGATGAGTCCCGGTAATATTACCACTACTGTCTGCCAATCGTAAGGCTATCACACAGTTTAAGGCTATGGATTCTTTAGAACATACGAGGTTCAAATTGGTAATTTTTATGCTTTAATACAAAAAAGGTTCAGTGCTAAGGGTGTTGTGAATTCCGCTCTTGGGCTCCCTCCGGTGGTTGTAAGTGGCACTTTTGTGAGTTCTGCTCTTGGGCTCCCTCAGGTGGTTTTAAGTGGAATGCTAAGTCCTTGCTTGCTCTTTTCTGTCCACAGGTTGTGGACTTATCCGTTCTGTGCTTTCTATGTTTGTCCAGCTTGTCAGTATGAATTAATTCTGTGTAGCTGGAAGCTCTGGGAAGCAGATTTACCCTCCACACCTTTAGTCAGGTGTGGAGATTTTTGTAAATTCTGTGTGGATTTTTTGTAGTGTTTTATAGTGACCGCACAGTATTCCATCCTGTCCTATCTATCTAGCTAGACTGGCCTCCTGTGCTCATCCTGGTTTCATTCTGTGTATGTCTTTTCCCTCTCCACTCACAGTCATTACTTGTGGGGGGCTATCTATCCTTTGGGGATTTTCTCTGAGGCAAGATAGTTTTCCTGTTTCTATCTTTAGGGGTAGTTAGTTCTCAGGCTGTGACGAGGTGCCTAGGGAGTGTCAGGAGCATCCCACGGCTACTTCTACTGTTGTGTTGAGCTTAGGGACTGCGGTCAGTACAGGTACCACTTCCTTCAGAGCTCGTCCCATGTTGCTCCTAAACCACCAGATCATAACATAAGGGTAAAGAAATAGGTATAAAAATATGGTAATAAAAAGACATACAACTATGCAAAACAGTATAAAAATAAACAGGAGAAAACTTACAGAAAATTACAGAAAATAGCTAACTTTGTAGTCTGCTTTCTGCTCCCTGAGGGTAGGATGAATATAGACTGGATCACATCAGCTCGGCTGCCCCCATTATGTAAACAATTTTGAATGTATACATGCCAAATTTATAGAGTCACCCTGGAGGTCAGATTTCTACACCAGCCCCTCAAGTTGATATTGTAATTGCTTGCTTTTGATTGGACTACGGCCACACCCCCAATGAATATATTATTTTCTCTGAGATTCTTTGTGTGAAGTTTCCCACAGATAGATAGTGTCAGGCTCAAATTGACATCTCTCTTCCAAAGAGCCAATGGTGTAAAGTGCTTCCTCTCCTTCCCAGCTAGGCCCCCTGGCGAGATTGGAGACAGAAGTCTGCTGTCTCAGGATAATACATATTAAACCCTGGGTGAGACCTGCAGCTTTCAGGACATTTGTTAAATCCAGAATGAAGGATGCCTGTACCTGTGTGGACCTAGAGCAGAAAGTAAACGAAAGCTGAAAAAGGTAACAAGTCACCATTTATGCATGACTAGTCCTAGTAATATTCGTGTATAGGTGTCTATTGCCTCCTGCATGGAGACTTAGATAGATGGAGAAACTGACAGTTCTGGTTTTTACACTTTACCCTAGGTAAATATGGTAAACTAGACGGTGGCCCGATTCTAACGCATCGGGTATTCTAGACTATGCATGTCTACGTAGTATATAGCAGCCATGTAGTATATTGCTCAGCCACGTAGTATATTGCACAGCCCACGTAGTATATTGCCCAGCCACGTAGTATATTGCCCAGCCACGTGGTATATTGCCCAGCCACGTATTATATTGCCCAGCCACGTAGTATATTGCTCAGCCACATGGTATATTGCTCAGCCACGTAGTCTATTGCCCAGCCACGTAGTATATTGCCCAGCCACGTGGTATATTGACCAGCCACGTAGTATATTGCCCAGCCATGTAGTACAGTTATATGAAAAAGTTTGGGCACCCCTATTAATCTTAAGCTTAATGTTTTATAAAAATTGTTTTTTTTGCAACAGCTATTTCAGTTTCATATATCTAATAACTGTAGGACACAGTAATGTTTCTGCCTTGAAATGAGGTTTATTGGACTAACAGAAAATGTGCAATCTGCATTCAAACAAAATTTGACAGGTGCATAAGTATGGGCACCCTTATCATTTTCTTGTTTTAAATACTCCTACCTACTTTTTACTGACTTACTAAAGCACTTTTTTGGTTTTCTAACCTCATTGAGCTTTGAACTTCATAGCCAGGTGTATGCAATCATGAGAAAAGCTACTTAAAGTGGCCACTTGCAAGTTGTTCTCCTGTTTGAATCTCCTCTGAAGAGTGGCATCATGGGCTCCTCAAAACAACTGTCTAATGATCTGAAAACAAAGATTATTCAACATAGTTGTTCAGGGGAAGGATACAAAAAGCTGTCTCAGAGATTTAACCTGTCAATTTCCACAGTGAAGAACATAGTAAGGAAATGGAAGAACACAGGTACAGTTCTTGTTAAGGCTAGAAGTGGCAGGCCAAGAAAAACATCAGAAAGGCAGAGAAGAAGAATGGTGAGATCAGTCAAGGACAATCCTCAGACCACCTCCAGAGAGCTGCAGCATCAACTTGCTGCAGATGGTGTCACTGTGCATCGGTCAACTATACAACGCACTTTTCACAAGGAGAAGCTGTGTTGTGAATTCTGTTATCGAACTCCCTCCTGTGGTCATGAATGGTACTTCAGCGAGTTCTGTCCATGGACTCCCTCTGGTGGCTGTGAGTGGAGCTGCTGCTTCTGAGGTTCCTTCCACAGGTTAAGTAGTTTATTCTTTGGCTGGCTGCTCTATTTAACTCCACTCAGATCGTTACTCCATGCCAGCTGTCAATGTTCTTGTACTGGTTCAGTTCACTCTTGGATCTTTCTGGTGACCTGTCTACTCCAGCAGAAGCTAAGTCCCTGCTAGTTTATTATTTGTTCATTGTTTCCTTGTCCAGCTTGCTATCATGATTTTGCCTTGCTAGCTGGATGCTCTGGGATGCAGAGTTGCATCTCCGCACTGTGAGTCGGTGCGGAGGTCTTTTTGCACACTCTGCGTGGTCTTTTTGTAGTTTTTTGTGCTGACCGCAAAGATACCTTTCCTATCCTCAGTCTGTTTAGTAAGTCGGGCCTCCCTTTGCTAAAACCTGTTTCATTTCTGCGTTTGTGACTTTCATCTTAACTCACAGTCAATATATGTGGGGGGCTGCCTTTTCGTTTGGGGAATTTCTCTGAGGCAAGGTAGGCTTTATTTTCTATCTTTAGGGCTAGTTAGCTCTTAGGCTGTGAAGAGGCGTCTAGGCAGAGTCAGGTACGCTCCACGGCTATTTCTAGTTGTTGTGATAGGATTAGGGGTTGCGGTCAGCAGAACTCCCACTTCCCAGAGCTTGTCCTGTGTTAGTTTAACCATCAGGTCATTCCGGGTGCTCCTAACCACCAGGTCCATAACAGTACAGCTGGCCCAAAGTATTAATGCATCTCAATAGAGGGATAAGAGAAGTTCTGAGACCATTTTTTTTCTCTGCAGTGTGTTTTGTCTTTCTTTTCCCCTTAACCTCTGGGTGGTTCAGGACACAGGTGTAGATATGGACATTCAAGGTCTGTCCTCTTGTGTGGATCATCTCACTGCAAGGGTACAAAACATTCAAGATTTTGTGGTTCAGAATCCGATGTTAGAGCCTAGAATTCCAATTCCTGATTTGTTTTCTGGGGATAGATCTAAGTTCCTGAATTTCAAAAATAATTGTAAACTGTTTCTAGCTTTGAAACCCCGCTCCTCTGGTGACCCCGTTCAACAAGTGAAAATCATTATTTCTTTGTTGCGTGGTGACCCTCAAGACTGGGCATTTTCCCTTGCGCCAGGAGATCCTGCATTGCGTGATGTAGATGCGTTTTTTCTGGCGCTTGGATTGCATTATGATGAACCAAATTCAGTGGATCAAGCAGAGAAAATCTTGCTGGCTTCGTGTCAGGGTCAGGATGAAGCGGAGGTGTACTGTCAGAAGTTTAGAAAGTGGTCTGTGCTTACTCAGTGGAATGAGTGTGCCCTGGTGGCTATTTTCAGAAAGGGTCTTTCTGAAGCCCTTAAGGATGTCATGGTGGGATTTCCCACGCCTGCTGGTCTGAATGAGTCTATGTCCTTGGCCATTCAGATTGATCGGCGCTTGCGTGAGCGCAAAGCTGTGCACCATTTGGCGGTATTCTCTAAGCATAGGCCTGAACCTATGCAATGTGATAGGACTTTGACCAGAGCTGAACGGCAAGAACAAAGACGTCGGAATGGGCTGTGTCTTTACTGTGGTGATTCCACTCATGCTATCTCCGATTGTCCTAAGTGCACTAAGCGGTTCGCTAGGTCTGCCACCATTGGTACGGTACAGTCTAAATTTCTTTTGTCCGTTACTCTGATTTGCTCTCTGTCGTCCTATTCTGTTATGGCATTTGTGGATTCAGGCGCTGTCCTGAATTTGATGGACTTGGAGTTTGCCAGGCGCTGTGGTTTTTTCTTGGAGCCCTTGCAGTATCCTATTCCATTGAGAGGAATTGATGCTACGCCTTTGGCCAAGAATAAGCCTCAGTACTGGACTCAATTGACCATGTGCATGGCTCCTGCACATCAGGAGGATATTCGTTTTTTGGTGTTGCATAATCTGCATGATGTGGTAGTTTTGGGGTTGCCATGGCTACAGGTCCATAATCCAGTATTAGATTGGAAATCTATGTCTGTGTCCGGCTGGGGTTGTCACGGGATGTGCGTTCTTTTGTGCAGTCCTGTGGGACTTGTGCTCGGGCTAAGCCCTGCTGTTCTCGTGCCAGTGGGTTGCTTTTGCCATTGCCGGTCCCGAAGAGGCCCTGGACGCATATTTCCATGGATTTTATTTCAGATCTCCCTGTCTCTCAAAGGATGTCGGTCATTCGGGTGGTTTGTGATCGCTTCTCTAAGATGGTCCATTTGGTACCCTTGTCTAAATTGCCTTCCTCCTCTGATTTGGTGCCATTGTTTTTCCAGCATGTGGTTCGTTTGCATGGCATTCCGGAGAACATCGTCTCGGACAGAGGTTCCCAGTTTGTTTCGAGGTTTTGGCGGTCCTTTTGTGCTAAGATGGGCAATGATTTGTCTTTTTCTTCGGCTTTCCATCCTCAGACAAATGGCCAAACCGAACGAACTAATCAGACTTTGGAAATATATCTGAGATGCTTTGTTTCTGCTGATCAGGATGATTGGGTGTCCTTCTTGCCTTTGGCTGAGTTCGCCCTTAATAATCGGGCCAGCTTGGCTACTTTGGTTTCGTCTTTTTTCTGTAATTCTGGTTTCCATCCTCGTTTCTCTTCAGGGCAGGTTGAGCCTTCGGACTGTCCTGGTGTGGATACTGTGGTGGACAGGTTGCAGCAGATTTGGACTCATGTGGTGGACAATTTGACATTGTCGCAGGAGAAGGCTCAACGTTTCGCTAACCGCCGGCGCTGTGTTGGTCCCCGACTTCGTGTTGGGGATTTGGTTTGGTTGTCGTCTCGTTATGTTCCTATGAAGGTTTCCTCTCCTAAGTTTAAGCCTCGTTTCATTGGTCCGTATAAGATTTCTGAAGTTCTCAATCCTGTGTCATTTCGTTTGGCCCTTCCAGCTTCTTTTGCCATCCATAATGTGTTCCATAGGTCATTATTGCGGAGATACGTGGCGCCTATGGTTCCCCCCGTTGATCCGCCTGCCCCGGTGTTGGTCGAGGGGGAGTTGGAGTATGTGGTGGAGAAGATTTTGGATTCTCGTATTTCGAGACGGAAACTCCAGTACCTGGTCAAGTGGAAGGGTTATGGTCAGGAAGATAATTCCTGGTTTTTTGCCTCTAATGTTCATGCTGCCGATCTAGTTCGTGCCTTTCATTTGGCTCGTCCTGATCGGCCTGGGGGCTCTGGTGAGGGTTCGGTGACCCCTCCTCAAGGGAGTGTGGGGGGTACTGTTGTGAATTCTGTTATCGAACTCCCTCCTGTGGTCATGAATGGTACTTCGGCGAGTTCTGTCGATGGACTCCCTCTGGTGGCTGTGAGTGGAGCTGCTGCTTCTGAGGTTCCTTCCACAGGTGAAGTAGTTTTTTCTTTGGCTGGCTGCTCTATTTAACTCCACTCAGATCGTTACTCCATGCCAGCTGTCAATGTTCTTGTACTGGTTCAGTTTGCTCTTGGATCTTTCTGGTGACCTGTCTACTCCAGCAGAAGCTAAGTCCCTGCTAGTTTATTATTTGTTCATTGTTTCCTTGTCCAGCTTGCTATCATGATTTTGCCTTGCTAGCTGGATGCTCTGGGATGCAGAGTGGCATCTCCGCACCGTGAGTCGGTGCGGAGGTCTTTTTGCACACTCTGCGTGGTCTTTTTGTAGTTTTTTGTGCTGACCGCAAAGATACCTTTCCTATCCTCAGTCTGTTTAGTAAGTCGGGCCTCCCTTTGCTAAAACCTGTTTCATTTCTGCGTTTGTGACTTTCATCTTAACTCACAGTCAATATATGTGGGGGGCTGCCTTTTCGTTTGGGGAATTTCTCTGAGGCAAGGTAGGCTTTATTTTCTATCTTTAGGGCTAGTTAGCTCTTAGGCTGTGAAGAGGCGTCTAGGCAGAGTCAGGTACGCTCCACGGCTATTTCTAGTTGTTGTGATAGGATTAGGGGTTGCGGTCAGCAGAGCTCCCACTTCCCAGAGCTTGTCCTGTGTGAGTTTAACCATCAGGTCATTCCAGGTGCTCCTAACCACCAGGTCCATAACAAAGCTGTATGGGAGAGTGATGCGAAAGAAGCCGTTTCTGCAAGCACGCCACAAACAGAGTCGGCTGAGGTATGCAAAAGCACATTTGGAGAAGCCAATTTCTTTTTGGAAGAAGGTCCTGTGGACTGATGAAACCAAGATTGAGTTGTTTGGTCATACAAAAAGGCGTTATGCATGGCGGCCAAAAAACACAGCATTCCAAGAAAAACACTTGCTACCCACAGTAAAATTTGGTGGAGGTTCCATCATGCTTTGGGGCTGTGTGGCCAATGCCGGCACCGAGAATCTTGTTAAAGTTGAGGGACGCATGGATTCCTCTCAGTATCAGCAGATTCTTGACAATAATGTTCATGAATCAGTGACAAAGTTGAAGTTACGCAGGGGATGGATCTTTCAGCAAGACAATGATCCAAAACACCGCTCCAAATGTACTCAGGCATTCATGCAGAGGAACAATTACACTGTTCTGGAATGGCCATCCCAGTCCCCAGACCTGAATATCATTGAACATCTGTGGGATCATTTGAAGAGGGCTGTCCATGCTCGGCGACCATCAAACCTAACTGAACTGGAATTGTTTTGTAAAGAGGAATGGTCAAAAATACCTTCATCCAGGATCCAGGAACTCATTAACAGCTACAGGAAGCGACTAGAGGCTGATATTGTTGCAAAAGGAGGATCTACTAAATATTAATGTCACTTTTCTGGTGGGGTGCCCATACTTATGCACCTGTCAAATTTTGTTTGAATGCAGATTGCACATTTTCTGTTAGTACAATAAACCTCATTGCAAGGCAGAAACATTACTGTGTCCAACAGTTATTAGATATATGAAACTGAAATAGCTGTTGCAAAAAAAACAATTTTTATAAAACATTAAGCTTAAGATTAATAGGGGTGCCCAAACTTTTTCATATAACTGTATATTGCCCAGCCACGTAGTATATTGCTCAGCTCACGTAGTATATTGCCCAGTCGCGTAGTATATTGCCCAGCCGCGTAGTATATTGCCCAGCCACGTAGTATATTGCTCAGTGACGTAGTATATTGCCCAGCCACGTAGTATATTGCCCAGTTACGTAGTATATTGCCCAGCCACGTAGTATATTGCCCAGCCACGTAGTATATTGCCCAGACACGTAGTATATTGCCCAGTTACGTAGTATATTGCCCAGACACGTAGTATATTGCCCAGTCACGTAGTATATTGCCCAGTCACGTAGGAAAATATTGCCCAGTCACGTAGTATATTGCCCAGCCACGTAGTATATTTCCAAGTCACATAGTATATTGCCCAGTCACGTAGTATATTGCCCAGCCACGTAGTATATTGCCCAGTCACTTAGTATATTGCCCAGTTACGTAGTATATTGCCCAGTCACGTAGTATACAGCACAGAGCCACGTAGTATATTGCCCAGTCACGTAGTATATTGCCCAGCTACGTAGTATATTGCCCATCCACGTATGTCACAGGTTCAAAAATAAAAAAATAAACATATACTCACCTTCCGAGGGCCATTTGTCATTCGATCACATGACTGTGACATCATGGCAGGTCCTTCTCGCGCAGGGCCTGTGATGACGTCGCGGTCACATGATGTGACATCACGGCAGGTCCTTCTCGCGCAGGGCCTGTGATGACGTCGCGATCACATGACCGTGACGTCACGGCAGGACCTTCTCCCATACCACCGGAACCTGCCACATGGAGCGTAGCGAGGAGCGGGAAAGGCGGCGGAAGGTGAGTATATAATGATTTTTTATTTTTTTAATTATTTTTAACATTAGATGTTTTTACTGGGTCACACAGGGTTAATAGCAGCGGTAACGGAGTGCGTTACCCTTGGCATAACGCGGTCCATAACCGCCGGCATTAACCCTGTGTGAGCGGTGACCAGGAGGGGAGTATGCAGGCGCCGGGCAGTGACTGCGGAGAGGAAGGAGCGGCCATTTTCTTCCGGACTGTGCCCGTCGCTGATTGGTCGTGGCTGTTTTCAGGAGGTAACTCCTCCTGAGATTCCAGCCAGCTTTATCCAGCCAATTGATTTCTGTATAGCAGTTCACTGCTCACTCCCCTATCCCTATCAGATCCTTATTAAGCTGCTGTTATCCATCTTGCAAAATCATCAGTCCTCAGTCCCCACATCAGCAGTTTCCAGAGCAGTATTCTTATTCATTGTTCACTTGAGCCATGGTTGTTCAAAGGTACTGTTATCTCTATTTGCAAATATTGTGATAACTGTGAAGACTTAAGGTACCGTCACATTTAGCGACGCTGCAGCGATATAGACAACGATGCCGATCGCTGCAGAGTCGCTGTTTAGGTCGTTGTGTGGTTGCTGGAGAGCTGTCACACAGACAGCTCTCCAGCGACCAACGATGCCGAAGTCCCCGGGTAACCAGGGTAAACATCGGGTTACTAAGCGCAGGGTCACGCTTAGTAACCCGATGTTTACCCTGGTTACCATTGTAAAAGTTAAAAAAAACAAACAGTGCATACTTACATTCCGGTGTCTGTCCCCTGGCGTCAGCTTCCCTGCACTGTGTCAGCGCCGGCCGGCCGTAAAGCAGAGCACAGCTTAGTAACCCGATATTTACCCTTGTTACCAGTGAACACATCGCTGGATTGGCATCACACACGCCGATTCAGCGATGTCAGCGCGTGATCAGCGACCAAAAAAAAGGTCCTGATCATTCCCAGCAACCAACGATCTCCCAGCAGGGGCCTGATCGTTGGTCGCTGTCACGCATAATGATTTCGTTAACGATATCGTTGCTACGTCACAAAAAGCAATGATATCTGTTGTGAATTCTGTGGCAGAGCTCCCTCGTGTGGTCACAAGTGGTACTTCGGCTCATTCTGTCTATGAGCTTCCGTTGGTGGAGGTGAGTGGTACTGCGGCTTCTGAGTTTCCTTCCTCAGGTGATGTGGTGAAGTCGTTAGGTGCTGCTCTATTTAACTCCACCTAGTGCTTTGCTCCTGGCCTCCAGTCAATGTTCTAGTATTGGTCTTGCTTCCTCCTGGATCGTTCCTGTGGCCTGTCTGCTCTGCATAAGCTAAGTTTTGCGTGTGTTATTTTTGTTTGCTATTTTTTCTGTCCAGCTTGCTTAATTGGTTTTTCTGGCTTGCTGGAAGCTCTGGGACGCAGAGGGAGCACCTCCGTACCATTAGTCGGTGCGGAGGGTCTTTTTGCCCCCTCTGCGTGGTTGTTTGTAGGGTTTTGTGTTGACCGCAAAGTTATCTTTCCTATCTTCGGTCTGTTCAGTAAGTTGGGCCTCACTTTGCTAAATCTATTTCATCTCTGCGTTTGTATTTTCATCTCTACTCACAGTCATTATATGTGGGGGGCTGCCTTTTCCTTTGGGGTATTTCTCTGAGGCAAGGTAGGCTTATTTTTCTATCTTAGGCCTAGCTAGTTTCTCAGGCTGTGCCGAGTTGCATAGGGAGCGTTAGGCGCAATCCACGGCTGCCTCTAGTGTGGTTGGATAGGATTAGGGATTGCGGTCAGCAGAGTTCCCACGTCTCAGAGCTCGTCCTATGTCTTTTGGTAATTGTCAGGTCACTTTGTGTGCTCTGAACTTCAAGGTCCATTGTGGTTCTGAATTACCTAATCATAACAGTACTGGAGGCCCAAAGTACTAATGCTTCTCAATAGAGGGAAAAAAGAAGTTCTGAGACCATTTTTTTTTCTTTGCACTGTGTTTTGCCTTTTTTTTCCCCTAGACATTTGGGTGGTTCAGGACACAGGTGTAGTGATGGACATTAAAGGTCTGTCTTCATGTGTGGATCATCTCACTGCAAGAGTACAAAATATTCAAGACCTTGTGGTTCAGAATTCTATGTTAGAACCAAAAATTCCTATTCCTGATTTGTTTTCTGGAGATAGAGCTAAATTTCTGAGTTTCAAAAATAATTGTAAACTGTTTCTGGCTTTGAAACCTCGCTCCTCTGGTGACCCAGTTCAACAAGTTAGGATCATTATTTCTTTATTACGTGGCGACCCTCAAGACTGGGCATTTTCCCTTGCGCCAGGAGATCCTGCATTATGTAATATTGATGCGTTTTTCCTGGCGCTCGGATTGCTGTACGATGAACCTAATTTGGTGGATCAGGCAGAGAAAAATTTGCTGGCTCTGTGTCAGGGTCAGGATGAGATAGAGATTTATTGTCAGAAGTTTAGAAAGTGGTCCGTGCTCACTCAATGGAATGAAGGTGCGCTGGCAGCTATTTTCAGAAAGGGTCTCTCTGAAGCCCTTAAGGATGTCATGGTGGGATTTCCTATGCCTGCTGGTCTGAATGAGTCTATGTCTTTGGCCATTCAGATCGGTCGACGCTTGCGTGAGCGTAAATCTGTGCACCATTTGGCGGTATTATCCAAGCATAAACCTGAGCCTATGCAGTGCGATAGGACTTTGACCAGAGTTGAACGGCAAGAACACAGACGTCAGAATGGGCTGTGTTTCTACTGTGGTGATTCCACTCATGCTATCTCCGATTGTCCTAAGCGCACTAAGCGGTTCGCTAGGTCTGCCACCATTGGTACGGTACAGTCAAAATTTCTTTTGTCCGTTACTTTGATCTGCTCTTTGTCATCTTATTCTGTCATGGCATTTGTGGATTCAGGCGCTGCCCTGAATTTGATGGACTTGGAGTATGCTAGGCGTTGTGGGTTTTTCTTGGAGCCCTTGCAGTGTCCTATTCCATTGAGAGGAATTGATGCTACGCCTTTGGCCAAGAATAAGCCTCAGTACTGGACCCAGCTGACCATGTGCATGGCTCCTGCACATCAGGAGGATATTCGCTTTCTGGTGTTGCATAATCTGCATGATGTGGTCGTGTTGGGGTTGCCATGGCTACAAGTCCATAACCCAGTATTAGATTGGAAATCAAGGTCTGTGTCCAGCTGGGGTTGTCAGGGGGTACATGGTGATGTCCCATTTCTGTCTATTTCGTCATCCACCCCTTCTGAGGTCCCAGAGTTCTTGTCTGATTACCGGGATGTATTTGATGAGCCCAAGTCCAATGCCCTACCTCCGCATAGGGATTGTGATTGTGCTATCGATTTGATTCCTGGTAGTAAGTTTCCTAAAGGTCGACTTTTTAATTTATCTGTACCTGAGCACGCCGCTATGCGGAGTTACGTGAAGGAGTCCTTGGAGAAAGGTCATATTCGCCCGTCATCGTCGCCATTGGGAGAGGGGTTCTTTTTTGTGGCCAAGAAGGATGGTTCGCTGAGACCTTGTATAGATTACCGCCTTCTAAATAAAATCACGGTCAAATTTCAGTACCCCTTGCCGCTGCTATCTGATTTGTTTGCTCGGATCAAGGGGGCTAGTTGGTTCACCAAGATAGATCTTCGTGGTGCGTATAATCTTGTGCGTATTAAGCGGGGCGATGAATGGAAAACTGCATTTAATACGCCCGAAGGCCATTTTGAGTACCTAGTTATGCCTTTCGGACTTGCCAATGCTCCATCGGTGTTTCAGTCCTTTATGCATGACATCTTCCGAGAGTACCTGGATAAATTCCTGATTGTATACTTGGATGATATTTTGGTCTTCTCGGATGATTGGGAGTCTAATGTGAAGCAGGTCAGAATGGTGTTCCATGTCCTGCGTGCTAATTCTTTGTTTGTGAAGGGATCAAAGTGTCTCTTTGGTGTTCAGAAGGTTTCATTTTTGGGGTTCATTTTTTCCCCTTCTACTATCGAGATGGACCCTGTTAAGGTCCAGGCCATCTATGATTGGACTCAGCCGACATCTCTGAAGAGTCTGCAAAAGTTCCTGGGCTTTGCTAATTTTTATCGTCGCTTCATCTGTAATTTTTCTAGTATTGCTAAACCATTGACCGATTTGACCAAGAAGGGTGCTGATGTGGTCAATTGGTCTTCTGCTGCTGTGGAAGCTTTTCAAGAGTTAAAGCGTCATTTTTCTTCTGCCCCTGTGTTGTGTCAACCAGATGTTTCGCTTCCGTTCCAGGTCGAGGTTTATGCTTCTGAAATTGGAGCGGGGGCTGTTTTGTCGCAGAGAAGTTCTGATTGCTCGGTGATGAAACCATGCGCCTTCTTTTCCAGGAAGTTTTCGCCTGCTGAGCGAAATTATGATGTTGGCAATCGAGAGTTGCTGGCCATGAAGTGGGCATTCAAGGAGTGGCGTCATTGGCTTGAAGGAGCTAAGCATCGCGTGGTGGTCTTGACTGATCACAAGAACTTGACTTATCTCGAGTCTGCCAAACGGTTGAATCCTAGACAGGCTCGTTGGTCGCTGTTTTTCTGCTGTTTTGACTTTGTGGTTTCGTACCTTCCGGGCTCTAAAAATGTGAAGGCGGATGCCCTGTCTAGGAGTTTTGTGCCCGACTCTCTGGGTTTGTCTGAGCCGGCGGGTATTCTCAAAGAGGGAGTAATTTTGTCTGCCATCTCCCCTGATTTGCGGCGGGTGCTGCAAAAATTTCAGGCTAATAAACCTGATCGTTGCCCAGCGGAGAAACTGTTTGTCCCTGATAGGTGGACGAATAAAGTTATCTCTGAGGTTCATTGTTTGGTGTTGGCTGGTCATCCTGGAATCTTTGGTACCAGAGATTTAGTGGCTAGATCCTTTTGGTGGCCGTCTCTGTCGCTGGATGTGCGTTCTTTTGTGAAGTCCTGTGGGATTTGTGCTCGGGCTAAGCCCTGCTGTTCTCGTGCCAGTGGGTTGCTTTTGTCCTTGCCGGTCCCGAAGAGGCCTTGGACACATATCTCTATGGATTTTATTTCGGATCTCCCCGTCTCTCAAAAAATGTCGGTCATTTGGTTGGTTTGTGATCGCTTCTCTAAGATGATCCATTTGGTACCCTTGTCTAAATTACCTTCCTCCTCTGATTTGGTGCCATTGTTCTTCCAGCATGTGGTTCGTTTACATGGCATTCCAGAGAACATCGTTTCTGACAGAGGTTCCCAGTTTGTTTCGAGGTTTTGGCGAGCTTTTTGTGCTAGGATGGGCATTGATTTGTCTTTTTCCTCGGCTTTCCATCCTCAGACTAATGGCCAGACCGAACGAACCAATCAGACCTTGGAAACATATCTGAGATGCTTTGTTTCTGCTGATCACGATGATTGGGTGTCCTTCTTACCTTTGGCTGAGTTCGCCCTTAATAATCGGGCCAGCTCGGCTACCTTGGTTTCGCCGTTTTTCTGCAACTCTGAGTTCCATCCTCGTTTCTCTTCAGGGCAGGTTGAGTCTTCGGACTGTCCTGGTGTGGATACGGTGGTGGACAGGTTACAGCAGATTTGGACTCATGTAGTGGACAATTTGACCTTGTCCCAGGAGAAGGCTCAACGTTTCGCTAATCGCAGACGCTGTGTGGGTCCCCGACTTCGTGTTGGGGATTTGGTTTGGTTGTCATCTCGTCATATTCCTATGAAGGTTTCCTCTCCTAAGTTTAAACCTCGTTACATTGGTCCGTATAGGATTTCTGAGGTTCTTAATCCTGTGTCTTTTCGTTTGACCCTTCCAGATTCTTTTTCCATCCATAACGTGTTCCATAGGTCATTGTTGCGGAGATACGTGGCACCTATGGTTCCATCTGTTGATCCTCCTGCCCCGGTTTTGGTGGAGGGGGAGTTGGAGTATATTGTGGAGAAGATTTTGGATTCTCGTGTTTCGAGACGGAAACTCCAGTATCTGGTTAAGTGGAAGGGTTATGGTCAGGAAGATAATTCCTGGGTCTTTGCCTCTGATGTCCATGCTGCCGATCTTGTTCGTGCCTTTCATATGGCTCATCCTGGTCGGCCTGGGGGCTCTGGTGAGGGTTCGGTGACCCCTCCTCAAGGGGGGGGTACTGTTGTGAATTCTGTGGCAGAGCTCCCTCCTATGGTCACAAGTGGTACTTCGGCTCATTCTGTCTATGAGCTTCCGTTGGTGGAGGTGAGTGGTACTGCGGCTTCTGAGTTTCCTTCCTCAGGTGATGTGGTGAAGTCGTTAGGTGCTGCTCTATTTAACTCCACCTAGTGCTTTGCTTCTGGCCTCCAGTCAATGTTCTAGTATTGGTCTTGCTTCCTCCTGGATCGTTCCTGTGGCCTGTCTGCTCTGCATAAGCTAAGTTTTGCTTGTGTTATTTTTGTTTGCTATTTTTTCTGTCCAGCTTGCTTAATTGGTTTTTCTGGCTTGCTGGAAGCTCTGGGACGCAGAGGGAGCACCTCCGTACCGTTAGTCTGTGCGGAGGGTCTTTTTGCCCCCTCTGCGTGGTTGTTTGTAGGGTTTTGTGTTGACCGCAAAGTTATCTTTCCTATCTTCGGTCTGTTCAGTAAGTTGGGCCTCACTTTGCTAAATCTATTTCATCTCTGCGTTTGTATTTTCATCTCTACTCACAGTCATTATATGTGGGGGGCTGCCTTTTCCTTTGGGGTATTTCTCTGAGGCAAGGTAGGCTTATTTTTCTATCTTAGGCCTAGCTAGTTTCTCAGGCTGTGCCGAGTTGCATAGGGAGCGTTAGGCGCAATCCACGGCTGCCTCTAGTGTGGTTGGATAGGATTAGGGATTGCGGTCAGCAGAGTTCCCATGTCTCAGAGCTCATCCTATGTCTTTTGGTAATTGTCAGGTCACTTTGTGTGCTCTGAACTTCAAGGTCCATTGTGGTTCTGAATTACCTAATCATAACAGATATCGTTAACAAAATCGTTATGTGTGAAGATACCTTTAAGGTACCATCACATTAAGCGATGCTGCAGCGATATAGACAACGAGCCGATCGCTGCCCCGTCGCTGTTTAGGTCGCTAGGAGACGTCAAACAACCGCAACAGCAGAACGATGCAGGAGCAATCCAGTGACGTACTTATCGTTCTCGCTGCTTGTAGCTCCATTAAAAAACATTGCAGGCATCGTTGCTTTTGCTATCAAACATGACGAATCACGCCGACCTGACGACCAAATAAAGTTCCAGACTTCTAGCTCCGACCAGCGATGTCACAGCAGGATCCTGATCGCTGCTGCGTGTCAAACACAACGAGATCGCTATCCAGGACGCTGCATCGTCACGGATCGCTGTCGTTCTTGTTGGAAAGTTGCTCAGTGTGAAGGTACCTTACAGAACAAGCACTGACACAGGTTTTTGTGTCACAGTAGCAGAATGAAGCTCAGCAGTAGGACAAAGCTAGTGAACCAAAACTGTCACTCAAGGAGGAGAGTCCACCCCTAAGCAACAAAGAAGTGAACAGACTGGAAAGTTGTGTGCTACTGAAGACAAAAATTGAGAGAAAGGGATCTCTCACACAGCACTTTGCCCTACGTTCATTGGTCCCATCGGGGCTTACATCTGAACCCCCCACAAAATGTGATTTGGGCGTATGTGCCGGCAGAGTTATCAACTATAATGGTGTAGATTGGGTCACCGTATGCTCTGTTGCGCATCAATCTCGGACGTATATGCTTACTTGGGGCCGACATCCGGACGCAGTCTACTACATCTTAGTGTCCTCCTCCAGTAAGCATATATGCCAGAAAATGATGCACAACAGAGCAAAGTTGATTCCGTCAACACCATTAGAATCAATGGCCCTGTCGGCGCATGTGCCCAAATCCCATTTTGCAGGGAGTTCGGACGTAAGCCCCTATGGGACCTCTGAAGGTGTGAAGAGCACCTTGTGAAAGGGCCCTAACTCTTTAAACTTTGGGCCATTGTTGTATCTGAGAATGGTCTCAATTGGAGATCTTCTCTTACTGAGATGGATCAATCCCGCTTTATCCTTCTACATGTCAATAAACTTTCTGATTTTGCATAAAGGGTGTGATGAAACGCTACCTGAGTGGGTTGGGGAACACTCGCTTGGCACGGGATTTAAGCACTCAGGCACGATTTCTCCACTGTGGAGGCCAGGTCATGTGGCAAACAGTCTAATCCGGTTTATTAAATATCATAAACCAGATAGCATACAGTCTATTTCATTACATCCATGAACTTATCACGATTAGATAGCAGTGTAACAAATGACAAGCTGTCCTCGGTGGGAGGTGCATCGTCTGGTCCTCTATTTCCCCGGCCATGCTCCAGTGATGCCCGTGTGCTGACCATTTGCACTAACCCTCCCACGTGCTCATCCTCAGACATAACAAGTGTTTGGGCATCAGTGCACACAATCTCTTCCACTTGTGGGGCAGGGTCAGGTGGATGGCATATGGTACCGCAGCCAGCAGAGTCCACAAAAAGCACAAGTGATGCTACATGACTTGGGGCCCAGACTGCTTGCTTGATATGCAAGGGGGTGAGGTGAAAGATAGATGCCCATGGGCCACAGGTGCAAACTCTGCGCTTTCAAGAGAGTACTGGTTGGAAAACAAAACAAAGGAACTGGAGTCACTCTCAGACATCCAATCTAAAACCGCTTCTACTTGTTCTGGCTTCACCATTCGTCCATCAGTACTCGGGCCTATGAAATTATGCAGGACGTCCTCTTGCCTGCGTGCACCAGAGGAAGGTGTTGCTTTTGGGCACATAGCAGGCACAGATCTACCATGTTATCTCCCTATTATGCAGTTACACCACCACCAGCAGCACCACGGCCACATCCCCTATTTGATGCTTTCATCATTACATGGCCTGTATGCAGGGAGAGAGTGGCCAGCGGAATATTAACCTGCCTGTATGCAGAGTACCCCCAGAAAGCCTGTTTCGTGGACTACCCCCAATGAGGCTGTTTTGCATAGTACCCCCAATGTGGTTGTTTTGCAGAGTACCTGCAAAACAACCTCCTTGGGGGTACTATGCAAAACAGTGTGATGGCTACTAAAGGAGCCATCATACAGAATGGGGCTACTGAGGGGACCATCATACAGTGTATGGTCTACTAAAGGACGACATTAAACAGTGTGGGGACTACTAATTGGGCCCTCATACAGAGTGTGGTCTACTAAGGGACAATCATACATAGTGGAAGCTACTAAGGGGGCTTTCATAAAGAGTGGGTGCTACTAAGGGAGTGGGCTGCTGAGTGGTCCATCATACAGTGTGGGATCTTCTGTGAGTGCCTTCCTACAACGAGGGACCTTTATATAGTGTGGAGGCTAATGTGTTCCATCGTACTGCATGGGGGCATGATACCATGTGAGGGCTTCTGTAGGAACCATCATACAGTGTCAGGGCTACAGTGAGGCCACCATACAGTGTGAGATCATCATACAGTGTGGGGACCATCAAACAGTGTGGGTGATACTAATGGGCCATTACTGTATATAGTGTGGAGGCTACTATGGGGCCATCATACATTTTGGGACCACTGTGGCGCCCATAGGGACTACTGTGGAGGCATCATACAGTTTGTGGGCATTAGACTAAGCAGAGGCGTAGACAGTTAGGGGTTCACCTCAGGAAATGGTGGGGTGAAGCATCTGAGTGGGCCCCTAAGCAAATAACCATGAATACAAATACGACGGTGCACCATAATCGTGGCCACGGGAGAACCTCCACAGGTGACCATGCTGGTACTGGAAATAAATCACTACACAAAGACCAACACTGATATTAGTGCCATATGGTGAGTATATAATAATAATAATAATAATAATTTTATTTATATAGCGCCAACATATTCCGCAGCGCTTTACAAATTATAGAGGGGACTTGTACAGACAATAAACATTACATCATAACAGAAATACAGTTCAAAACAGATACCAGGAGGAGTGAGGGCCCTGCTCGCAAGCTTACAAACTATGGGGAAAAGGGGAGACACGAGAGGTGGATGGTAACAATTGCTTTAGTTATTCGGACCAGCTATAGTGTAAGGCTCAGGTGTTCATGTAAAGCTGCATGAACCAGTTACCTGCCTAAGTATGTAGCAGTACAGACACAGAGGGCTAATACTGCATAAAGTGTATGAGAACATGATGCGAGGAACCTTTTTTTTTTTTTTTTTTTTTTATTATAAATAGGCCACACAGGGATCGTTAGGTTAATGCATTGAGGCGGTAGGCCAGTCTGAACAAATGAGTTTTTAGGGCACGCTTAAAACTGTGGGGATTGGGGATTAATCGTATTAACCTAGGTAGTGCATTCCAAAGAATCGGCGCAGCACGTGTAAAGTCTTGGAGACGGGAGTGGGAGGTTCTGATTATTGAGGATGCTCACCTGAGGTCATTAGCGGAGCGGAGGGCACGGGTAGGGTGGTAGACTGGTAGTATATATTGGTAGATACCAGACCTGCAGAACGTATAAGAGATCACAGAGAGACTTTTTCAGTAGCAGCCTGGTCAACTGCTGACTTTCTCCTACACCCACTATTAGAGTGTGACACTATAGCTGTAAACATGGCTACCTGGTTAGGGCCGCAGTCAGAAGTTTTGTCCCCCTCGACCTGGACCCCTATCTACGCCTTTGTTAGTACATATCAGAGGTGTTGTCCAGTTTCAGACAAAAATTCTGCAGTCACTTTGCTGCATGATTCTGCACCCTGCAATCACATAGAGGAACTACAGACTTTTCTTCTTAGGCCGGACCTTCCCTTTTACTTTGTATTTAATTTTTTTTTTGTAAATTAAATCTATAATAATTTTCACCAGCGGAAACTTTCCTCGATTTATGATTTTTTTCCCCAAAAGACGATGTAGCGCTACAACCAAATAATCAGCGTAAACACAATTCTGTTGTTGTTTTTTAAATATCCCCATGTCGATTTTTAAAAAACAAATGGGGGCACACAAAATGAAGATACACATAAACCTATATAGGGGAGGAGCCTCGGTCCCCATCGCCCTGTACGGTGGGTAAGCGGCATTACACCGCAGTGTGGATGCAGATGTGGATGTTGTTAGAAGCTTGAGATCTGTGCTGTGATCACATCCGCGCACCATCCATGACCCAAAAATTTTCTTCTGGGTCATTGAGTCGAGTGGCTGCCTCAGTCACATTGAAAATGTCCATTTGAGTTTATATTCTGCGCTCGGGGGAAGATTTGCCAGATGCGGTACTGGACTATTAAGAAATGTTTCCTCTAAACTGCGATTCAGATAGTCTAGTTCTCATGTCTCAGCTTGGCCGCGCACTTCCTGTGATAGTGATGTCGCTCTTCGGCGTCTTGACCTCACTCCTGGTTGGTGTATGACTTGTGGTGCGGATGTCTCGGACGTCCGGCAGCGATGCTACATTATCCGAGGAGCAGAGGCGTAGCTAGAGCTTTTGCCGCCCGGGGCTGTTCCCGAGTTTGGCGCCCCCCCCCCCCGGCTCAATACACACAAAGGTTACCAAAAACGGTTTTCCTGTTTTGTAGAACTTAAACTGGGCCTAATGGTGTCACCCCCACATGCCACACCTGTGACTTAATACCACCACACCATGACCAGGCCACATAGTGACCGAATAATACTACATACAAGGGACAAATACCACAACACCATTTCCAGACCACATATTACCACCACATAGTGACTGAATACTACAATACTGATCAGTAATAAAAAAAAACCCACAATACTATCACCATAAGTGCCAGTATTCACAGGAGATCTGTACTTAGTATGCAGTGTCTGTGTAGAGGTAATACAGAGATCACTGGTGACATTATACACAGGACCTCTATATAGTATACAGTGTATAGTGTCAGTGTATAGGTAACACTGACTCACCAGTGACGTCTCTAGGTGAAGTCCTTCATCTTTCAGCCAGCACAGACCGCCATCATTCCTTCCAGCCAGGACTCGTTTCTGCAGGAAATAACACAGTTATCTCGAGCTCCGCTTGCAGAACACATTACTTAATTTTTCACAACTTCTACATTACATCACATGAAGAAAAAAAGGTGATATAGTGTCACTCTGCACAGTAACAGGACCGCCCCCCCATTTAAAACAGTATACTCAAAAAATAAAATAAATACATCACTGCAGTAATAATATCCCTTAATTAGCCCCTATGGTAATAATATTCCCCACCCTGGCCCCGTTTCTCATTCCTGGCTCCAGCCATATGTTCTCGCATCCTGCCCTCATGAGTATCCATTCTACCCCATATGATCTCCACATCCTGCCCCACCAGCCTCCATCGTATCCGTCCTGCCCCATGATCCAATCCTGCCCCGTGTCTCCAATCATGCCCCGTATCTACATTCTGCCCATGCCTCAAGTCCTGCCCCCAGTGTGTCCAGCATATTACCCCCATGTTGTCCAGCAATCTGCCCCAGTGTGTCCAGCATATTACCCCCATGTTGTCCAGCAATCTGCCCCAGTGTGTCCAGCATATTACCCCCAGTGTGTCCAGCAATCTGCCCCAGTATGTCCAGCACTGCCCCCAGTGTGTCCAGCAATCTGCCCCAGTGTCCAGCCTTTCCCCAGTGTGTCCAGCAGTCTGCCCCAGTGTGTCCAGCATATTACCCCCAGTGTCCAGCATTGCCCCAGTGTGTCCAGCATATTACCCCCAGTGTGTCCAGCAATCTGCCCCAGTGTCCAGCATTGCCCCAGTGTGTCCAGAAGTCTGCCCCAGGGTCTCCAGCATTGCCTCAATGTGTCCAGAAATCTGCCCCAGGGTCTCCAGTATTGCCCCAGTGTGTCCAGCAATCTGCCCCATGGTCTCCTGTATTGCCCCAGTGTGTCCAGCATTCTGCCACATTGTCTCCTGTATTGCCCCAGTGTGTCCAGCAATCTGCCCCATGGTCTCCTGTATTGCCCCAGTGTGTCCAGCATTCTGCCACATGGTCTCCTGTATTGCCCCAGTGTGTCCAGCATTCTGCCCCATGGTCTCCAGTATTGCCCCAGTGTGTCCAGCAATCTGCCCCATAGTCTCCTGTATTGCCCCAGTGTGTCCAGCAATCTGCCCCATGGTCTCATGTATTGCCCCAGTGTGTCCAGCAATCTGCCCCATGGTCTCATGTATTGCCCCAGTGTGTCCAGCAATCTGCCCCATGGTCTCCTGTATTGCCCCAGTGTGTCCAGCAATCTGCCCCATAGTCTCCTGTACTGCCCCAGTGTGTCCAGCATTCTGCCCCATAGTCTCCTGTATTGCCCCAGTGTGTCCAGCAATCTGCCCCATCATGGTCTCCAGTACTGCCCCAGTGTGTCCAGCAATCTGCCCCATGGTCTCCAGTATTGCCCCAGTGTGTCCAGCATTGCCCCAGCCCCAGACAGTCAGACATAAAGAAAAAAAAAAAAAAGTAAAATCCTCACCTCTCCCGTTCCTAGCGCAGGTCCGGTGCAGTCAGCGTCTCTCCGGCTCTGCGACGCTCAGGACAGAGAGGCAGAGCGGCGCGCACAGTAGTGACGTCATCGCGCCCTCTGCTCTGAGACGTCGCAGAGTCAGAGGACGCTGCAGCTGCCGGCGCCGCAGGAACCAGGAGAGGTGAGTATAGAGCGGGGGGCGGGGTCCGGTGGTGGGGGGAGCTGGCCCTGGTCGTGGCGGCGGACGGCGCCGCCCGAAGATTTAAAGGGGCGTCTTTTTTCTTTTTTTTTTTTTTCTTCTGCAGCGCCGGCCGCCCCCTGCATTGTGCCGCCCGGGGCGGACCGCCCCCCCCGCACCCCCCTTCCTACGCCACTGCCGAGGAGGAGCCGTTTGTCGCCACAGGGTTACTGGATGACTCCACCGGAGCGTCCTCTGCCAGGTTATCAGTCCAACTAATGAATATATAAGGTTTAGACATTTCATAAATGCAAAAGTTACATTATTTATTAAGCGCATAGACTGAGGTAACACTACACTGAGATTTTCAGCACAGGCTCGCGGGTCAGCTTCATACATACAGTGGGGCAAAAAAGTATTTAGTCAGTCAGCAATAGTGCAAGTTCCACCACTTAAAAAGATGAGAGGCGTCTGTAATTTATATCATAGGTAGACCTCAACTATGGGAGACAAACTGAGAAAAAAAAATCCAGAAAATCAAATTGTCTGTTTTTTTAACATTTTATTTGCATATTATGGTGGAAAATAAGTATTTGGTCAGAAACAAAATTTCATCTCAATACTTTGTAATATATCCTTTGTTGGCAATGACAGAGGTCAAACGTTTTCTGTAAGTCTTCACAAGGTTGCCACACACTGTTGTTGGTATGTTGGCCCATTCCTCCATGCAGATCTCCTCTAGAGCAGTGATGCTTTTGGCTTTTCGCTTGGCAACACGGACTTTCAACTCCCTCCAAAGGTTTTCTATAGGGTTGAGATCTGGAGACTGGCTAGGCCACTCCAGGACCTTGAAATGCTTCTTACGAAGCCACTCCTTCGTTGCCCTGGCGGTGTGCTTTGGATCATTGTCATGTTGAAAGACCCAGCCACGTTTCATCTTCAATGCCCTTGCTGATGGAAGGAGGTTTGCACTCAAAATCTCACGATACATGGCCCCATTCATTCTTTCATGTACCCGGATCAGTCGTCCTGGCCCCTTTGCAGAGAAACAGCCCCAAAGCATGATGTTTCCACCACCATGCTTTACAGTAGGTATGGTGTTTGATGGATGCAACTCAGTATTCTTTTTCCTCCAAACACGACAAGTTGTGTTTCTACCAAACAGTTCCAGTTTGGTTTCATCAGACCATAGGACATTCTCCCAAAACTCCTCTGGATCATCCAAATGCTCTCTAGCAAACTTCAGACGGGCCCGGACATGTACTGGCTTAAGCAGTGGGACACGTCTGGCACTGCAGGATCTGAGTCCATGGTGGCGTAGTGTGTTACTCATGGTAGGCCTTGTTACATTGGTTCCAGCTCTCTGCAGTTCATTCACTAGGTCCCCCCGCGTGGTTCTGGGATTTTTGCTCACCGTTCTTGTGATCATTCTGACCCCACGGGGTGGGATTTTGCGTGGAGCCCCAGATCGAGGGAGATTATCAGTGGTCTTGTATGTCTTCCATTTTCTAATTATTGCTCCCACTGTTGATTTATTCACTCCAAGCTGGTTGGCTATTGCAGATTCAGTCTTCCCAGCCTGGTGCAGGGCTACAATTTTGTTTCTGGTGTCCTTTGACAGCTCTTTGGTCTTCACCATAGTGGAGTTTGGAGTCAGACTGTTTGAGGGTGTGCACAGGTGTCTTTTTATACTGATAACAAGTTTAAACAGGTGCCATTAATACAGGTAATGAGTGGAGGAAAGAGGAGACTCTTAAAGAAGAAGCTACAGGTCTGTGAGAGCCAGAAATCTTGATTGTTTGTTTCTGACCAAATACTTATTTTCCACCATAATATGCAAAAAAAATGTTAAAAAAACAGACAATGTGATTTTCTGGATTTTTTTTTCTCAGTTTGTCTCCCATAGTTGAGGTCTACCTATGATGTAAATTACAGACGCCTCTCATCTTTTTAAGTGGTGGAACTTGCACTATTGCTGACTGACTAAATACTTTTTTGCCCCACTGTATGTTCTTATTCACACCATCCATTTTACCAGATAATCTACTGAAAAGAAAAAGAATAAAATTCTTTGTGCTTTGGGATTTTTTCTAATGTTTTCATTTAGCAGTAAAGACACCTTGAAACTTTAAGGGGTGATCTGAAGGCAAAACATTTTTCCCTATCTACAGTATTTAGTCCCATAATCTAAGCTATTTTCTTATATACTTGCTTTAAAAACTCCCTTCTCTTCCCTAACTGCCCTATCCAGCTAGTTTAGCATTATTTTCTCTGCTTCCTGTCTGATGATGATTTGCTTGAGTATCCCCAGTGCATGCTGGGATACTCATCAGAGGGCATAAGTTGCGGTCATTGTCACATCCCCTGCCCCCTCCCACCATCAGTGATGCTCTTTTAGGGACAGGTTCCTACTCTGCAGCTGAGTGTCTCCTTTGTGCAGTGTCTCTCCCAGCGCCCTGTACGATGAGCGCGGCATCCGGTCTGTTGTCGGCTTAGCTGAATAGTAATATGCTGGCAGCAGAGCAGTGTCGCTATACTCGGAAGAGAGAGAGAGAGGGGGAGGGGTAGAGGGAGAGGGAGAGATTCTATGCCAGACTCAAAAACAAAGCTTCTGGGCATGCTCAATGTTTAAATAACGGATTTGGTCGCCGGAAACATTCATTCAAACATCCGTTCCATGCGTTTAGTGCTGGAAACGTCCCTTCAGGCTTTTTCGCCGGACACAAAAAACGTTGCAGGACACGTTTTTTGTGTCCGGCAAAAAAGCCTGAAGGGACGGATGCGGCACAAAACGGATGAAACGCATGTCCTTCAGGCACAATCCGACGCTAATACAACTCTATGGGAAAAAATAGATCCGGCGTAATAAAAAAACGGATCCAGATTGTGCCTGAAACTGCCGGATTGTGCCTGAAAGAAAAAACTGATGTGTGAAAGCAGCCTAATATTCATCTAAGACAGCAGATCAGACGCCATGCTCGTCGCACACGGCGCTGAGGGAGACACTGCACCAGGGAGACATCCAAGGACCAGCTCCTGAAAAAAGCGGTACTGATGACGCCTCATTTCGAGGAGGCGACGGGGCTGTGACAGTGACCGAAGCCTCATCCCCATGATGACGTTTTGTTTCAGCGAGGGGGAAGGGGCTGTGACAATGACCGCAGCCTCTGCCCCATGATAACATTTTGTTTGAGCGAGGGGAAAATGGGCTGTGACAATGACCGCAGCCTCTGCCTCCTGATGATGTTTTGTATAAGCGAGGGGGGAAGGGGCTGTGACAATGATCGCAGCCTCTGCCCCCTGAGGATGCTTTGAGTATCCCAGCATGCACTGGGGATACTCAAACAGATAGTCAGACAGGAGAAAAGTAGACATTAGAGAGAAGAAAAATGCAATAGTAGTTGGATAGTGTAGTTAGGGAGCAGTAGGGAATTTTTAAAGCAGGTATATTTGAAAATAGCTTAGATTATGGGACTAAATAGATAGGGAAACATGCTTTGCCTTTGGACCACCCAGTTAATGCTCAAGGTACAGGTGACAGGTTTATTTTTTCATTTAGTTTTTGGGGGATATTTTTTGGGGTGCGATCTTCTGTTTACTTTTACTATATATTGCAATACTTTTGTTTTGAAGTAAATAGTAAAAATGATGTTCTCCTATGAAGCTTAGTCTATAGCTGAGCTTCCTGGGAGAACAGAGATGGCAGCCACAGGAGCTTTCAGCAGACCCCCGACTGCATAGGATGTCGCAGCATGTGTCATTTCTGTGCCGCGATCAGACCATGCTTTAGCCAGTGTAGAGATTTCACTCACTCAGGTGCGACGGCTGACACTCAGGAGACACGTTCCTTTAAAAGTTCACAGGGTTTATTGCTTCATAAACCATGTGGGTAAAATAACAGAAAACAAATAGCCTTTGGCTCAGGGAAGAATACAAGTGTCCAGTCCTTCAGGCTCAGTCCTAGGGCCTTCACACACTCAGGAGGGTTTCACCTCCACACATATCTCCTGTGTTAAGCATTAGCCTGACTTATATAGAGCTAACCACACCCAGTAACCCATCACATGATTAGCCATGTGGTCTGACATCACCACAGGTCCTGAAACACATATATATACATGGTTATGTGCAACAAAGAAATACTCCGGGCTACATCACAGCGACAAGCCACCTATGTGACACATACCTCCCGTCAACTACACACCCTTTAGCCATGCTACATACCTCCCCCCTCTGCCTAAAGCCGTGGGGCTTGGCACTTTCCCCCACTAAACAAGGGATTATTGATAGGGCATCCACATTACCGTGCAGCTTTCCGGCCCTATGTTCCACATGGAAACTGAAGTCCTGCAGGGCTGAGAACCAACGGGTGACCCTAGCATTTCTACCCTTTGTTTCCCTCATCCATCTAAGTGGGGCATGGCCAGATATTAGTCTGAATTTACGACCCAGCAGATAGTACCGTAACGTGTCCACCGCCTACTTTATGGCCAAACACTCTTTCTCTACGACTGAGTAATTCCTTTCAGACGAGGACAGCTTCCTACCCAGATAGAGAATAGGATGCTCCTCCCCATGTAGCTCTTGGGAAAGGAATGCTCCTACCCCAACATCTGAGGCATCTGTCTGAAGAATAAATTCTTTCTTGAAATCTGGGGCCATCAGAACGGGTTGCTTACATAGAGCCGCCTTCAATTCTTGGAAGGCTGACTCTGTCTCTTCGGACCATTTAATCATTACTGATTTTGTCCCCTTTAGCAGATCAGTCAGAGGCGCAGCCACTGTGGCGAAGTTCCGGATGAACCTCCTGTAATATCCCACGATTCCCAGAAAGGCTTTAACTTGCTTTTTGGAGAGTGGTTTTGGCCATGTTTGGATTGCCTCCACTTTCCTGATTTGGGGCTTTATTTCATCCACGACCCACTATATAGCCTAGGTATTTAGCTTCTTCCTTACCCAAGGCACACTTCTTCAGGTTTATTGTAAACCCCGCCTCTCTTAGAGCATCAAACACCGCTTGGACTTTTTCCAGATGACTCTCCCAGTCCGGGCTAAAGATGACGATATCATGCAGGTACGCAGAAGCGTATGGCTTATGGGGTGCAAGGACTCTATCCATAGCCCTCTGGAAGGTCGCAGGAGCTCCCTGTAGGCCAAACGGCATCCGGACATACTGGAAGCATCCATCTGGTGTAGAAAACGCCGTCTTCTCCTTGGCTTCCTGTGCCATGGGGATCTGCCAATACCCCTTCTTGAAATCCAAGGTGGTTATATATCTGGCGTGCCCAAGCCTTTCGATGAGCTCATCAATGCGGGGCATGGGATAAGCGTCGAACTTGGAGACCTCATTCAACTTCCGATAGTCGTTGCAAAACCTCCACTCTCCATCAGGTTTTGGGACCAGGACAATTGGGCTCGACCAACCGCTCTTGGATTTCTCAATGACTCCAAGCTTCAACATATGCTCCACCTCCTTGGAGATTACTTCTCGACGAGCCTCAGGAATACGATAGGGCTTCACGTTCACCCGCACATGTGGCTCTGTTAGAACCTCGTGTTCCATGACTTTCGTGTATCCTGGCAACTCTGAAAACAGGTCCCTGTTTTTCTGGAGTAACTCCTGGCACTGCTGTTTCTGGGTCTTCGATAGCGTCTCCGCTATAGTAACCGCTCCAACCTCACCTGGGTTGTTTAACAACAATGGAGTTACTGCCTGCTCTCTATCTTGCCATGGCTTGATGAGGTTGACATGGTAAACTTGGAATGGTTTCCGTCTTCCTGGGTGGTGAATTTTATAATTTACCTCACCAAGTTTCTCAACGACCTCATATAGCCCTTGCCATTTGGCCAAGAACTTGCTTTCCACCGTCGGAACTAAGATAAGAACTCGGTCTCCCGGATTGAACTGCCTGACTCTTGCAGACCGGTTGTTGTAGACCCTGGCCTGAGCTTCTTGTGCCTGGAGGAAGTGTTCATTCATGATAGGCATCACTTTTGCAATCCTCTGCTGCATCAGGGCCACATGCTCAATGATGCTTCTGTGGGGCGTGACTTTGGCTTCCCAGGTTTCCTTGGCTATATCCAAGAGTCCTCGTGGATGTCGGCCATATAGGAGCTCAAACGGCGAGAACCCTGTGGAGGTCTGTGGAACTTCATGAATGGAAGACATCAGATAGGGTAAGAGACAATCCCAGTCTCTACCGTTTTCTCTATAGCTTTTCTCAGCATGCTCTTCAGTGTCTTGTTAAATCTCTCAACAAGGCCATCTGACTGGGGATGGTACACCGAGGTCCTCAACTGGGAGATTTTCGGGGCTTTGCATAACTCCCTCATCACCTTGCTCATGAAAGGTGTCCCCTGGTCATTCAGGATCTCCTTCGGCAGACCTGTCCGGGAAAAGACATGGACCAACTCACGGGCTATACTCTTCGAGGAAGAATTTCTCAAGGAAATTGCCTCAGGATAGCGTGTGGCACAGTCCAGGATGACTAATATATTCTGATGGCCCCGGGCTGATTTAACTAAGGGACCGACCAAGTTCATGGCAATTCTCTCAAACGGCACCTCAATAATGGGCAGTGGCACAAGGGGGTTCCGGAAATGAAGAGTGGGAGCAGTTAGCTGACATGTAGGGCAGGACCTGCAATAGATCACTATTTCCCGGTGACACCCAGGCCAATAGAACCTCTGTACAACCCGTTCCTGCGTTTTTTCCACCCCTAGGTGTCCACCCAAGATGTGTGAATGTGCCATGTCCAACACCTTCCGTCTATATGGACCCGGCACTACCAACTGCTCTACCAACTCCTCCCTTATTTTCGTGACCCGGTACAACAACTCCCCACTCATCAGAAAATGGGGAAATCTTGTGTCTGCCCCCCGGCTCCTGTACCACCCCGTCAATAACTGTGACATTATTAAAGGCTTCCCTCAGAGTGGGGTCCCTATGTTGGGCAGTCCCAAAATTTTCACCGGTTACCTCTAACTCCAGAATATCAGATGCAGGGGACACTTCCTCCTCATCCCCAACCAGAACACAAAAAGGAAACCTGTCTGTCTCTGGGTGTGGCAACACCCTTCCAGGGTTCATTGGTTCCCTACTCTTGCTAGGGAGCTCAGAACCTTTTCCCCACAAATCCCAAAACAAACAGAAATCCCGGCCAATAATTATAGGGTGCAACAAGTCCTGAACGACGCCGACTATGTGGGACTCAGTGCCACATTCCGTTTCAATGTCCACCCTGGCCATAGGGTAGTCCTTTGCATCACCATGTATGCACCGCACTCCGACCTTCTTTCCCGGGAACAGGTGGAGAGGAAAAGTGGCCCTCACCAGGGTCACTAGGCTCCCCGAGTCTAACAGTGCCGTTACTGCTCGACCGTTCACCTTTTACGGGACACGCTTGAGGTCCCTCGTTGGGCGGAGAGTTCACACTGCAGGCTGGATACGCATAGTATGAACAATGGCGTCCCATGCTGCAGTCCATCTGCTCAGTGGTCTGTGGTCTGGGAACAACGGGCAGCTATATGTCCTGGCCCGTGGCACCTCCAACAAATAATATCACCCGTAGGGACCTTGGGCACCACCTCCCCCGCCCTTTGTGACCTTGGACGCGCCACCCCTTTTTGGGACTCAGCTCCCTTCTGGGACCCCCAGTACGGCATGGGCTGCCTCCCGAAGGAGCCTTCCAACCCTTGGTATCTCTCAACCAGTCCGATCAGCTCGTCGGCATTCTGGGGATCACCCTGGGCAACCCAAGACTGTATAGGCCTCGGGAGGGAACGGACCAACCGATCCATCATCACCCGTTCTACCATCTGTGCAGGTGTAGATGACTCTGGCTGCAGCCATTTCTGGACCAGGTGCAACAGATCAAACATTTGGGAGCGAGGTGGTTTGTCCCGGTGATGAGCCCAGCAGCGAACTTGCTGTGCCCTGACAGTCAGTGTCACCCCCAAACATGTGAGAATCTCGACTTTCAATTTGTGATACTCTTTGGCATCCTGCAAGGTCAAGTCATAGTACGCCTTCTGGGGTTCTCCTGTCAGGTATAGCGCCAATACCTCTGCCCACTGCTCTGGCGGAAGTTTTTCCCTCTCAGCGACCCTCTCAAACACCGACAGGAAGGCCTCAACATCATCCCCGGAGGTCATTTTCTGCAATGCGCGTCTTATCGTCTTCCGGACGTGAGTGTCATCAGCCAGACCTGGGGTTGGGGCGCTCGTCTTGCCCTGGATGGTGGCTGCCAGAAGCTGTATCTGCTGTTGGCTCTGCTGTATCAGCTGCCATTGCTCCTGCTGGCTCTGCCGTTGCTCCTGCTGGCTCTGTTGTATCAGCTGCCGCTGCTCCTGCTGGCTCTGTTGCATCTGCTGCCGTTGCTCCTGCTGGCTCTGTTGTATCTGCTGCATCAACAGCTTGTTGGTCTCTTGCTGCTGTGACTGCATCTGGACCAAGTGTTTCAGTAGGTCCTCCATTTTCCCCGGCAATGCTTGCTGGCTTGCAATAGCCTTGACCCAGGACATTCAATAACATACTTACGTCTCCGCTGGGAACGCTGACCGCACATCTACCACCAATTGTAGGGATTTCACTCACTCAGGTGCGACGGCTGACACTCAGGAGACACGTTCCTTTAAAAGCTCACAGGGTTTATTGCTTCATAAACCATGTGGGAAAAATAACAGAAAACAAATAGCCTTTGGCTCAGGGAAGAAAACAAGTGTCCAGTCCTTCAGGCTCAGTCCTGGGGCCTTAACACACTCAGGAGTATTTCACTTCCACACATATCTCCTGTGTTAAGCATTAGCCTGACTTATATAGACCTAACCACACCCAGTAACCCATCACATGATTAGCCATGTGATCTGACATCACCACAGGTCCTAAAACACATATATATACATGGTTATGTGCAACAAAGAAATACTCCGGGCTACATCACAGCGACAAGCCACCTATGTGACACATAGCTCCCATCGACTACACACCGTTTAGCCATGCTACACCAGTTACAGCCAGATGCCAGCTACATGACACAGCCCACACTTGGCGCGTTAGTAGCCGCCTCTGATGGAAATGGACATTTTATTAAATATTTATTGAACAATTTATGGTCTCAAATCCAATATATCTTGATAACAGAAAGGGATAACATAAGACACTTACGATGATACAAACATGGGGAGAATTATGTTATAGTCACTAGGGTTGAGCGAAACGGATCGTTCATTTTCAAAAGTCGCCGACTTTTGGCAAAGTCGGGTTTCATGAAACCCGGCCCGACCCTGTGCGGGGTCGGCCATGCGGTATGCGACTTTTGCGCCAAAGTCGCGTTTCAATGACGCGAAAAGCGCCATTTCTCAGCCAATGAAGGTGGACGCAGAGTGTGGGCAGCGTGATGACATAGGTCCTGGTCCCCACCATCTTAGAGAAGGGCATTGCAGTGATTGGCTTGCTGTCTGCGGCGTCACAGGGGCTATAAAGGGGCGTTCCCGCCGACCGCCATCTTACTGCTGCTGATCTGAGCATAGGGAGAGGTTGCTGCCGCTTCTTCAGAAGCAGGGATAGCGTTAGGCAGGGTCCATTAACCACCAAACCGCTTGTGCTGTAGCGATTTCCACTGTCCAACACCACCTTTGTTTGCAGGGACAGTGGAAGCTACATTTTTTTTTCCTCAGCGCTGTAGCTCATTGGGCTGCCCTAGAAGGCTCCCTGATAGCTGCATTGCTGTGTGTACGCCGCTGTGCAAACCAACTGCTTTTTTCAAAGCACAAATCCTGTTGTTCCTTCCTTTCTGCACAGCTATCTTGTTTGTTTGTCCACACTTTTTATTTAATTTGTGCATCAGTCCACTCCTTATTGCTGCCTGCCATACCTGGCTGAGATTACTGCACGGAGATAGTAATTGTAGGACAGTCCCTGTGTGTTTTTTTTTTTTTTTTAATTCTCCCTAAAAAAAAGGCTGTGGGAGATTAAGATTGGCATTTCTGCTCGAGTGCCATCCCTGAGTGTGCCATCTCACATAGTGGGCCATAGAAAGCCTAATTTTTTTTTCTGTTTTTTTTTTTATTGGGTTTATAAATTCTCCCTGAAAAAAAAAAAACAGTGGGAGATTAATATTGCCCTTTGGGCTTGTGTGCCAGTCCTGAGCGTGCCATCTCTCTCTCAAATAGTGGGCCATAGAAAGCCTATTTATTTATTTTTTATTGGTTTTATAAATTCTCCCTGAAAAAAAAAAACAGTGGGAGATTAATATTGCCCTTTGGGCTTGTGTGCCAGTCCTGAGCGTGCCATCTCTCTCTCAAATAGTGGGCCATAGAAAGCCTATTTATTTATTTTTTATTGGTTTTATAAATTCTCCCTGAAAAAAAAAAAACAGTGGGAGATTAATATTGCCCTTTGGGCTTGTGTGCCAGTCCTGAGCGTGCCATCTCTCTGTCAAATAGTGGGCCATAGAAAGCCTATTTATTTTTTTTTCATTGGTTTTATAAATTCTCCCTGAAAAAAAAAAAAAACAGTGGGAGATTAATATTGCCCTTTGGGCTTGTGTGCCAGTCCTGAGCGTGCCATCTATCTCTCTCAGATAGTGGGCCATAGAAAGCCTACTTGTTTTGTTTTTTTTATTTGGTTTCTAAATTCTCTCTGAAAAAATCACTTTTTTTTTTATTTGGTTTCAAAATTCTTCCTTAAAAAATCATTTTTTGGGGGGGTTTCAGAATTCTCCCTGAAAAAATAAAAAAAAACAGTGGGAGATTAATATTGGCCTTTCTGCTTGTGTGCCAGTCCTGACTCCTGGGTGTGCCATCTCTCTCTCTCAGATAGTGGGCCATAGAAAGCCTATTTGTTTTTTTATTTGGTTTCTAAATTCTCTCTGAAAAAATCACTTTTTTTTTAATTTGTTTTCTAAATTCTTCCTTAAAAAAATCATTTTTTGGGGGGATTATAAATTCTCCCTGAAAAAATAAAAAAAAACAGTGGGAGATTAATATTGGCCTTTCTGCTTGTGTGCCAGTCCTGACTCCTGGGTGTGCCATCTCTCTCTCTCAGATAGTGGGCCATAGAAAGCCTATTTGTTTTTTGTTTTTTTTATTTGGTTTCTAAATTCTCTCTGAAAAAAATCACTTTTTTTTTATTTGTTTTCTAAATTCTTCCTTAAAAAATCATTTTTTTTTTTGGGTTTCTAAATTCTCCCTGAAAAAATAAAAACAAACAGCGGGAGATTAATATTGACATTTGTGCTTGAGTGACAGTCCTGCGTGTGTGGCATCTCTCTCATTTGGTGCCACCAAAAACAGAGTGTGTAACATTGTGCCTGCTTTTCCTTGCGGTCTCACCCACCTGTAAAGGGGTATCTAAATCATACTGAAGTTATAGCTCACCGTGTAAGTTGTTTGACAGCAACAAATACCGTTAGTTTGGTTACGTTTTTAAAACAATGAGGAAGTCTGGTGGAAGAGGTCGTGGCCGGGGGCGTTCATTGTCAGCTGGTAATGAGGGTAGTGGTAGTGGTGGAGCATCAGGTGGTCGTGGGAAAAAAAATATTGCACCTAAGTCTGGAGCTGTGGAGCCAGGTTCGTCGTCTGGCTACACAAGGCCTCGAACGCTCCCTTTTCTGGGAGTAGGAAAACCGCTTTTAAAGCCGGAGCAGCAAGAGCAAGTTTTGACTTACCTTGCTGACTCAGCCTCTAGCTCTTTTGCCTCCTCTTTTGAAACTGGTAAATGTAAAAGCAGCGCGTCGTTAGTGGATGTTCACGGTCAGGGACAAGTCGCTTCCTTGTCCTCTTCAGCAAAAACAACAACAGAGAAGGATGCAGCAGGCGACACAATGGGTTACTCCATGGAGCTCTTTACACATACCGTCCCTGGCTTAGAAAGTGAAGCAGTTAACAGGCCATGCCCATTACAAGTTGAATCTGACATGGAGTGCACTGATGCACAGCCACAGCCAGACTACTATGCTGGTCCTTTGACTCAGACCACAACATTGCCCTCGCAGGGTACTGATCCAGAATCAGACCCTGATGAGACTATGTTGCCCCGTCACGAACGCTCTACCACCGACTTACACGGTGACAAAGTTGCGCACGAGCTAGAAGAGGAGGTTATAGATGACCCAGTTGTTGACCCCGATTGGCAGCCATTGGGGGAACAGGGTGCAGGCAGCAGTAGTTCTGAAGTGGAGGAGGAGGGGCCGCAGCAGGCATCAACATCGCAACAGGTTCCATCTGCCGGGCCCGTTTCTTGCCCAAAACGCGTGGCAAAGTCAAAACCTGTTGGAGGACAGCGTGGCCATCCGGTTAAAGCTCAGTCTGCAATGCCTGAAAAGGTATCCGATGCTAGAAAGAGTGCAGTCTGGCATTTTTTTAAACAACATCCAATTGATCAGCGCAAAGTCATCTGTCAAAAATGTTCAACTACCTTAAGCAGAGGTCAGAATCTGAAAAGTCTCAATACAAGTTGCATGCATAGACATTTAACCACCATGCATTTGCAAGCCTGGACTAACTACCAAACGTCCCTTAAGGTTGTAGCACCCTCGGCCAATGAAGCTAGTCAGCAACGCAACATCCCTTCCGGCAGTGTAGGGCCACCATTTTCCGCACCACCTGCAGTATCTGTGCAGGTTTCTTTGCCAGGCCAAAGCAGTCCGGGTCAGGGAATCACCAGTTTCGTAGTAGGAAACACTGCATCTAGGGCACCGGCGGCAACAATACCATCTCTCACCGTCTCTCAGTCTGCCATGTCCACCGGCACCCCCGCTAGTTCCACGATCTCCAGCTCTCCAGTCCAGCTCACCCTACATGAGACTATGGTTAGAAAAAGGAAGTACTTAGCCTCGCATCCGCGTACACAGGGTTTGAACGCCCACATAGCTAGACTAATCTCGTTAGAGATGATGCCCTACCGGTTAGTTGAAAGCGAAGCTTTCAAAGCCCTGATGGACTACGCTGTACCACGCTACGAGCTACCCAGTCGACACTTCTTTTCCAGAAAAGCCATCCCAGCCCTCCACCAGCATGTTAAAGAGCGCATCGTCCATGCACTCAGGCAATCTGTGAGTACAAAGGTGCACCTGACAATAGATGCATGGACCAGTAGTCATGGCCAGGGACGGTACGTGTCCATCACGGCACACTGGGTGAATGTGGTGGATGCAGGGTCCACAGGGGACATCAATTTTGGGACAGTTCTGCCTAGCCCACGGTCTAGGAAACAGTTGGCTGTAGCCGTTCGCACCCCCTCCTCCTCCTTGTCCTCCTGCAGAAGCGAGAGCTCGTCCACAGACCGCAGTCACCCAACCGCTCCATCCGTAGCTGCCACTGTTGCACACCAGTTTTCCCATTATGGGGCAGCTACTGGCAAGTGTCAGCAGGCTGTATTGGCTATGAAGTGTTTGGGCGACAACAGACACACCGCGGAAGTTCTGTCCGAGTTCTTGCAGAAAGAAACGCAGTCGTGGCTGGGCACAGTAGATCTTGAGGCAGGCAAGGTAGTGAGTGATAACGGAAGGAATTTCATGGCTGCCATCTCCCTTTCCCAACTGAAACACATTCCTTGCCTGGCTCACACCTTAAACCTGGTGGTGCAGTGCTTCTTGAAAACTTATCCGGGGTTATCCGACCTGCTCCTCAAAGTGCGCAGACTTTGCTCACATATCTGCCGTTCGCCCGTACACTCCAGCCGTATGCAGACCTATCAGCGGTCTTTGAACCTTCCCCAGCATCGCCTAATCATAGACGTTGCAACAAGGTGGAACTCAACACTGCACATGCTTCAGAGACTGTGCGAACAGAGGCGTGCTGTTATGTTTTTGTGGGAGGATACACATACACGGGCAGGCAGTAGGATGGCAGACATGGAGTTGTCAGGTGTGCAGTGGTCGAAGATACAAGACATGTGTCAAGTCCTTCAGTGTTTTGAGGAATGCACACGGCTGGTTAGTGCAGACAACGCCATAATAAGCATGAGCATCCCCCTAATGTGTCTGCTGATGCAAAGTTTGACGCACATAAAGGATCAGGCGTCTGCAGCAGAGGAAGTGGAAAGCCTTGATGACAGTCAGCCATTGTCTGGTCTGGGCAGTGTACAGGATGAGGTAGCGGGCGAAGAGGAGGAGGAGGACGAGGAGGATGATGGGGATGAGTATATTTTTAATGAGGAAGCTTTTCCGGGGCCACTGGAAATTGGTGGCGTGGCAAGGCTGGGTTCTGGTTTTTTGAGGGACACAAGTGACGTAGATTTGCCTGAAACTGCCCCTCAACCAAGCACAACCGCAGATTTGAGAACTGGAACTTTGGCCCACATGGCGGATTATGCCTTACGTATCCTCAAAAGGGACACACGCATTACTAAAATGATGAACGATGACGATTACTGGTTGGCCTGCCTCCTTGATCCTCGCTATAAAGGCAAATTGCAAAATATAATGACTTATGAGAACTTGGAACTAATATTAGCAACCAAACAATCAACTCTTGTTGACCGTTTGCTTCAGGCATTCCCAGCACACAGCGCCCGTGATCGTTCTCACACGAGCTGCAGGGGGCAGCAGACCAGGAGTGTTAGGGGTGCACACATCAGAAGTGGCGTTGGACAGAGGGGTTTTCTGACCAGGTTGTGGAGTGATTTTGCTATGACCGCAGACAGGACAGGTACTGCAGCACCAATTCAAAGTGACAGGAGACAACATTTGTCCAGTATGGTTACTAACTATTTTTCATCCCTTATCGACGTTCTCCGTCAACCGTCATTCCCATTTGATTACTGGGCATCCAAATTAGACACCTGGCCAGAATTGGCAGAATATGCATTGCAGGAGCTTGCTTGCCCGGCAGCTAGTGTCCTATCAGAAAGAGTATTCAGTGCTGCAGGTTCAATATTAACCGAAAAAAGGACTCGTCTGGCTACCCAAAATGTAGATGATCTAACCTTCATTAAAATGAACCACAACTGGATTTCGAAATCTTTTGCCCCACCTTGCCCGGCCGACACCTAGCTTTCCTATGAAAAGGTCTTGCCTGTGGACTATTCTGAATGACTTTTCCAATCTCGTAATTTGCAGCACCTGATTGTTCAGCATACGACATGTTTACACTTCCCTAAATGGCCAAACTCCCCACACGGGGCCGTGGTATCGCCACTTGGCGCCAGCACCCGTGAGAGTGCTGTTTGTCTGAAGAGGTGGGTGTGCCCGCTTTTGGTCGACGGCACTGCCACTGGGTCCCTCATAGTACAATAAAGTGTCTCTGGCGGTGGTGGTGCGCACCCAACGTCAGACACACCATTGTAACATGAGGGGCCCTGGGCCTGTACCGCCGGCCACAAGACAGTTCCCCCACCCCCAGCTCAAACATTGCTAAACCACTTGCACAATTATCTCTCACAGTTCCACCAATGTTTAGTCTATGCGCTGACATCCTTAAATTCCAGCCACTGACAATACCATTGTATTGACATGTATGATGGTACTTAACATAGTCCGGGGCAGTGTCCTATATTTACCCAAGTAAATACTTTGCGCCAAATTACTAGGTCTGAAACTCCGCAGAGGAGCCCACCCAGTACTGAATGATTGCACCCTTTGGTGGTTTCGTTTTGTTGTCATGTGAGAGATTAACATCTATTTATTGTTTGGGACTACTGTAACAACTCTGCTGGCATCACAGCATGGCCTCACATCTCTCACACAATCTTACCCACTGCTCCAGGCCATGATGTGCTTTCTCTTTAATGCCAGCTCCATGTTCTGTGTCTTTGCTCTCTGCATGCCTCATGGCTTTGTGTATAGGGGTCCGGCGCCTGAACTCTCTGGTTCTTATAGGAATCAGGTGCACCTGTCCAATCAGTTCCTGACCAATTACCAAGAGGCCTCCTGTATATAGTGCAGCTCCACCCTGTGGTCTGGGCCTGTGCAATGTGTTAGCTCAGTTAGTGTTTAGCTGCTGAGTTTGCCTGGCCTTGCTCTGAGTTTCTCCTCTGAGCTTTTCTCTGTGCTTTTGCCTTGTTCTTGTAGTCCGCCCTCCAGGAGGCAGAATATCCTGGTCCCTGGGTCTTTGTCCCTGTGTCTTGTTCTATTGCCTTGTCTGTACTTTGTCTTTTCTCGGTCTCCTTATCTGTGGCTTCCTTCCCTGCTTTCTTTCCTTGTGTTTTCTGTCTGCTTTACTCCGCACTCTTGCGGCTCTGCACTCAGACCTTGCTTCACACTCTCTGGCTTTGCTCTGTGTCTCCGCTCTTTGCGGTTCTATCTGGCTCCGCTCTTTGCGGTACTATCTGGCTCCGCCTCCTGTGTTTCTGCACTTGGCTCCGTCTCTGCTCTTGGCTCCGCCTCCAGCATCTCTGCTCTTGGCTCCGCCTCCAGCGTCTCTGCTCTTGGCTCTGCCTCCAGCATCTCTGCTCTTGGCTCCGCCTCCAGCGTCTCCACTCTTGGCTCCGCCTCCAGCGTCTCCGCTCTTGTCTCCACCTCCAGCATATCCGCTCTTGGCTCCGCCTCCAGCATCTCCGCTCTTGGCTCCGCCTCCAGTGTCTCCGCCCTTGGCTCCACCTCTTGCGGCTCCGTCCTTGGCTCTGCCTTCTCCTTCTCTTCTCTTAGTTCTCCCTTCTACTTGTTACTTGGTCCTCCTGTGTGAACAGGTCCCTACCTGTTCCTTCATTCTCCTTTCCTACTGGCTTGTTTCCGTACCTGCATCTTCTGTGTGTACAGGTCCCTACCTGTTCCTTCATCACACTCACAATAGGACTGCACTCGGGTATCATCAGAGTGCAGCCTGATTCATACACCACATCAACCCGTCCTGTGTATCCTGTGTTCCTGCCAGTCCTGCCGTTCCTGCCCTGCCTTCCAGTCCTGTGTTCTCTGCAGTGCCTCCCAATCCTGTGTTCCTGCCAGTCCTGCCGCTCCTGCCCTGCCTTCCAGTCCTTTGTTCCTGCTGTCCTAGCCAGTCCTGTTTCCTGCCGTGTCTCTGCCAGCACTGAGTTCCCTGCCGTGTCTCTGCCAGCCCTGTCTCAGCTGTGCCATCCTACTCGTCTGTGTTCCAGCAGTGCTCTTCTGCCAGTTCTGCCTAATGCCCGCACCAATCCAGGTGTTCCTGTCTCCCAAGTGGGATCAGCAGCCACAGCCAGACACCACCCTGGAGTAGCACCTGGCAGCTGCCTGCTGCACAAGCCTGTCCTCACCATCAGAGGCTCCAGTGAAAACCCAGGCAGCTGTCATAGTCACGCCCCTTCCAGGGTAGTCTGGTTTGTGGCACAGTGGGGCCACAAAACCCCCGAGCTCACGCCCACCAGTCAGGGCATGAGCGTGACAGTTTGCACAGGCCATGGCCTCCGCTGTATCCCATGTCCTACCGCTCTCAGAGCATGATGAACTTTCTCTCTACCGGTATGAGCAAGCTGAAGAATTTGTTGCGCCCTGTGTCGTTCCTATTGAGGAGACCTCGGGCCCAATCATAATTTCAAACGCTCTCTATGATCAACTCCGGGCCTATGAGGAGGAGCACGACCCAGCTGACCCACCTAGGTTCTATGGGAATCCGGAAGAATGCCAAAGCTTCCTGGAACAGTGCTTGCGCTACATCCTGCAGAATGCAGCTTGTTTTCCCTCTGACCGGATTAAGGTGGCCTACATCATGTCCTACCTAGCAGGAGATGCTTTATTAACCACACATCCAAGCTCTTTCCACCTCCTGTCGCCTCCAGCTCAAAAATATCTCCAGGATCCGTCCTTTCCTCAACCCCCAATCTACTAAAATGGTTGTGCACGCCCTCATCATTTCCCGCCTTGACTACTGCAACATCCTTTTCTGTGGCCTCCCTGCTAACACCCTTGCACCTCTCCAGTCCATCCTTAACTCTGCTGCCCGACTAATCCATCTCTCTCCTCGCTACTCCTCCGCTTCCCCCCTCTGCAAATCTCTTCACTGGCTCCCATTCCCTCAGCGTATCCAGTTCAAATTGCTAATACTGACCTACAAAGCCATCCACAACCTGTCTCCTCCATATATCTCTGAACTAATCTCTCGATATCTTCCCTCACGTGACCTCCGGTCCTCCCAAGACCTCCTTCTCTCCTCCACACTTATTCGCTCCTCATCCAATCGCTTCCAAGACTTCTCCCGAATATCCCCCATCCTCTGGAACTCTCTGCCCCAACACGTCCGACTATCAACCACAGTCGGATCCTTCAGACGGAACCTGAAAACTCATCTCTTCAGGAAAGCCTACAGTCTGCACTGACACCGCTGCTGCCTCATCACTATCGAAGCTACCGCCTCACCAACACCGGAGCTACCGCCTTACCAACACCGGAGCTACCGCCTCACCAACACCGGAGCTCCTGCAACCCTCAACCTACTGTCTCCTTCCCCATAATCCTGTAGAATGTAAGCCCGCAAGGGCAGGGTCCTCGCCCCTCTGTATCAGTCCGTCATTGTTAGTTTGTTTACTGTATGTGATATTTGTAACTTGTATGTAACCCCTTCTCATGTACAGCACCATGGAATCAATGGTGCTATATAAATAAATAAATAATAATAATAATAATTATGGATTTGTCCCCTCTGGGAAGCAGGGGATCCTATCGTCATGAGTCTTGGGGCCTTCCTGGTGGCCTTCCGTAAAGTCTTTGACAAGCCTCGTCCTGCTGCTCCTGTGAAGTCTTCCCCATCTAGATCCGAGAGGCGCTCCAGACGGGCGAAACCTGTGAGGAAACCTCCACGTCAAGCCATGACCGTCTGTGATCCTGCAGTTCCTCTACCCGTTAAAGCAGCTACTCTAATAGAACCCAAAAAGACTGTCAAGAGTGGACTGGCAAAGCATCAGTCTAAGACCAGTCGTAAGAAGGGCTTACTATGTCGCTGCTGTTGTGAGGAACACCTGGAAGACCTCTGTCCAGGGGATCTAAAGCTCCAAAACCTCGGGCCAGTAGGAGAGACTGCCCTTGGTGAGAATAACTCCCTTCCGCTAAAGTCTGTGTCTGTTCCAGTGCCTTGTGGGAGCTTCGGTCCTGCAGATGTGTTAAAGCTGCTAACCTGACGGATTCTAAGTGTGGTTCCTGTTCCACTGCTCCAGAATCCTGTGAAGGTGTTTGGTGATTGCCGAGTCCTACTTATGAACAGTCCAGTGTTGAAGGGACAACTACAGCTCCAAATCGGAGCATTGTATGCGGAGAGATTTGTTTTCCACTTGTTGACCAGTCCGCCCGTCGGTCGTTCTGAACCGGATACTCTGCTGCCCGCTCCGGTCCAAAGACCCAGCGTGGTTCTGCGTTTGGAACTATCAAGTCTCCAGAGGTTTCTTGTTCCTAAACTGCTAGGTCAACCTACAGTGTTGATATCTTCTCCACCCAATCAACTGGCTATTGAGTCACGGTGTGCTGACCTCACTGAAGTAAAGGAGACAGTGGCGTCCTCTCCGCACACCTCCAGTGTCAATACCTGTGACCAGTTCCCAGGAACATCTCTGTCACTTAAAAAATTTTCTATGAACTTTGGGAAGAAGATGCTTCCTGTAATGATGCCTTCGGATTCCATGTGGCAGGTGGATGAAGAAATTGAAGCTGAAGCTCTTGCATCTCTGTTCTTCACCAATCCGGAGGAAGAAATGGTCCAGTCTTGTCAGAGCAACTGGCTGATAGGTCTTGCTAAATGTATGTCGTCTGCTTCCAAGTGGCTACTTGCTGATAATACTAAGACAGAGACTTACTCATCCTCTAATCTTGAAGAGGAGGTCCAGTTTTTTCAGGGTACCAGGTTGAAGATGTTTCCTATATGTATGCCACCAGTTTCCATCTGGCTATCGGGCGAAGATCCCAAGACTGAAGTGTTCTCATCTCTGCTTCCTACCGGTCTAAAGGAGGAGGTCCAATTTTCTTGTGATGATGGACTTAAGTTGGATCCAGTGAAGGTGTCTTCAGTGTCCAAAGAATCAGTCTATGTTGTGGTCAAATCACAAGCTTCCAAGTCCCTGCTTTCGGTTGACCAGGTGAAAGAAGTCCTGTCCCTTGTGTCTTCTGAGTGGGAGGCTGATCTTACTGGACTCAAAGAGACTGAGCATCCTGAGATCTTTAATGTCTCAAATACCTCATTCTACGAGAGGAATGTTGTGATGGCAATGACTATGTGTCCTCCTATCCTTCTTCTACAGGTTGTTCTGGCGGGCTTGAAGAGGAGGGGCCGTAAAGGGGGGGGGTACTGTAACAACTCTGCTGGCATCACAGCATGGCCTCACATCTCTCACACAATCTTACCCACTGCTCCAGGCCATGATGTGCTTTCTCTTTAATGCCAGCTCCATGTTCTGTGTCTTTGCTCTTTGCATGCCTCATGGCTTTGTGTATAGGGGGCCGGCGCCTGAACTCTCTGGTTCTTATAGGAATCAGGTGCATCTGTCCAATCAGTTCCTGACCAATTACCAAGAGGCCTCCTGTATATAGTGCAGCTCCACCCTGTGGTCTGGGCCTGTGCAATGTGTTAGCTCAGTTAGTGTTTAGCTGCTGAGTTTGCCTGGCCTTGCTCTGAGTTTCTCCTCTGAACTTTTCTCTGTGCTTTTGCCTTGTTCTTGTAGTCCGCCCTCCAGGAGGCAGAATATCCTGGTCCCTGTGTCTTTGTCTCTGTGTCTTGTTCTATTGCCTTGTCTGTACTTTGTCTTTTCTCGGTCTCCTTATCTGTGGCTTCCTTCCCTGCTTTCTTTCCTTGTGTTTTCTGTCTGCTTTACTCCGCACTCTTGCGGCTCTGCACTCAGACCTTGCTTCACACTCTCTGGCTTTGCTCTGTGTCTCCGCTCTTTGCGGTTCTATCTGGCTCCGCTCTTTGCGGTACTATCTGGCTCCGCCTCCTGTGTTTCTGCACTTGGCTCCGTCTCTGCTCTTGGCTCCGCCTCCAGCGTCTCCGCTCTTGGCTCCGCCTCCAGCGTCTCCGCTCTTGGCTCCGCCTCCAGCATCTCCGCCTCCAGCGTCTCCGCTCTTGGCTCCGCCTCCAGCATCTCCGCTCTTGGCTCCGCCTCCAGCGTCTCTGCTCTTGGCTCCGCCTCCAGCATCTCTGCTCTTGGCTCCGCCTCCAGCGTCTCTGCTCTTGGCTCCGCCTCCAGCGTCTCCGCTCTTGGCTCTGCCTCCAGCATCTCCGCTCTTGGCTCCGCCTCCAGTGTCTCCGCCCTTGGCTCCGCCTCTTGCGGCTCTGTCCTTGGCTCTGCCTTCTCCTTCTCTTCTCTTAGTTCTCCCTTCTACTTGTTACTTGGTCCTCCTGTGTGAACAGGTCCCTACCTGTTCCTTCATTCTCCTTTCCTTCTGGCTTGTTTCCGTACCTGCATCTTCTGTGTGTACAGGTCCCTACCTGTTCCTTCATCACACTCCTCACAATAGGACTGCACTCGGGTGTCATCAGAGTGCAGCCTGATTCATACACCACATCAACCCGTCCTGTGTATCCTGTATTCCTGCCAGTCCTGCCGTTCCTGCCCTGCCTTCCAGTCCTGTGTTCTCTGCAGTGCCTCCCAATCCTGTGTTCCTGCCAGTCCTGCCGTTCCTGCCCTGCCTTCCAGTCCTGTGTTCCTGCTGTCCTAGCCAGTCCTGTTTTCTGCCGTGTCTCTGCCAGCCCTGAGTTCCCTGCCGTGTCTCTGCCAGCCCTGTCTCAGCCGTGCCAGCCTACTCGTCTGTGTTCCAGCCGTGCTCTTTTGCCAGTCCTGCCTAATGCCCGCACCAATCCAGGTGTTCCTGTCTCCCAAGTGGGATCAGCAGCCACAGCCAGACACCACCCTGGAGTAGCACCTGGCAGCTGCCTGCTGCACAAGCCTGTCCTCACCATCAGAGGCTCCAGTGAAAACCCAGGCAGCTGTCATAGTCACGCCCCTTCCAGGGTAGTCTGGTTTGTGGCACAGTGGGGCCACAAAACCCCCAAGCTCACGCCCACCAGTCAGGGCGTGAGCGTGACAACTACTAACTGGCAGACACTCATTACAATCGGCCTCCGCTGACAACACCAATGCTGCCCGTGTACCCCTGGAACCAATTATAAAGTGCGTACAGCCCAATTTTATTATGTTAGGCCTTCGAAGCCTGTCTGCGGTCCGTTCTTTCTACTACTCCTCCACTGACCAGACCACTGCTGCCCGTGTACCCCTGGAACCAATTATAAAGTGCCTACAGCCCAATTTTTTTTATGTTAGGCCTTCGAAGCCTGTCTGCGGTCCCTCCTTCCACTAGGCCTCCACTGACCTGTCTACTGCTGCCCGTGTACCCCTGGAACCAATTATAAAGTGCCTACAGCCCAATTTTATTAGGTTAGGCCTTCGAAGCCTGTCTGCGGTCCCTTCTTTCTACTACTCCACTGACCAGACCAATGCTGCCCGTGTACCCCTGGAACCAATTATGAAGTGCCTACAGCCCAATTTTTATTATGTTAGGCCTTCGAAGCCTGTCTGCGGTCCCTCCTTCCACTAGGCCTCCACTGACCTGTCTACTGCTGCCCGTGTACCCCTGGAACCAATTATAAAGTGCCTACAGCCCAATTTTATTAGGTTAGGCCTTCGAAGCCTGTCTGCGGTCCCTTCTTTCTACTACTCCTCCACTGACCAGACCAATGCTGCCCGTGTACCCCTGGAACCAATTATAAAGTGCCTACAGCCCAATTTTATTAGGTTAGGCCTTTGAAGCCTGTCTGCGGTCCCTTCTTTCTACTACTCCTCCACTGACCAGACCAATGCTGCCCGTGTACCCCTGGAACCTATTTTAAAGTGCCTACAGCCCAATTTTTTTATGTTAGGCCTTCGAAGCACACCGCCGTACTTTGAGGGGCCCTGTGCCAGTGCCAATGCCAACGAGTGGGCCCCCCTGCTTGCTCAGGATCACAGCACTTGCAAAGTTTAAATACTTACCTTACCTTAACTATTATTATAAGGGAAATTAAGATTGACAAGCTTCATTAAGAAGAATGCATGGTTTTGGCATTAAAATGGGCACTCTAGGTGTTTTCCTGGCCCCCACTCACTGCCGACTATGCTGCCCCATTGACTTGCATTGGGTTTCGTGTTTCGGTCGATCCCGACTTTACGTCATAATCGGCCGATTTCACTCGACTCGGCCGATTTCACTTGCGAAACCCGACTCGACTCTAAAAAAGTCAAGGTCGCTCAACCCTAATAGTCACCTATGCAGTTTTTGATGGTTTGCTCTTGCCAAAGTCCACTCTTGCTGATATATCTCCTGCGCAACTCTTTCCCAGGCGCTCTCTTTTTTCAAAAAGCAATGGCGATAGACTTCTTGGTGAATGTCCCAGTGCACAAGACGCTTCTGCACCAAAATTATTAATTTTTTTATATCTAGTGGAGGTGACATGGTGCCACAGCCAAAATAAGAATACAATGGAGAGATCCTGGGGTTGCGGCTTCAGAACACTGATATATTCTGTGGGTCACAACCCACATTTAGGGATATTGCCAAAAACTTAATTTCCAGGATTTGCATGGATCTCTTCATGTGACAGTTTGGGATCAAATGAGCATCAAAGGTAGCAGCTTCCAGCTCTACAGAGGTAGGGGTAAGGTCCTTTTCTTTTGTGTGAAGGGACCCAAGATCACATCTACATCCTCAGATGTTAATGGACAAAAAAGTATGATGATTATTTTTGATGTTATTACTTTTGCTGTTGATGTTTTTCAATTCTAGATGTTCGGTTGTCGGCCACTTTGTTACAAGCGTTCGCTTCTTCTTACGACGACATAGAGCTCACCTTTGAGTGTTGGTGTTTCCATTGATGGAAGAATGGAAATGTTATTTGTACAGGTGACACTTGGACGTGACATCCACGAGATGGTTTCTAGGTCTCTTGTCTCTACTTGTGTGGCTACCGAGACTTTAATTACAGGATCAGTGCTTGTTCTTTTGGAGGCCACTTGGATGTTATTGAGATCCTCCTCACTTACTTGTGTCCCAACGGTTTTGTATTTGGGGACTTGTGGATGAAGCTTTGCTGATCCAGACTTTTCCCTAAAAAAAAATCCAAGAATCTCCTTTTTACAGTCTTAGAAGGTTGTTTTGTCATCTTTATAGGACTTCCCTTCCTGACTGACGGGGACAGCCTCTTAATCAGCCCCTCTTCAATTTGTACCAGTTCCAGTTCGCGTGGTGAATCGCTGCTTGTTTCTTTCTTTGCTATTTCAGCAGCAGCATCTGCTGGAACATCATAAGGCTTGATCCTGTTCTCCCTTTCCAGAATGGTTTCCATGACCTCGCTGGAATTTTAGTCTTTTTTTCTGAAGTGTCAAAGATGTCATCAAATGACCCAGCCAGCTGATCTCCGAGCATGAAACATCCGAACAGGTTCCATTTCCTATCATCATTGCTAAAGCATGGGATGGAGCAGGTAGATTGGAAACTGTCACCTCACGTACCGGAGCCACTGACGTGTGAAACCGGCCTAAGTCACATACTGTCCATTTCCTTGTGATCCTCCTTGAGATCGTCCTACTCCTTGATTGGAGGCCACCTCTGTTTAATTAAACTGATAGGACTTGATTTGGAAAGGCGCACACCTGTCTATACAAGACCTCACAGCTCACAGTGCAAACTCAAGCTCAAACTCAAATAGGCTTTATTGGCAGGACCAAAATACATTAAGGCTATGTGCACACGTAGAATGATCCTCTGAGGATTATTGTGGATTTACCGCGGTTTTTGTGCGGATTCCACTGCGGTTTTACACCTGCTGTTTTCTATTCTGGAGCAGATGTAAAACCGCTGCGGATTCCACACAAAGAATTGACATGCTGTGGAATGTAAACCGCTGCGTTTCTGCGCGTTTTTTTTCCACAACATGTGCACTGCAGATTGCAATTCTCATAGGTTTACATTGTACTGTAAACGCATAGGAAACTGCCGCGGACCCGCAGCTGCAGAAACGCTGCGGATCTGCAGCAAAATCCACAGCGTGTGCACATAGCCTTAGTGTTGCCAAAACAAGGAAAATAAATGTGACAGAGGATGGGATTGGGGTTATGGGAATGGGGTGTTGGGGGCACAATTTTGGAAATAGTAGTCCATTTGGGGTTTTAGGCTACGTGCAAACATCACAGATTTTCCCGCGGATCTGCAGCAGTTTTCCATGCGTTTAACAGTAGCATGTTAACCTATGGAAAACCAAATACCTGTGCACATGCTGCGGAAAAAAACGCACGGGAGCGCAGCATTGTTTTTTCCGCAGCATGTCAATTCTTTGTGCGCATCTGCAGCGTTTCTGCACCCATAGACTTCCACTGAGTCAAGCACATCCACAGCAAAACCGCAGATGTAAAAAATCTGCAGGTTAGCTGCGGGGGGAAACGCTGTAGATCGGGAGGGAGTGTGTGGGTGGTGACTGTGTGCGTGTATGTGTGTGGGCAAGGCATCTGCGGGCTGTCCGGGGGGGTCTGTGGGCTGTCCCGGGGTGTGCGGCTCTGTCCGGGGCTGTGCCGGGGTGTCCGGGTGTGTGCGTGGCTGTCCGGGTGTGTGCATGGCTGTCCGGGTGTGTGCGGCGCTGTACGGGTGTGTGCGGTGCTGTCCATCCGGGTGTGTGCGGCGCTGTCCGGGTGTGTGTGTGTGTGTGGGTGCAGGAATCGTCCGATGGGACTACAAGTCCCATCGGGCTATGCCTGCTACAGTAATAGTGATTGACACATTAGCCAATGATGGGACAGTAGTAGTCCCATCATCCGGCTATTGTGTTGAATGTAAAAAAAAAAACAAAAAACACATACTGTACATACAACATACAACAGAACATACAACATATAACATACAGTACATACAACAGTACATACAACATAACATACAGAACATACTACATACAACATACAGTACATACAACATATGACATACAGTACATACAACATATGACATACAGTACATACAACATATGACATACAACAGTACATACAACACATACATATAGACATACAGTACATATACACAACACATACAGTACATACAACATGTATGTATGTGAGTATGTACATGAGTACATACTCACCATCACCTTGATCCCCGAAGCCATTGTTCACCTGTAAAAAATATTAAAATAAACCAACAATATACTCCCTGATCCGCAGAAATCCAATTAAAACGAGTGTCCCACGATGATTTCCCATGGAGAGCAGCCACATCAGCTGATGCGACCGCTCTCCAGGGGCTCCAGGATAAAATGATGGAAGATATCCTTCCGCACTGTATCCCTCCGCTGCTGTGAGAAATAGTTCCTACTCTCACTTGTGGCACTGCTGTGTGGGAAAATTCCCATGCAGCTTTGTCATAAAGTGAGACCCTGAACTCAGGTAACCTCTTCAGTAATGCACTGCAGAAGCCATTGTCTCCTGTCAGTGTGTCACTGGAGGCCTATAGAGCAGTGACATCACCCGATGTCACTGTTCTATAGGGGAGATTGTCGTGGGATACTCGTTATTAATTGGACTACGGCGGAAAGTGAGTATACGGTTGGTTTAATATTTTTTATTTTTTGCAGGCGATCGAGTATGGTAAGTATGGTGAAATTAAGAATATTAAAATACTTTTTTCTGGCTGTGTCTTTTTTTTAAACTCTTTCACTACTATAGGATTAGTAATGGATAGGCATCTTATTGACACGTCTCCATTATTAACCGAGCTTAATGTCACCTTACAATAGCAAGGTGACATTAACCCCGTATTACCCCATATCCCACAGCTACAGAGGAGTGGGAAGAGAGGGGCTAAGTGCCAGAATTGGCGCATCTTACAGAGCCAGTTTCTTTGTAGCGCTTGATGGTTTTTGCAGCTGTACTTGGGGACACTTTCAAAGTTTTCTCAATTTTTCGGACTGACTGACCTTCATTTCTTAAAGTAATGATGGCCACTCGTTTTTCTTTACTTAGCTGCTTTTTTCTTTCCATAATACAAATTCTAACAGTCTATTCAGTAGGACAGGGATACTGTTGAAACTCCATGTTTGCTGGTCAAGCCAGAAGGGGTAGGTGTCACAACTTGAGCATGGGAAAATATTCTGAAAAGTTCCCAGGCTCAAGTTCATATGAGTTCATCCAGCAGAGGGCGCATCACCGCGACTCGAGGTAACTACAGTACATTCCCCTGCATTCCATTCATTCACCAAGTTTTACAGTCAGTAGCACAGCTGCATTAGCAGAGCTCCTGGGTGTAAAATGATTTAACTCCTTCAGATGGATTTACAGCGTAGGACAAGACTGAACGACGGAAGGTATGGAATATTGTTGTTTGTTTTTTTTAACTTTGTTTCAGGTGACAAAGGTCTTCAGGTGGATTAAGAGTATAATAAAATATTAAAACACCATGTGTCTTTATTTCATTAACCCCTTCATGACCCAGCCTATTTTGACCTTAAAGACCTTGCCGTTTTTTGCAATTCTGACCAGTGTCCCTTTATGAGGTAATAACTCAGGAACGCTTCAACGTATCCTAGCGGTTCTGAGATTGTTTTTTCGTGACATATTGGGCTTCATGTTAGTGGTAAATTTAGGTCAATAAATTCTGCGTTTATTTGTGATAAAAACGGAAATTTGGCGAAAATTTTGAAAATTTCGCAATTTTCACATTTTGAATTTTTATTCTGTTAAACCAGAGAGATATGTGACACAAAATAGTTAATAAATAACATTTCCCACATGTTTACTTTACATCAGCACAATTTTGGAAACAAAATTTTTTTTTGTTAGGAAGTTATAAGGGTTAAAATTTGACCAGCGATTTGTCATTTTTACAACGAAATTTACAAAACCATTTTTTTTAGGGACCACCTCACATTTGAAGTCAGTTTGAGGGGTCTATATGGCTGAAAATACCCAAAAGTGACACCATTCTAAAAACTGCACCCCTCAAGGTACTCAAAACCACATTCAAGAAGTTTATTAACTCTTCAGGTGCTTCACAGCAGCAGAAGCAACATGGAAGGAAAAAATGAACATTTAACTTTTTAGTCACAAAAATTATCTTTTAGCAACAATTTTTTTATTTTCCCAATGGTAAAAGGAGAAACTGAACCACGAAAGTTGTTGTCCAATTTGTCCTGAGTACGCTGATACCTCATACAGTGGGGCAAAAAAGTATTTAGTCAGTCAGCAATAGTGCAAGTTCCACCACTTAAAAAGATGAGAGGCGTCTGTAATTTACATCATAGGTAGACCACAACTATGGGAGACAAACTGAGAAAAAAAAATCCAGAAAATCACATTGTCTGTTTTTTTTAACAATTTATTTGCATATTATGGTGGAAAATAAGTATTTGGTCAGAAACAAACAATCAAGATTTCTGGCTCTCACAGACCTGTAACTTCTTCTTTAAGAGTCTCCTCTTTCCTCCACTCATTACCTGTAGTAATGGCATCTGTTTAAACTTGTTATCAGTATAAAAAGACACCTGTGCACACCCTCAAACAGTCTGACTCCAAACTCCACTATGGTGAAGACCAAAGAGCTGTCAAAGGACACCAGAAACAAAATTGTAGCCCTGCACCAGGCTGGGAAGACTGAATCTGCAATAGCCAACCAGCTTGGAGTGAAGAAATCAACAGTGGGAGCAATAATTAGAAAATGGAAGACATACAAGACCACTGATAATCTCCCTCGATCTGGGGCTCCACGCAAAATCCCACCCCGTGGCGTCAGAATGATCACAAGAACGGTGAGCAAAAATCCCAGAACTACGCGGGGGGACCTAGTGAATGAACTGCAGAGAGCTGGGACCAATGTAACAAGGCCTACCATAAGTAACACACTACGCCACCATGGACTCAGATCCTGCAGTGCCAGACATGTCCCACTGCTTAAGCCAGTACATGTCCGGGCCCGTCTGAAGTTTGCTAGAGAGCATTTGGATGATCCAGAGGAGTTTGGGGAGAATGTCCTATGGTCTGATGAAACCAAACTGGAACTGTTTGGTAGAAACACAACTTGTCGTGTTTGGAGGAAAAAGAATACTGAGTTGCATCCATCAAACACCATACCTACTGTAAAGCATGGTGGTGGAAACATCATGCTTTGGGGCTGTTTCTCTGCAAAGGGGCCAGGACGACTGATCCGGGTACATGAAAGAATGAATGGGGCCATGTATCGTGAGATTTTGAGTGCAAACCTCCTTCCATCAGCAAGGGCATTGAAGATGAAACGTGGCTGGGTCTTTCAACATGACAATGATCCAAAGCACACCGCCAGGGCAACGAAGGAGTGGCTTCGTAAGAAGCATTTCAAGGTCCTGGAGTGGCCTAGCCAGTCTCCAGATCTCAACCCTATAGAAAACCTTTGGAGGGAGTTGAAAGTCCGTGTTGCCAAGCGAAAAGCCAAAAACATCACTGCTCTAGAGGAGATCTGCATGGAGGAATGGGCCAACATACCAACAACAGTGTGTGGCAACCTTGTGAAGACTTACACAAAACGTTTGACCTCTGTCATTGCCAACAAAGGATATATTACAAAGTATTGAGATGGAATTTTGTTTCTGACCAAATACTTATTTTCCACCATAATATGCAAATAAATTGTTAAAAAAACAGACAATGTGATTTTCTGGATTTTTTTTTCTCAGTTTGTCTCCCATAGTTGAGGTCTACCTATGATGTAAATTACAGACGCCTCTCATCTTTTTAAGTGGTGGAACTTGCACTATTGCTGACTGACTAAATACTTTTTTGCCCCACTGTATGTGGGGGTAAACCACTGTTTGGGCGCACGGCAGGGCTTGGAAGGGAAGGAGCGCCATTTGACTTTTTGAATCAAAAATTGGCTCCACTCTTTAGCGGACACCATGTCACGTTTGGAGAGCCCCCGTGTGCCTAAAAATTGGAGCTCCCCCACAAGTGACCCCATTTTGGAAACTAGACGCCCCAAGGAACTTATCTAGATGCATAGTGAGCACTTTGAACCCCCAGGTGCTTCACAAATTGATCCGTAAAAATGAAAAAGTACTTTTTTTTCACAAAAAAATTCTTTTAGCCTCAATTTTTTCATTTTCACATGGGCAACAGGATAAAATGGATCCTAAAATGTGTTGGGCAATTTCTCCTGAGTACACCAATACCTCACATGTGGGGGTAAACCACTGTTTGGGCACATGGTAAGGCTCGGAAGGGAAGGAGCGCCATTTGACTTTTTGAATGAAAAATTATTTCCATCGTTAGCGGACACCATGTCGCGTTTGGATAGCTCCTGTGTGCCTAAACATTGGCGCTCCCCCACAAGTGACCCAATTTTGGAAACTAGACCCCCCAAGGAACTTATTTAGATGCCTAGTGAGCACTTTAAACCCTCAGGTGCTTCACAAATTGATCTGTAAAAATGAAAAAGTACTTTTTTTTCACAAAAAAATTCTTTTCGCCTCAATTTTTTCATTTTCACATGGGCAGTAGGATAAAATGGATCATAAAATTTGTTGGGCAATTTCTCCCGAGTACGCTGATACCTCATATGTGGGGGTAAACCACTGTTTGGGCACACGGCAGGGCTCGGAAGGGAAGGCGCGCCATTTGACTTTTTGAATGGAAAATTAGCTCCAATTGTTAGCGGACACCATGTCGCGTTTGGAGAGCCCCTGTGTGCCTAAACATTGGAGCTCCCCCATAAGTGACCCCATTTTGGAAACTAGACCCCCCAAGGAACTTATCTAGATGCATATTGAGCACTTTAAACCCCCAGGTGCTTCACAGAAGTTTATAACGCAGAGCCATGAAAATAAAAAATAATTTTTCTTTCCTCAAAAATGATTTTTTAGCCTGGAATTTCCTATTTTGCCAAGGATAATGGGAGAAATTGGACCCCAAATATTGTTGTCCAGTTTGTCCTGAGTACGCTGATACCCCATATGTGGGGGTAAACCACTGTTTGGGCGCACGGCAGGGCTCGGAAGGGATGGCACGCCATTTGGCTTTTTAAATGGAAAATTAGCTCCAATCATTAGCGGACACCATGTCACGTTTGGAGAGCCCCTGTGTGCTTAAACATTGGAGATCCCCCAGAAATGACACAATTTTGGAAACTAGACCCCCAAAGGAACTAATCTAGATGTGTGGTGAGGACTTTGAACCCCCAAGTGCTTCACAGAAGTTTATAACGCAGAGCCATGAAAATAAAAAAAAAAAATTATTTTCTCAAAAATGATCTTTTAGCCTGCAATTTTTTATTTTCCCAAGGGTAACAGGAGAAATTTGACCCCAGAAGTTGTTGTCCAGTTTCTCCTGAGTACGCTGATACCCCATATGTGGGGGTAAATCACTGTTTAGGCACATGCCGGGGCTCGGAAGTGAAGTAGTGACGTTTTGAAATGCAGACTTTGATGGAATGCTCTGTGGGCGTCACGTTGCGTTTGCAGAGCCCCTGATGTGGCTTAACAGTAGAAACCCCCCACAAGTGACCCCATTTTGGAAACTAGACCCCCAAAGGAACTTATCTAGATGTGTGGTGAGCACTTTGAACCCCCAAGTGCTTCATAGAAGTTTATAATGCAGAGCCGTGAAAATAATAAATACGTTTTCTTTCCTCAAAAATAATTATTTAGCCCAGAATTTTTTATTTTCCCAAGGGTTACAGAAGAAATTGGACCCCAAAAGTTGTTGTCCAGTTTCTCCTGAGTACGCTGATACCCCATATGTGGGGGTAAACCACTGTTTGGGCACATGCCGAGGCTCGGAAGTGAAGTAGTGACGTTTTGAAATGCAGACTTTGATGGAATGCTCTGTGGGCGTCACGTTGCGTTTGCAGAGCCCCTGATGTGGCTTAACAGTAGAAACCCCCCACAAGTGACCCCATTTTGGAAACTAGACCCCGAAAGGAACTTATCTAGATGTGTGGTGAGCACTTTGAACCCCCAAGCGCTTCATAGAAGTTTATAATGCAGAGCCGTGAAAATAATAAATACGTTTTCTTTCCTCAAAAATAATTATTTAGCCCAGAATTTTTTATTTTCCCAAGGGTAACAGGAGAAATTTGACCCCAATATTTGTTGTCCAGTTTCTCCTGAGTACGGTGATACCCCATATGTGGGGGTAAACTACTGTTTGGGCACATGCCGGGGCTTGGAATTGAAGTAGTGACGTTTTGAAATGCAGACTTTGATGGAATGCTCTGCGGGCGTCACGTTGCGTTTGCAGAGCCCCTGATGTGCCTAAACAGTAGAAACCCCCCACAAGTGACCCCATTTTGGAAACTAGACCCCGAAAGGAACTTATCTAGATGTGTGGTGAGCACTTTGAACCCCCAAGTGCTTCATAGAAGTTTATAATGCAGAGCCGTGAAAATAATAAATACGTTTTCTTTCCTCAAAAATAATTATTTAGCCCAGAATTTTTTATTTTCCTAAGGGTTACAGGAGAAATTGGACCCCAAAAGTTGTTGTCCAGTTTCTCCTGAGTACGCTGATACCCCATGAGTGGGGGTAAACCACTGTTTGGGCACACGTCGGGGCTCAGAAGGGAAGTAGTGACTTTTGAAATGCAGACTTTGATGGAATGGTCTGCGGGTGTCACGTTGCGTTTGCAGAGCCCCTGGTGTGCCTGAACAGTAGAAACCCCCACAAGTGACCCCATTTTAGAAACTAGACCCCCCAAGGAACTTATCTAGATATGTGGTGAGCACTTTGAACCCCCAAGTGCTTCACAGACGTTTACAACGCAGAGCCGTGAAAATAAAAAATCATTTTTCTTTCCTCAAAAATTATGTTTTAGCAAGCATTTTTTTAGATTCACAAGGGTAACAGGAGAAATTGGACCCCAGTAATTGTTGCGCAGTTTGTCCTGAGTATGCTGGTACCCCATATGTGGGGGTAAACCACTGTTTGGGCACACGTCAGGGCTCGGAAGTGAGGGAGCACCATTTGACTTTTTGAATACGAGATTGGCTGGAATCAATGGTGGCGCCATGTTGCGTTTGGAGACCCCTGATGTGCCTAAACAGTGGTAACCCCTCAATTCTACCTCCAACACTAACCCCAACACACCCCTAACTCTAATCCCAACTGTAGCCATAACCCTAATCACAACCCTAACCGCAACACACCCCTAACCACAACCCTAACCCCAACACACCCCTAACCCTAACCACAACCCTAATTCCAACCCTAACCCTAAGGCTATGTGCCCACGTTGCGGATTTGTGTGAGATATTTCCGCACCATTTTTGAAAAATCCACGGGTAAAAGGCACTGCGTTTTACCTGCGGATTTTCCACGGATTTCCAGTGTTTTTTGTGCGGATTTCACCTGCGGATTCCTATTGAGGAACAGGTGTAAAACGCTGCGGAATCCGCACAAAGAATTGACATGCTGCGGAAAATACAACGCAGCGTTTCCGCGCGGTATTTTCCGCACCATGGGCACAGCGGATTTGGTTTTTCATATGTTTACATGGTACTGTAAACCTGATGGAACACTGCTGCGGATCCGCAGCCAAATCCGCACCGTGTGCACATGGCCTAATTCTAAAGGTATGTGCACACGCTGCGGAAAACGCTGCGGTTCCGCAGCAGTTTCCCATGAGTTTACAGTTCAATGTAAACCTACGGGAAACAAAAATCGCTGTACACATGCTGCGGAAAAACTGCACGGAAACGCAGCGGTTTACATTCCGCAGCATGTCACTTCTTTGTGCGGATTCCGCAGCGGTTTTACAACTGCTCCAATAGAAAATCGCAGTTGTAAAACCGCAGTGAAATGCGCAGAAAAAAACGCGGTAAATCCGCCATAAATCCGCAGCGGTTTAGCACTGCGGATTTATCAAATCCGCAGCGGAAAAATCCGCAGAGGAACAGAATACGTGTGCACATACCGAAACCCTAACCCTAGCCCTAACCCTACCCCTAACCCTACCCCTAACCCTAACCCTAGCCCTAACCCTAACCCTACCCCTAACCCTAACCCTAGCCCTAACCCTATCCCTAACCCTAACCCTACCCCTAACCCTAACCCTATTCTAACATTAGTGGAAAAAAAAATTTCTTTATTTTTTTATTGTCCCTACCTATGGGGGTGACAAAGGGGGGGGGTCATTTATTATTTTTTTTATTTTGATCACTGAGATATAATCTATCTCAGTGATCAAAATGCACTTTGGAACGAATCTGCCGGCCGGCAGATTCGGCGGGCGCACTGCGCATGCGCCCGCCATCTTCCAAAATGGCCATTTGGAAGATGGCGGCGCCCAGGGAGAAGACGGACGGGACCCCGGCTGGATCGGTAAGTATGATGGGGTGGGGGGGACCACGGGGGGGGGGATCGGAGCACGGGGGGGGGGAATCGGAGCGCGGGAGGGGTGGAACGGAGAACGGGGGGGGTGGAACGGAGCACGGGGGGGCTGGAACAGAGCACCGGGGGGTGGAACGGAGCACCGGAGGGGGTGGATCGGAGTGCAGGGGGGGTGATCGGAGCACGGGGGGGTGATTGGAGCACGGGGGGAGCGGACAAGAGCACGGGGGGGGAGCGGAGCACTGGACGGAGGGGAGCCGGAGCAGTGTACCGGCCAGATCGGGAGGCTGGGGGGGCGATCGGTGGGGTGGGGTGGGGGCACATTAGTATTTCCAGCCATGGCCGATGATATTTCAGCATCGGCCATGGCTGGATTGTAATATTTCACCCGTTATAATAGGTGAAATATTACAAATCGCTCTGATTGGCAGTTTCACTTTCAACAGCCAATCAGAGCGATCGTAGCCACGAGGGGGTGAAGCCACCCCCCCTGGGCTAAACTACCACTCCCCCTGTCCCTGCAGATCGGGTGAAATGGGAGTTAACCCTTTCACCCGGCCTGCAGGGACGCGATCTTTCCATGACGCCACATAGGCGTCATGGGTCGGAATGGCACCGACTTTCATGACGCCTACGTGGCGTCATGGGTCGGGAAGGGGTTAAAATACTTTTTAATAATGTGTGCGTGTTTTATTAACCATTTCGTACTATTGGATTAATAATGGATAGGTGTCATAATTGACACCTCTCCATTATTAACCTGGCTTAATGTCACCTTACAATAGCAAGGTGACATTAACCCTTTATTACCCCATTTCCCACCGCTACAGGGGAGTGGGAAGAGAGTGGCTAAGTGCCAGAATAGGCGCATCTTACAGATGTGCCTTTTCTGGGGTGGCTGGGGGCAGATGATTTTAGCCAGGGGGGTAGAGGGGGTCCTATAACCATGGTCCCTCTCTAGGCTATTAATATCTGCCCTCGGTCACTGGCTTTCCCACTCTGGCGGAGAAAATTGCGCGGGAGCCCACTCCTATTTATTCCGGGACTTAACCCTTTAATTTAATAGCTGGAGACCCCAAATTTGACACAAAGATACTTATTACATTACTAAAGAGGAATATGTAGTAAAAGAAGGGATATGAGATGGTTTACTGTATGTAAACCATGTCTCATATCCTGTCGGGTTTGGGATGGAAATAGGAAAAGCCAGCAATTGAATTACTGGCTTTTCTGCTATCTAGCGCGGAATTAAATATATATATATATATTTGTGTGTCTCACTGACACACATATATATATATATATATATATATATATATAGCGTATTGCGCAAAAAATATGCCAATGAAAGTCTATGGGGGCAATAAAATTACGGATTACACACGGACCATGCATGTGACATGCAAGAAATACGGAGCGGTGTTCCATAGAAAAGCCGGCAATTCAGCGCGCTGTACAGTAAAATCACACTGACAGGTTAGAATAGAATACAATAGGTAGAAAGAATGTGTACACATAGTATAGGTATATACAGTTAGGGCCAGAAATATTTGGACAGTGACACAATTTTCGCGAGTTGGGCTTTGCATGCCACCACATTGGATTTGAAATGAAACCTCTACAACAGAATTCAAGTGCAGATTGTAACGTTTAATTTGAAGGGTTGAACAAAAATATCTGATAGAAAATGTAGGAATTGTACACATTTCTTTACAAACACTCCACATTTTAGGAGGTCAAAAGTAATTGGACAAATAAACATAACCCAAACAAAATATTTTTATTTTCAATATTTTGTTGCAAATCCATTGGAGGCAATCACTGCCTTAAGTCTGGAACCCATGGACATCACCAAACGCTGGGTTTCCTCCTTCTTAATGCTTTGCCAGGCCTTTACAGCCGCAGCCTTCAGGTATTGCTTGTTTGTGGGTCTTTCCGTCTTAAGTCTGGATTTGAGCAAGTGAAATGCATGCTCAATTGGGTTTAGATCTGGAGATTGACTTGGCCATTGCAGAATGTTCCACTTTTTGGCACTCATGAACTCCTGGGTAGCTTTGGATGTATGCTTGGGGTCATTGTCCATCTGTACTATGAAGCGCCGTCCAATCAACTTTGCAGCATTTGGCTGAATCTGGGCTGAAAGTATATCCCGGTACACTTCAGAATTCATCCTGCTACTCTTGTCTGCTCTTATGTCATCAATAAACACAAGTGACCCAGTGCCATTGAAAGCCATGCATGCCCATGCCATCACGTTGCCTCCACCATGTTTTACAGAGGATGTGGTGTGACTTGGATCATGTGCCGTTCCCTTTCTTCTCCAAACTTTTTTCTTCCCATCATTCTGGTACAGGTTGATCTTTGTCTCATCTGTCCATAGAATACTTTTCCAGAACTGAGCTGGCTTCTTGAGGTGTTTTTCTGCAAATTTAACTCTGGCCTGTCTATTTTTGGTATTGATGAATGGTTTGCATCTAGATGTGAACCCTTTGTATTTACTGTCATGGAGTCTTTTCTTTACTGTTGACTTAGAGACAGATACACCTACTTCACTGTGAGTGTTCTGGACTTCAGTTGATGTTGTGAACGGGTTCTTCTTCACCAAATTAAGTATGCGGCGATCATCCACCACTGTTGTCATCCGTGGACGCCCAGGCCTTTTTGAGTTCCCAAGCTCACCAGTCAATTCCTTTTTTCTCAGAATGTACCCAACTGTTGATTTTGCTACTCCAAGCATGTCTGCTATCTCTCTGATGGATTTTTTCTTTTTTTTCAGTCTCTGCTTCACCTCAATTGAGAGTTCCTTTGACCGCATGTTGTCTGCTCACAGCAACAGCTTCCAAATGCAAAACCACACACCTGGAATCCACCCCTGACCTTTTAACTACTTCATTGATTACAGGTTAACGAGGGAGACGCCTTCAGAGTTAATTGCAGCCCTTAGAGTCCATTGTCCAATTACTTTTGGTCCCTTGAAAAAGAGGACGCTATGCATTACAGAGCTATAATTCCTAAACCCTTTCTCCAATTTGGATGTGGAAACTATCATATTGCAGCTGGGAGTGTGCACTTTCAGCCCATATTATATATATAATTGTATTTCTGAACATGTTTTTGTAAACAGCTAAAATAACAAAACTTGTGTCACTGTCCAAATATTTCTGGCCCTAACTGTATATATATATATATATATATATATATATACACACACACACGGCTCCACTCCGTACACCTCGTACACATCCAGTTCCGCTCTGTACACCTCGTAGACACACGGCTCCGCTCTGTACACCTCGTACACACACGGCTCAGCTCCATACACCTTGCACACACCCAGTTCCTCTCCGTACACCTCATACACACACGGCTCAGCTCCATACACCTTGCACACACCCAGTTCCACTCTGTACACCTCATACACACCCAGCTCTGCTCCATACACCTTGCACACACCCAGTTCCGCTCTGTACACCTTGTACACACACGGCTCCGCTCCGTACACACCCAGCTCCGCTCCATACACCTTGCACACACGGCTCCGCTCTGTACACCTCGTACACACACGGCTCTGCTACATCCACACAAACCACTCCTGACCCCACACAAAAGCTTACCCTCGTCCAGCACCATGACAATCAGCAGAGTCCTGCACTACACGGAGGTCCTTGATCATGTGACTCCTGACCTCATCACAGGTCCTGTGCGCACAGAGCAGTGGCAGCAACAGCTGTGGTGGGCGGCTCTCTGCGGTGGAGGGGCTCTGCTGTAGGATAGTTACGCCACTGGGATTCGATGCGCAGCACTTTCTCTGAGCTGGCTGTCAATTTGACAGCCGACTCAGAGAACAGGACTATCTCAGTGTGGGGGGTGGCAGAATGCCGCTGGCGAGGAGCCTCCTTGGACCGCTGCATCATCAGGCGGCCCGCTGGCGCCCCCTGTCGGCTGCGCCCGGGAAACATGCCTGGCTGCTTACCCCTTGGATACGCCACTGTGGCCAGGTCTGGGAAGACTTCTGGTGGTCCCAAACTTCCTCCATTTAAGGATTATGGAGGCCACTGTGCTCTCAGGAACCTTGAGTACTGGAGAAATTCTGTTGTAACCTTGGCCAGATCTGTGCCTTGTCACAATTCTGTCTCTGAGCTCCTTGGCCAGTTCCTTTGACCTCATAATTCTCATTTGGTCTGACATGCACTGTGAGCTGTGAGGTCTTATATAGACAGGTGTGCGCCTTTCCAAATCAAGTCCTATCAGTTTAATTAAACACAGACGGCCTCCAATGAAGGAACAGAACCATCTCACGGAGGATCACAGGGAAATGGACAGCATGTGACTTAAATATGAGTGTCTGAGCAAAGGGTCTGAATATTTATGAAAATGTGAAAAAAATGTATACATTTTTGTTTTTTTCAGTCAAGATCGGGTGCAGAGTGTACATTAATGAGAAAAAAATGAACTCTGGAAAGCAAAGACAACTCTACTTCTGAAAACGAATAGTTAGATAGATTAATTACCTCTGGATTACTTGGTGGATAGTCGTTTCTTTTTTTTACATTTATTTACCGTCTTTTTACATTCTCATTTACATTTAGGATGAGTGGAAATAGAATGTTGTGATGTGTTTGAAATTTTCCCCGGTAAGGATACAGATGGAACAGACATAGATCGGTTGTGGCGGGCTTGTGATAAATAACGTCTCCATCTATACACCATTTTCTGTTGATAATCAACAGATTCGCATTGTATTTTTTAAGTTTAAAATTTACTACTCTGTTTCTTCCATTTATCAAAATGACTTTCCATATTGAAAGAAGCGACACCCCGAGTACAAAATCTCTGGGGCTCACTGACTTGAGATTGATGCCGCCATCTCTGTCACCTTGGTCCTTTGCCGATCTGCTCTCTTAGCTGGCATGCCTTGGAGCTGTATCCCTTAATTGCGCAGATCCCCGACTGAGCCGTTGCACTTACGTCACCCACTTCCTTTATGTCAACCAAAAAAGAATGACCCACAATCAAGTGTGTGAATGTGAAGAATGGGAAAATGTATTTGTTTTACCCTCATATCACATAATGGTGGGCATCATAAATCAGTGCTTTTATAGTCAACCCTTGGGACGCACCTATCTATAATGGAATACCCACATTTTGATAGGGTTTACATAAATCTAGCCCCTTTTCCCAGCCTGACATAACACCAAATTTGCCAGGATTGTATCAGAAAAATCCAAAAAGTCACAGAAATTTGGAATTGTTGGCAGCTATGCTAGGATTTCACTTGAACCCTCGACTAAGTAGGTTGTTGTACCGCATCCGCATGAAATTGACAATGCTCTCTAGACCCATAGATTTACTATTAACTTGAGCCTGATGTGCAAATAATTTATCGAAATCCAATTTTTCTTTCTAAGAACAAGAAAGGAACAGATTATAAACTGGCATGAAGGAAGCTCCTCTCCTTACTCAATAATGCTGCTGACAAATGACGAGCTTCACGTAACCATCGGCAGCATTACGTGACTTCAGAATTGCGCCACTCAGATTGCCACATTTTCTTTCTTTTGGGTTTCATAGAAAAATGATAATCACATAATTACTGCATTTGGGCAATTCTACTGGTAAAGAGGCCAACTCTGGGCTAACGTTAGTGTATCTCTACATCGTCCATATTTTAGCACTGAGTTGAGGTGAAATTGGTGGCATGAGGTTTTTTTTAGCTAAAATTACTAACCTTTTGAAATAGATTTTAGGTAAAAATTGATTCCGCTGCCAGGTTTGTTGCCAAATTTCTATAATTTGGTTTTACCCATTGACCTAAAAGTTAAATGTTCGATTGCGTTTTTGTAGAATCTTGGTCATTGCAATTTTATCCACATCTAATCACATAGTAAGTACGGTACCTAGGATAGTAGTAGGTACAGTACTTTTGGTAGCAGCATAATGGCAGTGTTAAAAGGAATCTGTCATCAGGATTTCACACCCCAAATATGTTACATGTGTATGTAGCTCTTACAAAGACAAATCCAGCAATACATTTATATGGCTGGTCCATTACTCCGTTACTGAGCATTTAATCAGCATTTGAAGCATTTGAATTTATAGTATATGAAAATTAGGCTATTTGCAGATCGGAAGCCTCTGTCGCTCCAGCTCTACTCCTCATCCAGCTCTGGAGCTGAACTGACAGAGGTCTCAGATCTACAAATAGCTTCATTTTTATATCGATTCAAACACTGATTTCTCAATAATGGAGGAATAGACTGGTCATGTAACGGTATTGCTGGACTTGTCTTGGAAAGAGCTACATGCGCATAGAAATAGTCTGCGGGGGTGAAATCCCTTTAAATAATATAGGGGTTTGTTGGGTGCTGCTATAAAAGCTGGGGATGTCTACAGAAGTGAGGGGCCAAACATGTCTAGGAAGTCAGTTCTGCAGAAGTCATCATGATGGTCTGGCCCGGAAGGAAAGGAAGAAAAAAAAAGTGATCCAAACAAAAAAATCAAAACTTACGTGAGTCACCAAATCTAAAATGTATGTATTGTGCCAGTGCTGTATTCTCTTGTATAGTGTGCAGTGTGATACTCCTCTCTGCAAATCTGATCACTTCATGGTCACTGTTCTACAATATTATAGCTTATTTTTTAGGTGCAATTTGCCTTTGCATAAAAACACTTGATAACTGCATGAACCAGGGACAAGCAATGGACCACAGTTGCATCAACCATGGACCAAAGATGGCCCTTACGCACAGGTGAGCGCTGGACAAATGAGAAAAAAGAGCTGAGAAACCTGGGGGGCACAAGGACGCCTCCCCATTAATATATAAGTGTGAGCGATTGTGAATACATTTCCTCTGCTTTGGGGCAAATGAAAATGTAAACAGGGGCAAACCCAAAAAGGGAATGGTGGCCACAGACAATAACGCTCTCCTTCCTGACAGATTCTTCTCTAGTTTTTTGTTTTCCTGGTACCCCTGTCCATCAATTGTATTGATGGTAGTATGAGGAGGTACTTGCAGCCCATTTAAGTTGCACATGGTAATGTAGCGCCCTCTGAAGGACACATTCATATGTGCCATTGCAAGAAGATGCTGTGCCGCTCAACACAGAGTGAAGATCATGAAACAGATACCAGGACATGGGCCTTCAAACAAGTCTATGAAAGGGCATAATAAACACAGCATGAAGACCAGTATCTGCTTCTTTGTTCTCCTTTATTGTTTAATCCAGCTGCCATATTATTGAAGTGTCCAGGAGTAATAGCCGAGGAACGGGAAGACAACCGTAGTTTCGGTCCATGTGCGATCCGTCAAAACAGACCAATGTTGTTCAGTGTGGCAGTGCACATATCCAATTTTTCTTCCAACCGAGTGTCCAAAAATAAATTTTCAGCATGCATGATATGCCCCTGATAATCAGATGGAAGTCACCCATTCATGTCTGTGGGTCAATGGAAAACATCGGACAAACATCCGAGTGCTTTCAAATTTTCACAAACAGACTGAATGGAGAAGAAGAAACTTTTTTCTATTTACCGTAATTCTCTACATCCGAGAAAATCGGATCACACTCTGATCATAAGCTGATCAAACTCTGATCAAAGAGTTCCATCAGTGCGATTAGTTTAATCGTACCATTATTCTTGGATGGAGAACACATGGTCATCCGCATCTTCCCTAAAAATGTTCAGTTTTATAATCTTTTGGTAATCTAATGTGTGATCTACGTGTTCCCTTAATTTTTGAATTGTATATAAACTGTTATCTGCCCTGTGTGCTGTAATCTATAGGCTGTGGTGTGTATATACAGTATATGCCATATTATCTGTATGGACAGCACCATATAGTACAGTGTGCGGTTTGTACTTTATAATATGCACATTATTTACTATTCGCTGCTTCTTTAACATATACAGTACAGATCAAAAGTTTGGACACACCTTCTCACTTAAAGATTTTTCTGTATTTTCATGACTATGAAAATTGTAAATTCACACTGAAGGCATCAAAACTATGAATTACCACATGTGGAATGATATACTTAACAAAAAAGTGTGAAACAACTGAAAATATGTCTTATATTCTAGGCTCTTCAAAGTAGCCACCTTTTGTTTTGATGACTGCTTTGCACACTCTTGGCATTCTCTTGATGAGCTTCAAGAGGTAGTCACCGGGAATGGTCTTCCAACAATCTTGAATGAGTTCCCAGAGATGCTTAGCACTTGTTGGCCCTTTTGCCTTCACTCTGCAGTCCAGCTCACCCCAAACCATCTCGATTGGGTTCAGGTCTGAAGACAGACATATATACCACAATATATACAGGGGTATAGGAAATAATTCATATAGATATATGCACTGTATAGAAATGTGACTATAGCAGCCCGATTGTAACTCTGACCTCCTTGCCCTGGGAGATTCCAGAGTGACAGTGTCCAGGACAAGCTGAAAACTTCAGCATTACTTTTATATTAGTCACCCTGAACTTCATGGTTTAATAATAATTTTACAATAATACATTTCCAACATTGGTTTTGTTAGAAAACACAGACCATGCCACGCGGATGAGTAAGGAAATGGACATGTTACTCACGTTCCCCCTTTGCCGAACATGTGTAATGTTATATTGTGTAATGTGAATAGTGATATATGCTGATGATGTTTGTATGTGTAGTGAGCTGTGAACTCACCGGTATCTGTGTCACCAATGGTGGAGCATGGAGCTGTCAAAAACCTGCCAACCCCCCCCCTCCCCCCCCCATTTGAGTAAATACTGAAGGACCTGCAAGGACCTTTACGTGATGTGACTGAGCAGCTCAGTTATACAACAACAGGCATGAGAAAGGACACACATGAAAGAGTGGGTCACTGGGATGAATTAATACCATGGGGGGCACTGTACAGAATTCATACTGTGGGGGGGATTGTGTGGAATTGATAATGTGGAGTTACTTTGGGGACATCATACTGTGTGCAGTGGAATCTAGTGTGGCTGCATTATACTTTGTGGGGGTGGCTGTGTTGGCAACAGTGTGTGGGAGAATATAAGGCATCAAATTGTGTGTGGGGTTTTTGGCTGCATCATATTGTGTGTGGGGAACTGTGGAGACATCATAATTTGTGGGGGGAGTGTGTGAGCATTATTTTGATTGGGGGGCTATGAGCATCATATCGTTTGTGGGGAACCGTAGCGACATAATAATGTGTTGGGGGGGAGTGTGTGAGCATCATTCTGATTGAGGGACTGTGAGCATCATATTGTGTGTGGAAAACTGTGGAGACATCATAATGTGTGGGGGGACTGTGAGAGCATCATTCTGATTGGGGTACTGTGAGCATCATATTGTTTGTGGGGAACTGTGGAGACATCATAATGTGTGGGGGAGTGTATGAGCATCATTCTGATTGGGAGACTGTGAACGTCATATTGTGTGTGGGAGCTGTAGAGAGTAGAGACATCATAATGTGTGGGGGGAGTGTATGAGCATCATTCTGATTGAGGGACTGTGAACATCATATTGTGTGTGGGGAGCTGTAGAGACATAATGTGTGGAGGGAGTGTGTGAGCATCATTCTGATTGAGGGACTGTGAATATCATATTGTGTGTGGGGAGCTGTAGAGACATCATAATGTGTGGGGGGAGTGTGTGAGCATCCTTCTGATTGAGTGACTGTGAACATCATATTGTGTGTAGAGAGCTGTAGAGACATCATAATGTGTGGGGGGAGTGTATGTGCATCATTCTGATTGAGGGACTGTGAACATCATAGTGTGTGTGGGGAGCTGTAGAGACATCATAATGTCTGGGGGGAGTGTGTGAGTATCATTCTGATTGAGGGACTGTGAACATCATATTGTGTGTGGGGAGCGGTAGAGACATCATAATGTGTGGGGGGAGTGTGAGCATCATTCTGATTGAGAGACTGTGAACATCATATTGTGTGTGGGGAGCGGTAGAGACATCATAATGTGTGGGGGGAGTGTATGAGCATCATTCTGATTGAGGGACTGTGAACATCATATTGTGTGTGGGGAGCGGTAGAGACATCATAATGTGTGGGGGGAGTGTATGAGCATCATTCTGATTGAGGGACTGTGAACATCATATTGTGTGTGGGGAGCTGTAGAGACATCATAATGTGTGGGGGGATTGTGTGAGTATCATTCTGATTGAGGGACTGTGAACATCATATTGTGTGTGGGGAGCTGTAGAGACATCATAATGTGTGGGGGGATTGTGTGAGTATCATTCTGATTGAGGGACTGTGAACATCATATTGTGTGTGGGGAACTGTGGAGACATCATAATGTGTGGGGGAAGTGTATGAGCATCATTCTGATTGAGGGACTGTGAACATCATATTGTGTGCAGTGGAGACTGTGGGAATTATACTTTGTGAAGGGCGAATATGGGAGCATCATAGTATGTGTGGTGGGTAGTGTGGAGGCATGTTAGTTTGTTGGGGACATCATAGTTTGTGTGATAGGTACTGTGAGGAAATAATACTGTATGGGGGCTTCAAACTCTGTGTGGTTGACCCTGTTATGCCATGAAAGGGTGTTGTACTGTCTGAGGACACTAATGGGCTTCACTAGGAGCAATATTGCTGTGTGTGCACATAGAAATGACTGACTGAGATTAGGGGAATGCTTAACTTAATATAAATATGTTCCCACTTTCCTACCTTTCATAGCTGGGGGTATGGGTTTCCATGGACAGGAATTTAGTGAAGTAGGTAGGGTAGTGGGGTAAAGTTGTCCCTATTGTCATTCTTTGAAAATTGGGAAGTAAGCACCAGAAAGCATGCGGCAGTGAGGGAAGGGCTGTGACAGAGAGAATGTGCAGAACATGACATTTATTAACCTAAAACCGGAAAATTCTATTAAGGCATTGTCAGTGAGGTTACCTTAGGCTGCTGGTTTTAGCTGCATGAAAATTGATTTCTTCTGGTCAGGCTCTCCACAAGTCTCAGCCTGTAAATTGTGGTTGAGGAGTATTGCACAAGTCATAAAATAATGTTAGACTATTGACAAGATTTGATTTTCTCAAAATATGCAAATGTAACATGACAAAAGTCTAACAATATAATAGTTTCAAACAACATCATCATGAAATTGCAAATTTATTTAAAATAGATATTTATTAAAACATTTTTTTTTTGCTTTTCTTTTTGGTTCATGTTACTACTAATCATACAAAAATGAACAGTATTCTCACACTGGCCACTGACGTAAAAATAACAGGAGATTTATGGTTTTCTGCTGCTCGTTAACTTTACTGTTTAGACTGGGATTGAATCAGCAGAGTCATTTCGTTATCATAAGACATACTTCTAACCCTTAATGATATAGACAGATCTACTTTGTCATCGTGATTCAGATATACACCAAGCTGACATGCAGCCCTATCTCAAATGTGTATTTATGTTTGAAGCCCTCAATCCAGAAGAGCAGATGTAATGCCGCAGGGACTGATGACTTGGGTGCAGCAAAGTGGTCTGTTTTGATCTGTAGAGACTGGTCTAAGGGGAAATAAAGCAGTAGTAGCACAGCAGAGCAGTATTGGCTCAGTAGATCAGGAAGCTCAACGAAATGACTGATCTAGTAGAGTCCAGTGATGTAGCAGAGTCCAGTGATGTAGCAGAGTCCAGTGATGTAGCAGAGTCCAGTGATGTAGAAGAGTTGAGTAGGTTAGGAGACTCATGCAGTATTGATTGATCAGCTAGAAAAAAGTCTCAATAAACTCTGTGTGAGTATAGCCTAATGTATGCTCCTGGGCGGTGATCTTCACCCTTGAAAAAAGGCTATTTTGAAATGTAGGCTCAACGACGCTGATTCCATTGATGTGTCACTTACTGGGTTGCTTACTGTAGTTTTGATAACCACTATTTTATCGGCAGCAGATTATCACTAAAATTCCTTCATATTCAAGAGCTCTGTATAAAGGTACCGTCACACTAAACGATATCGCTAGCGATCCGTGACGTTGCAGCGTCCTGGATAGCGATATCGTTCAGTTTGACACACAGCAGCGATCAGAATCCTGCTGTGATGTCGTTGGTCGCTGCAGAAAGTCCAGCACTTTATTTCGTCGCTGGACTTCCTGCTGACATCGCTGAATTGGCGTGTGTGACACCGATTCAGCGATGTCTTCGCTGGTAACCAGGGTAAACATCGGGTTACTAAGCGCAGGGCCGCGCTTAGTAACCCAATGTTTACCTTGGTTACCATCCTAAAAGTAAAAAAAACAAACGCTTCATACTTACCTTCCGCTGTCTGTCCCCGGCGCTGTGCTTTCCTGCACTCACTGTGAGGACAGCGGCCAGAAAGCAGAGCGGTGACGTCACCGCTGTGCTTTCCGGCCACTGTGCTCACAGCCAGTACAGAGAAGCACAGCGCCGGGGACAGACAGCGGAAGGTAAGTTTGAAGCGTTTGTTTTTTTACTTTTAGGATGGTAACCAGGGTAAACATCGGGTCACTAAGCGCGGCCCTGCGCTTAGTAACCCGATGTTTACCCTGGTTACCGGCATCGCTGGAGAGCTGTCTGTGTGACAGCTCTCCAGCGACCAAACAGCGACGCTGCAGCGATCCGGATCGTTGTCGGTATCGCTGCAGCATCGCTTAGTGTGACGGTACCTTAACCCCGCGACCCACCACTGATTGGCAGGTTTCTGCCTATGCACAGTGTATACAGAAAGCTGCCAATCAGTGGTGTGGGCGGAGTTATACAGGGCTCAGCATTCAGAGAACTGCTAGAGTTGCAGAAGATAAAAGAGTGATTTTATCAAAACTACAGCAAGCAGCTCAGTAAGTAACACATCGCTTGAATTAGGGTCTCCGACCTTACATCATGCTGCTCTCAGATGGGGTATCATAAACCTGATGACAGATACCTTTTAAATGGAATGTGTCATCAGAAAATGGCCTATTGTTTATATTAGGTTTTTATGTTAGAGCATTTACATAGATTTTCAACAGGATAGGACTGTCCCGAATGGGTACACCTTGTCATGATGGGATGGATTTTGCATTTTTTTCATCAAAATAGCGTTAACTAAGTATCCCGTGTTATTTACATGTACTAGTATTATTTACTGATTTACTTATTACAAGGTATATGCTCATTTTGGTTTTGTCTTGAGTTTTATAGCAGCCATGTCCACCACGAGAAATGATAGTGTTGGGAAGGTTTATTATGGAAGAGTGTGGAGGTCATTTTATTTGATATGCAAAGGTCACTGTGCAGGGTGGGGGAGGAGGTGCAGTCCGATTTTCACCAACTGACAGAATTGAGAATATGTAGAAGTTTTTTTTCCATCTTCTCTTGAACAGAGAGAATCTGATCATCGTGTATTTAGCAAATTCGACTTAATTATCTTGGACGAGAGAAGATATGCTGTTGTGACATTAGCCTTAGAGACATTTCTGCAAACCTTTTCACCAGACTTTTGAATAATTTTTCTTACCCAATGTCATTGAAGAGTGACCTTCCATGCCACCACACAAATAGCCTCTTCAGAGGAAGAGAATAGTCCCTGGAGCCACTTATTAGAAGAAGCAATGCTATAAGACAATATTGACCCTTCAGGATGCAGCCAGGACGTCATCAGGAGGCGGCGCTGCAGTTACGTCCTACAGTGTTTTTTGCAACGCCAGCCTCAGAAGACCATGGTTGCTGTGGGAGATGTGAATGCAGCTCCCGCATCCTGCTTCTGTCTAAACTGCAGAGATTGGAGCTACTGTCGCTGTTATAGGCAGGTAATAGCTGTATAACACAGAAAATCAATTGACCTCCAAATAAAAAAAACTAAATAAAAATAAATAAATAATGAGTAGTTTATTAAATTTAATAAGCAGTTTATTAAATATAATACAAATTATAACTGTATATTAGTGCCAGTTACAAAAGAAGTTCAGCCTCCTGCCTGTGCTGAATTAGTCTGCTAGGACCCATCAGCTCAAGCTCCCTCCCAACACCATGCAATCATATGATCTCTGGGTCTGGAGAAGGAAGCACTGTCAGTGGCTCTTAATCTCTATACATATTGCTTGATCAGCGTTATGAACACATGGATCAGGTAGGCAAACATGATAATGAATCATATTTATCTTCTCTGTGGGAGTCTTGTTGCATCTGACAGCCATCTCCCCAACCTGACAATCTTGTGCAAGCAGCTTACTTTGCATTGACATGTTAGAACATCACTGCAGAGTAAAGTGTGAACTGCCCAGAAGTTTAAAGTCTATGGGCGGTCCAGAATTAGTTAATTAGTGGATAATGTTATATAGCCAAATGTTTTGTTTGTTACATATTGGTAAGTCTAGTCACTTTTGCGCGGTGACATACATTTTATTGTACGCCTATTGTACAAAATTAATCAAATCTCTGTAAACATATTATAAAGGGACCCGGTCATTTAAAAAAAATTGTATTTATCTGCAGCCATAGTGGGAATTTTCTCTTTAATATGTGAATGTGTCTAACTAGAAGTGCAGCTGCAGGGAGAAAATGACGTTATGTTCTCCTGCAGCCACTTGCTTGAATTCATGGGGTCTGTACCAGGACAGTGATGTGAATGTGTCTAACTAGAAGTGCAGCTGCAGGGAGAAAATTACGTTATTTTCTCCTGCAGCCACTTGCTTGAATTCATGGGGGCTGTACCAGGACAGTGAACAGTCAGTGCTCACTACACATATGTTTAGAAAACAATTTGGCTGCAGGTAAATAACGTTTTGCTTTCATGACAGGTTCCCTTTGATTTTCTCAAATTTGCAGCATCAAAGTCCAGGTCCAAGGAGAACCAGTGATGGCAGCATTGGTGATTTCTACTACCAACCCTGAAGTTGGTGGGTTGCTTGGGTGAATGGTCCCACATGCGACCATGGAGATAATTTTTTCTTATACATTTCCTGGTTTTGATTCTTGAGATTGTTTGCATCAGATCTTCACTGTTTTCAGAAAAATAAAAGAAATGGAGAAATGATAATTATTTTCGGTTAGAACTTTTTAAAATTTTTATTTAGTTACTTAATAATATTTAATAATATAATTAGCAAAGACAAAGGGCAGACGGATATATTGCCAAGCTTGTGCCCTGGCACTCAACATTCTACATTAACCCCTTCAGGCTCCATGATGTATATATACATCATAGCCTATAGAGCGTATTAGGGACTCTTGAGGGGGCTCAGAAGCATAGCCAGCTCCATGGACATCTGATGCCAGTTATATTATACAGCTATGTTATATAGCTGTGATTTCCCTCTAACAGCAGCAATCTGCATGTTGTCCGATCGCTGCTGTTGACAACTTACATGCTGCTGTTAGTCACTGACTGGCTTCCAAATACTGATGTAAAATACTGACCAAATACCGAACATGTGAACGTGGCCTAAGGGTAATAATAAAGTGTTTTTATGTACATTTCCACAATTAGCCATAAAGAAATATATTTAAAAAAATATAAATTTGGTATCACTCCATCCAGAAAACTCTGATCTTTGAAAATATAAAATTAATTAAGTCAATCGGAAAAAAAAAACGCTATAAAGGAAAAAATCAAAATACCAGAACAGCATTTTTTCATTCGCCACAGCAACAGAAAAAATGCAATAAGAAGTGATCAAAACATAGTGTGTAGTCCAACATTTTATAAATAAAAAAAAAATCACAACACAAGAAGCAAGCTCCATGGATAATAGTATAAAGAAGTTATGAGTCTCAGAAAATGGCAACAAACACTTATTTATTCATTTTTTTCATTCATTTTTTATTTTTTCCTGTTATTTTTACTGCACAATTAATTTTGTAAAAATGAAACTCAAAAAACAATTGCAGAAGTTGTGTGTATTTTTTCACCGCACTTTTTCCTGTACTTTGAATGGTAGAATGAATGGTGTCATTCAATTCTACATCTTGCTCAGAAAAAAACATAACATAGTTATATATACTATGTCGGAGGAAAAATTAAAAAAAAAAGTTTGGGCTTTTTGAAAAAAGTAGAGGAAAAAAATGAAAATTCAAAAATGGCAACATGCTACATCCATTAACTGGTTGAAGAAGACACAAAAATAAAACCCCTTTAATAAAAATTATTTAAAACAAAAAAATAACAGGTGAATAGTTTTTTTTAAATTCCCCTTCAAAATAATAATAAAGTTAATCACTAATTTATATTTCCTCCAAAATTGTTTTGTTAAAATATATTACAGTACTCATCCTGCAATAATCAAGCTCTCATACAGCTACATGATTGTAAAAAGTAATAGATGAATCATGGTCATGGACTGTCAAAAGGATAAGTGAGTGCAGTGTAAGTCAATGACCCAAAATGGAAACATTGAAAAGTATAGCTTGTCCTGTAAAAAATAAGCCATCAAGGAGCTACAGCACATCAACAGGATTAAAAATAAAATTTAGGGATTGCCAAAATAGGGAGTGTTAACTATTTTTGCTTTTAAAGATTGAATCTTTCTTCCAGAATCCAAACCGCATCTATCCATAGTTTAGTTCTGGTATTGGAGCTGTGCAGCAGAACAACACATAAAGCTACTGCCGGGAACTAAGCAAAGGGGGACATGACTTTAGGAGGGGTGGACATATAACGCCTGTACCTTGGTTTGTAGAGAGATTCTACTTTAAGAGGAAAGGAGCACAGTATGTCTGTGCCTGGTGTAATACTGTGAGAAGGGTTAGGCTTAGAAAGAGGATGTCATATTTCTCTCTCTCTCTGTCTCTCACCAGAAGAACTGGAGGAAACCGCAACAGTGTGTAGCAAGAAGACCGCAGCATCTGATTGCTCCTACTCCGACGCTGAGAAGAAGCACTACTTCTTCATTTTAAATGTGTTTATTTCTTCTGGCAGAACAGGGGTTAATTGGCCATGTTGGAAATCCCTTTGCTCACAGCTGAGCTTGGTTAGCCACTCTTTTCCCCTTTATAATCTGGGCTCTGTTACAAATCCTTGTCAGAGCTAGCATTTGCTGCATGGCTAACGGAGGGAGAGGAGTTCATATGAGGAGAGTTGGAGGAGTTATCAGTGACTGTTGCTTGGTTTGTATGTATGATAATTCCCTATCTTTTATTTTGGTATATTCTCCTGCCTACACGCCCCTGTGCATTCCTCTGTTATATGTGAGTGAATATTTTGTTTGGATGGAGTTTTCTGTTAACCCTTGTTTGTGTTGCCTTATTTGTTGGGTTGGTGTACTACGGTGCACAATAGTGCCCCCTCTTCCCTGGGTGGGGAAGAGAACAGACAGAGGGCTTTCTCAGGAGATAAAGGCAATGGTGGAGGCCTCGGCATCTTTACCTTCAGAAGTATCCTAGGGAGTAGGGTGAACTAAGGTGCCTCCTAGTATTAGGAACAGGGAAGGAGCCCCTGGTCCCGGGTCATCCAACAGCTGTGTCGTGAGAAATACAACTGTTTCTATAAGCATTACTTGTATAGTTATCAATACCTTAATTGTTGGCTCAGGCTTTTTATATCTCGTGCCATGTCCAATTCTATCATGGCTATAAAGAGTTAAAGTTTAGTATTAACTTTCTAAGCCCAAGGGCAGTCCTTCACCTGTGGTTCCGCAGAGATTTCCTCCACAGGGTTTTTTTTCTTCTGGCCAACCTGAAGCATGTCACAATAGTAACATCGATCAGGGCGGGCAAAGTGGTTAAGCACAGGAGTGAGGATAATAGGGTCATTGGTGCCCTGAAAGTTTACTGGCTCTGCTTGAATGTTCCTTCTCTACAGTCATGAGATAAAATGTGAAAAATGTAAGGGGTGATTCATCAAAGCTTTTATACCAGAAAACCCTTTGCAAAGTAGCAAAATGTTTGCACCACACCGAGGTGCGTAAAATATTTGCGACTTTTGGCATTTTCACAACAGTGTCTGGGAATGAGCCAGGTTGAGATGAGGCTTTGAAATTCAGCAAAATTTGGCAAGGTGCACACCTGTAAGATGCGCCAAATTCCAGAAGTGGTGTCCACCTCTTAATGAATTTGGTGCATGGTACTCCAGCAAGCCCGTCATTAAGAGTGACTTCTGACGTGCGCAACACCATTCTTATTTAAATGGCCCCTTAGTCTTTTAGACAAGTGGGTTGGTTCTCAAGACTCCACCCACTTCAAAAAAAGGATTAATTTGCATACATTGAAGAAGGGGCCATATATTAGGAAAAGGCGCAGAAACAAACAAAAAAAGGGCATCAGATTTAGGAGAACAGCGGCATTTACACCAGATAAGAAATACATATTTATGGCAAGAGACAGGTCCTCTTGCAAAAAACTTCGGTAATATTAAATTAAATGATTGTAGTCCACAGCATTTCTACTAAATGTTCCCCTGGGACTGACCTCGCACATTTAATGCCATCCCAGGTAATAACTTTGGCGGTGATTGTCCTGTCTGCGCCTCCTGTATGGATCGTCCAGCCCCAGGGAGCATACATCCATTAGATAACCATCTCGTGCTAGAAAAGATCGGTATCTTTCCCGGACGGCTCTGTTGTTGTAGGAGTAAAATGAGGCATCATATTCTGAAAGTTAAAGAGAAGACATTGATGGCAAATGATAAGGCCGGTACTAATTATTGCAGGCTACTAGAACTATGTTAGGCCCTGGCTTTTCATCCGGCTTTCCCAGGAACAGATATCACTTCTAATGATACTTCTGTTATGTCACAAATTTTCATCACATGCTCTAAACCATCACTTAAAGGGGTTGTCCGGGACTTTAACAATGATAGCCTATCCTTAGGATAGGTCATCAATTTCTGATCAGTGAGGGTGTGACACCTGGCACCCCTGCCAATCAGCTGTTCCAGGTGTCAGCAGGGGCCGGAACTGCTCAGTTTTGGAGCTGCACAGCTCCGTAATCAGAATAGTGGCCGCGGCCGGTACTATACATCCGTCCCCTATTGATTGGAATAGATATTGGATGTGCAGCACCTGGCTGTGGCCACTATATGGTCGATGGAGTTGTGCTGTGCAGCTCCGCAAACCAGGAATAGCTGATCGGTGGGGTGCCGGGTGTTGTACCACCACCGATCTGACATTGATGACCTATTCTAAGGGTAGGCGATCAATGTTAAAGTCCCGGACAACCCTTTAAAGAGAAACAGTCACCAGGTTGAACGTGGGCAATGTGTCCTCTTTTGCTCCTGATTCCCTAAGTAGTCCATGTTTGTTTTTTTACATCTTCTATACCAGTCTTTCCAGTCCTCACGCCCCCCGACAGGTCATGTTTTCAGGATTTCCATAGTATTTCACAGGTGAGAGAATTCCTGATGCCTTGATTATACTTCCACCACCTGTGGAACACTATGGAAATCCAGAGAACATGACCTGTTGAGGGCCCTGTTTTTCTCGTACGTGAAAAAAAAATTGTTTCAGGAAAACAACAGGTGAAGTCTACCTGAAAAAAAGCTTGTCTGCACATACCCTAAGAGGGTTTGTACCAAGGTAATAAATTATCTCTTATCGATAAGATACGGGATAACTTATGATAATTGAGGGTCAACTTCTGGGACCACCACTGATTCCTAGAACGGGGCTCCTCAAACTGAATAGAGAAGAGATCGATCCTGCCTACCTCTGCTCTATCCATTCTCCATGGGACTGCCATAGATAGCCGAGTACAGCGCTCCGCTGTCCCACAGACAATGAATGGAACAGAAGTTAACCTCTGCTCCATTCAAGATTGGGCTCCGGAGAAACTAGGATGGAGCAAGTCCCGGCAGTTAGACCCCAGCAATCAATAAGTTATCTCCTATCATATTAGTCGCGGGTCAAATGTGCTTATCTATATTTAGAAAAAAACAATCATCTCCAAAATAAATATTTTTTTTTAATATGATTGATTTTTTTAAAAAAAGAAAAAAAATATATAATTACCAACATGAAAAGGACTTGTGTAGTCAAACATCCATGTTATGCACCAATCCCTCAGTCCACCACATATGGAGTTAGACCATAGATCCTACAAGTTATCACGAGATCTGCCAACTTTGACTACATAAGTACAGTTTGCAGATTAGTTGTCCAAGGGATTGTCAATGACTATTATACTGATGGGGGACCAGCAAGATGGCACCCCCAAGCTGATATCAGGTCCTGAAGTTGCTGGAAGTACAGACGTAGTGGTCATCTTACGTACTGCAGCTCAGACTGCATTCACTCCCAATAGGAGCTGATCTGCAGTACCCTAGAACAGCCACTAAACGCTGTATGGAGCTGTGGTGTCCGGACTCTGCACGCTGCCCTAGGAGCTGGAAAGTGGTGATTGGTGAGGGTCCCGAATGTTGGACCCCCAATGATCTGATATTGATGATTTACTGAGCTGTAGGATCCAAGAATGGTTGCAATGTCTGCTGGAACAACTCGGAACTTCAGATACGACTCCGCTACAGCGTCATATCTTGCTGGTAATCATAATTTTTTTTTACATTTTTAATCAATATTATGGGGGCGTGTCTGTTTTTTTTTATATAAAAATGTTTGACACCTTTCGATGACAGATCCTCTTGAAGGACACAGCTGGCAGAGCATCAGTCGAGGGAGTTGACAGGTAGTGAAACCTTCATCCATTGTATAGTATTTTCATGTGATGTGCTGGAACACCCCTTTTATTGGTGCCTGCTGTAATCAATGTTGACTTTGGTGGATATTAATTTATGTCAATTTATACTGTGGAAAGTGTGATGCCGGTAACTTGCACCGCCCTGCTCACTGTGTTCACCGCTCTGCTTCCCCAGCATCAGACCATCTCCTTGAGCTGCCTTGTGATTACTGCCAGATCTGCTCCTGGAGAATCTCCACCTGGCTATAGGGACAGATCCTACAGGAATTTAATGCTGCTGTGTCCTGCAGGGTTTGCCTTCCCCATCCTATCCCTAGGCAGCTGCGGGGTTATTAGGCAGCTAGTCCCACCATTCCTGCTCCAATCGTTGGTTCCCAGTTGCTTGTCTCTAGTTCTTGTAGGTGCATGTTTGTTCTGTCTCCATTATTGACCCAGCTTGTATATCCATCCTGTCTGACCTCTCTGCTCCTGTTCTTGGCTTTATACACTGATCCTCTGCTGCCTGCCTTCACCCCAGATTGCCTGACCATGTCTCTGCCTTTGTCCTCCTTTACCTCATGCCCGTGTCCATGACCCTCCTGTCAGGTGCCGCAAAACTCGGGGCTGTCCTGGAGTGGTACCTGGTGAGTACCTGTGGCCAAGCCTATCCTCACCATCAGAGTCTCTAGGGAATAGCAGGTACTCACTAAGCTACGTCCCTCCTGGGTAAACCCGGCCCATGGCACAGTGGGTCCACACTCTCCCACCAGTATTTCTGAATTAATTTTATGCAAATGTTGCTGCTGTGGATATTCTGATGCTGAAAATCCACAGCAAAAAAGTCATTTGTGGACATGACAATGTAACTGGAACTGCTCTTGCAATTTATCCGACACAGTCAGTGATTGGATACAAACATCAATACTTACTGGATGTGTCCTCTGTATTAAGTTTTAATCTGGACCCGCTGATATATCCTATATCAAAATTTATATCGAATGCGAAGGCCATATAGTGGGTCTGGTCCGAGGAAGGCTCCACAGTAACCGGGCCGTTATCAGGAGCGGTGCTGATGAACCAGTCCGGTTCTGCCACCGGCTCCAGTGAAAATTTTTTGTTGGCGACTTCAATGATGTTGAAGAAAAAATGTCTGGTGTCGGAGTTTGTGATGTCAAGATTCCTCTGTCCTAAAGGCTGAATAGAAATGAGAAGCTGTTAGGTAGATAAACAAGGTAAGACGAGGAATGCAGAACAAGAAGGAGAATACAATAAAGTATCAAAGAGAGTAAAGAAAAAATGATGGACTTCTACAGAGTTCCATCCCATTCTCTTTCCAGCTTTAAAAAAAATTTCTATTAATTAATGACATCTTCGAATGCCAAGATCGATGACAATTGACATAGACTCATATTTTAGTAAATTGTTTTTAGTTTTTAGTAAAGGGTTTAAAAAAAAATAATAAATTACACACAGGACCACGGTATTTGCAAAAGTTAAGAAAATAACTTTTATTAAATATTTCTTAAAAAGCTCACAAAATGATTGAATGGTCGCTGATCCAACATTATAGGAAAAAGTGGCACAAAACGCATAGTAAAATACAAAGAAGTGTGTAATATGTACAGAACACAAGGTGATAAATTAGTAATTAAAAAATTATATACATAAGGTAGATTATAAGCATTGGGGGACCATAAAATAGTAATTCCTTAAAAGTACACATAAGAGAGTACATGCTAAAGTAGTAAGGTATAATGGGTCACCCACCAAACACATCTGACGAGCATTAATCTACCGTCTGTACTCAGAGTATAAATCAGGTTTATAAAAATTGAAAGGAACGGATGGCACTCACTGGTTAAAAAACGTCTTTATTCCAATACTTTAAAACATCGGCGTCGGGAGGATGGGAGCAGGAGTGGAATGGACGACAGCCGTTTCACACTGCAGCGCGAAACGGCTGTCGTGCATTCCACTCCTGCTCCCATCCTCTCGACGCCGATGTTTTAAAGTATTGGAGTAAAGAAGTTTTTTAACCGGTGAGTGCCATCCGTTCCTTTCAATTTTTGTATCCATTGTGGCTATTTCTTTGGAGTGGCACCCCGGCTTACGGAGCTCTTACTGCTGTATACATGCTTGCAGCATCAGTTCATGCAATTACCTGTGCACTGAGTGGGCTTCCCTGTTGTGCGGATTAACACTTTGTTGGAGATAAATCAGATTTATGTTTTTATACTTTACATTGTTTTATTTCATTATTTTTTATGTTTTCAACATTTTGATAATATTTGTATTATTTTTCATATATTATTATTGTTATTTTAAGCTTTCTTATTTGAATATACACTGATACTTCCTGTGCTTTAGAGATCACTTGTCTGCAGTCATCTCATTATCATCACAGACAGGATTACAGTGAAAGGTGATTCCTCCATATACAGTAGTAACACAGGATACACCATTCGACATAGGTGGTATCACAGCTCACCTCCTCCCACTCCGTTAACAATGACATTTGCACAGATTAGAGAATGTTTAGAAAACTTTTCTGTCTATTGCTGTCTAAGGTCCGTGGAATCTGTCAGCCAGATTTTACATCACTAACAACGTATGTGTGCATGTAGCTCTTTCAAAGATAAGTTCAGCAATACCTTTAAGGAATAAAAGCAATAATGACCACTCCATTCCTTTGTTACTAAGATATAATTGTTTGAATTTATATGCAAATGAGGCTGAAGATCTATTTGTAGATCTGAAGCCTCTGTCACTCCAGCTCTATTTACTGCCCATTGACGCCTCCTCCTGCTTGAATGAAAGCCTCTATGCACTGTGATTTCAGGGAAAAAAACATCAGTCCAGCAGGAGGGGGTGGCTATGGGTGGGAAATAGAGCTGAAGTGACAAAGGCTTCAGATCTACCTTGGCTCTTCAGCTGCATTTTCATATAAAATCATATGCTGATTTCTCAGTAATAGAGGCATGGACTGTTCATGTAAAGGTATTGCTAAACTTGTGTTTGAAAGTGTTACATGCAAATTAAAATAGTTTGGGGTGTAAAATTCTACTGCCAGATTCCCTTTAATTGCTGTTAAAGGGAACCTGTCAGCAGGATTGTGCTCGGAAACCTACAGACAGTGTCAGGTCGGGGCCGTTATACTGATTACAATGATACCTTGGTTGATGAAATCCGTCTTGTGGTTGTTGTGTAATCTTTATTTTCAGTTTTGAGTTAATGATATGCCCGTGCTTCGGGGCGGCCTGTGGGGGTCTTCATGTGGTGCTCTGATTAGGTATTCATAATGCAGACTGCTGACAGGTCACTGATCTCTCACTGACCTGCCCCCTAGTTTACATAATAAATATTATATATACAAACTGAAAAAAAAAAACTTCAGCAGGCAGGGCTGGCCATGGCACCTGCGCTGCATTACAATCGCATGTGTAAAGTGTATGTAATTATTATGATTGAGGTTATCCTAATATTAAGAAAAAAAATCCATTTGAAAATGGCGCTTGCCACGCCTGCGCAGTAGTAGCTACCAGTGTATATAGAGGTGATCCGACTGCTGCTACTGCGCAGGCGGCGCCATCTTGCTAGAGAAAAATTTTTTTCTCCTCCTCCAAGATAATGGCATCGATGCAGGCGTGAGGCAAGGTGTGCGCCATTTTCAAATTATTATTATTTTCTTTGAATATCAGGATAACCTCAAGCACATTAATTATATGCACAGCATATATGAAATGATGCTGCAGCGCAGGCGCCACCTACATATTATAGTCATTAAGTAAACTAGGGGGCCAGTCAGTGAGGGATCAGTGACCTGTCAGTAGTCTGCATTATGAATAACTAATCAGAGCACCACATGAAGACCCCCACAGGCCGCCCCAATGCCCGAGCATATCATTAACTGAAAATAAAGATTAAACAACAACCACAAGACGGATTTCATCAACCAAGGGATCATTGTAATCAGTATGACGGCGCCGACCTGACACTGTCTGTAGCTTACTGTGCACAATCCTGCTGACAGGTTCCCTTTAACAGCAGCTTGTCAAGATGGACACCTCCATAATTATGTTTCACTATTTATATTCACTATTGAAAATACTATAAGTAATACATTCAGGGCCGCCATCAGGGTATTACTGTCCTTACTGCTGTATGGGGCCTGGTTATAAGCAGTGCAGAGGGAGACCCAGGGCTCCGCCTCGTGTGCTTCAGCTCACCGGGCCCCATCGTGCCCTAAAGTGCTGTGCGCTGTGGCGCACACATCGGCGCTGAGGCCTGGGCACTTTATCAGACCTCCACGGCCATCTAACCTTGACGGCTGCGCAGCTCCTGCTCCCTTCCCTGGACTTCTGGTCAAGTTTTGGCATGTGCGCGATGACGTCATCACGTAAGCGCCGACATGTACGAGGACACCAGAAGCAGAGCTGTGTCTGCTGGGGATCATCTGTGAGGTAAGTATGAAAAACATTTTTTTTTTCTTTATAAAATTAATTAAATGGGTGAGGGGGGCTGCAAATGATGGAGGGGGCTGCAAATGATGAAGTGAAGGAGAGGGGGACTGCAAATGATGAAGTCACGGGGAGGGGGACTGCAAATGATGAATTGAGGGTGAGGTGAGGGTGGGGAGAGAAAATGAGGACGTGGGGGAGAGCAAATAATGATGAATTTTGAGGGTGGTGGGAGTAAATGATGTATTGAATGTGTGGGGAGAGCAGTTGATAATGAATAGAGGGAGGGGGTGGGGAAGAGAGAAGATTTGACAATGAATGGGGTGGAAGGGGCATGTAAATATAATGAGGTGCGGGAGGTAAAGAGTATCGGGCGTTGAGGATGCAGTGACTGGTAATGAATTGGGAGAAAAGATTACAGGGGCTAATTAATTAATATATTTGCTAGGTGTGGAAATTTTCTAATTATAATTGGTGGGAGCACATTGGTGGATTACAATTTATATTTGGAATGATGGATTACAGAATAACTAATTATATATTAATCTCTTAACCCCCAAGGGTGGTTTGCACGTTAATGACCGAGCCAATTTTTACAATTCTGACCACTGTCCCTTTATGAGGTTATAACTCTGGAACGCTTCCATTGATCCCGGTGATTCCGATATTGTTTTCTCATGACATATTGAACTTCACGTTAGTGGTAAAATTTCTTTGATATTACCTGCATTTATTTGAAAAAAAACGGAAATTTTGTGAAAATTTAGGAAATTTTGCAATTTTCCGACTTTGAATTTTCATACCCTTAAATCACAGAGATATGTCACACAAAATAGTTAATAAGTAACATTTCCCACATGTCTATTTTACATCAGCACAATTTTGGAACCAAATTTTTTTTTTGTTAGTAAGTTATAAGGGTTAAAAGTTGACCAGCAATTTCTCATGTTTTACAACACCATTTTTTTTAGGGACCACATTACATTTGAAGTCACTTTAAGGGGTCTATATGATAGAAAATACACAAAAATGACACCATTCTAAAAACTGCATCCCTCAAGGTGCTCCAAACCACATTCAAGAAGTTTATTAACCCTTCTGGTGCTTCACAGGAATTTTGGGAATGTTTAAAAAAAAATGAACATTTAACTTTTTTTTCACAAAAAATTTAATTCAGATCCAATTTGTTTTATTTTACCAAGGGTAACAGGAGAAATTGGACACAAAAGTTGTTGTGCAATTTGTCCTGAGTACGCTGATACCCCCATATGTGGGGGTAAACCACTGTTTGGGCACATGGCAGAGCTCGGAAAGGGAAGGAGCGCCATTTGACATTTTCAACCCAGAAATGGCTGGAATTGAGATGAGACACAATGTCGCGTTTGCAGAGCCCCTGATGTGCCTAAATAGTGAAAACCCTCCACAAGTGACCCCATTTTGGAAACTAGACCCCCTAAGGAACTTATCTAGATGTGTGGTGAGCACTTTCAACCCCCAAGTGCTTCACAGAAGTTTATAACGTAGAGCCGTAAAAATAAAAAATCATATTTTTTCACAAAAAAATGATCTTTTTGCACCAAAATTTTTATTTTCACAAGGGTAACAGGAGAAATTGGAACCCAAAAGTTGTTGTCCAATTTCTCCCAAGTATACCGATACCCCATATGTGGGGGTAAACCACTGTTTGGACGAACGGCAGAGCTTGGAAGGGAAGGAGCACTGTTTTACTTTTTCAATGCAGAATTGGCAGGAATTAAGATCGGATGCAATGTCGTCTTTAGAGAGCCCCTGATGTGCCTAAACAGTGGAAACCCCCAATTCTCACTCCAACCCTAATCCAAACACACCCCTAACCCTAATCCCAACCCTAATCCCAACTCTAACCACACCCCTAACCCCAACACACCCCTAACCACACCCTTAAGCCAGACACATCCCTAAACCTAATCCCAACCATAACCTCAACCGTAACCATAATCCAGACCCTAACCCCAACTCTAGCCCCAACCCTAACCCTAACCTTAGCCTTAACCCTAATGGGAAAATGGAAATAAATACATTTTTTTATTTTGCTATTTTTCCCTAAATAAGGGGGGTTTAATTTACTATTTATAGCGGGTTTTTATGTTTGGCAGCTGTCACACACTAACAGAAGCTTTTTATTGCAAAAAATAATTTTTGCATCACCACATTTTGAGAGCTAAAATTTTTCTATATCTTAGCCCATAGAGTCATGTGAGGTCTTGTTTTTTGTGGGACGAGTTGACATTTTTATTGGTACCATTTTCAGGCACATGACATTTTTTAATCGCTTTTTATTACGATTTTTGGGAGGCCGAATGAACAGAAGCCAGCAATTCATGAATTTCTTTTGGGTGGGGCGTTTATACCGTTCCGCGTGTGGTAAAATTGAGAAAGCAGTTTTATTCTTCGGGTCAGTACAGCGATACCTCATTTTTATCTTTTTTTATGTTTTGGCGCTTTTATACAACAAAAACTTTTATATAAAAAATTATTATTTTTGCATCGCTTTATTCTTAGAGCTGTTACTTTTGTATCTTTTTGCTGATGATGCTGTATGGCAGCTTGCTTTTTGCGGGACAAGATGACGTTTTCAGCGGTACCATGTTTATTTATATCCGTCTTCTTGATTGCCTGTTATTCCCCTTTTTTTTGTTTGGCGGTATGATGATAAAGCATTGGTTTTTGCCTCGTTTTTTATTTATTTTTTTACGTTGTTCACTGAATGGGTTAACTAGTGGGACAGTTTTATAGGTCAAGTCATTACGGACGCGGTGATACTAAATATGTGTACTTTTATTGTTTTTTTTATTTACATAAAGAAATGTATTTATTGGAACAATATATATACAGTATATATATATTTTTTTTTTTTTGTATTTAGGAATTTAAAAAAATATATTTTTACACAGTATAATATTTTTTTTCACTTTTTTACATTTTCCCAGGGGGGGACACCACTGTATAAAGTCAGATAGCTGATCGGACACTTTGCACAGCAATGTGTCAGATCAGCGATCTGACAGGCAGTGAAAGAGGCTTCTCAATTCCTGCTCTCAGCAGGCACTGATAAGCCACCTCAATGCAGGACCCAGAAGGACCCCGTGGCCATCTTGGATCTGGGGGTCTGCTGGCAGGGAGAACCTCAGAACAACGTGATCAAATCGCGTTGTTCTGAGGGTCTCACTGAAGCACACAGGAAGCCCCCTCCCTGCACGATGCTTCTCTATGCCACCAGAACGATGCAATCTTGTTTGATCACAGTGTTCCGGGGGTTAAAGTGCCGGGAGCGTCCCGTGACCACTCCTGGCACTTAGTGCTGGGTGTCAGCTGTGAGAATTGGCTGACACTCGGCCGCGCTCCCCCCGTGAGCGCGGCTGATCGCATGTGACCTACTATTCCATCCATGGGGATAAAGTCCCAGGTCACATGGATGGAATAGTACATCGGATGGCAGAAAGGGGTTAATGGTGGGTGCACGTCTGTATTCAGATGTAGAAGAAAGGGGAACAGTGGGGAATGTGCTCTGGAAGCGGGGCTCTAGGTAACTGTGTTATTTTATGCAGAGACGAGTCCTGGCTGGAAAAACTGATGGTGGTCTGCATGAAAAAGAAAAGCGAAGACAAAGGACTTCAACTAGAGACATCACGGGTAAGTCAGTGTGTTAATTGTACACTATATACAGAGCTCCTGTGTATAATGTCACTGGTGATCCCTGTATTACCTATACATTATACAGAGCTCCTGTGTATAATGTCACTGGTGATCCCTGTACACTATACACTATACAAAGCTCCTGTGTATAATGTCACTGGTGATCACTGTAATATCTGTACACTGTATACTATGTACAGAGCTCCTGTGTATAATGTTACAAGTGATCCCTGGTCTCAGCCTACCACCCTACCCGTGCTCTCCGTTCTGCTAATGACCTGAGGTTAGCATCCTCAGTAATCAGGACCTCCCACTCCTGTCTCCAAGACTTTTCATGTGCTGCACCAATTCTTTGGAATGCACTAAAAACGTATTTGTTCAGACTGGCCTACCGCCTCAACGCATTAACCTAACTATCCCTGTGTGGCCCATTCAAAAAACTTAAACCATAATCAGGTTCCTCGAATCATGTTCTCATTCACTTTATGCAGTTATTAGCCCTCTGTGTCTGTACTGTTACATATTTAGGCTGTTAACTGGTTCATGCAGCTTTACATGAACACCCGATTCTTACACTATAGCTGGCCTGATCAACGAAAGCAATTGTTACCATCCACCTCTCGTGTCTCCCCTTTTTCCTCATAGATTATAAGCTTGCGAGCAGCAGGGCCCTCACTCCTCTTGGTATCTGTTTTGATCTGTGTTTATTGTTATGCTATATATATATACATATATATATATGCTATATTATATTTCCCAGAGGAGCATTGCACGGCGAATAAGCCTCCTTACCTTGACAAGCCAGAGATGGTATGTCACTCTCCATAAGGAGAAACGATACCCCTTAGACCCCAGTCCATAGCCTCTCACCTAGCCAAATCAGTTCTCATGCTTTGCACTGACGAGGGCCAACAGCCCGAAACACCGTGTCTGCGAATTGAGATATTGATTTGGCTTTTATGCTAAGTTATATTGCACGACTCGTTAAAGGGTTGATTGTGACTTGTAGGATTGCTACTTCCAACATGTGGCGCTATAGAGTTTAAGTCCTCTTTTTCTCAGAAGAGGCAATTTGCATATTATTATGCTGTAATTGTCTGTACAAGTCCAATCTATAATGTAAAGTGCTGCGGAATATGTTGGCACTATATAAATCAAAAATTATTATTATTATCACTGTATTACCTGTACACTGACAGAAAATACAGAGCTCCTGTGTATAATGGCACTTAGTATTGTGTTGTTTTTTTATTAATGATCAGTATTGTAATATTCGGTCACTATGTGGTGGTATATGTGGTCTGGTCATGGTGTGACGGTATTTGCCCCTTGTAAGTGGTATTAATTGTCATTCTAAAAAATGTATTTGGCTCATTCTTTTAAAGAAGAATAAATAAAAATATACCTAAAAAGAGAATTGGATATTTTAAGAAATGTTTAATAGGTCAGAGTAGAGTAGTGACCGGCCAAAAGAGTCTGCCTTGGTGGTGGCTTAAAAAATCTTTTGGCAAAAACAAAAGCTGTTGGCTATGTAAGTAATATGGTGTTTCCTGTTAATGAGTGATTGGTGAAGACGTGGTGTGGAAGATGAGTTTTTCCAAGAGTGGGTGACTGTGAATGGTTCGAGGTGTGGATGCGGAAACAATTTGTTTCTTGTTTTTTTTATGTACCATGTTCATTATATGGTAAAACTGACCTGACAATATGATTCTTCTCCAGGTCGGTGCAATTACATACTGTAGATACTAAACATGCATAGTTTTTTTTATTTAAGTGGCGAAAAAAAAATCGTAAATGAGTAAAAAAACGAATTACTTTTGCTGTCATTTTCCAAAACCCGTAACATTTCAATTTTTGGGATCTGTGGCTGGATGAAGGCTTATTTTTTGCGCCCCAAGATGACATTTTTACTGATATCATTCTGGGGTAGATACAATGGTTTTGATAGTCTTTTATTGCATTTTATTGCAATGTTGCGGTGGCCCAAAAAAACATAATTCTGGTGTTTTGATTTTTTTCTCATTTCTCTGTTTATCGATCAAACTAATTTATTTTATATTTTGATATATTGGAATTGGACTTTTACAAAAGGAGTGATGCCAAATATGTGTATTTAATTTTTTTTTTATTATTATTTTATTTTTTATGGGGCAAAAATTGGGTGATTTGAACTTTTGTATTTTTGTTTTTTTTTCATATTTTTGAAACAGCTTTTTCACTTTTTACTGTATTTATTAGTACGTGAAGCTGCAATCCTCCAATCACTTTTACTATACAGCCCTGCTATATACAGTGAAAATCATGATCTCATATGAACGCCAGCTAAGCGCTGGCTTTTACAGGGGTATTGTAATGACAGGCATATGATGTACCAGTGTCTTTTTTTGTCTTGTGATATTTGTTGACTTTTTTGCACCAAATTGATCACATAATGGATCGTGAACATTGCGCAAATATTGAAAATCTGTATTTTTTTAACCTTTTTTGCACCTTTTCAGAGCAAAAAGTCACATGTTCCGTTAAGTTTGTAAAATTTGTGCAAAAGGGCTGGACGTACAAAAAAATCACTTCAGGGAGGGGAGTGGGAACTGGAGTATATTTTTGCAAAAAACACTTTCCAAATTTTTAAAAACTTGTAATTGATCAAACGCAAACATCTGGAAAACAAAAACACTCACATTGGTGAAAAAATATATAAAAAAAGAGCCACGTGAACAGTGTCGGACTGGGAAGAAAGGCTGTACTGGGGGCCCACGGCACGTAAAGGGAGGCCGCCATGACGGGGTTACGTGGGACCTGGGGAGCTGGAGCAGTTAGAAGGGATACGGTGGTAAGGGGTTAACGGGGAACTTGAGGGGTGGCTTTAGGGGCATTTTTTGAAAATAAGGGGTGGAACTAGGGGACTGTGGGGAGGGGGCACATAAAAAGGGGCACGCTCCTCACGCAGGCATCCATTTTAGGTGCCTGCGTGACAAGTGAGGAATCTCTGTCACACTTACCAGAATGGACGTTGAAGCGATCCTCCAGCGTCTCCGGACGGCAGCCAGCTCCCAGGGGACAGATTGGCTGAATGCATCCGTTAACAGCCTTCTCCAGGGGACATCGGGAGCACCATCGCAGGCACCGCAGGACGGGCGCCGGCCGCGGAGGACTAGGCCTCCGGCGCGCCTAAGCCCGGACATCATCCCCAGGGCCCGGCGCCGAAATAGGAGCCCCTCTGCGGACCCTCCGGTAAGCAGCGCTGTTCCCTCCACCTCACAGCGCGGCGCCGGGAGGAATCCTCCAGTGCGGCGGGGCCTACAACGGGGGGTGGATCCTTCCTCCCCTCCTTCAGTGTCCGGGCGACGTGGGGCGGCAGGAGCAGGAGCCGGTACGGCGGCCGCCAGCATGCCCGCTGGCGCCGCTCAGCGTGGGAGGCAGCGACAGCCGAGGAGACGGGGGTCAGGTGCGGTGGCCCCTCAGCGCCGAGGATTATGCGGGTGGCAGTCGGCTGGCCCTGGCATCAGCGTGCGGCCTTCTGCAGTGCACAGCTCTGGAGTCTTCAACGCAGCAGCGCCCTCTGCTGGTGGTGGCCTGGATATTGCAAGTTCTGCGCCCTCTGCTGGTGTTGGCCGGGATTTTCCTGCAGCTGCGCCCTCTGCTGGTGATGGCCGGGATTTTCCTGGATCTGCGCCCTCTGCTGGTGATGGCCGGAACTTTTCTGGATCTGCGTCCTCTGCTGGTGGTGGCGGAAATTTTCCGGATTCCGGCAGGCGACATTCCGTCGCTTCGGTACGCAGTGGCGGGGACGTATCCGTGGCAAGGAGCCGCACATCTTCCATCGGGCGGCAGGATGCTGGCTCGGCCTTTTCCCTTTCCGCAGCACCAGGGCAGTCGACGGCATCACCGAGTCGCCAGGACACGGATACGGCCGCCAGGAGTTCGGCGGGCAACATCGCGGATCAAGCCGGTCGGGATGCATTACACCTTCGGCTGGGAGCTGGATCTTCGGCTGCTGGGCTCACAGCACCCAGGCAGCTAGGTGAGAACATTTTCCCTATCTTTAATTTGCCAGGCATAGTTTCCCCTGAAGCTAGGAATAGTGACATTACTTCGGGAGTTGCTAGCGGGGGTATGGGTTTAATCCTTAGAGGTTTAGGGGAGCTAGCGGGCTTGTGGGGGTCCGGTCTTAGCAGGGGGTCTTTGCCGTCAGCTGCTTGGTTGGGAAATACGGGGTCGTTTGAGGGGTCTAGACAGTTGTCTGAAGTTACGGGTACATCCAGCAGTGCGGGTCCTGCGGCAGACACGGGGAGCTCATCAAGGGAGAAGGACGGAACAGCACCAGGGTCTGGGTCAGGAATTGATGCACCAGGTGAGGGAGCTTTGCAGGATAAGGAAAAGGAGGATGTACCGCAACTAGACGATGCGGCTAGGGGGGAGGTCTATGTCTGCTTCGAGGGCCCGTTAGGGGCACATTTAAAACAAGAGGTTAGGGAAAAAATCTGGAAAGGGGAGTACATAGAAATATTTTCTCTTTTACCCCTAGAGAGATTTAATTTGGATAGACCTAGAAGGGAGGACTCTAAAAAAGAAGATGAGGAGAAACGGAGATATAGGCTGATTCCCAGATCATTTTCAAATTGGCTGCAAGCTTTCGCTATTATGGCTAGCGTAATCGGGGAGAAGGCCCCGGTAAATTGCTCGGCATTATTTTGTTACTTAGATGCCATAGGGGAGGCTTACAGGACCTATGGGGGACAGGGTTGGTTACGCTATGACGAACAGTTTCGTCAGCGTAAGGCTTTTAGGCCAAGTATCAGGTGGGATCACAAGGACATAGCGTTGTGGATGAGAGTTATGGTCCCGTCCCGTTTAGGTCAGACTAGCCAGCCTTTTCACGGGGGCGCCGGGAGTTCAGGGCAGTCAGGACACTCGGCGGCTTTGCAGAAGGGACTGTGTTTCGCCTTCAATGATGGCATATGCAGATTCGGGAGCAAGTGTAAATATAGGCACGAGTGTTCAACCTGCGGGGGGGGTGCATAGCGCTTCAAAATGTTTCAGGGGTAACAGGCAAAAAGTTGGAGATTCAGCTGACAAAAGGGGTGACTCCGGTGCAGTGGGTCGTGATGGAGGCCTTTCTAAGTAGATACCCTGATAGGTCAGCTGCAGTTTTATTGCGCGACGGTTTTAAGGAGGGTTTCAAAATCCCTTATGTTGAGCAGGATGTTAGTTTAAAAAGAAAAAATTTGAAATCGGCGTTACAATTCCCGGAGGTCGTGTCGGAGAAGTTGAATAAGGAAGTTGCTCTGGGAAGAATGGCAGGCCCGTTTGTCGCCCCTCCGATTGCAAATCTGAGGGTGTCACCTCTTGGCGTGGTCCCTAAGAAAGAACCTAATAAATTTAGGTTAATCCATCACCTGTCATTTCCGAAGGGATCTTCGGTTAATGATGGTATTGATCCCGAGTTGAGTTCGGTGTCGTACTTATCATTCGATTCAGCGATGGAGTGGGTTAGAGCATGTGGAAAGGGGGCTAAGCTGGCTAAGACCGACATCGAAGCGGCCTTTCGTTTGTTGCCAGTTCATCCTGACAGTTTGCATTTATTGGGTTGTTTTTGGGATGGCGGCTTCTTTGTTGATCGTTGTCTTCCCATGGGTTGCTCGATTTCATGTGCTTACTTTGAGGCCTTCAGCACGTTCCTAGAATGGGTGGTGAAAGATGTGTCTGGGATACGCTCATGTTCGCACTATCTGGATGACTTTCTGTTTATAGGGCCAGCGGAATCAGCAGATTGTTCGATTTTGTTGCATACAATGGAGAGTGTGACAAAAAACTTCGGGGTGCCTTTGGCGGAGGATAAAACAGTTGGTCCGGTGACAGTGTTGAGCTTCCTAGGCATTGAAATCGACACGGTAGCAATGGAATGTAGGCTACCTGCAGACAAGGTTACCGCGTTGCGCCAAGATGTGGTTAATACGATTGGTTTGAAGAAGATAAATTTGCGCAGTTTGCAATCGTTGTTAGGGAAACTGAACTTTGCATGTAGGATCATGCCGATGGGTCGAGCGTTCTGCCGCCGCCTATCCTTGGCAACAGTAGGGGTAAAGTCCCCTTTGCATTTCATCAGGATAAAGAAAGAGTTTCGGGACGATTTGAAGATGTGGGCGGATTTTCTGGACGAGTACAATGGCAGATCTCTGTGGATTCAGCCGGTGGCAGATGCTACCTCCTTGGGCATTTTGGTGCATGTCGTTGAAATGAGTGGCTTTGGTCTTTTCTTTCATGGTAGCTGGTCAGCAGCGGCTTGGCCGGAAGAATGGAAGGAGGAGGGGTTAACAAACAACCGGCTACTGTTGCATTTGTTCCCCAGGGTAGTTGCGTTGGCCCTGTGTGGTGACAAATTGAGGAATTTGAAGATTTCTTTTCATTGTGAGCATGTTGGAATGGTGACGGCGGTAAACTCGTTGTCAGCGGCTACGCCTGCAGTAGTGAAGGTCTTGCAGCACTTGGTTTTCCTGGGTCTTAAGTTTAACTTATGGATTGTATCTGAAGTTAGCTTGTCAGCGCCTGATCCAATAGTTGTTGCTCTTTCTCAATTTCAGTGGCAGCTTTTCCGGGATTTGGCACCACAGGCGGAGAGCGCGGGCCGGGATTGTCCAGTGGAGTTGTGGAACCTGCCGCGAGGGCCGTAACAGAGTTATTTACCAAATCGCTCGCGGATTCATCTTGGTCTCATTATAATCAGGCTTGGAGCTTGTGGGAATCCTGGATGTCAAGTATGGACCAGGATATGGAGGAGGAGTATGGTTTGTTGTTGTTCTTAGGTCATCATTGGGAGGCAGGTTGGTCTGTGACACGTTTGAATAAGTTTCTGGCGGGGCTAGCCTTCAACCTTAAATGGAGGGGGGGTAAGGATATAACGAAATCCTTCTTGGTTCGGCAAGTTGTTCGGGGTTGGAAGAAAGGCTGGAAGGCTTCGGACGGTCGCCGACCCGTATCTTATGAGGTGCTCTCAGCCATTGAGCGGAAGTTGCAAGAGGTGTGTTTTTCCGAATGGGAAGTGGTTCTGTTCCGTGCAGCCTTTTCTTTGGCCTTCTTTGGGGCATTTCGGTTAGGTGAGTTGGTTAGCCTGTCCGTTAGTAAAAAAGGTATTTTGTTAAGAGAAAACGTGGATGTCGAAGGGAATAAGGTGGTAGTGTTTATTAAGGCTTCCAAAACGGACGTGTATGGGAAAGGGTGCAAAGTGGTGTTGTTCAATGTTGAAGGATCCCCGGTGTGCCCGGTGGCATCCGTGAAGAAGTACATGGCAAAGGGCGGGGTGTTAGACGAGCCATTCTTGGTGCACGAAAATGGGTCTTTCTTGTCCCGTTTTCAGTTTATTTCTGTTTTTAGGAAATGTTTGGCGGCAGCGGGCTTACCTGCAACACAATATAGTGGTCACTCCTTCAGGATCGGGGCAGCGACTGAGGCCGCTAGGTGGGGCCTTGGTGAGGATGTGGTTCGGAGAATTGGGAGGTGGGAATCTTCAAGATTCCAGTCGTATGTTCGCCCAAACCTATTGTGAGTTAGAAGCTGTGTTAAGTTAATTGTTTGTTGCCTTTCTTTCTGTGTTGCAGGGCCTGATCCGATGCTCGTCTGGATCATGGCGCATTCGTATGTTGTATGGGCTGCGTTGCGTGCTGCGGTTCGTCCGGACGGTTGTCAGTTGGGTCTTTCTCGAGAGACAGTGACTTTACGATGGATCGGTAAAAGGGGGATGGTGTGGAAGGAATGGTTACCTGAATTTCATCGTTTTGTTAGACTGGATAGAGTGCCGGAGATCGTGGTAATACATTTAGGGGGGAATGATTTGGCTAAACGGTCTTGTAGGGAGCTGATTAAGGATATCAAATTCGATATCCTGAGGTTCTGGGTCATGTTTCCAAAAGTGTTGTTGGTGTGGTCCGACATCATTCCCCGTAAAAGATGGAGAGGTGCTAGATCACACGAGGGGGTGAACAGGGCCCGGATTAAAATAAACAGGGCCATATCTCGGTTTATGGTGAGGAATGGCGCGTTGGCCGTGAGACATGTGGACTTGGAATCGGGTCAAGGAGCTTACTGGAGAGCTGATGGCGTGCACCTGAACGCGGTGGGTAATGATATGTGGTGTTTGGCTATCCGTAGTGGCATTGAATTAAGCTTGAAGGTGTGGAGGGACATGAATGGCTAAGGTGTCAGGCCATTCGTGTTCGTGGCGGGGGTGGAGGTCCTCGAAGTCGGTGGAAATGGTAAATCGTGGTTCAATGGGGTGGGGATCTTGAGAGGTCCTGGACACCCCATGAGAGAATTTAACAAGGCACGGTACGGTTATTCCGCGTGAGGTGGATTTATGGACCCCTGGCATGGGGGTGGGTTCGGTGGACCAGGATTGGTTGTTATCTATCCCTGAGCTGGTGCTTTACGGCTGGGGGTAAGACTCATCCTGGGCTGAACATTGTGGAGTTTTTGGGATACTGAGTTTTTTATAACTTTGGGGCTTCGAGGACCGCCCCTCCTATTCTGGGTTGTCATAAAAGTTCTGTTATCTTTTATTTAATAAAATGGCTGCTGTGGCCAATTAAATCCAACATATGTCTCCGTCTGCTGTTTTGAGTACGTTAGAAGTTTATTCTTTAGATTGTTAAGAGATCTGTTTAAGGGGGTTGGGGTAATTTTTTCCAGGTCACGGAACTCACGTATACCCTATGTCAAGAAAGGCCGTACTGGGGGCCCACGGCACGTAAAGGGAGGCCGCCATGACGGGGTTACGTGGGACCTGGGGAGCTGGAGCAGTTAGAAGGGATACGGTGGTAAGGGGTTAACTGGGAACTTGAGGGGTGGCTTTAGGGGCATTTTTTGAAAATAAGGGGTGGAACTAGGGGACTGTGGGGAGGGGGCACATAAAAAGGGGCACGCTCCTCACGCAGGCATCCATTTTAGGTGCCTGCGTGACAAGTGAGGAATCTCCCGCCCACCCTCCCTTTTTTGGTTAGGGTAATGGGGGGGGTGAAGTCGGCATATGTGGGCTTTTGGAGTATTGTTTTAAGAGGCGTCTAAATGTATTTATTTTGTTATGTGAATGCTGTCAGGGTATTGTCACGGCAGTTGGCGGGGGTGGAGGTCCTCGAAGTCGGTGGAAATGGTAAATCGTGGTTCAATGGGGTGGGGATCTTGAGAGGTCCTGGACACCCCATGAGAGAATTTAACAAGGCGCGGTACGGTTATTCCGCGTGAGGTGGATTTATGGACCCCTGGCATGGGGGTGGGTTCGGTGGACCAGGATTGGTTGTTATCTATCCCTGAGCTGGTGCTTTACGGCTGGGGGTAAGACTCATCCTGGGCTGAACATTGTGGAGTTTTTGGGATACTGAGTTTTTTATAACTTTGGGGCTTCGAGGACCGCCCCTCCTATTCTGGGTTGTCATAAAAGTTCTGTTATCTTTTATTTAATAAAATGGCTGCTGTGGCCAATTAAATCCAACATATGTCTCCGTCTGCTGTTTTGAGTACGTTAGAAGTTTATTCTTTAGATTGTTAAGAGATCTGTTTAAGGGGGTTGGGGTAATTTTTTCCAGGTCACGGAACTCACGTATACCCTATGTCATGCCAATGGCTCACCACCAGTAACAATGACTTTGGGGGTGCCCACTTTTCATCTGCATACAAATATTTCACTACCCTCATTCACAAATGTACCAATATATATACATCATTGTCTAAGGGGTACTTCCATCTGTCTGTCTGTAATGGAAACCCCGTGTCGCTGATTGGTCGTGGGATTTCCGTTACAGACAGATGACCAATCAGCGACGGGCACAGTCCGGCCGAGAATTAGTCCCTCCCTACTCCCTTCCAGTCAGTGCCCGACGCCCGCTCCATACTCCCCTCCACTCAGCGCTCACACAGGGTTAATGACAGCA